>NC_079333.1:61002108-62202108 GCF_029582105.1 Oenanthe melanoleuca | reverse complement strand
CCCTCTAACTTTCCTTTTATGTCTCAAAGGGTTCTGAATAATGAGATAATTTTTGAGCTCCCAAGACTGCTTCAGGATGTATAAGATTTTTGCTGTTATTTGAAATTTGGACCGTTTTTCCTCCCATTATAATAATTTTGATCACTGTACAATCTTCAAGTCTGAGGGTTTTGGTGCTACAGAATTGTCCATCATGTGGAAGAACTCTCTGCAGATATGTTTCATTGGAAAATGAATCCAAAGTACAAACATATTTTTTTAATGATCATAAATAAGATTGCATCTTACACTTACTTAACCTTTCCCTTCAAGGTTAGCACTTGATATTATTTCTCTTGTGTCTTGTATCCACAGCATATTTATCTTGGTTTTCTGTGCCTGCAGCTAGCATCACCTTTTATGTAGCTCATGTAACAAAAAAGTCCCCCCTGTATGTTTAAAGTGTTTGTGCAGGTATCTTCATGTCCATAAGTGTTGTGGTTAAATCCAGCCAGTGACCAAACCCCATGCAGTTGCTTTCTCACTCCCCCACCAGTGGGATCAGGGAGAGAATCAGAAGGGTAAAAGCTGGAAAACATGTGAGTTGAAATAAAGATTGTTTAATAGGGGCTGCAAAAGCCATACAAAACATACAAAAGTCATACTAAGCCATACAAAACAAAAAAAAAACAAAACAAGAAATTAATTCACTGCTTCCCATGGGCAATCAGGGGCTCACCCATCTCTGGAAGAGCAGGGCCCCATCACATGTAACATTGACTTGGGAAGAGAAACATCATCACTTCAAACATCCCTCCACACTTTCCTTTTTCCTCCCCTTGCTGTACATACAGAGCATGATGCCATATGGTCCAGAATGTCCCTTTCACCAGTTTGGGCCACCTGTTCCAGCTCTGTCTCCTCCCAGCTCCCATGCACCCTCACATTCCTTGCCAGCATGGCAGTAGGAAAAGCAGAAAAGACTTTGGCTCAGTGTAAGCCCTGCTCAGCAATAGCAGAGACATCTCTGTATTACCAGCTCTGTGTTCGGCACAAATCCAAAACACAGCTCCATACCAGACACTGTGAAGGAAATTAACTACCCCAGACAAAACCAGTACAGTCATGCAATGTGTTAGACCAAAAATTACCCTCTCCTGTATGTTAAAGTGTCTGTGCAGGTAGCTCCATAAGTTCATGAGTCATTTACATGCACATTAAAAACACAGAGGGATGAGGGGGGAAAGAAACTGAGCAGGACACTGAATTTACCACCCTGATAAGGGAAATTGCAATACTACTTTCCTGCAGTTACTTTCCCTTTAACTCCTCTTTCTCTATGTGGCAATAGAAATACGTAATAAATATTGTTTACCTATAGATCTGGGAATTTCAAAATTTTTGAAAGCGTCTGTTACAAGGCAGATTCAATTTATGTTAGTAACCCCCTATCTTACATTTTTAACCATGGTAGAAAATTATAAGAGGCATAGAAGGAAAAGAGATAAAGTATAAAACAATAATATGAAAAATAATCATGTTAAAGGGCTTATGTTTTCAAATAATCTTCAAACTGTACACCTTGCACGTTATAACTGCATTTGAAGATTTCTAGTAGCATTTCTCTCTTCTTACCTTTTTTGGTTGTAAGAGTTGCAATTCAAATCCCATTCAATTAGATAGCTGTTAAATGCCCAGTCGAAATGATCCCCAAAAAAAGTTGTTTATCCTAGCCTTGGTCTGAATTGGATTATGATGATGCTGATAATAGCATCTTTCTTTAAATAAAAAAATTGTCTGTAACTCAGTGTAAAGTTTGTTTCTGATACTCTTCTGCTCGACTTCTTACTGAAAATTTAAAGAAAACCTGTGGCTGGAAAGAAATCTTCTAGTTAGGCTAAAAGTAGAAGGTACTTGGCACACATCAATGATCTTGATGTCTGGAATGTTAAGCCAAAGAATCATAGAATGGTTGAGGTTGGAAGGAGCCACTGCAAATTGTGCTGTCCAGCCCCCTGTTCAAAGAACAAGTTAGAGAGGTTGCCCTGGAAATATCCAAGATATTAAAGTTTTTAATATCTCCAGAGATGGAGGCTCTGCAGTCGCACTGGACATTTTATTCCAAAGTCTGATAATTCTCACAATAAAAAGTATACATATTTTAATCATACAAAAGTTTTCCCTGGATTTCCTCTACCTTTGTTTCTGTCCATGACATCTTGTTTTCTTACTAGATAATACAAACAAGAGTCTGGCTCCAAATCCTTAACTGCCCTCCTCCCCTGATCAAATCAGTTATCCATACATATGCATAAGATTCCCCTGATCTTCTCTTCTCCAAACTGAACAGTTCCAGGTCTGTCAGCCTCTGCTCAAGGACTTAAACTGAGAGGCAGTGGCCCTTTGTTGACTGTCCAATAAATCCATATCTCTCTTGTACTGAGGTGCCCAGAGCTGGATGCACTATTTAATTGTGGCCTCATCCACAGCACGGGGGAGGATCACCTCCCTGCTGGCAACACTTTTCCTAATGCAGCCCAGGAGACCATTAGCTTTCTGTGCTGCAAAGTCACACTGATGTCTCCTTTGCAGTTTGGTGTCTGCCAGTGCCTCAGGTCGTTTTTTTTACAGAGCTGCTTTCCAGATGGTCGGCAGGAAGCATTTACTGGTACATGAGCTTATTCCTCCCCAGGAATTTCCCTGCGGAAATATGTGTTTGATTTTGCTGAACTTCATTAAGTTCCTCTCTGTCCAAGTCTCCAGTCCGTTCATCTGAATGGCAGCACAACCATTGGGAATATCAGTCACTCCTCCTGGTTTCATGGCATCTGCAAACTTGCTGAGGGCTCATGCCATCCTATTCTCTGGGTCATTAATGAAGCTGTTAAGCAGCATGGGCCTCACCAGTGATCCCTGATGCACACTGCTGGTAAATGTGGTTTGGGATTGGAGGTTTTCTTTGTAAAGCATTTGCATGGCCAGGTTTTGGTAGAGGGTTTGGGCTACAGACTGGCTTCTCTGAGAAGTTGCCAGAAGCTTCCCCATGTCCAACAGAGCCAATGCCAGTCAATTACAAGACACATCTGCTGACAGTCAAGGCTGAGCCAATCAGAGATGGTAGTAGCACGTCTGTGATAAGATATTTAAGAAGGAACAAGTTATTGTGCAGTCATTTAAGCATGCTGAGGGAAGAGAGAAGTGAGAATCTATGAGAGAAGCAACACTGGAAACAGCAAGGTCAGTGAAGAAGGAGGGAGAGGAGGAGGTCCAGGCACTGCTGATTTCCACAAAGCCTGTTGTGAAGAGCATGGTGAGTAAAGCTGTCCCCATGAATCCTATGGAGGTCAATGGAGGAGACCCCAGCCAGAGCAGATGAATGCCTGAAAAAGGGCTGTGAACTCCTGGGAAACCCATGCTGGAGCAGCCTTCTGGCAGGGACCTGTGCACTCATGAAGGGAGGAGCCCATGCTCAAACAGCTTTTCTGGCAGGACCTGTGACCCTGTAAGGAACCCAGGATTGAGATGGCTGTTCTTGAAGGACAGCATGCCACAGGAAAGAGACCCACAGTGGAACAGTTAATGAAGAACTGTAGCCTGTGGGAAAGACTGCCTTTGGAGAAGTTCATTGAGAACTTTCCCACATTTCTGTGGGAAGAATGTTCCGCTGGAGCAGAGGAAGGACTCCTCTCCCTGAGCAGTGACAGAAACAGCATGTGGTAAAATGATCATAACCCCCATTCTCCATCTCCCTGAACTGCTGGCAGGGAGGAGGTAGAGCCCATGAAGGAGAAAATATGTTTTTAAGATTTATTTTACTTCTCATTATCCTTCTCTGATTCTGATTGGTAATAAATTAATTTAATGTTCCCAAGCTGAGTGTCTTTTTCCTGTGACAGAAATCCATGAGTGATTTCTCCCTGTCCCTATCTCAATTCATGAAACATTTTTTATGTGTCCTCTCCCTGTCCAGCTGTGGAGGGGAGTGGTAGAGCAGATTTGACAGATACCTGGCATCCAATCACAGTAAACCCACTATACTTTCAACAAGACTTCATTCTGCTTTTTACAGCCCAAGACCTTCAGCATCACACAAAAGTTAATCTATTGTTATACTGATTTAGCTGAAGCTTTATCATTGCTCCTAATGCCACAGTGGTGTTCAGTTTTCCACAGGAAATAAACAGCTAATTTAGAATACTTTGAAACACTGTTAATCATACTTGAAGTTTTTAATTACACACAGTAATTTTGTAATGTTTTAAACATAATGTATTTATGGAATAATTAATTTATTTGTATGCAAGTAAATGTAATCATATTAATGCTATAAAGACAAATTAAAGCACCATAGTTCTTCATTATATAAGTATCCAATCCCAGAATTAAAATACCTCCAAATGTAATTAGAAATAAATGCAGTGTTTTCCAAAAGGCAAATTATCATAACTAGCACATAATCTTGCCACGTTATTATCATAATCTCTAATTCTGAGTAAACACCTCATAAAATTCCAAGGGGACCAAGGGAGGAAAAAGATTAGAGGAAGCATCTCTAGAAGAGCACCTTCATATACTTCAACAGAACTTGTAACATACTTGGATATGAGACTATCAGAAAACAGGAAGAACTTCTTTCTCTTCAGAGATATGGGAGTGTAGATGCAAGTTCTGTGTGAGTGTCTCACAGGACACAGTGATGTATATCAAGTTACCATGGGGAAAGTGGTAGTTCTCCCTCAGCTGGTAACTGCATAGGTGGTAAAGAACAAAGGTGGAGACTTGCTGCTGCAACAGCAAATTTTGTCTTATATCTGTGGAAAGGTTTGCTCCTTACATAAGTATCTTGTCTGAGAGACAAGCAATTTCTGCCTCTGCATTAAAATCTTAAAAATTCACTGCAGTCACAAACTCCTCTATCTACTGTGTGAATCAACTCTTAGGATTTTCTACTGCCATGCAAACAAAACTGTGAGTTTTTGGGCTTTGCAAATCATGATTAGATTATCCAAGAAACTGGTTGCAATTCAACTCTGAATGAGCAGAATAGAAGAAAAAAATTACCTGGAAAATGGTATTTGTGAGTTGCAAGGCACAGAAACTGTAATTGTTTATCTAATACAGAAAAAACCCATGAGTGAAATGCACCCGCACATCTATTTTATACCTAGTTGAAAAAGTTATCTGATACAAGGTCCAGGCTCAGGGACAGAGCCACTCTCATACTGGTGATGTAACACAGCAAGTACAGGAATACTGAATATTGAGTGTAACTGGTTGGGTTTCTGAGGCTGCAGGATGAATTCTGTGGAGAAGGCCCTGAACTACTCTGAACTAGTCACTCTGACAAGATCTGACACCGCCACAGCAACTCATCTTGAATTAACACACAGCAAAGCAAGGGAGACTCCAGTGCCCTGACTTACACCTGCCTAGGAAAGAGCACCTGTTACTGGAGTCATGAAAACAATAGAAAAATATGCCTCCAGAGAAATTGAGGGACACTTATAGAGTGCACCATTTTCTTCCCCTGAAACCATGTTCCCCAGAGATGCTGAGAGAGGAATAGAAGAGCAACTTAGTCATGCCTACATGGCACTAGGCTCTGTCACCTCTCTCTGCAACTAGGACACATCGGACATGTCCAGCAATGGACTAATGAACCAAGAAGAGGAACCAGATAAATACTGGAGACAGATGTGTTTTCTTTCCTCCGTTTTAGGGCAACCTTGCTTAATGTTTCTTTTATATAAAGTAACCTCTTATATAAAGAAATCTGTTGCTGCTTTCAATGAGAGATTGCTAAAGGTCATATCTAACCTAATCCATCCTGTGGTTATAGAGGTTTGTTGTTTTTTAGTTTTGTTTTTTTTTAGCTCACATGATATTCAACCATTATTATACAGCATTTCCATAAGTGGTCATGTAATTTAGCCTACATTCATAAAAAGGTTCAAGCACTGATCTGTAGTCCACGGTTCATCTCTCCTTAGCTCTCTCTTCTGTGGTCACTCAAAACAAGATCTCTACAAGCAAGATAGCCATGTGCTGACAGTGCCTCTAACATACAAAGCATCTGTATCCAAAGGAAGGGGCTGAATCAAAAATCTCTAAACTGAGGATAAAGTGGTCTTGTCAGTGTTCTCACTGAGAAATCATCTGTACAAGAATACCTGATGCTTCTCCAGCACAAAATTTCCAAATTGCATCAGTTTTCTCATGCATGATGTCCACTAGTACAGCACTGTTCTCAACTTTGCAAAGCCTATCTGGTCTTTAAGGCCAGAGATATAAATATTAAGAGTTTAACATTTGGCCAAAAAAAGAAAATGCAAATTTGTCTGTTTCAGGTGCTAGCTACACCTGTCCTTGATTTACTGCCTGAAATACTCCTTCTCCTTGAGATTTTGGACCCATGACTAGAAAACTTTCTTTTTTATCCCTACTGTTTCTACATGAACAAGTATTATGTATTTTAATACATTTTGTTGCTAACTCAGTTTCTGGATGAACGAGAAATATTTTCCAAAGACCTGGACTCAAGGTCATGTGTCAAGTACTCATTTGTGTGTCAGTCTGGTTATGGTTAGACTTATCAAAAGCAGACTGGTCACATCCACACAATGAGTTCTTGGACCTGATTCCTAAATGCACGCCAGATAGTCTCAATGTGTTGGTTTTAATCTGATGTGTTTTTTTGGTTTCAAAATTTTGAAAAAATATTTTTGCACACCACAAAGGCAGTGTTTTTATCATATGGTAGCACAACGTTTTTTATGGGCACTGAAATGGGGTATAAATTAATGTACAGGTGTCAAAGGGTACAAAAGCTTACAAGGCTGACATTTGATGAAAGTATGCAATTAAAGACAAACCCCAGCTCCTCTAAGTATTGTTTTTGGCAGTAATTCTGCATACTTGTCAGCTTTGAAATTGCACAAAGAAACAGAGAAAAAAAGCATGGTGGACTGTACAGGAAGACTGTGCTCAAGCTTGCTTCATAGTATTTTTTCTTAGTAGCACAAATATATTGAATTATTTTCCTCCAAATTCAAGTTAAAACTGGATCTTTGAAGGAAAATCTCTGAGACAAAGAATTTTTTAACATATTCTGGAAGTGTTTCATACCAATTATTTTCAGAAAAATTATTTTACTGGTTAATCTAGATGTAAAAAAAGACTCTGTCACAGTCTCACTTGCATATGACTTTCATGTTCATGACATCAGAATTCATTCTTTAATAATATCCTCCAGTATTCTGTGGTAAAGTATTAATCTAAACTTTGAAATACTAAAATAAGAAATTTGTTTTCTGTGATATTCAGTACCTCAATAAAGCAGACATCTAAAGATATGCATTATGTATTACAGCACTAATTTACTGGGCTTCAGGGATCTGAAATCCCAACATCCATGCCTCAGAACTTCTGCTAGACCTCTGCACTAAGGCTCACAGGCTGCTTGATGCCTGTTTTTTATCCATTGCTGATATCTGGCCAACAACAAAAATTGCCGTTTTTCTAAACTCTTCACTCTTGCTGCAAAATCTCCCTAAGCACCTGGTTCTTTACTTCTATTACTTTGTTCCTTCTCGAAAAGTATCTTATTCCATTCATGAAGGTCTTTGTGCTCTTCTTGGAGAGCCTTCTCCTAACCTTCTAGAGACCCTTTCTTATTTGAAGGGGCATATTCCCTTCTTGCAGAGCAAATTTCTCCTCACTGAGGGATTCCTTTCTTCACAAAGAGTTTTTCCCTCTACCTGAATGTCTTTGTTGTCCTCTTGAAGAGCTTTAAGCTGGTCCTTGAAGGCTTTGTGTTTTCCTCATAAAGCTAAAATCTCATGCTGAAGAGCTTTTCCCTTCAATGCAAATGCTCATTCTTATCCTTTGAGAGCCTTAATGTCTTCTCTGAGGGCTTTATTTTGTTGGCAAGCCTTTTGCTGCTTCTCAAGGTTCTTTGTTTCCTCTGAAGACTCCCTGTGCTTCTCTTGAAGGATTTTATTCTGTTCCCAAAGGACTTTGTTTTGTCTGTGGACACTTTGATTCTCCTGATAGTAGGGTTTGTTCTCAATATGAAAACTTTGTTCTTTTGCTGAAGATTTTGATTCTCTTCTTGAGAGACCAGATTCTCCTTCCAGTTTGGTTAAATCACGCCACTTGACAGGAGGTGGCAAATGGAAGTAGGAGCAGCAGCGATAAATTACTGATTTTCCTCAAAGAATATTTATCCTCTGAGTCAGACACTTGCTCACTCAGGGGCTGTGCTATGGTCCAGGTGCTTCCACCTTCCATAAGCAGTAGTCATGGAACAGGGAATAGAGGTTAATTGCCCACAAATAACAAATAAGTAAGTAAATACATAAATATAGTGCTAAATCAAAAATAAAATTAATTGTAAATCAATAATGACATTTGTCAAGCACTATATATTTTTTGTATGTGCTGAAATTTCACTAGACTAATTTAGTTATACTATTTCCTGTTTATATTCCATTTAGAGTTTAAAAACTATGTCAATCTTTCTCATTATCTAATTTGATTATAACTGAGATAAGGTAGCATTAAGCACTTTTTCTTGTTGTTTATTCCTTATTCTATTCTGCTGCAACAATATAGTATTGTTTAGATTGGAGTAAATGTACAGACTAAGTAGGATTTTTATAAGTTTAATTTCAATATAAAGGACAATATTATAAAATCAAGCATGTTTTGAATATATGTTTGGTGTTTGCTCAGAAACACTTAACACTCAGCTAACATACTGCTCAGTCATATAATTTATACATACAGCTAAATACAAACACACATTTCAGCTGTTCAGAGAAACTATATCTGTGGAGCATCCAGCAGAAAAATTGTAATAAATTAAGGAAATCATACAGTAGTTACTGTTGTGTTTTCCTTGAATCAGTTTGCCATCTGGCAACTCGTGGCAGATCTGTCAGTGAGGCAATCCTCAATGATGTAATTTCAAATGGCACAGCAGCAGCGACACAGAATCAAGTAGCTGTGGTGATCAAATAAGTTGTGTACATCTGAAGTAAATCATGGTTGTTTGTACAGCTAGAGTTCTCTAGAAAGTCAGTCTTTATTTTAATCAATATTTTTTTAATAATTCTCCATCCATTATGTTAATTCAAAACATCATTTTCTGCCTGGCTAAATTAATTTTTTTCCATTGGTATTGATGGCTGCCATGAAATATTTTCTTGCATAAACTCTGAAAGACAGCCTTTGCTCCTAGCTACCTTGGCACAAATTTGGGGTGACTGAACTTGGAGTTATTTCTAAATTATAAGAAATTCCATAGATTAAACATGTATAGTCTCTATATTATTCAAATTCTGACTAGGATTAGTATTCGTAATTCCAAATATTTTAGTGTATTTCAGAAATGTACATGAAAAGTTATATTTAAATAATAAAAGACCATGATGGTAGTGTGTCTGCAATCTTCATTGCCTCCCAGGCAACATTCTTCTTTTCCAACTCAAACAAAATCCATGTATTCTATGACAAGCACTTTGCTTTGTTTGAAAAGAGGATGAATTACTTCAGACACATGAACATCTTAGATTACACTGGTAACTTGTCTACTCCTTATGAATTTGGGGGGGCAGAGGAATACTATATTCCAACTAAAGTATAAACCTGTTTCCAATATTTGTTATCCGATCAAAGTGACTGATATGTGGGGTTTTTTTAATCAGGCACTATGTGCTCAGGATATTAAAAAAGTCCAGTGAGCTTACAATGAGATTTAGCAATTCTGTTTAAATCACTACACACATCACATCATCTCTTTGTACTGTCTCTCAGCTCAGTTCTGTATGTTAATTAGGTAGGGGACTGAAATATGGCGTGTAAAATGCTCAGTAATCCCGGGAGATGAATATATACAATTCCCACTGAAAACTTTACAGGATGATCAGCCCTCCGAATCCTTTTCTCCAGGATATTTGATTCCCCTGCCTGCTCACACAAATTAAATAGGCAATGCAGATGAGTAATACTGAAACCTATAATATCAAACAAGATCAGTATCTTGGGTTCATATATCTTTCCCAGGCTTTTTACCTCACTTTAACTCCTCAAGACTATTAAAATCTTATTTCTCACATGCTTATCACCAAGACATATCTGAATATTATAGTTCAGTTTATTCTTTTCAGCTTCTTTAAAAATGTCATAGTGATTAAAAAGAGGTAGTTCACGTAAATTGGTAGGGCTTGTAGTTGTTTTCATGCTAAAATGTAAAGTTTAAAGTAACAATGGTTATTTTAACATGTAGGCTCTCTTTTTTAGAATTTAGGCATATAAGTAGTAGGAAAAAAATATCAGTTTCAACAAATGACAAAGACTAAGGTCAAATTTTCTCTTCAATCTACATAGTAAAAGAAAGGATAATAGTCTTGTAAAAAAGGGAATTTTATGACTGTGCTCCAGAGCTGGACTAAAATAATGCAGCTGAAATTATACCAATAATTATTTACTCCACTAGAAATGAATGTAAACTTATCCTAACTCAGCTTCATGATGTTTTCTCGAGTCCTGTTGCTGGTCACATCAGTGAAGAGATTGGTACCTGCCCCTGAGCTTCCCATCATGAAGATGTTGAATGACTCATGGAGATCTCCCCTCAGCCTCCTCCAGGATGAACAAACCAAATGACCCCATCCCCTTCTCATGAGGCTTCCTCTCTAGACTTTTCACTATCCTCATGGCCCTCCTCTCAATGCTTTTTAATAACACAATTTCTTCTACTGTGGCACCCAAAACTGCACACAATACTCCAGGTGAGGCTGCCCCAGCTCAGAGCAGGGCAGGACAATCCCCTGCCTTGCCTGGCTGTGATGCTGTGCCTGATGCCCCCCAGGACACAGGTGGCCCTCCTGGCTCCAGGGCACTGCTGACTCATGTTCAGCTTGCCACTGACCAGGACACCCCAGTCCCTTTCTGCAGTGCTGCCCTCCAGCCTCTCATTCCCCAGTCTATTCACACAAACTGCGTTGCCCCATCAAAGGTGAGGAATCCAGCACTTGCCCTTCTGGGACTTCATACAGTTGATATTTACCTGTCTCTAATTTTGTTGAGATTTCTCTGCAGGGCCTCTCTGCCCTTGAGGGAGCTGATCAAACTGCTATTTGGTTATCAAAGTACATGGCAAATATAGAGAATGTGAGTAGAGAGTTCTAAGATGACTAAAGTAGAGATTAAAAGGCATTCTTTTAATATTTCAAATACTCCATCTTACTATTGTAAGTAACTTTTATAGTGAGCTCTATGATTGAAGGTAGTGAGAGTATATCATTGTAATGCATGCTACTGAGAATCACTGCAGCGTGTCAATGTGTGTAAAACCTAACATAATAGTGAAAAGAGTGGCCTAGGCATACTGTGGTTTCAGTTTACCAGTTTTTAATTTTGGTTGTTCTGATCAGAAAGCAAAAAATACACTTTTAAAATAAAGGTTATTCTAGAAATTTTACATTACAATGAAATGCAACAATACAAACTTTTTTATGACACTCACTCTGAACGGATGTACAGCAAAACAGCACACACACAGCATCTGTGAAAGATACAGAAAAATATATTTGAGTTCCTGCTATAAACTAGGAAAAAACTGACCTATAAACCACTCTCACAACCTTTTTGAATACCCTCACTGCCCTCATTTAGCTCCATTGTTCAGTGGAAATGAGTAGCAGAGCAGATATTTCTTAACTTTCCAGGAGACACTAGCTAACAATTCTGATCAAACTCTGACCCCAAAATAGCTAGGCTTACAAAAAATGTCAAGTACATGCAAAGAAAAACATCATAGTTAAAAAAATAGGCTTATGAAATCAAAATCACAGCCATTTTACAGCTTTATATTGCATATGCCAGTTGCTGCTGGATAAACCTGAAAACTCAGACTGGAACCTAAAAACCTAACTGCTGTATTTGGCCCATCTGGCGCTTTTACTATTTCAACAATTTTATGCTGATGCAGCTCCTTTTTTAGGTCATTCAAACTCATGATTTTCTCTCCCAAGTGGATATGAAATTTATGTTGTTTCTTCCAGGAGACTGAAGACCCGGACTAAGACAGATCTTTGCTCTACCTGCCGGAGATTAGTGGAGTACCGCAGAGAGCAAAAGCTGATGGTGCTGTACATCTGTGCATTCAACATTCAGTGGCACCAAGCCACTAGTCTCTTTTCTGCATGACCAACTGACTAATTACTTCACTTGGCCTTTCTGAGTCCCTTCAATTAATGCAATGTGCAGTTGCACACAGTAATGGAGTCACCCATACAGAACAGAATCTGGGCCAGAATTAGGCTCTAAGTCCCAGAAGCACCTGTTACAAACACAGAGTGTCCAGATGGTCTGGTCTTTGTGGGAAAGTGTCAAGAATTGACTTATCAGTCTTTCTTACTTTTGGTTTAAGGTCATAAACATGATTCTTTTGACGCAGAAAGCCAATCATATTTAGGAAAAAAATCCTAACAATACAAAACAAAGAAACAAACAAAAAAAAAACAAATGGAAGGAAGGAAGGAAGGAAGGAAGGAAGGAAGGAAGGAAGGAAGGAAGGAAGGAAGGAAGGAAGGAAGGAAGGAAGGAAGGAAGGAAGGAAGGAAGGAAGGAAGGAAGGAAGATGAGAACCTTAGAATAAATAAAAAATCCACTCCATTTGTAAACCTTAATAACCCAGTCAAGCTCGTTGTTATCATGTTCTGGGCAGGCAAATGGGATTAGCCTGTGATTACAATGCACTCTTCAATATAATTAGATAGATTTATTTAAACACAGCTGCAAACACTAAAAATGTGAAATATTTAGTCACTGTGAATTCCACAGTTTGTAAATTCAAACTTAAATCTCTTATCATCTATTTTGCTTTGATTTTTCATAGAAACACTAGAAAACTTTGCCATTCTCTCACTCTATTTTTTTTTAAATTATTTTAAAAAAATTTTTAAGAACATCAGTTATTTTTCTTTATAACATTGAGGATGTTTCCTGAATGTTAATTCACTTTCTAACAGTGCACTGTTTCATTCATGAATGTATTTTCTCCATTGGCAATAACCATGGAATTTGCATTCCATGCCTCTGAACTGCATGAGATGGAGAACGAAATACAGAATTTTATGTCAGATCCCAAAAGCAGTTAGAACAGCTCAAGAAATAACCAGGAACAATGGCAGTCATGGCTTCCTAATAAGATTAGTTTAATGGAAAAAATAATGGGCAATATTAATAGCAATATAAGCAATAACCACCTGGTTTATGCATTACTGAAAGCTCTTATTTTCCTAATTTATGTCTCCTTCCTTCCTTCCTTCCTCTTTTCACCTCTATATGCCACTCAGTGTGAGAGTAGTGAGAGAAAGAGAGAAAGAAAGAGAGAGAAAAAGAAAGGAAAGAAAGCAAAGAAAGGAAAGAAAGGAAAGAAAGGAAAGAAAGGAAAGAAGAAAGGAAGAAAGGAAGAAAGGAAGAAAGGAAGAAAGGAAGAAAGGAAGAAAGAGAAAGAAAAAGAAAGAAAGAGAGAGATATGAGTAAGGGAGAGAGGAGGTTATTTCAATAGAAGGAAAATTGAATAAAACATATATTTTGCTCACAAATTATTGCACTTGTATCAAATATTTATTATGCTACCTAATGTCTGTAAACTTTAAGAGTTTAAAGCAGTAACTGCCATATCTCTGCATGTTCACTTAATACAGAAAAAGAAAGCACAATTAACTTTCTGAGTTCCTAACTCAAATTTTGACAAGAATAGTAATGAATTATTATCAGCCATATGGGAAGCATGTTTATTTTTATTATTCATAAGTGCTGAAATAATATTGGCTACTATAAATATGTAGGAGACATCCAGTCTTTTTAATCATAAATTACAGTAACTAACAGCTATCAGCAATAATTATGGATTTTTTTTATTTGATGCATTATTTTACTTCGACTTTTGAGAAACATTAATATATACTGATGAAAATTCCAGTATTTTCAATGGCTCAAGAGACATATGCTACTTGAAATAAATCTAAATTAATTGATTAATGTGATGTTTTAAAATGTGAATAATAAATATTTTCTGTATTTTTGGAACATTTTTTTACAGAACCAATATTTGAATTTTAAAATGTGAAAAGACCATGGTAGTGACATGAGGAAAGGATTATCCCAAGGACAGAACATGCAGTGTTTGCTATTATAAAACGTGATAAGAAATCTAAGAAGTTATTTTTGTAAAACAAATGGAAATACAACATAGGGCATTGTTTCAGAAAGGCTGAGTCATGCCTCATTATGCTTCATCCTCACTTTATTTATGTAGAAAACAGATTAAATACAGCATACCCTGAGTTCTGAGAAAGAACAGAGTGGATCCACTGGGGAAAGGCCACAGCTGTGGCACTTACCTGGACATTTCCTTTTAAATGCATAGCTGTGCATTCACCTGGTTATTTCTGAGCAGTCAGATGTGGAGAAGAGCTCACCTTCAACGCCACAAATGTAAGTAGGAGGGCATGATAAGGGAAAAACACTGGGATGGATCCAACCACCTGCCAGAGGTGAGGCTGCTGCAGTTCTGTGCTCCCAGGCACAACCTGTAGTGAAGCTGAAGACACAATCAACAGGCTCATAGGTCACACATGGTCACCACAGATATCATGGAATCATTGAATGGTTTGGGTTTGAAGGGAGCTTGTAGAACACCTAGTTCAAATCCCTCTGCCATGGGCAGGGATGACTTTCACTAGGCCAGGGTAAGCTCAAAACCCCATCTAAGCTGGCCTCTCACAGCAAAGAATTTCCTTCTAATATCTAGTCTAAACCTACTCTATTTTAGCTTGAATCTATTCTCCCTTGGCTCCTCTCAATAGTCCATCTCTGTTGTAGGCTCCCTTCAGGTACTGCAAGGCTGTGATTTGGTCAAACCCACATTCTTTTTTTCCAGGGTGAATATTTATATATACACATATATATATACTGAACATAAATACTGAATGCACTGAACAGCAAACTATTGACACATGACTGGGCTTTTTTACCCCCTTACTCATTAATTTATCAATCCTTGCTCCTCCCCAAATCACTTAAATCTATTTTTCCTTCCTTTCATCCCTTCTCAAAACATCCCATATTAAGTCATGTGCATTGCTGAAACATTCAACTCTCAACCACTATATGGCCCTATTACCACCTGTCACTGAAGGTGGGGTAACTGAGGTTCTTGTCAATAATCAATCACTTGGGGTGAACTGGAGTGAAATATCACTGAATTACCAGTGTTTATATATGTATATGTATAGCAGGTTTATTTCAGAAAAATTTGGTTGCATTGGAAAGGAGATACATAACTGTTTTGGTTATTGTCTATATATAAGTATAAAGACATCACTTAAGAAAATATAAAAGGAAAAGAAAGAAAGAGAAAGAAAGGTAAGAGCAGGTAGCAAAGATGTCACTACCTGTGAATCTAGCAGCAAGGCTTGATTGTTGCAGTTTCTATATCCATTGGTTACACTCTTGATCCATCAGGCATGGAGGAAGCTCCCAAACCACCAAATTCAATGGGTTAATGTTGAAATGGAAATGCATGGGTATCTCCCCTGGGGAGGAAATTTTGCACTGTCTACTGCAACACTGTGGGTCATGTGCAGTCCTCTGGTGCAAGGCCCCAGAAATGAGTCTGGGGATCTTTGATGATTTATGGTCCCTTCTAAGACATGACAGCTGCCTCTCACCTCAGCATAGTTAAACAGCTATGTTCCATCAGAAGGGATAAAGTCCCTCAAGCCTATGTATGAATGTCCCAACACCTTCCCAGAGGGAAGTTCTGTGACTAGGAAAGCTGTGTAAGAGAGCACACTGGCATGATAAACAGCCCTATCCCACCTTGGAAGATCTGCTTCTTATCAGTCCATGTTGGCTGAAAAACAGCTTCTTGCCAATCAAAGGCTATTTTTTCCTGGTCATCAGTAATAAGGGCAGAGTATTATTTGGGCTCCCCTTCCCCCTATTGTCTTTCTGTGCTCTGCTGTGGTTGTGGAGGTAACCTCTTTCCACATTAATTAGTATGTATATCTGTACACAGTCAGTCTGCTCAGCAGTCTGTTTCTAGAGACCAGCTTCCTCCAGTGAAAAATGTGAACTGACTGAGAGTGACTGCAAATAATCACAACTGCAAAAAAATATGTATTTTAAGGCCACCACTTCTATTTGGACAGGTGTGAGGCTGGAGGAACTGCTTTGCCAACTGCTGTGCCATCACCCATGCAATTGTTTTAGAGCAAGGAATAATGCAAGAATTTAGCTGCACTTTAACATGAATGATTATGCTAAAGAAATCTATCATTCTTCCTAAATAATAGCAGTTAATAAATTCATCTTTCTGGTTGTTAACTGCAAACTATATATATAATATAAACATGCTTATAAATTCATATGTACCATTTATATATATATATATATATATATATATACAGCATAATAGATACATGCAATATTATATATGTATGATTAAAAATGAAAAATTAGATGGTTTCGTGTCCTTTTTTTTTTGTTTATTTTCATCTCACACAGTATGAAATTTATCTCACCTAAATTCTGATGGCTAACAGCTAAGCATTTAAATCCAAAAAAGATCATGACAGACCTTCTTCATAGTCATGTCAGAGAAATACATATCTCCAGGGTGATATATATCTACTGATATAGGCATCTAAGGGAAGTAAATGAATCAGTAATATCATCTAGATACTTTTGTTAATTAATTCAAGCTGACTAGCAAAGCTTAGATATTGGTATTTTAGGTGAATAAAGTAGTTAGAATCCAGCATCACATAACAAAGGTAGAAAGCAGCTGTCAGAGAACATCTTCACATCCATCTCAAATGTGAAATTTTCTTTTATTACATTCTTTCCATAAGGCAAAACGCAATAAATGATCCAGAAATTAAATGTTGATAGCATTTTCTATTTCCTTAGAAAATGACTTTGTGAAATTCATAGTCATGAGCAAGCAGGTCATTTAAAAGAATAAGACCTAATTTCCTGGAACATACCAAATCAGTATCTGACAGAGAAAAGACATTTTTACAGTATCTTCCTAACTTGATTTGACATAAATATGAAGGAAGAATTAACATCCCAAAGCATGTCATGCCTCCACTCCTACCTGTTCAATCAGAGACAGGCTGAAGCTGCAGCTTTCCTCATCATTCTTAATAACAGAAAAAAATCAGTTCCTCAAAGATACACCTGAAATCAAAGTCCTCATTTAATTATACTTGCTTTAAAAAATCCCTATAACCTTTCTAAGAATCATTAACAGTCTACTATACTCAGAGCTCTTCATCTGCATCTTCATCTCTGAATAAACACCATGACAGAACCTGAAGTCAGATAAATACCCCACATTTGGATTAGTTGCATAGAATCCCTTCACAATAAAATGGATACTTAAAGGATGTAATCCATCTTGTATGAAATTTGGCATCTGAAATAGACTATATCAATTGCTCCTTGTTGTGGGAGACAGGAGGAGAGGTTTTCTCTTTCTTCTTTCTCTTTCTCTTTCTCTTTCTCTTTCTCTTTCTCTTTCTCTTTCTCTTTCTCTTTCTCTTTCTCTTTCTCTTTCTCTTTCTCTTTCTCTTTCTCTTTCTCTTTCTCTTTCTCTTTCTCTTTCTCTTTCTCTTTCTTCCTCTCCCTCTCCCTTTCCCTAAGATGTTACTATAACTTTCTTGGGGAAAATACTGTTTTAAGAAGGAGATATCAAAATGGCAGCATTAGTAACTGAGGCAGAATAGACTTAATGTGATTATCAAGATCAAATGACAACATTATCTAGATGATATACAATGCTTGGAGGAAAAAAAAAAGTATTACCTGCTCAATGTAGTCCCAAACATGCAAAATAATTTTTTACTAATAAATTCTTTACCACTGCTAACAAAGGGAGTACATGATAATACAAGCAGAGTTTGCTGAAATCTTGAAGCATGTGCAATTTGTTGCAAAATATGTAACCTGGAAAACAGAAGCAGCAATTCCAGGAGAAATGCTTTTTCCATAATTCATTAGATCTCTATATTTTCTCTTCACCCAGTGGCTTGGATGTGCGTGACCTTAATAACTTCAGTGATATCACCTCTAAATTACAGTGCAATGAGATAAGTCATGCTATCAATGGTACATTGTGCCTATCTGAAAGATTGCCTTAGACGCTTTAGAGCTGAAATCCAAACAGCTTTCTAAAGAGAGATTTTTTTTCCCTATGAGGTTCTTGCAGACAAAAAGCAAACACTCTACTGGCAGATAACTTTTGGTCTTAGTACTATACTGCAGCATGATTATCTTCTGGTTCTGCTTGTGCATGCAATACTCAAACAGAGAGCTATCCTAGCAGAGTCACTATTTGCATGATAGAAAATCTAATCTTGTGGGACATTTTAGGGAGCAACTGAGGCTTACATCTGTTACCTACATGATGTTTTCTAAAAGTGAAGAAGGGTGTGTAACTCTATTGCCTGAACAAGGTGGCATCTTAGATATTGCATATTAACATGTGGCTGATACCTGCCAGCCAGAGAGTTCCCAATTCTCCTGAAGGTCCTGTATCATATATTCCAGCCTAACCCAGGTGTTGCATATATTTTAGTAATTTAAATGGTGCTACTGACCTATGACTACATGACACTACCCAAATTGTTCCCTTGATTTGCCATGTGAATTAATCTTGAGTTGCAGACATGGAATCAACATAGAGTTACAAAATCTATGGGAAGAAGAGCATTCAAGCAGAGACAGGTAATATTCTAAAATTCCACAAGATCCTTTTGGTTTGTAAAACCTGCCAAAGTTTGAATATGTTAAAAAACATTATCTCAGCCCTGTAAGGCAGAGGAGCATATTGAAAACCTCCGTGGCAGTCTCCTCTAAAACGTCTTAACATATCAAACTTAGCCTGACTGCTGCCAGCACGGTTGTATTTTTTATTTTTTTTCCTGAAAATGCTGTACTGACAGACTCACTTTCCCCTTTCTGCTGTTATCAGCAGCAGAAACAACAAATGCCTTTATCTTCCTCAATTCTTCTTTAGTCTCCCCATAAGGCCAGAATGTGTCTTTTATCAACCATTTCCTTTACATCATGTTCTCTCTTTTGCTTCTGATTTTTTCTTTGACCTATTGAATCCTTTACTGGTAGTCCTTGTCAGCTATCACTCATTTAAGCAGCTAAAATTAGTTTTGTAGTACTGTCCTCATTGTGTCAATGTCTCCTGCTCAATCCCATAAAAATGTGTGATGTAAGCACAGGATTTTGCCTGTTAATCACACTGCAAAAGGGACTGCAGTTTAAATTGGTACTACAATGGAAGAGACATGTATGTAAAAAGTAGTGGCTCTCATACTCTGAACCTGTACAGCTGCAAGTGAAGTAGCGTAAATAATATGAATCTGCTTTCCACTTCAAATTGTTACTATACTCAACTTCATCAACCTAGCATCTAATAACTTCTTAGGAAGGAAAATATATTAAACTTCAATGCATGTGCAGTAAAATTCTGCTGTAATAAAAAATACATAAGGGTCAATTTGTCTCTGGACAATGATCTTAAAGGCAATAAAAGTAATACAACTTGATAAAATCTGCAAGGCCATCAGGATCTGACTTGTCCTCATTTTCTGTCTGCACTGCACAGGGCTCCTGGTCTGTTGGTGCCCCCCAGTCCCAAGAACTCATGTATCTGAAATTATGACTGAAATACAGACAGATATCTACATAATTAATGTACATCTGAACACACTTGATGCAAGCCTAAATATTTGACAATAATTTTTATTAAGACTTTGGCATAATTTTATTTCATAATAATCATGGGTGTGCTACATAAATTGTAAAATCCAATTATTACAGAAGTTAAGTCGAAATATTAAGAATTTTTTTTTGCATTTTGATGTTAAATTAAGAAGGAATTGAATCTGGAAGAATGCCAGGTTATGAATATAATTTCAAGGTATAAGAGATGCAGTTTCTGACAGTTTCTGATAAAAATAGTATTTTGCAAAAATAGCTTTTCTTGCTCATAATTACTGTATAGTAGCACAAAGATATAATACTGTGTAGTTGTGTGAATGCAGTGAATTCATTGCTTAAAAATAGATCTGCACAACAAAATTTCTCTTCTCAAGTGATAGATATTTATTCAGCTGCATTTTTCTTCATTTTACAAAGGACAGGAATTTCAAATTATGTACACAGCATACATTTATGGGTTTTGAAAATATTTATATTCCTCCTGTAAAATAGCTTTGAATTCCACTGTACTGAAAAGCAGAGTCACTAACTGACAAGAAAACATTTGTATCCAGAATTTCAAAGTATTCAACACTAATGTTTAGGACAGATATAGAATCTCTCTTCCAGAAGTAAGAATGCCTGATAATATAACTTTAATATAAGCAAGAAGCATAAATATCTATTACTACAGATTACATAATGCATTTATTCTTGCTTTCTGAAAAAGACATGAGGTATACTCAGGATTTTTGACAAGCACTCATTTTTCTGCTGTGCTAATTTTAATTCCTTAACATATTATTTTGGAGGACTGAGAAAAATTAAGAAATAAAATTTTCTGAGAGCTAGGATATTTATAAAGTATTTTACATTGAGAACTCTTTACTTAAAAATGGAAAATCCCAATAATCAAAAGCTCTTAGACAAACTGTTAAGTTCTTGTTTTGTTTTTGCTTCTTGCAATCCAAAAATTGATATTAAAATTAAGTGGATCACAATGATAAACTCTAACATAACTATCCAATCTCTGAAATACCAGCCTGCCATACATATTCTAAAGAGTTTGGATAGATTTTCATTATTTGGGAATGCCATAGAGATCCTTATGTGTCTGGATATAAGAACAGTTTGTACACAAGCAAGTAATGCAGCACTTATTTACCATGTAAAGGTAAATATTGTCACATAGGAGACTTAAGTCATGAAAAGCGAAAATGAAATACTAATGTGATGTTCTATAGCATTACTTTTCTAGCTGTCAACTTTTGTTGGGAATCTGCACTTCTGGCTTCTTGATAGTAGAGTTGTGACTATGCATAGAAGATCATTAAGTTAGGAGACAATGATGTAATCTCAGCCAATAGGAAAAAAATACCCAAAAGATGAGTAGATTTCAAATGCACATGGTTCTAGATGTTCTTATATACATTTTGGAAGTCACCAAAAATTTGGTCAATACAGTTCCAAATATATAGAAGACTGAAACCTAAGTCTTATAACCCAGAGAGAGGAAGTTGATGGTCAAATGGAATACCAGAATATCTCAGAATATCTTACATAGAGCTAAATAACTACAAATAGGCAAACAAATGATCTTCACTCTATCAGTACATGCCTGAGGTTCTTTAATGATACTAAATGGAATCACCTTCAAAAGATCAAATGGAGAAACACTTTGATGGGATAGAGAAAACGAAAAATGCCAAATATTTGCAATTCCATCAAGTTTAGAACACTGTATTTTGAATGTGGTCTAAATAAATATAAGCAGAGGTTTTCTACATAATAAGGAAAGTTGTGGCTTAAACAGGCAGATGTCGCCAAACAGTGTTCCCTACATAAAAAATATTAGAATTTCACAAACCTTTCCTTAGTAACTTACACTTCTTCAGACTGCCTGAACATTAACATCCAGTACCATTCAGGATGCTCTGGAGCTAACCAGATATACTAGTATGGAAGTGGGGGAGGCAACCAGGACCCTGGAGAGATCCTGCCCTTCTGCTGCAGCTGCTGGAGGATGTGTAGAGTGTGGCAGTTGAACTGGGAGGCCACTGGCTGTTCAGATGAAAGGCTAGATGGCTTCCTTTGGGGATGCTAGCAGTGGTGCCACAGGAGTCAAGTAAAGATCAGATGTCTAGCAATGTTTCAAAAGAAAAAAGTGTCCTACATGACTTCCAGAATATTTTCCAACTTAATTTGTGTTTAAAAAATAAAATCCAAATATAATGTTACATTTATACATAGATCAATCAAAAAATCTGTATCTATATTTGAAACCTGCATTTTTAATAAAAATTACATCAATCACATGAAAACAGAAACCTTTACAGTGCACTATCTAAATCTCAAATGAAGCCCTGCAAAAGAAACAGTTACAATATTTTAAAGAGAATTAATTTTGATGCAACTTTGTGGGGTGGAGGAAGAGGTGATTTGAGGTGGTGCAGTCACCCCACTTTAAGCTTCCTCATTTAATAAGCTAATTCAACCTACATGAGAAATAGATATAAATCAAATATCTGTGTCTATTCAGGGCAAGTATCTGTCACTTCCAAATGATGTAAAGAAATACAAAATTATAATTTTAAGGTAAAATTATTCCATAGAATAAATCCATTGATGCCAGCAGAATTATTATGCATATGCATTTGCTTTCCTGTCATAAGTGGCATAAGGAAAAGAGAGAAACAATTTTACAGAGCTTCTAAATTAGATCCATCTCATCTCTCCCACCTATTCTGTCCCAAATTAATTCACCCTTTTCTGCAAGTAGCAAGAAATGAAAAACAACCCAAACTACAACCACACTTCCTGAAACACATTTGTCAGTGACAATTTTGAATGGAACATTTCCTACCTAAACAGGTAGTTGATTAATTTGTTCATGTTTAAACAAGAACTCTAGAGGCAGAACCAAAAACCATCTTTGTTTTTCAGAACACAGAACCTGGAATAGACACAGTCCTGATCTAACTGGAAAGGCTGAAGAGACATGCAGCCCCATCTGTGCAATCAGTGCCATAAGTGCCACGGAGGAGAGAAGGAGGGGTGAGGAATTCTCAGTTGCTGCTTTCCCATGCATTGCCTACAGGATCTGAGGATCTGTGTTCAAACTAAATTAAAATATCAAACCAGGTTTGAAGCAGTGATTGTTATTGGTATGGATAAAAGGCCAGCTTGGGCAATGGTGAATTTCCACTGAAGATCAGTTCTGGGGAGATGATGTCTAGTCTACGGTTTATGAATATTACATGGTGATTACATGGTGATGACCATGGCAAAATAGAATGTTTGGTGCATTCCTCTTGATAAACTAGTTTGTGACAGTACTGGCACAAAAAAATGCATTTTGAAACTGCTTTCTCCAGGTTACCCAGTGCTTTTGAACTAAAGTCTTTGTTGCCAAGAGGAGCCCACACTGCTCCAATGATGATACTATATTTTTCCTAGTGACCTGAAATGTTTTCTTTTTTCCCTTGCTCCCATGGCTTTTCATCTGTGTACTGATGGAAGCAAAATATCTATTCAGAAAAAAATATGGATTCATTTTTAGTTGTTTTGCTGTAGTTTGTTGCTGTTTTCTTTCTTTTTTATTTTTATTTTCTTTTATTTTTTTTAATCTATGGCCAATTGTTAAAATCTATCTAAATACATGGATTTTTGAAGATTGTCATAATATTACTGATGAAAAGACACACAGAAAAGATATTTAGTAAAATTTTCCCTGACACTTTTTTTTCTTAACTGTAAAGAAAATTACTCCCATAAAAGAATTGAAAAAAAATCATAAATCCAAATACACAAAAGCAAATGAAACCTGAGTGTTCAGCAATTTTCTTAGAGAAAAGCAGTGTCATAAAAAGTGAGCTGTTATTTAAAAATAAATCTGTGAAGCACAATGCAAGACAATGCCAAATTGCATATGCTATTATTTTGTATGTGCAACAGGACTAGTTTTAGAGCTTCATTGGCAATTGTCTGTTTAATTAGGCTTGCAGTACTGCACATCCAAATACCCTGTGTTTAACTCACACTTGGACTAATAGTTGAAATTGCTCCTGAGGTAGTATTTCTGTGTATTTACATTCATGCAGTTGCACATTAGTGTGGCTCAAAATGCATGCTTTAAATGGACATAGTCACCAGACAGTACTCAGCCAACAGGACAAAATAGTCAGCTTGCTTGCTTTTAAAGAGGTGTAAAATTAATCCAGGAGATGTCTGTCACAGTCACTGAGAGATTTTTTTTAATTATTTCAATTGGAAACTTAGGAGGTTTAAAAATTATTTGGTTATTGTGGAGTTTTGATTGGAAAGTCATTATATTTATCCTGGAATAAATGAAATCAAGATGTCTCACATGTTGCTACTTCACATATTTCATGTTCACATTCTGTACTTGTTTTGAGACATGATTAGAATATGTCCTGCACCGTTTCCAAATGGTAAATGGTCAAAAAGTAATGATGAGGAATCACAGGAACCATGGGTGCTGAATACAGCACATGAAGGAAAGTGTAGAAAAGACAAGAAATTCATTAATTCACTAATTGCATTAGTTTTCAAAATTCACAAAAACAAAAAAAGGAATTTGGAATATACTGATGGAAAATATAGGTTTTCAATCAACAAAAAGCATTTGAGTTTTTTTTAAAAAAAACTAAATGGCAGAAATGTGTCCTGAAAAAGATGATTGAAAAACAATACATCATATGTTTATTTTTTCACATTTCAGAAATTCATCTGGTGAAACCAAACACATTTAAAATAACATCATTTTAGCATCATCATTTTAGTCTAATGAATTCCAATTGAAAGAAAATAAATAAAAAATTTAAGTGAAGATAATTTTTATACTTTGAAAATATCACTTCCATTTAATTTCATGGCAATGAAGAAATCAATAAGAGTGAACACATGATCAACTCAGATCTCATTTCACACTGCTTATTTTCTGTATATTCTGTATGATTAAAGTCACAGGAAGCTAAGGAGTTAAGCATTCATACAGTTGACCTATATTAACTACTAAGAAATGCCAGTTACTTAGTAAGAAGAAGGAAGGAAGACTTCTAAAGAGTATCTAACTTTGTGAATTCTTCCAAGACATCAGCTGGCTACAGTAAAAGATGTCTTTCTCTAATGTAGACTCCTGCACTTGGGAAGCAAATTTATGTGTTCATGATTTGGAGCTGAAAAGCACTTAAAACTCCTAGTGTTGAAATTTTAGAATTTAGTTGAGTTGGCTTCTAATTATTATGCACTTCTTATCTGACAGTACTGAAAAAATTAAAGTAGAAGCAAACTCTCCATCTGTGAAGACAGTCTGTATGAAAAAGATTTCTTGTTTGGTTAAAGCTGACACTGGTTCTGTGATTTTCTGCATTTAAAAGACTTAAATTTAATGACTGCCATTAAGCATAAATGCTGCAGTAGTTAATCTCATTCTCAAACTGTAAATATATCTAGCATTTGTGGGTACTGAATGATTAATATTCCTTTACATAGGCTCCCAGACTGTGTCTATAAAAGTATTTTTGGTAGAAGGCAAATGTTTCCATCTGTATTTTATCAGTTATATCAATACATATACATTTTATCAGTGATATAAACACTGTTTATACATATACACACAGCCACTTCTTACTAGGTGATATAGAGCTCAATAAAGGAACTGGAAGCGTTGCCTTAAATTTTACAAGTAGTCTTTTGACAGGCCCATTTTTTAATTTATACACTGAAGGATAATCAAGACTAATTTAAGTTGTAATTATTCAGTACAATGTCTGAAATGATATTAACTTTCACAAAAGTTTTATTTTTAGTAACCTCTGTTTAATCTGTCTAGCAAAAGCAGCAGACACACTTTGTACTCTGCTATCCAGTAGAAGATGATACCAGAAACACAATAGATACTAGAAAGTTTTATTAAAAGTAGTGTAATAAGCAGAGACTGTGGATTAAAAGACACTGTTCTGATGTCTAATGTCTCTTTTGCTTAGTGTCTACTTTTCTTGGTTCAGAGATATAAACCTCCCCCAAAACTTAAAACTTCTAATGAGAAAAATCAACCTGTCTACCTGTGGAAAATAAGAAAAGTATACTTGTTTGGGCACTGTGTGTGGTGTGAAGATGGGGTGTTTATTTTTCCTGTGTGTTTCAGCTGCAATTTCAGCAGAAGTTTCTTAAGGCTTCTTGCTTTCAGTATTTCTTGCAAGTTTTTCTTGCCAGGGAGATAATTATAACAGTAAATCCTGGTTTAGATATCAAAATATAAATATACTTAACTATATATGATCCTATTTAAAGAATGTGGTTCTCATTGGTAGTACTAAAAACACTAATTATGACTACTTTTAGATTTGGTGCAAGTCAATCTCCCTTAAATCTACCCACTGCATTGCACTTCTTGTGCTGGGAAATTTTATTTTTCCTAAATCCATTTTAAAACAAAATAAAATATCGGGAGGGTTTTTCTGGGTTTTAGGTTTTCTTAATAGCCCAAGGGAAATCTAGCCACACGTATTTTCTTTTTCTCAGTTTGAGATGCATCCTGAAGGAAATTTTTATCTTTCTGCTGGAGAATATGGCATTTTTGTCTGAATTTCAAAAGTTGTAATGAGATTGGTGTTCAATGAAAAACCATTTTATAAAACCTCTCACTCACAGTAATGTTTTTACTCCCCTTAGTAGTGTCCCTGCTGAATAAATCATATTTCTAAGCTGATTTTACTGGTTACTAATGCTTATAAAATGAAAGTACTGATGAATAACAGTGTTATTCAGTATTCCTATGACAATTTCAGGATTTTTTTTGGCTAGACAAGAATCATACAACACAGGAAATAGACATGACATCCCTTTAAAAGGGAAATATTAAACATTATTATTATATCTGAGATCATCACATTGTTAATTTAGGTTTTATTTTACTATTTTTCTTTTTTACAAGTTCAAGAAGAGTTTATATTGTTATCATATGAGCCCTTTGCTAATAGTGTCAGTTATATCCCAGTTCTAAAATTATTTCCATTACAATAATGTCTGAAACCTGTTAGGTGGTATCAAAACAAGTTAGAAAAAAGCACCTAATTTTATCAATTATTTGGTTAGTGAGTTGAAAAGTATGGCAAAATAGAGAACTCAATACATGTAAGAATGCCAAGAGATATCTTTGTAGAATTTAGACCCCTAATTTTATTGAACAGTCTATTTAGCTCTGATATTGTATTACAAATATCAATTAGACTCCTTTGTAACTTTGATTTACCAGTTTAGTAAAAAATGTTTTTATATAGCCAACCCAAATGAAAATTCATAAAAGAAAGGGAAACAGTGCAGTATTTCCTTTCTTTTAACATCTCAAAAGTAGTTGTCACTGACTTAAGTGCTACATATTTCCATTTTCATCCTTTGAAATATGATGGCCAAATTCCATTTTAGCAGAGATGAATTTTGCATTCTTCTACTTCATGGAATTTTTGGCCTCAACAAATCACCAACTTAACATTGTAGTAGAAGTAGGTTTAGACATGCACCTTGTAGAGAGGTCATTCTTACTCTTTATAGCTCAGGGTTTACTCCTACAAAAGCTTTGCTTATGCTGTTTTAGCAAGGAAAAGAGACAATATTTCAAATGTTTGCTTGGCAGGAGTCATTGCAACATAGTCTGGAAGAAGGTAGCTAATACTGGCTTGCAAATTGAATAGTATCAGCATCATAACACATTTATCAAGGAATGCAAAAATAAAATCCATGGGATTAGTAATGATAATTTTCACAGAGTTCACAGAATAGTAGCAGTACAATTTGCAATGAATATCCAAAACCTGTATCCATGGAAACATCAGTCATGATCTAATACCTGAAATTAATAATGTAACATTTCAGGTTAAGTATTCCTGTAACTCAAAACTGTTCAATTCAGGCAAGATAGGCATAGTTTAAAAGACTGACTTAACACAAAGTCCCTCCTAAATCTGGCCTAAGGGAACACTTCATAATTTGACTTTTATAGTAGCAACAGATATGCTGTCAACTACTAATATCAGTTATGTGTGCATATTAGAAAAACAAATAAAATCTGGTTTTATAATGATTTGTACATATTATTTATGTCACCTTTCAGATACCAAAGATGGAGTTCACTTGACAGGACAGCTATTGCTCCAGGAAGACAAAAATCTCCTTTAGCTGTGGTACCAGATCCACCACTCTGATGCCAATGGCCAAGATGCTTCACTAAGTCCTAGATGTCACCATGTGCAGTGTCCCTTAAGACTGCAGGAAAAAACTGTTCTCTCTTAAAACCTCTGATACCACATGATCCTGAATATTGTCCTGGAAAACTCTACTTGTTGTTGCTGGATCCATAAGGATGAGTATAGCTTCACATGAAAATGATCTGATATGTGTCATTAACAGACACACAATGAAGGATATTTGTCATAGGCTCCTTGAAGCCATCTCACAAATTTAGAGCAGCACCATGACCTGTGGAGCAGCAGCATCTGGTTTGTGGGACAAAAGAGAGATGGTTTCATTTTGGTGCAACCAGGAATCACGCTATATGGTGAGACAGTCCATCTTGAAAATGAAATTTCCCAGATGGGTACAGCTGCATTATTCATCCTTCATTGCCACTCCCCAAATTCAAACACAGGTCAGAAAGGAAATTGTGTGTTTTGAGAGAAATGAATTCAAAGTGCTAATGACAGTTACCTAGTGATGACAGACATACTCCTTTTGTTGCTATTTTACTTTTAATTTGGAGCCTGCTAGCAGGGAAAGTTTTAGGGGAGGTTATTGTATTTAAATCTTTTATTTGTTAGTTTCTTGTACTGGGGCTTATTTTAGAGCAGTCCTACTATATTATTATTCTCCCTGTCCCGTACACTCTCATATCTATTTTGTTTTTTTCCTACTCATGGTGACATACACTGCATCATCTGGTAGAATGAAAATTGGAACAAATAGCCTTTGATGGCAGAGCCACAGCACAAGTGAAAGTTTTGTATAATCTTTTAGACTATTCTTCACATTTTACATTTCTGTCATGACAGCTTCATTTAAACCTCATGCAATCTTAGGGGAAAATGGAAATAGGTTATCTTTATTTTTAAATGATGTGACAGGACTAAAATCAAGGAAATGCCTTCCCTGACTGCAAAATCATATTTTCAAGAAAACTTTTTTTATTACAGCAATATCAGCTATATGTAAAAAGTTTGAGATGTCATTTCAATTAGATAAATGAAAAATTAAATATAAGACATTCCCTAGCTGTCAGTATTTTCAAGCTTTCTGTGCAACTTGTCTGTATGTACATTTTGTGTTACAAAATGTACATAATGCTTACAATATTTTTTATTCACTTGAATGAACAAAGATATATAAATTATAGCATTGTACCAACGGGAATGGTAGAAAATATAAGAAGAAGATAATCCTAACATGCTTTCCATATTAATGAACTTCATGTTGTATGTTGGAATATATAACATGTCATGCTTGGGGTCAGATACAAAGAACATAATTTCCCACCAGAAGGTTTCCAAGGGGGGAAAATATAGTGTAGGTTGGTTTGATCTAATTTAAGTTTCATAATGCACTTGGAAATTAGTCTAAATTCAACATGGAATATTGCTGACAAATTAAAATCTGGAATTTAAATAAGTTTGTGGCTATTCAGTATGAGATATTGCATCTTTGGTATTTCATTAGTAAGTGGAAATGCTGTAATATCTAGTAAGGGAGGACAGTTAGATCTTCTGCATTATGAATCAGATATCTGCCTACATAGCAAAATTTCAGCTTGATTAATAGGTAAGTCTTGTTTTAAGTTGTTTACATGCAGTAACATTTATAGGGAAACATATTTATAGAAAAGCAACAAAGTCATCAGGAAACAGTGTGGTTTGTACTATATTAACTGCAAATAGTTTTTTTCCTCTCTGAAATTAAAGAGAAATTCCCACTCCAACCTTTTACTGTTTGGATAGGATATTTTGTCCCCATTTAAGCTATGAAATGATAAGGGAGAAGGAGGAAATAACATCATATATTTTGAAGGAAAAATCCTACTGTAACATAAATAACAATAAATTCTGATTAGAAAGTATTACAGGAAAGGGAAAAAAAAATCATATTCTTTCAACTGCTAGTAATCCATTCAGTGTTCCCTCCAACCTAAATACTCCAAAGCTGCCACTGAAATTCTGTTTTAAAACTGGTTGTCTCCAATGAAGGAAATTGCTTTATTCCAGGTTTACTTTCCTGCGAGAGGAAAAGACCTATTACAAACTTCACAGTCAAGGCACTAATTTGGCCCTGACATGATGCAATGTCAAATAGAAACATGCAATTTTAAAATAAAACAGCCACATTCCAAATAATGCACTTTGTCTGTCTCTACCTTGTCAGAGTGGGACGAGCAAGTGTGCTATCAGCAGGTAAAAGATTACAGTTTATATTGCTGAACAAGGAGCAAAGTGTTTCAAATAAGATAAGGTATAGATTCTGGTTGAAAACTTAATGGGATTTGTCACAGTCCTATTGGAGATCCTTGACTAGAAAGTCATTGGGTCGTTGTATTGAGATTTGTTTTTCTGGAGCAGAAATTTGCTGAATTCTAGAAGGCATTGTAGATTTGCACTCAGATGAGAGGTCAGACTTCTATATGTTTTGTGGGGGTGCTTCCAATGGAATCCCTTCTCCCCTCAAAGGCACACTTACATGGTCTACTCAGGGAAAGACAGAAGGAAAGCCACATTGGTGTGTGCTGCTCAGCTGCTGAAGTTTCCAGTCTCAGGAATCACGATGTCCTGGAATACTGCATGACATTTCCCTCCATGGATATGCCTCCATTTCCAGGTTACTTTCCTCCTAGGCCTTTCCTTTTCCATCTGAGAAGCCTATTCAGAAGGACAATGTGTGATTGGCCTCCTAACTGGTTGTCTTTTTATTAATTGGAGGTCTCAGGATGTGCCATTTCCACATAGTACAGGTGTTTCCAAATCCTGAAGTAAATACTACCTAAAAACCCAAAGGCTTATCCCAGTATTTTTAATATGACAAAACCTATGTGGATTTATAGTCTACAGAAATTATGTCAGTGGTAATTCAGTGGACTTTCCTCCCCTGGCATATAAAGTATTAAAACCTTTAGTGAAAATGTCTGAAATTCGTCTTACAAATGTTGATAATTTATCCCCCCACGTCTTTGTTTCTTCCTAATAAGTTCATGCTATTTGGAAATTTTCATTTTAAACAGCCTATGATTAACAAAGCTATGTATGAAACCAGTTTTTGTAACAAGAAGAGCTATATATTTCAATTATTGGTCCAACAGTAATTTCACATATAAAATTTGCTTATTTGAGGAAGTTAGTGTTCTATTTTCTTTAATTGCTTTAGATGAAAACAGTAAACAAGTTATATTGAAAATATTTATGAAGTTTTTGTTGCATTCATTAAAAATAATGAGAAATTAAGAAACCCTAGTTTTTTAAGTTGCACATAATATTTGTAAAACTTATGACTGCTACAAGCATTTGTGCAAGTTTGGCCACATATATTTTTATCCATTGCAACCTTGATAAATTTCATGCCTCTGAACATAAAAGTAATCCAGCTGATGTTTATTTATCTTTTGTGTTTTATTTAGGTGTTCAGTACCATCTCCTGTATAATTTTTGTACAATTCTATTTTCCCATTTGTGCTAATTTTTTAATCTATCTGACTCATAGGAAATTCTATGCGTATCCCAGGTATGCATTTCAGAGTCCAGAAGTTTTCTAACAGAGATTTTGCTTTTGCAAGGCCAGAACCAACTATCCCAGTAATACTGTAGTAGCAATGTAACAATCTTGCACCCATGATGAAATAGCTCTATTGCAAGTTTAGATTTTTTTTCTTTGTTTTAACTAAAAAACTTTAAGACTAGTAAGCATATGAAAAGTTAGACCTAAAGCTCAATAAATCTGTGGTGGCTACTATGTAAAATTTGGAATCTGAGAAGCAAACTCTCAAAGATGACCATGTCTTTTTTACCTTTATTTTTAATACCTATGTTTTTTCTTGTAAATATTTATATATCATGCAAGTCAGAACACTTAGGAATTGCAAACAGAATATGACATCTGAATAACATGTAGATTTATACATTTAACAATTTTTTTTTTTGTGTTAAGAACTGGGTCCAAACCTTAATCTATGTGAATTATAGCACATAGATAAATCTCCACAAAACTTTGCTTTGATCTAGGGGAAGGTTGGGGGGAAAAAATATGAGTAAATTTGGGAGATCGTGGGATATAATAGAATATTGAATTACATCTTTAATGAAAATACTGTCATTTATCTCACAGTGACTATCTGATACTTCTAAGATAATTCCTTCAGCTTCTGTTTTGCTTGGAGTTAACTCAGAATACAAGGCATGGGAAACTAATGATAAGTTATATGAAAACCAAAAAACCAGCTTTCAGAGTGGGCCTGAAGCTGCAATGGAGTCCTTGGTTCTCAGGCTGGAAAAGGATTGTTCTGTCTAACTGAGCTGTGAGGAGAACTTTCTACATTTGTATGAAGTTCAGAGTTATATAATAATGCAGTACAGCATCTGGGAAATATTAAATCTCAAACTTAAGGCATCAGAAGAGTCTCTAAAAGTGCATGAATCAGTGTAGGTGGTCTGCCTGATTTCTTGCAGTGCTCTGAAGATCTTTTGGTTTTCTCAAGACATAGCAACTTCCAGATCTATGCAGGAGAAGAAGTTTACAATGTTACCATTTTCATGGCTTTGTAGTGTTTGTGTTTTTATTAATTTAGATTACATTTTCAAGGACTTACAAAGCACTTCCTCCAAATACACAACTTAATTTTATAAAAAACACCAAAACAAATAAACAAAAATTGATGATGATATTTTGAAGATTTTAGTTTTGAAATGGAAAGAAATTAGTAAGACTGAAATCTGTTTTTTCATTTTCTTGGACTTCACTGTTCTTTTTTATTTTTTCAAAAAGTGGATATTTAGAAGTTCCTTAACTATTAATCTTTGGTCCATAATTTACATAATTTTTATCTCCTTAAAATGGATAAAAAAGGATTTACAGGGTCCTTAAAAGGATTTTGTTTTTCCTTAAAAAACAAAAGAAATTGGGGAATAAATACTGGAACACAACAATCTCTGAACAAATACTACTTATCTAACAAGGAAAGTAAGACAACAAAAACCAGTAAATCAAATCTGCAGTAGTCTGACACAGAAACAAAGACTTCACTCACATAACTGTAATTTCTTCTATTTTTAAAAGCTATAACTGATCCTATTATTACCTATTCACATTAACTTTGAAGGAGATATTTTTAAATGTGAGCTCCTTCTGTTAATGTTCTCAGAGCATTTGTAATCCTATCTCTTACATATTAATTTTTTTCCCATCATATGCGTTATGAGAGAGGATTCAATTCATTCTGGGTTTGAATTACTGAATTGGAAAATTATTTTTTACTTAAAACTAAAAAACTGCTGTATATGATGAGAATAATAATAACAAAAAGGCATTTGTGTTATTCTTGAGTAAGACTGTACGTGAATTCCAACGATACTCAATAGCCATAAATTCTTTAGCAACTGAATGAATAAACTAGGCAAATCAAAGTGTAAGAATACTTGGTTACTATCTAGCACCTTTATTTTATATGAAAATGGAACAGTGAAGTTGTCCAGATTTTATGAAAAGTAGGAGACAAAGAAAGAGAAACAAAGCACTGAATGCCTTTTCCCAGGGGCATTGCTGAGAAAACACCTATTGCCTGAACACTGAGGTCTTTGTGAATAAAACCAGCAAGAAGTTTTTTGCATTATTACTTATTCTGGTACTAAGTTGGTGTCCTTTTTGCCAATTATATCCACAAATTAACGTGTACTAGCATATACACTGCAGCTTGAGTTTTTCTTTACTGAAGAAGTTTAGATCTTCCTGAAATATTTTTGGGTGACACAGTTTTCTATTCCTTTTCCTTACAAACCCAGGATGAAAGTGTCTTTGTTCTACCTGTATGGGTACTTCATCCACATGGTTGGAGTGTAATCTACATGTCATGTTTCTTAGTATTTAAAGGTAGTAGAATGGCAAGTATAGATAAATAGGTTGTGTAAAAAGATAAGAATGTTTTTTGGGTTTTTTTTTCTGGAAAATGATGAGAGAGATTAAGAAAAAGTGAGTAAATTAATGAGGAAAAAAAAGGAATTTCATCAAAATCCTTACTGAAACAAACAGATGATGCAAAAATAGTATCAGGTATCAAGAAAATGTACTAATTTGCTTTAACTTTGAAAATTTGGAATCTACCTAAGAAAGGATGGTATTCTCCCATTTGGGAGGAGTAAAGTGTGTGGCTCTCAAAATTTCAGCATCATGTTCAGTGCTTCTTAACAGATGGTCAAGTAGAGGACCACACTGCCCACTGCCTACAGATTTCTGAGCCAATATAAAGGTGTGGGATTCAGCCTTTCTGGAGAAATCTACTGAGATAATCATGTATGAAGCAAGTTTACCATTACTTTTTCTTCTGGTGTTGTAGCCCAGCTTTGAGATCTTGTAGTCTGCCCATATACAGTACCCGTGTCAAAGCAGCCTTGAACATTAAATTGCTACTGCTAGTTGTGGATTCCACTCTTTACTGTTTTACTCCTTTAATTTTCCTTTCTTTAAGAGTGTGGTCTGTTGAGGTTCAGCTAATGTCCTGCATGGGTCAAGGCACAAACAAGCTATGTGAGGGGTCTTCCTAATCTATCCCTGTTGGGCAGATTTTATCATGGATTGAATTAAAGACTTAGTGTTCTCTACCTTAACCTATGTGATACTGTTTGTGGGATTTACTGGAGGCTGATTTTTTAAACCTTGGAAACAGCGAAAGCATAGTTTGTATTCTGCAGGCTGTACAGGGATACAACTGAATCTGGCATTTGGTGTTACCACAATCATTCCCACTTAGAAATAGACTAGAATTCTTAACATATAGTTTTAGGGTAATTTAGGATATTTTGTTTGAAAACAATTTTCCTTCAGAATCCATAATTTGGAATTCAAGTCAAATGGCTGGAATCCCTCAAAATATTGCATTTAAGCCTATGTCATAAATATTAAATTGCCCTCACCATAATTTTATTCCCACTGTCAGGGTGACAAGGTTTTAAGTAACAAAAGTAATTTTAAAATCCCCCAGTATTTCCTTTTAAATTCTAATTCATTCAAAATCAGTATTCGTTCTGCATAGTATACAATATCATGTAAAATTACTTTTTGAATAGAAGAAACCTAAATACACAAATAAAAGGAAAAATGTTGCATTACTCTCTCAGATTCTCAATTACCCTTCTTAATAACCTAGTGCATGAAAAGTATGTGCAATGTATGATATACATTCACATCATTCAATACATAAAGAAATACAAAATTAGGGATTATTTTTTAAAACACCTGTATAGTCCATAGAACTGAAACCTGAATATGCAAAGCTGTTACATGTGGGCTGCATTACAAGATGAAGAATGTGTGAGTTCTCAGAACAGGACTGCTCTTACCCCATGAATTTGGTTCAGAGAGCTGTATGATTGGGTTTCACATGCTGCCAAAGTCTGGAAGTGGAAGCATCTCATCGTTGTCATCCCTGCCTTTCCCAATGCTTCAGACACCCAAGGCTAGATATGGTTATGGGTTATCCCCAGGATAATCAAATTGGGCCTAGTTGCACATAATTCATCTGCTATTCATCAGGTAAGCTGCCAACACATTGCTGGGGGATTCAACTTTCAGAAAAGTAAGATGTGAAAATGTGTGCCTGTGCATGCACTTTGCTCTGCATGCATGTGTGAAAGTTCATGCCTCACAGAAACTTGAGTGAACTTTTCTGATGTGCATGGCTGGTTTTCTTTTAATTTGAATCTTTTCCTCAAAAAAATGCTATGAGATCTGTGGAAACAGCAAAATATCATTAAAGAAAATTTCACAATATTTTACAAAGGGGATTGATAAGTATCATAAGGGGGAGCTTCAATTATCCCAGACTAAAATATGTGTTGTTTGAAGTGCTGTTTGATAGCAAAGCACATGTTCTACTTTATAACTAGCTGAAAATGCCACAGAAAATGTCCTGATCTCTATTGTGGTTAGTGTTTGACCTCATTAGATGTTTTCTTCTGTGTCTGTTCCTCTACTGCCATCATCTAGAGTTGCATGCTCTTGGGAAACCCCTGCTGACCTCTGGCCCTACTGAGGAAAGAGACCAGAGGATGCTGGCAGCTCTTCAGTCTTGCATCACTGTGACATGGCAGCTGTGTCAGCATGGGGTTTCTCAAGCATTCAGAGTTTCATACCGTAGAGCATCCTAAAATTTACTTAAAAGGGTGAACATTGGCTCTTTTTCTTTCATCACCTTGATTTTCAGCATTACTCAGAAAGATATTGCAATATCTTCCTCTTTATAGATCTGTCTCAGAAGGAACAGGAGGCACATCAGACTAAACTCCTAAGGCCACAAAAGGTGATGGTGAGCCTTGAACCTTAATACCTTCTCAGTGATACTGCACTTTTGGCTAAAAAGAGTTAGGCCTCAAGAATTTAGAGAAAACAGGACCTCAGAACCATAAAACTTATTGAATAATGATCTTTTCTCATGAAAATTTTACATCTCAGCTTCCACAGATTTTTATTTTTTATAATGCAGAATGAGAAAAAAGTATCCAAATTGGGGACAATGACAATTTTTGTCTCTAAAAGACTGATTGCAGAGTGTGTCTAACAGAAATAACACCATATCTGAAATTTTTCATGCTATTTTATGAGGTTCATGAAATGAAGGATGTTTTAGGCAAAAACAGGAGGCTGTGTGTACATACACGATATCTTCAGAATACATTTTACCACCAGAAAAATAACTGGCACATGGTTTTTATGCTCTGTATGCTACTACTCCCTACACAGTGTTTTATAAGTCCATCCTAACTAAATATTAGTGAATAAATACCTTGCCAGATCTTCACTTTTGAATGCTTTTTTCTCCATCAAAATGAATTTAACATTTACATCACAAATTAATTTAGTCAATCCATGGAAAAAATTATAATTGCATTAAAATAAATTCAAAATCAAGAATTACCCTGTTCAGTTTAATTTAATGTCTACATAATGTGCAATTTTAAACCAGCAATCAAAACAATACATTTTCTTAAGGAATTTTTTATCAACAATGTTCAATCTCAAGTAAATGAATCTTTGACATCTTGCTGCAAAATTACATACCAACAGACCAGATGCATTATGAATTCAGTGACAAAACTCACTTCATTATAATTTATTGCCTATCAGATACTATAACCTGCTTTGGAAGAAATTTTGGAAGGGCAATCAATTATGGAAGACACCATCTGACAGTCTGAATACTATGTACAACATTAGTTAAAATATTATAATTTCAGGACATGAAGTCTATTCCCTTTTCAGGAACCACAAATTTAGATCAAAAGTTTTCAAATCTCTAGAGGAATAACCTGTGTTATGCCAAAATGTGTGTGTGTACGTCACAGAAAAAACAAGAAAACAACCTTTTATTGGCATACTGGGAAAACAATATAATGTAAAAATCAAATGTAAAAAAGGTAGAAATTTAGAAACGGGGAGTTGGAACTATTCTAGTCTCCATGGTCTAACAATGTTAGAATGAATTTGTGATGACCAGTGGATATAGTGAAAAAAAGTTTATGAAAGATAACTTGAATTTTTTCACATACTATAGGCAGAGTGAAATACTTGAACTCCTGGAATCTTGTCTACTCTTCCAAACTGTTAAGGCCAAGGCTGAAATATTTATTTCTCAGGAGAGAAATTAAAAAAGAAAAAAATTTTACTTTTTGTGTGCTCAGGAACTAATGGAAGTCCATCTCTGGTTTTCTTTGCTAAATAATAATGGATGCTTCTCTGAAAACTGCCAAAACTGCTTCTCTTTTCTGCCATATCAGAGAACAGCTGATAGGTACACTCTGAGAACAGGAGTGTTCTGGCTGAGCTCAGAGAGCATACAAGGGGCACAATTAAATAGCAGTCATAATCAGTATTATGACTATGATAATTCCTGACAATGATAATCTTTTTTTTTGGTGGATTTTTTTTCATAAATTTTTTATGATTGGGAAATAATGTAAACCTAGAAAACTACAAAAACTGCCTGAAAACAAAGGGAAAACTTCAAGCCCCAATCAATATTCTTCTCTGTTAGTCATTTCAATTACTTATATTGATTTATTGCATAAAACAGATTTTTATTATGAACCGAAGGTGTTTCCAAGGTGATAGTGATAGTGGTGGTGCTGAGGAACTTATCACTGAGAAAGAGAGGGAGTAGTATTAATAGATATGGCCTGTAGATATATATTTGTGCAATGTTTAGAATAGATATATATATATATGGATATGTTTATTATTTATATAAATACTTATAAAATACATATACATAAACTCAGGCACGTTTTCCTTGATTCCTAGATTCTAGAATGATTTAGTGATAGAAGCATTTCTGCTGTCATGAATAAAAGAGTATAGTTTCTAGTACTTAGGCTAGAAGAAGTAAACATTTGAAAATGGAAACCCTGAAGGCTCAAAACCATTACACAAACAGAGAGAATTTAAAATGTATTTTTAAAATGCATGTTGTTGACAATTCCAATTCCTGTAGTCATGTGACCCATATGTCCAGCAGGGATTTTTCACAGAATCCCATTAAAAAGATTCTCCTCTTGGGAACAAAAAGAACATCTAAGGCCTTAGGACAGCAGTAACTCTAATTTGCAATAGAATCTTAGGGCATATTCTTCTTCTATCTTTCCTTATAAAATATATTGCTTGCACTCCAGAAGTAATAAACCTACCTAAACCAGACAATAAGAGTAACAGGTGTGCTATTTAGATTGAATTGAATTTATGCTGACAAGTGTGGCCATGCAAATTTTTATAATGAAAAGTTAAATTTTTTAACTTCTTGAGCAACAGCAATTATGGTAATATATGCTATGATCTGTCACAGGGTTATATCCTATTTAAACTGCACACTCTATGAATCTCTACAGTATAGAAACATGCTTAACCTCTGAGGAAATTACCCCTTTATGTAAATAAATAAAGACATAAATAAATGTATATGTGTACACATAGAATTAGAGCATATGTATGTGTGTGTATGTAATTTCACTTTTTTATTCAAAGCTGATTTACATGCAAGATTTATTTGATCAAATACTGCTCCAAAAATGCTTACACTGCAGATTGTTTTTCAGGAAATTGTTTCTTCCACTCTCTCATGTTATCAAATACGACTTGAACAACCACTAACTGAGCAACTAACTCATTGAAAGGAAAAAAAATTGATTTGATGTTGCATAAGGTCCAGGAAAACATATTTTTTCCTACTAAATATAGAAATTGGTGGGAAATAACATTGCTGCAATGTGTGCCAAGGTGTAGCTTTGTCAGGTCAACATTTTAGCTCTTCATCAAAGTGAGGTGGCTGTTGGCACACAGTGGAGTTTCTTTGAAGATAGATAGCTGCTTGATGTCTCAGCTTCTGGAAACTTTTGTGGTTTTAATAGTGGAAAAAAACCCAAGAGATTTGTGATTCTTCAATGCAAAATTGTAACAAGGACCTCATTGCAAATATAAGTTTTGGGGTTAATGCACATGCCAGAGTAGTGCTCAATCAATTCTTTTTCATCTACATTAGCCTAGCAGTGCTAAATTCTAATGAATCCAAGCATCTTTTTATTTATATTCAGATCAGGAGATAGTGCCAAAACAAGAACCAGAGTCAGGGGAGACATATAGCAAGGTAGATAAGAATTAATCCAACATGGTTAACAAATGTACCTCACTCTTTAGACTTCTTGCACAGGTGTATTCAGAAGTGGGTTTGGGTCTTTTTGAGACAAAAAAAAAAAAAAAAAAATTGCAGCAGGAAATTCAGGCCACTGAATGGAAGGCAGGCAGAAGCAGCCATGGCAAAGTCCCACAGCTGGGGCCAGCCAGGCACGGTCTCAGCATGTCCTGTCTTGGTAGGAGCAGGAACTTCAGCCAGCACCTGATAGAGCAGCAGGCTACTGAGGGGAATCAGTACAGCAGCAGATGTGTGTTAGGAGAGACCTGCCAGGCTGTGTGTGATTCAAAAACTGGCAGGAACATTCGCTGAACAGTGCCAGGACTTTGCCTGGGAAACCACTGAAAAGATAAAGAGGAAAGGGGTTATATCCTGGCTGTACAGTCAGATTTCAACTGTCGAGTTTCCTTTACTCTCTGTGACCATAATTGGACATAATGACTTCGAATAAATTACTAGTGAAAGAGCATCTCTTGCTCATATAACAGAATCTCTGGGCATCTCCATTTGAAAATAAAGTGGTATCCTGTAGATAAACACACATATATTTTTAATGCATGGTAAAGTTTTTTGCTTGCCAAAGGGATTTCTCACTGCTGTGGGGGAAGTATTTGTGTCCTAGTGTTCATCATGCTTGAAATAAAAAACAGCTTTTGTGAAGAAGAAACACTATTAAACAGACTACTACCCCTCTTACCCCTTCTTGGCTTACCTATCTACCTGTCCTTCAACATCATTCTCTCTCTTTAGTGATTACTTTTCCTCACGGGATCTGTGCACATCAGATATTTACTGTCATACTGACTAAAATTAATTTTCCATAAATTTGCAAAGCAATCACATTACTAACATTTGCTAAAGAGATCAGAATATGCAAGCCATACAAATAGGATGTAATTAAAAACTGTTTCAGCAAGGCTCTGTTGGTATCTCCCTCCCTACAGACTAAGCTTATTTTTTTTATCTCAAAGCTTCAGCTGATCTTTCTGTAGTTTGTATTGTCCTAAAGAAGAATAGATTAAATGGTCCATTGAACAAATTTAGATTTGAAATAAATAAAAATATTTGGTTTCCAGACAGATAACCACATAAATCTTACTCTAAAGGTTACAGATGCGTTATCTCAAGGTCAAGGTTTAGCCTTTCTATAATACAGGATGATTCTTTTTACTATCTTGTCACACTATAAAATATAAATCCAAATCTATAAAATATAAATCATGTGCTGTAAATAGAAAGAACTGACTCAGTACCCTATCGACTTTTTTCTTTTTTTTTTTTTTTCTTTCTTCTTTTTATCAGAAACCCTTTTGCTTGGAGTCAGTTGCTCCTCATTCAGAAACTCACTATGTACACCTTGGTAATGAAACTTATTAACTCATTGGAAAGACGCCCTAATTACAAGTTTTAAAAGTGATTATAGCAATATCTTAGACCCTCTCAAGTACCCAGTTTTGCCTCTAACTGCTGCCAGAAAGATAGAGTGAATCTTTTTTAGCCCACATGACATATCTACTAACAGCAGGGAAATGTCTTGAATAGCCTCAGGTGTCTTTGGTCACATTAGTTGGAAACAGATAAATCTGTTCCTTTGTGTCTGCTAGAAGATAATTTGATTAGTGTACAAGAGCAAGTGGTTCAGAAAAAAAATTATATTATATATACATGCATCATCTTTCTTTTCTGCTGAAGTATGGTCCCCCTGCAAACTGAGATAATTTGGCAAAAACTAACTCTAATTGAAAATATTTTTTTTCTGCCAAAAAAAGATAATTACTTTCTCAAAATGTGACTCAGTAAAAAGAGAGAGGTTTTGTATTTTTTTTTTTTCCCCCAGACATTTAATGAAATGTATAGAGTTACTTATTTCTTATTCCTGAGTCCTGGTCAGAGTAAAAGCAGGAAACCTGCATATTTACCTCCTGTGGTATAAATATTCTCTCCAGATGCATTTATGAAACATTTGAGGAAATTGAATCTTAGAAACATGGACAGTTTAGACTTTGAAACTCACTCATTTATGCCTCTACCTTTGTGCTCATGTGTCAGAAATTTATTCCTTTCTTAAGCCTCTTTTTTCTCTTTTCTAAATAGAACCTATCAATTTCAGTTTCTTACTTCCTTTTGTTAAACAGGTTACTTTAAAATCAGATGCTTTAATCCTATCACTCTGTAAAGATATAACATGTTCAAATACTGTACTTCTACATATTATTGTTTATGTATAATACTTTAGTACAGTAGCTTCCTCTATGAATTAATCTAGTGTCCTTGAAAGTTTTTTAACATTTTTTTTGTATTACTTGAAAAGAGAGAATTTTACTTCCTTTTTTCTTAGTTTCTGTACTATCAGATAATGAAATGAGGGGTTCTTATCAGAGAACTAAAAAAGAAAATATTTCATTTTAAGAAAAAAATTTAAATAAGTACAGTATCCCCTTGATGTACTTAGTGCTAGGATGTTTTTCATGGAAACAATGGGTTGTGATAACTGAATTATTCCATAAAGATTGTTATTTGCATCATGCTTTCTACTTTCAAAGTCAGGCTTCTTCCAGGATCTGCAAATTTAAATTTGCTTTCAAGTCACTGTTTTTTCACAGTTAGAAGTTCTAAACTAGACAGCAGTGTTGTTTGGGCTTCTCTTTTCAAAATCAATCATAAATATGTACATTCACTTACAGATATCATTATTACCTCATCTAAATATTTTTATATCATAATAATAAACAGAAAATCATAAACCAATATAAGTTGTGTTTGAAGAGAACTTGGACTTACATTCAACGTGTTTTATTTTTGTTCTGGCTTACATTTAAACTTTTAAAGTTTTGTTACCAGAATGAAATATAAGTTAACTTATGCTAAGCAACATAACACATGACATGTTCAGATTGTTTCATAGCTGTATCTTGGAAGATAGGTAGGTAGATATATACATATAAAATGTATCTATTTCAGTCAAAATGTGTCCCAGATTACCTCTCTTTAAATGATGTTTTAAAATTACTGAATAGAGGATTTTTTTAAATGTCTGTACTCTTAAAATCATTGAATCCATTTAGTTTTGTTCCTTTGCAAATCTACTTTATTGCATAGTAAGTATTCAATATGCTCAAGGAAGTGTTTGGTTACCTTTCAAAATTAATACTAATTATTAAATGAAGCTCTCCTTATCTCTAAATTGTAGTTTTTGCTATTCTGTACAGAAAGCTATTGTTTCAGACTGAATGTGAGTACTTTGTTCCTTAAGTTAGCCTGATAATTTCCCAAGGATGCATTTTACAGCTCACAGCAGGCAAAGTTAATATTTTGCCTTCTGCTGTGACAGAAAGCTGTCTTTTCATTTTAATCTATACATTGCATGTCCTTGTATTACAGTGATCACTTTAGTTGAAAATAGCTTAAGGAAATAAATTGAAAAAGATCTGGAAAAATATACATAAACCATATTTACAGTTGACTGTGAAGTATTGAAACACAAGACACATTTAGCTGAATTTCTATCATCTATTCTCAACTACTCATGCTGTAGAACTGGATCCAGGGCTATGTGTTTCTGGAAACTTTAGCCACCTGAAAATAAATGGATGTATGAAACTATTACTAAATGTTCTTTCTCTGTACATATTTGTCAAACATTGACCATTTGTACCACTGCTTTTCAAACTGAAAAAAATGTTTGTGGCAAAGTAGACACTTAACAGATGTAGACTCTTGGAAGGCAGAGAGCAGCTGGGTCTAGCTCTGTTAGAAGTATTTGGATGCAGTACTATTGAGCTGCAGAATCCCACCTCACTTTTTAAAAAACAATGCATGTAACTCAAAATAATAATGAAGCAATTCATACATGCATTCATTCATTCATTCATTCATTCATTCATTCATTCATTCAAAAAGTGAGGGGAAAGCAGCAAAGAGAACATATAAATCCAAATTATTATATATATATATATATATATATATATACACATACATACAGAGCAAGCGAAAGAATGACAGAGAAAGGTGATTCTGTGAGAGAGATATTTTTTGAGTATATTCAGTCTATTATTTTGAAAACTGTCTTCATTTTTTTCCTTCTGGATGGTCAGTTGATAACGAGTGATGCAGAGCTATCATCTGAGATATACTGAATGCCAAAAGCTACTAAAATCCTCCCTTATTAAGTTGTTTTCTTATGATTCAGATGGTTGGTACCACAGGTGTCAATTTATTCAAGCTGCTTTTTAGTTTGAGTCAGTGTGGTTTTTATGCTTTTAACTTCAAAACAAGATAAGTAATACGAACAGGATGAGTCATAAAACTGGCCACCATACAGAAAAACCCTGAGGATGGTAGGCTTCTAAGATTTACAGACCAAGAGTCTCATTAAAAGCTTGTGTGTGATAAAAAAGGTATTTTTTTGTTTTACTTAATTTTTGCTTTATTTTTATCTCCTGTAATTTTTTTTTTTTTTTCTTGTTTGAGTTTGAATTTTGAAAACTTTTTTCTGTTCTTCCCTTAATCTAATGCATGATGATGATGGTTTCAAAAAAATCCCATTTTCTCTGGATATGGACTCCCCCTAAAAGTGTAACTGCTTTTATAATGTTCAACCACACGGTGCATGCATTCCTTCAAGTGTCTGAAAAATATGATGGTTTAACTTGGGTCACGATTTCTCCAAAACTTTTTCCAAACAATTTTCAACATTTATAAAAGTACAGTAGGAAAATATCTTGAATATTTTAAATGAATAAAGAATAATTTTTTTTAAAAAAGATGCTTAACTTTTGCTATGTTCATACAACTGAGGCCTCATGACAACAACTATTCTGTAAATACAAGGGTCAAAGCAAAATATTCCCCCTATCAGTGATTATTTTATGACTTTGGAATATGAAGTCATACCTTCAAAGCTAAAAACTGATAATGTGAGGTATTTTTAGGTATAAAAGTTGTACTAAAATGTAAAACTTATGCATTAACATTTTGACTAAACCCTCCCCACCCCCCCCCACCAAAACCTAAACCCAAATATTATGGCATATGTTTCTCATAAAATTGTACAAGGTCACTTATATTCCTTTCCTTGTTTTGTTGAAGCAATCTATTTCATTCTATCAGATAGACTTTTGGGAAAACAGCCTTTATTCAATACTTTCTTTTTAATATTTCCTTTAATAGAACAATTGCTTTGAATTTTTGGGCAACTTCAAGTACACACTAGCTTTCTACATTATATTCAGCATCAAGATTCTTCCATTGTCCTGCTCTCAGTAATAACTTTGATCCTCTCGCTAAGTTCTTCAACAACTTGTCTAATAATGCATCACTCACTTTCATAAAGAGTGCATTTATGACTGAGTCAGAATTAAGAGCATACTCTCAGCTAAAATTCCAGAAAATGTCCTAAGGATATTTCAGAAATGTATATAAATATATTTCTGTATATTACAGGCACAACTTAGGGTGCAAAAAGTTTGAATAAATTTACCATCCATTCCTTCTTTATTTTAAGCTCCATCATATAAACAAGGTAAGTTCTCTGTTTTCTCAAATTCCAATTCCACTGGCATTTTAAAACTTTAGAAATGAGTGTTTGCCCTAATCTCTAGCTTTTCTCTGTTTTTATCAATTATGTATGGATCTTGCTCTCTGATGATCAAGTGATGTAAAACATCAAACTAAGTTTTTATTGTGCTAATGAGATAGAACTATCTGACATCTAATGACTTCTATGTCTCCTTGAATTATTCTATATCTCACTTTGTGTACAGATAATTTAGATGATTGATAATCATTCTTTGTTATTTTTGCATTACAGAAATCCTCTCCTCTGCTTTTGTCTGTAAGAATAAGTTGATCACTGAATTTTGTGAAGACCTTTCCTTTCTTTATTTTTTAACGTACCTTAGACAATGAACTAACTCATTTTGAATTCATGTGTAGCTTGAGTACCATTCAAATTAGACCTCAAAATTGAGGTCTACTATTTTCTCATGTTTAAGAATGTCCCTTAAATATTGAAATTTATCTCAAATGAGCCAAGAACAGAGACTGAGGTGTTTCATCTTGGATAGCCTGCTTGATATTGTCCTGTTGATGTGGTAAACTTTATACTGAAGGAAGGTGGTAGGTGCTCAAAGGAAAAGATGAAAAAAGGACAGAATTGAACTAGAGAAAAGGGGATAGACCAGTTTTGTTCCAATCATAATATAATTGACAAATACTTCTTGAAGTGGGGTTCATCTCATCCAACTTTATCACATGATTAAAGTTTGAACTAGTTGGTTTGGTCCCTTTTAATACAAAGAATTTAGTACTTGGAGAGGGTTTTTACAAAAATATTTTAAGAAGGAAAGAATAGCCTTCTGGAAGGACTTGTTTCTCTTCATTGACTGAAACAAGAGACCAGACAAATGATGTCTTTAGGTGACTGATAGTAAGCTTAGTTAGATAATCAGAAAATAAACAAAAGAATTCTGAGAAAAACAGAAAAAAAGAAGAGGGGTGATTTAAAGTCTTGGTTAAAAATTAAAAATTAAAAAAAAAAAAAAAAAGGGAAAAGCATGTGTCCAAATCTAATGGCAAGAAATATTAGTTCTATGCATGCTGGACAGTGGGAGTTGATAAATTGAGAAGATTCTGAGAAATGAGGGAAGAAGCAGCAATGATACTGTCCGTATTCCACTCTCTGATGTCTTCATCCTCATTAAAGGAGCTACTTTGCATAACAACACAGATTCCCTCCAGTGTAATAAGAATATGAATACAGGCCATGCTCTTTTCAAACAACTGCTGCAGAAGTAAGGAATTCTGCCAAATGCCATACACTTAAACCACTATTTACATTACCATGAAAATAATGATACTTCAAAACAATGTTTTGTTCTTATCAAACCAATCTGCTAATTGATTATTAAAGAGGTTCACAACTGTTAATGAAGGGGAATGAGTTTGGTTTGGTGTTGTTGGTTTGGTTTGGCTTTTTTTGTTCTGCATTCTATTTATCTTATCAAAATAAATTTATATTTATATTGAGGAAGAAATCTTTCATTTAACATATTCACATATAAAATTTGGCTTAGTTTTTCTTGAAGCACTATGTTGTATAAGTAAACTTACAATGCCTTTTTTTGAGGTTATAGTTATTTATTTAAAAGTCTTCATGCCTAAAATATTTTATTCAGTCCAAAGACAGTGTCTTCAAGAACTCTGAATTCTCTCAGTGCATAGACCAAGAAAGTAGGGAATGTTCTCCAGCATTCAGTTAAACTATTAATCAATAACATTTCTTCACTTGCACTGGAATTTTATAAATTAGTTTGAACACTAATCACACAGACAGAAGAGTTAAAGCTCTTCCAAGATTTTCTGGAAGATTCAGTTAAAAAACCCCTTTTGATCTAGGTTCAATTTTAAAAAACGCACAAATGCTCATACACACACGCCCAAAAAAAAAAAAAAAAAAAAAAAGAAAGAATTCATAAAAACAGTAAAAACAAAACCCTGTTATTTTCAAGTAATCAGAGCTCAACAGTTCAATAATTTTTCCTCACTAGGGCCTGTGGGAACTGTGAAGACTGTCTGGCCATATGTTACCTGAAGCAAATCCTTGCCATTCCAGACTTGGCAAGTGCTTGTGGCAGTTTGGTTTCCCCTTTTCCAAAGACACATAGCAGTTTAGCCTCTTAAGGACTCCAGGGGTTTGAATGCTTTAATGGCTTAGCATATGGAATCAGGAGTAAATTATTGTCCTCCTTCATTTTGACCCTAAGCCTGGCAGTGTCAGTGAAGGCATAGGCATGGTCAGGCAACTGTGGAAAGGATTCATTGATCAGAAGGTTCCCATCTCCACAGGATACTTTCCCATGGGGGCATTCCAGAATGTATCTTGTAGGACAGTCCATCTTTTAATTATTACTCTAAAAAAATTGTATAACATCCATTTTGTGTTATAATAATATAATGAATAATATAATCATAACAATATTTAGTGGCTAATATTTCTTGAGATAAATATTTCCATATTAAATAAAATTATTTTAATATTTGACATTAATTTGATTTTAATTTTTATTTCTTTTTAATACCGTGAAGTACAAAGCTCCACTCATGTCTTTACCTTCTAGACAACAGATTTTAGTATCTACAGAATTGGTTGCCTGCATTTCTGATGTATACCCCAAATGTCATGTTCTACAAAGTCTTTTTATAAAAATACTGAGTGGGAAGGAATGACTGCTTGAAGTGTGTTTCCCTGTATTGTAAAAAGAGTATTACAAGTTGGTGCATCACTCCTTCACCTGATTTTGATTTTAAATACTTTGGAAGGTGATTATTCATAATTCTTCCCCACTTTTTTGCTTTGCCATATTGGTGGTCTCTCTCTGCTATTTTTGAAATCCAGCTCATATAAGGAAAAATGCAGCTTGTTATACAAAATGTTCAAGTTTCTAATTAGGAAAAACGAATTGCAGTTATAGTACATCCCCAGATTGTATTAATATTTCATTTCTTAGCCTCCTACATCAAGGATTAATCAGAGGAAACTTCTTCTGAATACTAATAAATCAAAATAAGAAATATTGCAAAGGTATTTCTAAATTATTTGTAAGGGTTATATTGATGGGCAAAAACCCCCAGAAAACCATTGCTTCATATCTGTATACAAAATAAATTTTTATAATTTTCATGTTTTTAAGATAAAGTCTTTGCATTGTAACATTTTAGATCAGAGTTACAAAAAAATAGACTTTTTCTGATCAATTCTTTGTCCTCTGGTTGATACAGCAAACTACATACAACAGAAATGTCTTCAGTTTTATTTCTTAATAATTAATCTGGCAAAAATCCTGAGATAGAAAAATTTCCCTTACTATGGTTTCAACAAGGTAGACATGATCATAGGAATTTTTAAATTTACAGAGTTCAAGTGTTGCATTGATTTGATTATGATCAATATTTGATTCTGATCAGTGGGCAAATACTTCTTGAAGAGGGGTTCATCTCATCCATGAAGATGTCTCTCAGATAAGGTTTTTTCCACTTTCACCTCACCTCTCTCTCAGCAGTCATCCTGGAAGTCTGGTTAGGCTGGGTTGAGCTTCTAATTTTAATAAATTTATAATGCAGCTTTTATGTTTCAGAGAGGCTTGGGTAACATATTTCTTTGTTGCTCCAGAAATACAAAGAACTAGATTCTACTTGTAATTAACTGGTTGAGAATTCACTCATTTAAAATTCATGCCAAGCTGACATTCTGTAATGAATCTCTGTTCAATGTGAGGATTTGGGAGAGAAATGTAGTCAAGGTGATATAATTTATAGGTGCTTAATTTAATTCAGTGGCAGCAGATCTGTCATCTCCCCATGGTGTCTTTCAGCCTAAGACCTGAACTTTAAAAGAAGTTTAAAGATTTTGCTTCCTTTTGGTTAGGTTAAATTATTTGTATCCTCTCCTTCAGTTTTCATTGTTGCAAGCTTCAAGGTGTTCCCTATATAGTCAGAATATTTGAAGAAGAAACTTAACAAAAAGCTTTGTCACTGCAGAAACAGAGAAATATCTTTATTTTTATCCTCATCTGTTTTAAATGTGCCAGATAACTGCTGCCTAACTGTTGGATACCCATTACTAAGTGTCCTAAATTTTAAAGTCCTTTTTATTTCGCTGCTGCAATTTAAATTAAACAAAGGTTATGTCCAGTTCACACGTAGGTTAGAAAAGTCCAAGCATATATATCAGAACAGAGGAACTGAGGGGGAACAGAATTTAGCAGATTAGCTTGATGAAATAGCAGTCATGGAAATTGGTTCAACATACAGATTATTCCGTTTTCTGAAAAGAAAAAAAACCCAACACACAGAAGTGTAGATTTTATAAAAAACACCATAAGTTAAATCATAACCCTAACAGTACTGACTTTATCAGCAAAAGAAAGGTTGACAGATCAATAGATGAAAAATTTTTTATTAGATTGTTTCTCTTACAATCTTAAATGCTATGAAACTTTTTTGATATATTTAAGCGTTAGTATTTTGATTCAGAAAAAAGCAAGAAGGAATTGAAAAGTCGTATATAACGTTGTAGAACCAAGGATTCTGCAAGGCCAAGGACTACTATGGTGTGTAAGGTGGATGACAAAAATATTTCCTGCAATATTTTAACAAGCAAATACTCAAAACATGTAATTAAATGAATTTTAACACAGACAATCATCTCAATCTGAGAAGTAAAGGAATAATATTGCCAACTACTAAGATGAGATATGTCTAAATGGAAAGATTAGTTACTTGTCCTCAAACCTACTGAAAGGATATGTTTTTTTATGGTAGTGTGTAAAAAAAAATATGAAAAATTACTGTTATCAGTGTTCTGTGCCCATCCAACCTTCTGTAAACTGTTCATCTTGGCAATAAATTATGCACAGCACACTGCAGGAATTTCTTGCACTAGTTGTGACTCAAATCAGAGAAGAGGATATTTGATTTAAAAATAGTCTAATGTTATTTGGATTGTTATTATCAATATGACAGTTTTTGAGAGCAGAAAGTTACCTTTAATTCACTAGTTCAAATACTGTCAGTATGTTAACTGTAATTTGTTTGTTTGGCAAAGATAAGATTTATCTCAATAAATTTAATCAGATTTGAGAAGCTGATAAATACAATTAACTTTGGAGTTTTAGCAGCAGGTTCTGGGAGATTGTGTTTATTAAGCTACTTTTTTGGTCTTTCATGAATAGAGCTTCAAATACTCAGGATTTTTCCTTCTATCAAGGCACAATTGTCTAACTCCACAGAATTTAGACCTCAGACGTAGATAAAACCATGTAAAAGACAGGGAAAGACAAGGCCCTGGAATGTGTTCTCTCTGTTCTTGGAGAATTTATTGCATATAAATGGCTCAGTTGGACAGAAAAAATTATCACCCCATGGTTTATTGGTTAACTCTTCACACCTTCATATATTTTAAGGCCTGATGTTTCATTAGATCATCTAGTTTGATCTCCTGTAACCCAATGAATTCTATCCATTTATTCCTACATTGAGCTCAATAACTTATTTCATTAAACCTATATTTCAGAAGGGCATTTATATTGATTTAAAGATGTGAACAATTCAGTACTTTCCATATTAATATTTCACAATTTTTACTATTAATGGCTACTATTATTTCAACACTTATCAATATCCTTTTTAGTCCTTTTTGTAATGGAAAATAATCTTTTTTTCATGTTACTGCACTGCTTTGTTATGTTCTTCATCATTAAAACAAAAAATCTATTAATAGTTCATATTTTCTCTCTTTTAGGATATTTATAAATTTTTATCAATTTACCTCCAAACCTTCGTTTTTTTTGTTAATAATTTGACTGAGACCTTTTTTTGTAGTTCTATCAACTTTTTTTCCCCCTGTCTCCTAGTATGTGTTTCTTATTGGTAGAGAAACACAGCACATTATAAACAAATAAATTGTCAAGAATAAAAAAAAATATTACTTAGCAAAAGATTATTATTTCTTGGGAAACGAATGCTTGAAGTTTTTAGAAACATACAAATAAACTGAAAGAAAAAGACCCAAAACATTACTTGTGACTTTTCAAATTATTTTTATCTTCATTAAAATTAGGTAAATTCTGTTGAGATAATAGTAGTGTGCCAAGGAATTTTGTGTATGTCAAGGGGATTTTAGAGCAATTGCTCTAAGAAATGAAGATAATTATATTACAATGTTATGACAAGATGTCACAAAGCATGGGAAAATTTCTGGCAGTAAGGGGAAGAGAAGTCCATGGAGCAAGCCCATGTATTTGTCCTTTCTTCCTTTTCACTAGTGTAGCTGAGGTTTTGCAGACTTTCAAATAGTAAAACAAATATGCTAAGTTCACATATGTATATCAGACACTGAATTCTGCAAGGTATGATTCTTTTTAGACAAATTAACTGTTCAGCTTCCAAATAACTCCATAAATAAAGCTTGTTTATTCAGTTTACCTGTCCTGTTGCAAAAGGACATTAGAAGGTTCAGAAACTCACGCTATTTAATTGAATAACCTAACATCAGCATTTAATCCAATGTCCTTATCTATAGGGATGGCCTCTGATATCTTATCTTTGTAAGCCAAAGTCAAAATACTGAATAAAATGTTAAGAATATTTCTGCCCATAACTCACTGCCTACTGAAGTTTCATTGTATTCTGATTCATTGCAGAGGACTTCAGCTAAACCACCTTTATTTATTATTTTTCCATTTATTTACTTATTTAATTTTCTTCAATTGGTTGTCTGACAACAAGCTGAAAAGGAGGAATTATGCTTTGGCATCCCTTCATGTAGAGTGTCTATATCCAGAAATTACTAATTTAATGTTTAGAATCTTTTGAGGGTTTTCTTAATTTGAACCATGCAGTTCTATGTGCATTTTCAAGGCTGTATTCTTGAGCTGTGGACCAGAAAAACAATCTTTCAGAGAAACTTTCAGATTTCTTTATTGGGACCTGTTTTCAAAGGAATTCCTTGAACTGAAGATGATTTCCTGGCAGATGTTTGTAAAAATATTTCAACATAAGTGAATTTAGATTCCACTCCTGTTTTCATCCTTGATGCATAAAATTACTTATGGATTTTTAAAACTCTTATAGGTACTCATTTAAAATACAACTGTGACCATATGTACCTATGTTGAGATTTCTCACTTAGCCATTGCTTAGATAGAAAAATGCATTGTTTTGGGTAAAATAAATAAATAAGTAAATAATAAAGTAATGAAAGGGCACTTCCTGTGACAAACTTAAAATCCTTTTAGCTATTTCATTCTGTGCATGTATAAAGACTCAAAGTTCATCTTAATGTCAACTCTGCCTATTTTTACCTGTGGATGATAAAGAAAAAAAAGTATTTTTCTATTGTAACTATCTAATTAGCTGTGTGTTTTTTTAAAAGATACCCATTCACTATTACTTAGGAAAATTTCCTCTCTTTGGTATAATTTAATTTGACATCCAGGTAAGTCAGTGTCAAGCTATGAAAGTGAAGTTGAAAAACAATTATCTGACCTGACATGTGGACAGCACGTTAGTTACAGCTAAAGGGACTTGCTTGTCCATTACCATTTTGTAGATTGACTTTTAAATATACTGTGTTGTCTTACCAAATTTGTTTCTCATGTTTCTGTCACATTGAATGTTTAGAGGTGATAAGTTGGCAGAATTTCACAATTGTTGTTATATGTTATATGTTGTTATATGTTAGACGTTTATAAACATTGTTTTGTTACTTTTTTATTAATCTTGTACCTATAAAAATATAGAACCAATTAAAAGTTATATATTAAGGGCAAGATTTTAAATTTTTCTATAGCTATCAGTGAAATAGCTTGCAAATTCACTGATTATTTTCAGTTCAAGATACTACTACTCACAGTTTTAACGTTGCAGTACTAGCATTTGCAACATCGACTTATTTCAAAAATAGACTGTGCCTGTTTACTGGATTTTTTTTCATGTCATCTGATTGTTTTGTCTAGAAAAACTCTCTGAACTTCATTAGGTATGTCTGAAGAGTGTCAAAAGAAAGAAATGGATAAACTTGAGGAAAAAAATATTCTACATAAAGGTTATGCAAAAATGTGAATAATTAGTGTGTTGGGAATTTATCAGTGAAACTCTGCATGTATGGGTGCTGAGGCCCTACTTAATATTTCAAGTAAGGGACTAGATAGAAAACACTGATATCTTGACATTTTCAGAGAACACATATTTTGATAAAGTATTGTTTGAGATAGAAAAAGATTCTGATGTCAATAGAAATAACTTTAAAATTGGAGAAATTGCATGCTAGGTCATAATATGGGCTTCAAGATTCTGTTTTGAGGGTGTCTAAGAAAGATCATGTTTGGTTGGAAACAAAACAAATATTGACTAGTGTGGTTTTCAAAAGGTGAAAGGAATAAAAAAAAACATAAAAATGAAAAAGCTTATAAAGAAGCCATATGGAGCCACAAAAAACTCCATAAGAGGCTGTAAGAGAAGAAACAAAAATAAATTAAAACAACAAAAAAGTTTTCTGTAAAGAATAGTGATTCTTAAGGCAGGAGTGGTAAGATAGCTAAAAAGAGCACTGAAGTGACATCAAACAGGCCCCACAGTGCAGGTACAGGATGGTGCTGTGACCAGCTGGCTTGCTCGACCTTCCTCCTGGAGAGAACAGGACAGCAAAGTTGTACAGCTCAAATATTTCTTCTGTAGCTGTGATTAAAGTGGTTTGGTTGGTCCATTTGATTGTTGCACTCTCATTTTAGTTTGGAACCCTGATACATGGTTTCTTACAATAAAGGAATACTCTCTAAAAAAGTTTCATTCAGTTTTCTTTTCCAGCACTGTTCCAGCTCCTTGCCTTCATAGTTTTGTTCATAGTCTATGCGTTTGAAGAGTTCAGCTTAAAATCCTTGTCTTTAGAATAACAAAGCACAGTAAATAAGCATTTTTTGTTTGTTTTAATTTGTATTTTTCAATTTTTCTAATGATACTCTCTTATACTTTTATACTGTATTAATAAGAGAGTGTAGGAAGTTTTGGGGCAAAGGAATTATCATTTAGTCTGATCGATGTTCCCATTGCACTCTAGTAGTTAAAATATTTATCTGAGTTGCTTAATCTCATTTTCTGTTTTGAAAATATTAAAGCGCTAGAGCAATAGAAGAGTTTTATATATCTACAAAACACTCTATAGTACTGCAATGTGTTTATGTCCATATCTTGAGTCTTGACATTCTTACTGTTCTTGGGTCCTCCCCAAATTCTGTGCAAGACTGTTAATTTGTTTCCATCATCCATAGAGGGACAGTGACAAAAGAGAAAAAAAAATCTTTGTTTAAGAATGACAGTTTTCTAGACTTGTGTTTTGTGAATCCTAATAACAGTAATAATCTTAATTGCTAATAATTTTGCATTGTTAGAATACAAGAATATAATAGTGAGATTTGAAGTTTCCCAAATTGGTATTAACAGTTGGCAGAAACACCATGAAATGCAATATGGAATTGGAAAATAGAAACTAAAGCAATACAAGGATACAGATTACCAACTCAAACAATGTAAAGGACTTGATATTTGATAAGAGGTGAAGGATAGTTGTAATACAGACAGTGATAACATGATAGCCTTGAAAACCTGTTGTATGTACATAAATGTTAATCTGATTAAAACCTATTTGGAAAGTCTTAATTTATTTTGGCTTTTCTTATCTTGATTCTTAGCTAAGAAGAAAGAATTATCTACAAAAATTACAAGAACATGCTTTAAAAGCTTCTTGAAAGAACATGTGGAGCATGCTTTGATTAGCTGAACAGAAAATAGGATCTGGTCAAAGTGGAAATCCCTCTGGGACAGAAGGTCTAAAAGGGTGGAGTGATTGTTGACAGTAGAAAGCAGAAAGCTTGGAAGGATGACAAATAGGTATATTTAATCTAGGAAGGTAAGAGCAGAGAAGAAAGGGAATTTCATTTCAGAGGCTTTTAAGAGCACAAAGAATGAGTGAGATGCAAGACAAACGATTATTTGTTTTGGTAGCAGCAATACAAAAAATGACATGAAAAATGAAGGCTAGGGACTGAAAAAATATATATAAAATAAACACAGACAGAAAAATCCCATTTGAAGTACAGTAGGAGAGATTTGATTTTATTGGGTTCCAAGGCAAGAAGGTAGGACAGTGTTTTATACACCACTTCCCCAAGGTCTAACTCCCAGACAGTGCAGAGCCTTAACATGTGTTTTCAGCACACATTTTATGCATTCAAGGATTTCTGTAAGTCAAGGATAATTGTGCTATTAAAGGGTCCCTGATTTGTCTATGTTTATGGAGCACAGGAGTTTCTTTGTTAACAGTGGGACTAAAATTAACTATATTCCATAATTTTTATCAGAAATAAAGGTACCTTCACTAACATATTTTTATCAGAGTTAGTAGAAATTAGATATATTTTTGGAAGAGGAAATAATAGACCAAAATATTTTCCTTGTAAAATTCTTCTAAGGCTCTGAAGACCTTGTGTGTGGAGTATGAGTGTGTGTTTGTGTCTGACTCAGAAGAACAAATGGTTTCATATTGTAATAATCAGTGATTTGCTCCCAGTGTAGAACAGGATGAAGAGAGAAAGCCATTGAGTTTAAAATTTTGTAGAACAATGAAAAGTAAGTCTCATTTTATTTTATAGTTTGTCAAAGCTTATTAAGATAAAGGATTAAAACTTTTTAGAATCAGATAAGGTGTTTTGTTTTGTTTTGTTTTTTGTTTTTTTTCTCTTAAGAGGTTATTGTTCAGATTGTTTTAACCCTTGGGGATTGTACAGCTACTTACCTGAAAACCTAAACTCTGATTATTAAATTCCCACTTTCCTGGCCCTTGTATAGAAAAGAGTTTGTAGAAGAACTACTAACTTTAAAACCAGCATAGACAAATGAAAAGGGGAACACAGGGCAAACAGGCAAGTAAACATCGTTAATCTTTAACTAATACCTCTTATAAGCCAAGGATTAAATTGAAATGAGAAGTCTAAGAAACATTATTTCCAGAAGATGGCACTCTTATACTTTGTATTTTTGGAATATAACTTCAGTCACTATTCACTGCATATGCATTCCTTTATTTGTCTAAACTATTTCATTATTTATCTGTACACAAAAGGAAGGGTATAATGTAAAACAGAGTAATCTTTATACAGCCTTTGCTTCAAGAAACTGTATTTATTTTGCCAGCAAGAAACATCACTAATTGAAACAAATAATTGTCTTTAACTAAAAATTATACATGGATCTAAATATGCTGTTTTATTTTAAAAAGAAAAAGCAGTTCTTACTCCCACTCCTAAACTGATAAGTTTATTACTTCTCTCTTGAAGGTAGCACATAAAAGTAGAGAAAAATATTGACAGCTGGAATGATGAAGAAACAGTTGCAGTCTTTGAATAGTTAAAAATAAAGTAGCATGGAAGGAAGACAGTTATAATTATGCAATAAATGACACTCCTGAGAGTGATGAACCATGAATAGAAGTTTCACTCCTTCTTCACTAATACAAATTTCATCACTCAGTTCAGGCTTACATCCCTAAACAACCATATTGCTTTTCAGCTATGATAAATTTTCTATTTTACTTTCCAATGGGATACATATTTTCAGAATAAAAAGAATTGTGTAACTCTGTTCTTTTATCTGTATCAGAAAAAACTACTGCAGATTTTCAAAAACACATAATGCAAAACTCTTATAGTGTTTCCTCTAATCTATTTTTTTTTCTTTTTGTTTTAGATTCTCTGATATGTTATGACCTGCCACTGAAGGTGAGGAGAACATTCCATGTTCTTGGAATGGATTATAGTGGAGTGACATGGAATGATTAGTATTTGCAAATATATATATCTGTAGGGTTTATTTTAGAACAATTTGGTTGCAATGAAGAGAAGATACATAGCTATTCTGGTTATAGTTATCTACAGTAATATGGCAATATGAAAGTATAAAACTATCACTCACTTTAAGAATATGTACAAGGGAAAAGAAAGGAAGAAAGAGAAAGAAGGGAGGAAGTAGAAAGACACATAATCACCACCCATGGATTTCCAATGGGTGCCATTGATTGCTGCCATAGGTCAAAGTGATTATCAAAGGATCTATCGGGGTGGGGGGAAAAGCCTGTCAAATACAAAGTCTAGTGGTTAATATACACTGAGGTTCAGGTGAAAATGTCCAAGTGCCTCACCTGGGAGAGGGGGAATTTTTACACTGTCTTTTGATCACATACAGTCCTCTGGTGGAAGGCCTCAGAAATGAGTCTGGAGACTTTTTAGGTGTTTGATGGTTTATGACACCTTCTAAAACATGAGAGCTGCCTCACCAGTCAGTAGAGGGGAGAGGAGGGTGTGGCTAGTGTGTAAGGGAGGCAATTTGGCATGATGAGAAACACCATCCTGGCTCCACAGGGTCTGCCTCTGTCAGCCCAAAGCCCAGTCTATAGCCTGTCAGTGACAATTCACACCTCTGTTTGAGCAGACCAGAAGTTTACCATCACACACCCAAAACCTCATCTCCTTCTCCTCAATAAAATGCAAACCTGGCCTCAGCAAAACATCCTGGTCCTTCCACAAACAGACAATTTTTTTGAATCATAGTCCAGTTTCTCACATGATGTTACAACTAAGATGCTTAAAAAATCGAAAAATAAAAGTCTTAGTCCTGTGCATAAGGAGTCAGACCTTGAGTACAGCTATTAATATTAAGTCAGCAAAAAGATACAATTTTCCAGATATGTATTATTTACAACAGAATAAGTAATACATCTAAAGACACTTATTAATCCAGTTAATTTTGCAATAAATATTTAACAAGAATCTACAACCACACAGAACTGTACAAACTGAATTAGAACTGTTTAGGTAAGTAGCATTCATCTCTACAGTAGACTTTATATCCATTAGATAGTTTGTCATGTGATATTGCAAAAGAACTCATTAATGCTATGTAAAGGCAGCTCTGAGAGCTTTGTACAATTTGAACCTACTTGGCTGTATAACTGTTTTTTGAGCTATTTCCATAATAATTTGTGCAGAATCCCTGCTGATGTGTTTTTTGTCATTGCTATTGAGCTCATGTTCGAAGGGTTGTTCAGGTAAATCTTTCTGAGCTGGAAATTTGTCTGCGGAATACAGATCTCATCAGTATTTGTAAGATCATGGTTTTTTGGAGTAGAATTAAAATAGAACAGGTTCCTGTGGTACAACTTCCTCATTTTTTATTTTCTAAAGCATCTAGGAGAGCAGTCTTTAAAAAATTAAGCAAATACATAAGCATGAAATTCTACAAATTGTGCTATTGTTGGTAGTAATGGTGTCCAATGAAGAGTGTAGCACATTGAGACCTTGGGAGCCCTCAGGACTGTTCTGTAGGAAACATGAATTTATCTTGCCATGCTTTGCATGGTAATGAACAATGAGAGCACATTGCAAATTCCCCCCATCCCACGCAAGAGGTGAATGTGGGCTGATCCAGGCTTGAAAACTCTGTAGCCATGTTATTTTTGTTGTGTTAGTACAAATGCAATTATAAATGCTGTTGGAACCACATAGATAATTGCACAGGAGACTGTACTATTTCACATGACTCACTGGTTCAGACAGCACTTATTCTGGGATGCGTGCATATTTCTGCTTGTTCAGTGAAAATAGCTTTATGAGCCTGCACAAGTCACGTCACTCCTCTGAATCTCTTTTAAATCTCCCTATCCAAAGACCATAAATGCAATAAGTTCAAGGTTAACAACATCACAGAGAATTTCAAGGCCTACAGGGAAAAGAAAGGATCTATATCTTCTGTTGGAAGCAAGAAGAATAATCTTAACTTCTCTCTTGCCAGTCTAGATTTAATTTAATTTTATCTATGCAATTTGAATCTCATGCTGTTTCATCCTATTTTATGCTGATTTAAGCTTTGAAATATGACAAACATTTCCAAATTTCTATTATGGTAGCAATAGGTATTACTGTTTTTTATTAGAATACATAGTATTTTCAGATCTGTGCAATTTTTTTTACTTTGATTATTTCTATTACTAGAAAATTCTATGCTTCAGATATGCGCAGATAAAACCAAGTTCACACCAGTAACATCTCAAATCTTCAGTCCTGGATAACCCATGTTACAGGTAGCAAGGCTGTGGAAAAGGAAAAAAATAATAGTTCCTTCTGCTAACTTCTTTTTTTTGCAAGTACATTATAGTAAGGAGAATGGCTTCTTTTGAGACTGTGATTATTGCAGATTGAAACTCTTTTAGGTGGAATGTGGTATGGTATATTGTGTGTGAAACTCGTCTTTACTGATCCAGTCTTAGAAATCAGAAAGATATCCTAAATCAGCTTTCCTTTAAATGAAAGGGGTGGTCATGCTCCTCCTTTTATAGCAGCTCATTTAATTCCTATCTTGATGAAAGGCATCCATCTGTGAATCCTACATGGATCACAGTTCCCTAAGTAACACAGATGAGAAAGAATCAGAGGGAAATGGAAGATAATGTGAAATTTGTGTTGTTTAGCATTAATGAGCTCCCTGTTGATCACACAGTAGGTCATAATACAACTAACTTTCTTTTTGCACTGTTAGTCAGGCAATGCAGCAGTGAGCATCCTGCAAACTAGTGCTTCTGTCAGAGAATGGGAATTTCAATGTGAAATTATAAATTTCATTTCTGATTAAAAACAGAATCTAACGTTTGTGCATAGGGTTCATTTTTTCCCTGAAAAACTAAGTGGCAGTGTTAGTTTCATATTTACCATATACGGAGTCAAAAGAGGATTATTAATTTATTTTGGCAATCTTTCTTTTGCAAATCAGTGTTGTCCATCACATCTTGCAATTCAAATACACTTCTGTTTTTCGGTTGCTTGGTCAAATATTTGGGGTATTTCGAGAAGAATTTTACTTCCAAATTCTTCATCTGTGGAAGCATCAGACCTTTAGAATGAATCAAACAACAGACTACATCACTGTACTAGCAGTACAACATAATGCTTCATAAGGCATTCTTCTAAACAGAAATTGGAATAGTTTTGGAATACCTTAAAGCTAAGAAATAAACCAGTCCTGTTCAAAATGCCATCTTATGTTCCCATTGTTAATTAGAAAATGAAAAATGTATAATATAGAATATGTATAAAACTCCACACCTCAGTTTTTAACTTGGCAATGAAAGGAAGGAGTCTGTTACATATCTGGGATCCACATACATTTACTGCAAGTGAATATGTTAAGTCTGACAAAAGTGCCTAAACTCTGAAGAAGTTCTTGCCTGAAAATATTATACCTAGAATGATTAAGTATGCAATTTGAACCCCACCTGAAAAAAAAAAAAAAAAAAAAAAAAAAAAGAGTGTGGAGGAAACAGGAAGATATAACAAACCACAAAATGTCAAAGGCAAGATGCATAATGAAAAAGCATCTAATAAAACATTCTATTGATTAAATACCGTTATTTCTTCCTCTATCAGATTTCTATCAGATTTCTATAGGGATTCCTGTGCTGCTCCCAGGGACATATCGTGAACACCACTGTGCAAAATAATCCACGTGAAAATATCCAGCACCTTTCTTGGGTGTGACTGTGCAGAAATCAATTCAGGAAGCGGACAGCTAAGATATCTGACCATTACTACCTTACTCTTTTTGCTCCACTTGGTTCTTCATCTCCATGGTATGCTTCTACAGTCTAGACTGGGAACTATTTAGAACAGAAGCTTAGTTTTTGATTACTTGTCTTAACAGTGCTTAGTACAATAGAGCTCTGATCTGTGAATGAAGTACAAATAAAAGAAAAATCAGAACTAGACCAATAAAATAAACCTCCTGAACTGGCATTGTCTAAAATTACCAGACTCCACTGAAATCAATAGATGTAATTGTAGTTACTGTCCTAAGCATAACTAGGACAGTAGTTATGCTTTCCCTCCCTACTTACTAAGCATAAGTAGGGGTACAAAGACCTTTCCTTAACTTGGGAGGAGGGCTGGTAATTTTTGGGATGTTGTAATTTAGTCTCATATCTCAATGACATCTGTAGCCAAGACTTAGAAATGAATTCCCTATCCAGCACCAGAACTGGATTCTTATAGCATTGTTTTTCACAATGCAAATGAAATAATAAATTGTACATTGTTTACTCACATTTTTTTAGATTCTTATCCCATTCCTATAGTAGATTGAGAAACCTCTACACGGCAACCTTGACCTCCAGCTAATAACTATCCACCCAAGTTTCAAAACCGTTCATGAGTTTGTTGACAGCATATTCTATCCTGTTGCATAAGTTACTGAACACATTGAACATGATAAGTATGAAGCCCAGAGGAATATCTCTGTTACCTACCTGCCTGCTAGGCTTCAAAGTGCTGAATATTACCTTTCACATTTGGCAGTCCAGCCAGCTCCATCCTCTGTTCACAGTGTACACATCTTGTTCATACCTCCCCAGTTTGAATAGGATCATGTAAAAAGTCAAACCAAAAGCCTTCCTAAAATTTAGGCAAACATCCATTGTTATCCTCTTGGTACAAAAAATAATTTTATGTTGAATAGCAGTCAGGGTAGTCAGTGACAATTTGCAATTGCTAAAAGTTCATGTTGACTGTTTCCCATCACCTTATATTCCTCAAGATGAGTAGAAAAAATTTCCATGAGGACTTTCTTCATAATCTTTCAAAGGACTGGGGTTAAGATGACTGCACATCAGTTGTTTTGTTCGCCTTTCTAACCCTTCTGTCTTTCACAATCAATAGTAATTTAAGGAAAAAAAACCAAAAAAACAAAAAAACCCCTCTTTCTGTGTTGTAAGCCTAGAAGTCATGTGTTGAGGATTATAGCCCTTGGCATGAATTAGGTCCTAGTTAGAATAGCTCTTGGCATAAGCCCATCAACTTTACTAGGAAAGTAAGTAGAAGATTAAAGGTGATCAACCACTTGTCCCAAATGACAAGCTAGATCAAGCAAGAGGACAGCCAAGCTACAGAAACAACCTGCTGATTGATAACCAAGTGCAAAAGCATCAGAGATTGTGAGAAGCAGGTTGTGAGTGTCGACAACAGAGACAACAAATCTAGAAGTGACTTTCCTATAAATAAAGACATATAAGAATACTGGGATAGACAAGAATTGATGAAAAACTCTCTGCGGAAGGAAAGCCCACAATCCTGCATCAGAATCCAAGAACACCTCTGTAAGTCATGGGGAATACAAGGAACAGGAAAGAGCCCAATGGACATGTGGTCCTGCCCCATGATTATGCCGAGTGTGGGGGTACTGCAACACTGACCTGTCCAAACTTTCTTCAGGACTGTGCTATCTCTCCTGAAGGACAGTAAAAATACATAAGAAAACCTTGCATTAAAGTGCCTGACTCCTTTCCCTCTCTGCACCTTCTGCTTCACTGCACAAAAAAGTAATATTGGAAAAATTTAATTTATCTGTGATTTAATTGCTTTGGTATCCAAGTCCATTTAGCTTCCATAATGTCATTTGATCTCAAACCATGGCAAGGAGAAATAGACACATCCCACAGATCTATATACAAAAAGAGAACAAGGGAGCAGACTATATTTATCAAGTAACAATATGGAATGGGCAGGGGAAGAAATCTAGCTGTACCTGCTTGGGTGGGACTGTTTTTTTGAACATAAATTCAGGCTAAAACCAATCCATGAATCTTCCCTATATGCTATTTCTGCATCATTTTTTTGTATGTCCACTGCATTACTGGTCAAAATGAAAAATTCTTTACCAGGCTACAAATGGTTGTAAAAAGCTTTATGAAAATTGTCTGATCCCAAAGTATCAGCCAAGTACAACCACCTTCCAGTTCTAAAATGGATGGCACTAGCAATTAAGACAAATAAAACTGCTTTTGTGTTATTACACCAAATGTTTATTTTTGGTTTTAGCTACCCTGTATGCAAACTAAATGGTAGACAGCCTAATGTACCATACAAAAATTGCATTTCAACATGTGGGAGGGAAATAAAACCATGTGAAACTAAGATGCTTTCCGTACATGCTCCATAATGCTGATAAACCCTCTCTCTAAAAGAAAAAAAATTCACATTGTATTGGCTTTTTTTGTACTTGCTTTCCAAATTGCAGCTAATACTTTTTTATAAGCAAAGCAACGTGATCTAATTCCACAGTTGTCATATAGATAAAGTCCTGTTTCAACACTTGATCTTTCTGTGTATGGATTATTTGTGAACATTTTAACATCTATCATAGTGAAATGAAATATCAGGTACTTTGCAAGACTGGGGATTTTCATCCTATTTAACCTTCCAGATCTACTTCCTGATTATCTTACTTCTCATAGATATATTAGACATATGATCTGGACTTATAGATTTTGGGGACACTGATCTCAGATGTTCTTATTTTTTTATTTTTATTACAATATCTGAAGCAAAATAATACTTTTAGAATCATGAGGTTTTTTTCCCACTAAAAAGTCCCCAAAAATAAACTCACAGTAGATACTGGATTATCCGTATTGCATGAAAACCTTTCATTTTTCTTACACCGGTCAAATTCTCTGTATAAATATGTTATTATTTTCTGGATCAGGTTATCATCTCAGTTTTTATTTTTTCTGGTTACTTAAAGCCTAATTACAACAATAAGACACTGCAGCTAAGACATTTGCAGGTTATGAAATAACTTTGGAGAAATGTTTTTGCCCATCCATGTCAATTAACTCTGGTCTTGATACCAAGTGGAAAAAACAAAAACAAAACAAAAACAAAAAACAAACAAACAAAAAAAAAAAACACAAAAACAAACAAAAAAACCAATAACCAATCAAAAAGTCACCCATGCACGCTATTAACTTGCATCAAAGAACCTGAAAAAAGAAGTATAAAGAAGATATTGCAAGTGTCTGTCTCTTCAGCAGAGAAGGACCAAGAGCTCCAGCATCCATTAGTTTGGACCACCCAGGGAAAAAAAAATGAAGAAACCCATTTGTGATCTACCAACTTATTTGACAAACACGTGTCTGCTTAGCTCACAAGCCACCAAACAAAGCCCATCAAGGACAAATAAAACTCCTACAAAATCATAACTTGATGTTTAATACCTCATGGGTGGAACATATTTTAAAATTGAAGATTATTGCTTTCCTGAGTAGCCTGATACTTGAATAGCATGAATAAGTGAGATACATCATGAGAAAAGGGTGTGTAAGTATTGAATTTCCTTTGCAATGCTTACCTTGACACTGCATTTGATTTCTTCTCAAAGTTTTTAAAGAGTTGCTTGGTGCAAGAGATTTCAGAGCTTATTTGTTTTAAAGACAATACAGAAAGTTATAAGACAAGTTTGATACTGCAAATCTGTTCTGTATACAAAAAAAAAAGGTTTATATGTTTAAAAGCCTTCTCAGCTAACACAAACCATCAGATCTTTAAATTTTACATAGTTCTTAGAAAAGAGAAAGAGATGGTAACATTTATTATGTAAGTCTGAGGCTTTCTCATGTGTAAAATATAGTGTTTTCAGAAATGTGTTTCTTCATCATTCTTGGCAGGAAATTCAGATTTTGGAAGAGAACCTATTCCATTTATTTAGTCATTTTACCCATAAGAAATTAACACTTTAGAATAACCATATTAGGGCTTTGGTGAAGGGTTTTAAAATTTTACAACATTTTAAATCACCTAGCTTCATAGACATTATTGCTCAATTCATATTTTGTGTATAACAGACACCCTCAAAGAAAAGAATAACAGGCTGCCTTTAAGATCTTTGTTTGAAATTATGCTGGGAAAGAAAAAAAGATTCTTGATTTAAACTTCAAATATCTTTTAAATAACTGTCAAAACACAAAGTACTTTTAAAATGTTTCTAATCTATTTTTAATCTCACAGAATTTTACTTTTTAAATTCTTGGTGAACACACCAAATCATACTCATCATTTTAACCTGTAAATTCTAATTAACCTGTTAATTTAACCTGTTAATTTTAATCCTTGTTAATTCTCCCTTTTTAAGGAAATTCTTTAATTTGTTTCTCTGTCTTAAAACACCAAACAAAAAACCCCAAAAAACAGTAAAACCACTTCTATACAGTGAGAGTATAACAGTCAAGGAGTTTAACAGCACCTTGAGTCAGCTTTGTACAAATAGGTAAATGAAATCTAGACTATCCTTCACAAATACTTTTTTCTCTAGGTGACTCAGTGTATGCAATTGTCTTGCTGAGGATGCTCTGTGGATGCAGGTTGTAATATAGGCAGCTAAACTCTAAATCCTGATCATGTGGGCCATTTTGAGACTTTCATAGCCTTGCCAACACATTCATACCCATTTCATTGCAGTGTCTGTTTTTACACATACGTTAGTATCATCACATTAATCCTATTTCATCTGGGGTATTTAATGGGATAAAAGATAAAAGAAGCAGCAAAGTATTACAGCTAGATAAAAACACTAGTGCACTTTGCAGATGGGTTATAAAATGTTCTCAGAGGATCCTGACTCAAAGCCACCATCTGTTTTTACAGAAGCTTAATAAGAACATATCACATAGTTACTTCAGGAATAAACCACAAGACATCTTGCAAGTTTTCAGTGTTCAAAACAAAGTCACAGAGCACAGTTCATCCCTACTTACAATTCAGCAAGGAAACCTGGAGTAGTTAATATCTGTAAACTTGCAAATCGTGTAGAAGGCAACATTTCAAGGTAGATTTTTCAAATTATGTGGGAAACATATCCAGATCACTCTAGTTATAAATAATAAAATCTGTTATGATAGATGATAAATGATAAAGCCCAAGGTTTGATTTAATTATAAAAAATACAGAAAGAACAAACACTCTAATTTTTAACAAGGTTGTTATTCTCTCTCTGCATCAGCTACCTTAGCTCAGTTATACTGCCTGCTTTATGACATTGTTCTTCAGGCAACATTTGCTAGATTCAAGGGTACAGAGAGGTAATATTTTTTTTCTAAAATCTATAATACTCTCATACTATATTACTACTCTACAATACTCTACTACTTTATAATATTTTCAACATAACACAAGGGTTGAATGATCATTCTCAGATATTAATTTTTCTCTTCATTTTATTTACTTGGAATATTTATTTTCTCCAATATATTTTCCCTTTCTAGAAAGTAATGTAGCTTACAGACAGTCCTACTAGCTACAGAAAGGTTGCACAAAAATTTTTATTCTATTTTAATAAAAAAAAAGTTTAAATAGAGCAAGAAACTCTTAAGCAACAAGGGAAAGGTGTATGGAAAGCATATTAACTCTTCTTAAAAACAATACTTTGTGAACTGACCACAGGAAAAACTTAACTGCTGTCACACTTATGTTACAAGTCTAAGTTGTTATTTGGTTGGAAAATGGAAACAACATGAAGTTCTTCAGGTCAGAAAGGGGGAAAAGCTAAATAAAAACCAGAAAGCGTTATGACATTCAAGCAGATCCTATTCATGAAACTGCCTGTGTTGGAAGGGACTTCAAAGGTCATCTAGTTCCAGCTGCCCTGCCATGGGCTGGAACATCTTTAGCTAGACCAGGTTGCTCAGACCCCCATCCATCCTGGCCTTGAGCACTCCCAGAGCAGGACATCCACGGCTTCTCTGGGAGACCTCTCCCTGTACCCCACATTTAGGAGAGTGAAATGAGAACACAGCATATTGAGTATTGCCTCATAACTGGAGATTTCTTGTTATGTGTTGGCAGGAAGGAAAAGGGAAATCTCTTAGTTGTGAGATAAATGAGAGGTGCAGAACAAATGAATGAAGGGGATTAATTATGACATGCGCCAGAAGAGTAGAAAAGCAGGCTAAAAAGAGAGTCTGAAAGCAACCTTGAAAATTCATGTATTGTTTTCTTTTTCTGAAACTGATACTACTGCATCAGTTATCTATATTCTGCAAAGATATTTGTGAAGCATTTCTAAAGTATCTCCACTGCCAGATATTTCATAACCTATCTAGACAATTTATTCTTTGCATTATTACATTAAAAATTGGAAAATGTGTTCATTAATGCTAATTTTGGGTACATTGGTCTGCATTTTGAGAACATTATTTTCTATTTGAAATATACATTAAATATGATTTATTCCCTGTCTCTGTAGTTAGCCTTAATTCAATAAAAATAAATTGGCAGGTCATTGACATCATCCAAATCATTAAGGAGAATATGAAGTAACCTAGGCAATTAACAAGAGTAGGAAGATTATACTTAGTCTTAAAAACATTCACATTTTCAAAAATATTGAAAATGTCAAGAAGTCTGAATTAATAACCAGAGCAAAGAAAGGATTCATAAATAAAGAAAAAGAAAGAAATTATCTGTGTCAAATGAGACTGGAAAGATGTATTTTATTGTTCTGAGCCAGGATTGTAGCACTGAGGCTGACATCAAGCTCAGAGAAAAGTAAGTGACATGGAGAACAGGGCCATAAAGAAAAGATGATTGAAACAAGAGCTGCAGGAAAGAGGGAAAGAAGAAATTAGTATTCAATCAGTTCTGAACAAGTTAAATTTTAACTGATAGCATGAAACAAGAAAGGATGACAGGGAGAAGCTAAAGGAGAGAGAGTCCAAGAGCTGAAAAATCTGTGTGAGATATTACAATAAGGGTTGCAGTCAGAGACCTTGAAGAAGAATTAATCACTCTGAGAAAGCATCCAAAGCAAAGGATGAACGTGGCAAAGTACAGAACCTTTCACATTCTTTCATTATCTGGTTACTATTTTTGAATGTGTTTTTTTTCTAAACAAATGGAGGGGCCTCTAGTTTAATTAGTTTTATAATTTAGTACCTTTCCTTCTTAGTAAATCCACTGAAAAAACAGGTAACTGTCTTATGAAAGTAAACTTGTGACTATTCATGTAGTACTTACGATATGTAAAATTAAAAATGTTGCATTCATGGACTCTTAACATTTGCACTTTGTGCTTCTAATTACTAGAACAAATGACTATTCATGTTTGTTCTTAGATCTGGTTGCCAGGATAAAAGAGGTGATTTTAAAATATAACTATTTTTTTTTGCTAATAAAAACATATTCTGTTGAACAGCCTTTCAAATGGGTAAAATAATGACTCTTCATTATTTTTAAGCTCCTGTTGATTTTTTACAGAACCTACCTTCAACTTTACAATAAAGTAGATTTGTTCCTTATCTTGTAAAAATTCAATCCATCATTTAAAAACACTTCTGGTTTATCTCATATTTTGGCAAAAAGTAATGTATAGATTTTTCCTGCTTTTGATGACAACCTAACATCAACTGCTGGTGATGCAGCCAGATCAGGACTGGGGAGCAGAGTCTGAGAAAATATAGCAGGATATTTTTCATTAGCAAAGAAGTAAAAATTAACTTTTAATTGCAGGAACAAGACTTCTCAACAAAGATATTTTGCTTCCCTCTTATAATTTTACTGCTAACACGATAAATTATATAAATGTTGAGAAGATTTTATCTATCTATCTATCTATCTATCTATCTATCTATCTATCTATCTAATCTATCATCTATCTAAATACACTTTGTCACCTATTTTTTTTTAATAGAACCTACTTTTGAAGTATGCTGCCAGCTATTCCTCATGTCCATGTTACTCCAGTTAAGTGCATTGAACTCCTACAGTTCTCCAGTCATGAGAGAACAAAATCCTGGAAATTAGCTGACTAAAAAGAATAAAACAATACCTATAACAACAACCATGAATTCTTTTTCTTGAGAAAAAGCATAGGATTTTACCTAATAGCTAAATATCTTATAAAGCCTGTCAGTCAGTATTAGGCTATGCAACATATGTATTCTTATGTTCTTATCTCAAAAGTATTGTTAAAACTTGAATCTTAGGAAACTGACATCACAAATGGTTGTTTCATTATCAAAATAAAGTTTCATTATGAACCCTCAGTGGAAGACAAAAATATCTTTCCCATGAACTTAGTAAACACCTATATATATACATGTATATTTATTTTATAACATCCATACCCAGATATGGATGGACATCATCCATGAGGACAAATCAACATGAAATAGAAATAAAACAAAAGGTATCATGGTATCATTTCTATAATAATCAACCTCAGAAATATACTTTTTCACCTTATTTTTCATCAGTTCATTTGAAGTAGTTTTATCTATTCCATCTTACATTCAGAATAATAGTGAGCTCACTGGTACTCTACAAGAGAATTATCCAATGCTGACACTGGTGTGCTGGGAAGTAGCTACCTGTGTTTATTTCAACTTGTCCATATAGACAGCATCACTTATATTTAATGAAAATTCCCTTTCTCTCCATCTTTGACATGACCATGCAACAGGGATGGCAGGAAGGAAGCTGATGAACATCAAGGACATTTTTTGGAATTCAGGAGCTACTCATTTTGTGCTTTATTTTGATAAGGAGGATGGAAATATTACATAAATCTGTGGCTCTCTAATCCTTTTAGAAATCAGCAGTTTATATTCTTATTTTTCAGAATTCTTGGTAATAAGCATGGTAAGTGTGGAATGAATTCTTTCTTTGAGTGGTGATGGGAAAAAAACTAACAAAAATAAAACCAAACAACAAAAACCTCAAAACAAGACAAAAATGCCAAAACACAAACAAACAAACAAACAAACAAAACACAAACCCAGGAAAGATTGTACTGTGTGTACAATCTTTACTTTTACTTGGAATTTGAAGTCTCCAAGGACAACCTCATATTTTAACATCATTCCTGATGCAGTGTATTTCCTCCATCATCATTACATTACTGAAGTGTCAGACTGAAAAAGAATACACTCTCAAAAACATATTGGTATATATTATATATATATATATAAAACATATATGTTGGTATATATTTTCTTTCTCAACTCTGCTGTTTACACAGGTGAGAAGGATGTTGGATGTTAACCATTGTCCTTCATAACTGCAATACCTTAATAATTTGTGTTGGATTTTTTTCCTGAACAGGCAAATTTAGTGGAGCTTTTTGATCCACTCCTATGGGAATGTGTGAGCCTTAGCTCTAGAAAAGGCACAGTTCCATCTTTAACTGCAGTGTTGTTAAAGTGCTCCTGATGTGGTGCATTTCCCTGATGCCTGCTTGATCTACCAGAACCTTTCTGTTAGCTTTTCTGAGGGTCACACTGAGGAATACAGAATTTGGGTTTTCCTCATCAAGTACAATACTTCAGTAAAGTGTAAGAGCACAGATAATTGGTATATTCAGAAGAAAACCTTGTGTCCTTCAGTACAAACAACCGCTTACAGACTTTGAAAATGCATATTACTGTCCAAAAAGAGGTAGCATCACAGCCATTTTTTATTTTCACAGGGTAATTTCCACTTACGTATTGGTCTGTCTGTGGGGAGGAACAAATTGAATGCTTTTACAAGTAAGTAAAAACTATAAATACACTAAGATAAAACCTTTTCTTTTTCAATATAAGAAATTTTGGTCCCATAGAACATAACTTCATGGAACAATGTGTGTCTTTCATAGTCCATTTTTAATACCACTTTTCATTTCTTCACTCAGTTGGAAAGGGAAAAAAAAAAAAAGAAACCAACATAAAAAGCCTATGCAACTCTTACTTTGCAGTGATGTCTACTTTAAAAGTTAAGTCACTGTAACTTAAGTGAATGTCATTATATAGATGGTTTCATTCAAGCTGAAACTGTCCTTGGCAGCACTGTACAGGGCAATCTTTCCATTAGAATAAACAATTCTCAAACAATTTCTCCAATCTATTAGGCACAAACATATTTTTTGCCAGCATGAGGCGTACATGCTTCTCTTCCAATTACTTTTATTCCTTTCACAAATGTTTATGAATGTTTATCAAGGACAAATTTGAAGAATACAGAATTCTATATCATATGAGAGCTCTCCTTTATCTCTTCTACACTTTTTCAGCATAGTAAGTTGTTACCAGCATCTTTAACAACCCAAATTCACATCTAGTTTCTCACTGAGACTCTAATGCCACACAAAACCTTGAAAAGTTATGGATTTTCAATGCTGATATTTTACTGCTATCAATGACAAAATTCCATAGGTGTCTGCAGTAAGTAGAATTAGAGAACTGTTTTTTTGCAAATGAAGAAACTGTGTAACAGTTATTCACCATGTTTTCCTCTGGCAGAAACATCAATGAAATGTGTTCAGCAAGCTTGGCCCACTGCAATGGGGTTTTTATTCCATTCATCTTGCCTGAGACCAGTTGTTGATAAATGCTGTATTCTGCAGCTCTTCAGCACTCAGGCCAAATATTGAGATATACACATGAAGTTTCCACTAACCAGAGAGTGCAGCTTTTTTTCTGATTACATTTAGCTTTTAGCTTGGTCTTTTATGTGTGTGATACAACCTAGTTCCTACTGCTAGAAGGAATCTCAGTTCCTGTCTGGACTGGGATTCTTCTTTCCTGTAAACAGCAACCAGGGTGTATAGGGCTGCTGTACATCTTAGAGTTCACCCTAGAAAGGGGAAAGAATAGGAAATAAATTGAATGAGTAGTTTATCTGGATGTGTTTTATATATACATAAACAGAAAAGACAACCAGCTGCTTACAAAACCCACCAAAATGACAAAATATGGATTAATTTAAGTGAAACTGACAAAGGAGGAGAGATTAAATAAAAAAACTAAGAATAGATAAATATAGATAGATAAAACAATAAAGGGATCAAAAAAAAGAAATAACCTTGCTTCTAAGTCCTTTTGATCACCCAGAAATAAAAGGCAACTATTTTAAATAAAGTATTATTTATATAGAACTGAGGAGAAAACATAATTAAAGAATATTTGTTTTAAAATGAGCAGATCTAGAGACCTTTCTTCAGATTATTTTTGTGAGATACTTGTTAACTCCTTATCCAGCATAAACTTTAGTACATGAATCATCTCTGTGTGGTTAAAGAGCCAAATCAAAATTACTGTTTGCTGTCTTTAGCCTTTGCTCTTCTCACTATGTAATCTCCAATATATTTCCACTTTGTGAACAGCTGTTTTGGAAAATAAAAATTGCTTTTTACACATGGTAAAATCTGTGACACTGCACTGAGCAAAGAAGGTCTAAGTCTTGCCCTTTCATGCATCTGTCAGAATAGCAAATTTTAAGAAATATTCATAGAATTATATACATTTTATTTACACATGCACACATACACATGAACACATTGCAACAGAGAATAAAAAAAGGCCAGAACAGAATACCGCAAACCTAAGCACTGGTATTTATAAAATACCATTATGAAAGTTGTTTATGTAGTTTTCATTTAATCTCCTTGTGCAAACATGTTACATTTTGTCTTTATTTGTGTCATCTGTATTGTTGCATTTATTCACGGGCAGCAGAATAGAAATAGACAGCACTTAGGTGCTGAACAACAACTCAGGATATTTGCTGTCTTTTCTGTCTTGTTTTTTCCCCTGCCTTATCCATAGCTGACTATTTTAGAGATTAGAAACTATTAAAGTAGTTCTGAATACAAAATAAAAAGGTCAGGGGGAAAACACCATAATATAAATTCCTAATTGTAGTAATCCTGGGAAGCTCAAATTTTATAACAAAGAACTGAGATATAGAGAGATTAAGATAAAATTTTTCTTCTTATTTTGAGTGTCCAGTTTAAGATACCGTTATTTTTAGGAATCTTTAGCATTTTTAATAGTAAATAATAGAAAAATTAATTGATACTTATTGCATAAGGGAATTTTCATCTTGTCAGAAAAGTTGATCCCAAATCTGACACCCATAAAATGAACAAACACGCTAAAACCATATGTCATAAATAATGATAATGTCTCAGCGTCAAGAAACTCTGTAGAAGAGCAAAATTACCTTCAATGTTTAACCTTGATTCAGATCAGAACGAATCTTAATCTAAGGTGAAGAGTCTGTGAAAAAAGTATTCAATGACCATACATGAAATCTTAGACACAATGTCAGTACTTGTGTGTTCATATTTCTGTCTCTTCTTAAATTTTTTTAGGAAATCAAGGCTAAAAAAAAAAGTAGAATTTGAATTTCAAAGAATTAGACAGAAACTCAGTTCCTTTTTGTCAGTTATTCTTCCACAAATTTACCTAATTGCTTTAACTTTTGTGTAAGATTGTTTCAAAAGTTCCCATGGTAATATACTCCATAGTTCTAGCAATGCAGGAAGAACAACCTCTCTAACGCTATTTTAAACCAGTTTATATCTTCCCCTACTTCAGGAACAGTAGTTCTCATACATTTCAAATAAGTGATTAGTTCCTAGTTCATTTTTTTGATGTTACATATTTTTTAAAAAAACCCTTACCATTTCACTCTTGCATTTTCTAGATTTAGGTGTTTACATATGTCAGTTGCTCTTTATACAAAATATTTTTTTCCATAGTCTTGCATGTTTTTGTTACTTTTCCAAGAATCCTATATAGCCCTTGAGATAGTTCCTTGAGATATGAGGATAAAAAATGCACAATTGTTTAATATATTGCTGTGGTAAGAATTTACAAAATGGTATTGTGGTGTTTTCTTCAGTGTTCTATATTATGATTGGATATTGTAATTTGTTTATCTCTTCAGTCACGTTCATCTTTATTGAATATTGTTGTATCTATGGAAAATTTTCTGTCTTGTCATGAGGAAAGAGCTGAGGGGAACAGTGGAACTTTAAAACATCTTTGCTTGACAAACTACTGCCATCTCGATGTTAGTGTTCTCCCTCCTCACAATGTTTCCTGTTTCTCTTCTAATACTCAGTGTTCAAGGAATTATAGAGGTATAGAGTGAGCATAAGTAGCATAAAGAATAGTGTTAATTCCCTGAAAATACTGGATTTGTGCTTGTTTTTAATACCTTGAGTTTTTCTATGAATTCCTATGGATGTGTACAAATGCTTGTGAGCACTGATCTCATGGGGGCCTCTGTATAAATACAATATCTAGTCCCATGTCTTGTTTATTTGTTTGTTTTAGTCTAATATCTATCCAATGCTAACTATTATGTGTATTTTAAGGATAACAAGAAAGGAAAGAATAAGCCTGGGAATCCTTTCTGAAAGGCTTTGTTTCCTTCTGTCTGTGATGGTCAAGGGTCACAGTTTTTCAAGCATGACCGAACTGCAGTTCTATATTACACACAAACCTCACAATTCAAACAAAAACAAATTGATATTCTTTTGTAATGGTAAGATTTTTAAGCTAAAACAACATAAGATTACTAAACTCCATCTGTGAGAAAGAATTTCCCTGACCTGCCACTGAAAATGCTAGACTACTATTTGTTAAAAGAAGATAGAGATAGTTATATATTATGGAAGAATAAAACTATTCAGAGAATCAATAATAAAAAGAAAGCATTTGTGATGTACTTGGCTATAACAAAACAAGTATAGGAAATGTAACCCATCTCCCCCAAATAGTAGAAGAGGTTAACTCCCTAGCTCCATTTTTGCTCTTAAAGTTTTATTTTTTGTATTTTCCAATGCTCATAATTTTCTTGATGAACTGAAGTTTTGGGTTTTTTTCCTTTTTTTTTTTTTTTTTTTAATGGCTGAATATAGCTGAAAATTTTTATGTACTCTGAAACTCACAGACTAAAAATTCTTTAAACTACAGGAACAGAATGAAGAGTGTCTAGATTTTTAGCACAATTCACAGAGTTGCACTGTTGAAAGGGACAGGTTTATAAGGAAATTTCCAAGTAATTTGAATAACTGGGGACCTAATCCTTCTTTTAAGGTGAATGGGGAATTAAAACAGACATTTTCACTGTATTCCAATCTGGAAGTCCCAGAGGAAAATTCTTCTGCTTATTTTTGATTTCTTGAGTGATGTAAAATGTATAAAATTTACCATATGTGGATGATCCTGACCAGGTAAAAGATTTCCATGAAAGTGCCAATCAGGCAAGGAGAAATGATGTTTCTAGTTTTTCTATTGGACAAGGACAGAAGCTTCTGGCTCCTATGATTACACGTGATTCAGCATGGGCTGCACTCCATATTTCTTTTCTGAACTGCTCCTACTGATTACAAAGGCAGTCTGCTAGGTCCCAGTCTTCTTTTCAGGGAGAAAGTAGAGACTGATTATGGTGAAAATTATTGTAAATGACAGGCAGTGGGAAAAGTAATGCCTTTTAAACCTGGCAAAGGACAAATGAATGTGAATCTGAGAAAAGTATTCAGGGTAGGCCTGAAGCTCAGACATTCAGATAGCTAAATCTGTATACTCACCATTGTAAGAATCTGTATAACAGCTGAGTGTCTAAACTCACCCTAGTCAAAAACATCATTCAGCACAGTCAATGATTTCCAGATATTGATCACATCCTAGAACAGACATCTACATTTGGTGGGCTGAATTGCTCTCCAGAGTGAATGTATCAACTAGAAGAAAGCTTCAGTTCCTAAACATTAGACATTTACTGTGCTTTTAAATGTCCTGGAATATCTCACCTCATTGGAAAAGCTGATGCAGGCATGATGCAAATATTGCTCTGTAGTGTTGCTGTCTAGCCTTGCCAGCTATTTGCAATACTTCACACATCAGGAAGGGTCTAAAATTACAATTTCTGTTTGTACCTGTGGTTTAGGTGTTTGAATCTCAGGCTGAATCCTATTTCTAGGTTTTAATTCAGCTGTACATGAGTAATTGTATAGAGTCCTTTGAGTTGTTCTTGTGACAATGCCACCTTCATTTTGTCACACATTCTATAACATATTTCAGATGCATAAGGCTGAACATCCTAAACATGCTGGTGTGTTTCAAATGAAGATATAACTTAAAGCAAGATGCAAGTCTGAGTAAACAAGTCTGTAATTCCTCTGCCCATGTGAGCCAGTCAAGAGGTTAGGACTTCCAAAGGGAAGGGATGGAATTCTGTCATGAAGAGATGGCAGTAAAAGTCATTCTTTTGCTTTGATCTTTTAATTTCCTACAGCCATATTTAGTAGGTATGGAACTAAAACTCCTTGTTACCCATCACATTAGAATGTGATTATTTGTTGTGACAAGCTAAAGAAAAACAATTTGGAGTACAGACCAAGGTACTCTAAGACATTTTAAACACATCAGAAGCTGATATAACTTTTTGAAGCACCAGGTTTACCAATTATTTGTGATACTATTAAAACTTCACGATGTATCTAAGTAAAGGGTTTTTAAAAGTCATCTCTCTTGCTTCTTCATAATCAAGGAAACAATTGAAACACAAAAATATAAATCGAAAGAAAATATTAACCTGTGACTCCTATTTTTAATGTCTCTCTTCAGCTAAAAGCTTTCATTTTCTCACCTTTCCAACACATTGCAAATTTGAGGTATTTGCTTGTAGAAGTCAAATGAGTACTTACTGAATTCAAGCCCTGGAGATGTGTACCTTTCATTTTAACAAAATCATTTTTCTTCAGGGTTTCTAGGATCTGTAAATTAATTCAGAGAACTAGAAAGGGAATTCTTTTTATGTTCCTACACTTCTACCCAAGTCAAGGCTTTACTCTAAAGTAATTTAACATTTGTGAACACAAATAACAAAGGTTATATCTTGAATACACAATTTTATTATGGATAAAATGATTCTTGGTTGACAGAGTGTAATCCAGTAGCGAATGTGCTATTTTGCAAGAATTCTTAAGGATTATTTGAAATACTTTGAATAACATTAAAAAATAGACATAACATTTTTTTTAAAAAAAATAATAAATGCTACATTTTTTGTGAGGCTTATCAAGGCTTTTCTGGAACAGGTATATGTCTATATTTGAAAAGTTGCAATTATCAGTACTGAACACTTGTATTATAGAAAATGACCTTCATGTTTTCCAAAAGAAAAGTTAAAAATGTGTTCTGTCATTCAGTGAGCCCAAAATCTTAAAGCAAGAAGTGTTCCTTTTCTAGTTTCTGACAGTGAAATGTATTATGTTACATGGAACTGAAAACAATATTGTGCAGACTATTAGTTAACATACATATCAGGTTATTATATATCAAGTATTATATATATATATATATATATTATCAAATATTTTTCCTAAAATGCTTTGGTTATTTAAACGCAGCTTTCTCATTTTTGAGTAAAAAATTGAATGCACAAAGGTTAATATTATTTACAAACAAACAAACAAATAAATAAATAAATATACACTCACACACACACACATATATATACACATATATATATATAAATATATATATGCCCATATATATTTCATGCATCTTCCTTAAAGAAAAGAAGAAATAAGCTGTAAGACTCAGTTCATTTTAGCAATTCTTTTGTTAGCTTTTTTTTTTTCTACTTTGCATCTTGAGTACATCCAAAAATTTAATTTAAAGTTTCATAAACAGCTTGGGTACTTCCAGTGCTGCCGCCAAACTGAAGGAAACATATTACATGGTATAATTAACTTAAAATAAATGAAACACAATTGGATTTGCCTTATTGAGTTTACATAAAGTAGTTAAATTTACCTAAATCTTTGTAATTGCAATATGGCACATTTAGAAGTACAGAAATTAAATCTGCTTCACAGATGCCATTTATTTTAGATTTTGAATATTTATCATTTAATCTGTTCTTTTGAACTACTTTTTTTTTTAACTAAGTTGATTGCATGCAGTTGAAGTCAATTAATGAAAAATAGCCGTCTTAAAGAGATTCAAATAGAGAAATCCTTCTGTAAATTGACCATTTGATACTGAAATTAAATAAAGTAATCAAATAGCCTGACTCAGCCAGGTAGTGGAATGATTGTATTTGAAAGACTAAGCAGATGCTCATAAAAACTTCCACTGATTATCAGCTTCCTAATTAAAATGTATTTGTTCACTGCCTTGATGGATACATCTCAGACAGTATTATCTTGGTCCAGTAATATGAATTTGATATTTCTGTTCCTTAGCTGTTGATTATAACCTTGTCATTGTACAAAAGGGATACTCATTAAATACTGAGCAAACAAAAGATCCAGTAATCCTAATTACTGTATAGATTGTATATGTTAAAGCATGCCATGTAAGCCTAAGCAGCTATGCTGAATTGAACCCTAATTCATCCCCCATGTTAATCATTATATCTCAAAATTTATTCGCATAACCTGAAATGCTTTATGTTCTGCTCTACATTCTTTTTTCCATGTTTTTTTCCTTCTTTTTATATATATTTTGCTTTTGACTTTTCCTGAAATCCAAAGTCCAATTTTCAGTGTCTTTTGAAAGCAGGTCTGTCTATCCTCTATTCTGCAATCCTATTCCATACTGAGCTTTACTTGTCAATGCAAAAAATAAAATAAAATTCACCACTTTCAGTTTAGGATAGTTTGGGAGGCTGTAGCTGGAAATTATAGCATTTTTGAGAGCTAAAATATTTCCTGAACTTGCAACATCATCTGAAAATAGTAAGTAAATTATGTACACTGAACTCTATAAGACGATGCACAACCTTTCTAGGTGAAAAGGTTCACTTGGGTAAATCATGTAATGAATTACTTGAGTTTTCAGCTATTACTTATGCTTGGATTACAGTCTTCTGATTGCCTACATTTGAGATATAACCTTTACTATCTTGTTTTTAGGCATTTAGTATTTATTCACCTGTAAATACTGAGAAAATGGATTTATTATAAATGAGCACCTGTTCTTCTGTTACAGTTAAAATATCTTCAGATTAACATTGGATCAGCCACTATTTTGCCAGCAGCTGGATAATTATCTCATTTGAAGTCCAACTATGGGATCTCAAAACTTATTATTACTAATCAGCCCTTTCACACAAAATTTAGGAGGAGATTATTTCATTGGCTGGAGCACTTTGAAGGTTTTGAGTTTTGTGAAGTATATTTATTTTTGGCTGTTGACATACAAGCAAGGCTTTTTGAAAATTGAAAATAAGAATAGTGTAGATAGCTGTGAGAAAACATCTGATCTACTGAAATGCCTAACACAAAGGCAAAAATATAGTTGATGAAGATAAGATTTAAGGAGTGGTGTAAAGTGTTGGACCTCTAATTCACAGAGCGAGAATTTTGTATTTGCATTGTATCCAAAATAAAAAACCTGACCTTCCTGAGCCAAAATATTATATAAAATTAGTTTGATTTGTAAATTTATGTTTGCTTGGAAATGCACAACTCCTATAATTAATTGTTGTTGCCAACAGCAGCAAGATTTAAATGACTGTCTTGTGGAAAGAGAGTACTTCTGTGCAGTTAAAAGAAAGAAAAACTAGATCTTGCCAGGAAAACAGAACTGGCAGAGATCCTCTAAGGCTTTATAACAGGTCAGTTGAAAATTGAATAGAAATCATACTGTGGCACTTCAAAGGCATTCTTGAATCTTATTCAAGGAAATTTGTACATCAGCAAGAATTCTGATGGCCTTACCTTGACCTTATTCTCCTCCTCTTTCTCATTTAAAGTAAGACCTCAGTATAAAATATCCCATTGAGCTAGACTCACGTTAGTCATTGCCAGGCATGCAGAAAAAATAGAGGGAGACAGTATCCTCTCTTTGTGTATCAAAAAGGGAACTTTGCAAGGCCTTTGTAGTCAGCGAGTATCAGTGCTATTGCTGCAATGCAGCTGTCACAGAGCTTGGTGCACTTGGAGACACCATCAGAGACAGGATCAGGATGGAAATCAGAGAATAGAACCTCTGTTCTATTGTCAGACAGGCTGGCTTATGTAAGGAGCACATCTGCCCAAAGGTGTTGAAGGCCACACTGCTGAAGGCCACACTGAAAACACAGCACTGACTACCTTTCTTTGGATTGAAGCTTGATTATAATTAAAGAACGGTAGCTGCATGAACTAAGACCAGTCAAAAATTAGCTAATAAACTTGCCTGGCATAGTCTCTATATTCAATTGTGTTACACAGTGCTTCATGATATTTAAAACCACAAAAAACCTAACCATTCAAAGTTTTGAACTAGTCGCAGGTTAAACAAAATATTTTAACATCCATTAAAACAAACACATTTGTCTTTTCATTTTCCCAAAGAGGAATGAGCTCTTCTTTCTTTCTTTCTTTTCTTATAATGTGCCACATATCATGAAAAGTAGTTTATGTGTTATTTAAAAAAAAAAAAAAAAGCAAAATCAATCACCACAGGGCTACATATAAACAGATGAATTAAATGGAATGCTCAGATATTTTTTTATTGTTTTGATTATCACCAGCTCATTTGATGCATCATCCACAAAGAATGTCATCCTCTCTTTTCAAAAGTTTAAATATCCATGTTGCCTGTAAACTTGATGTGCCTTGCAATAATCTTTGTAAGCTATTTATATTTAAAATCTTTGAGAATCTATTCAAGAGCTAGGGACAGAAGCTAGAAATTTCTAAGTGTATCCAACAAAAAGTGTTAGAAGTTTAACTGCACATTTAAGTGCAAATCTTTTCTACTGCACTTCTTCAGAGCTACGGGCCCATATCTGTTATTACTCCATTCAATTATGAATTCACAAAGGTTATAAGTTGGCTAGCGTGTCATACTTCTGCTGCTGTAGAAATTATTCTCAAATTCTTTTCCTTTTTTTTTTTTTTTTTAAAGAATTTGACTTTCAAAGATATATGATGACCTATTATGACTGGGAATAAAGATTGAAAAGGCATTTTGCAGAACTGGGGATATTCATTATAACCTATTGTTAAATTATATCTGGAATTATTTTCACATAAGAATGTTCACTATATCTTAAAATGTTCAGTACTGATAATACAGGCAGACTTAATGATTTGTCTCCCTTTAGGTTTACCGTCTTAAAATAACATGAATTTCAAATAAATCTTTGACAAAGAAATGTGCTGTTAAACAATCTAACTGCCATCAGAATGAAAAAAGAAGTAAACATGTGGACATGCTGATACTGATTTCCCACAGCCTGATTCTTTATGGATGAACTACTTTTATTCCAGTCTGATTACTCTGTCATTCACTAGAGCCTATCTTGTCTGCTGCCGTCACGCCTGGTCTTTGACATTAACAATAAGATTAGCACCAGCTCTGACTGCCACACCAGTCAGAGCCTAGAAAGATAGCAGACAGCTAGCTTTGCTACAATTAAAGTTAAAAACAGACCTTTAAATCTGTTCCTCTAGGCAATGTTTCTCAGCCTAGGCCTAGGGCCGAATATTGAATTCCATTTGCAAAGGGGAACATCAGTGCTGGTTTGAAAGCACACAGCTTAAATCTCTGAGATATGTATATAAATTGCATGGTTGATCTTATTATGTGACTTCTATGATTTACATGTATAAAATGCATATTTTCTTTTCAACCTAATTGTTGTCTTTCAATTTACCAGTGTGTAGTTCTCCCTACTTATGATTCATATAAACAGAAAATTATGCAGAGTACTTTTGGAATTGCAAATTTTCATTTACTGCAGCAAGACTATCAGTTTCTTCCAAAATTTACACAGGTATCTCCTACATGAAAGCAAAGCAAAGAATATGCAAATGCAGAAAAGGTAGAGGGCAGTAATGGATGCATCCTTAGATGTTCTGAGAAAGCGATGTGGTGCTGAAAATGAAATAGCTAAGACAATTGGCTCTCAAGCAAAGAGTACAAGTGGAAAACAAACTCTCATCCTGTACTGAATATCATAGTGTGACAATTTGTTTAATTAAAACTCCTATTTCAGATATTGCAAAATCTGATTTCCAAAATAATATATATTGACATTGGGCATATGGACTATTTAGTCTTTATCAAGTACGAAGGAGACAAATTGAATGTTGCTTTTAAATAGTTCTAACTTTGCTGTTGTTCCATAGATTAGAAACAGGTAAATTAATTCCTTGTGGCTGTGGATGTAGCTTAATAGATTTGAAATTCTAGACCTTTTATGACAAAATTCTTCTTTTGTCTTTTTGTAGAACCTTCAGTTCTACACAACTACGAAAAACAAACACTATGATAGAAATGTTTAGTACCAACAAATGAATAATCTTGGAAAGTCAAAAAATCAACATATTACGGATGGATAACAGACACGCATCTTCAGGATTCTTAGGCCAACAAGGGGAGTGTAGAGCAAGCTCACTACCCTGCACTTCAGGAGGGCAGACTGGCCTCCTCAGGGATAGAGCCCTGGAGGAAAGAGGGGCCCAAGAAAGCTGATTAATATTCAAAGATCACCTTCTCCAAGCTCAGGAGTGATGCATTCCAAAAAATGTAAATCATGAAAAATGCCAAGAGGTCTGCATGGAGAAACAAGGTGCTACTGGACAAATTCAAACCAAAAAGGAAGCCCACAGAGGATGGAAGCAAGGACTGGTAGTCTGGGAGGAATGCAAAGTAATTTTCTGAGGATCCAAAAATCAGGTTAGGAAGGTCATAGCCCCAAATGAAACAAATCTTGCTAGGGTGTTCAAGAGCCACAAGAAAATTTTCTGCTGGTGATAAAAGAAAGACTAGAGGAAATGTGGGCTGTCTCCAGAAAGAAATAGGAACTCTGACTACTTGGGATATGGAGAAGGCTGAGATAGATATTCAAGAATTTTTTCCTCAGTCTTCTCCCTCAAGTGCTCCAGCCACAAAACCCAAGTTGCACATGGCAAAGGCAAGGCCTGGGAAAATGTAGAACCTGTAGAACATCAGATTTGAGACTATTTAAGGGACTATTTAAGGAAGTTGCACAGGTTCATGAGACCTGTTGATGTGCACGCATATCCTGGGCAGTGTGAAAAAACGTGACCAGCAGGATAAGGGAGATCGTTCCAACCCCCTACTCTGCCCTTGTGAGACCCTACCTGGAGCATCCTGCCCCCAGGTCTGGAGGCTTCTGCATGAGAAAGACATGGACGTGGTGAAACAAGTCCAGAGGAGGCATGAAGGTGATCAGAGAGCTGGAACACCTCTCCTAGGAAGACTGGCCAAGGGAGTTGTTCAAGGGCTTGTTCAGCCCGGAGAAAAGAAGGTTCAGGGGACACTTAGCAGTCTTCTTGTTCTTAAAGGGAATCTCCTTTCTCAAAATGGAGTTTCTAATGATGCCTAAGTGCCTTCTTTCAAGTTTCTGTGGCTCATAATCTATTATTTTCAAACAGCACTTGAAAACTTAATATTATCTGATAACTTACATTATAAAGGGATGTACCTGACTGATCCAAGTGGCCTCTCATGGCAGAAAACTGATTTTTAAAAATACTTCACATTGCCAAGTTTCCTTTCATTTTGTTTTAAAAATGAAACTTACGGGTTTCTGCCTCTTATCTCTTCATCATCAAATGAAAATTTTCAAAGTTCAAAACTTATAATTTCTATAACTAAAGATTAAAGAAACCTTTTTGATTCCTTAGAAAAATGGATCTTGTACAGAAGGCAAGAAATATATAATCAATCTTCTCATTTTAAATATTGAGGGACTGAGGTCAGCTAGAAAAAAGAAAATAAAACTTTAATCCCATCTTTTAAAATATTAAAAAGTTCAAGAAAATTTAAAAATCATCTTTAATCTTCAAATAAACTGCCACCAGTGTCATTTCTGAATAAAAATTTTTTTTTTGCTTATTTAACTACATTGTCAGCTTTTTTCCCTTCAAATCAAAAGATTGTTATTTATTGATTCAATATACTGATTTGCTGCTTTTATATCTCGCTGCTGCATCTGTATCTACTTTTACTCTTTCTATAATAAAAATAAACAGAGAGATCGTATGTTTTCTTTGTCAAAATATAATAAACAAGAGCAGACAATAACAAAGGAGAAGTCACATAAAGTGAGGTATGTTCTTGTACTTTCAGGTAAAAGTCCAGAGATTTCCACAAATACTTTTCTTCAACAGGTTAAAATGCTTTCCTCATTAATAAGAAAAATGTTAAATTTGGCTATGAAATGAACCCTCGAGTTTGACTCCGTGTGATGTGTTAAGAAATCGGAATAATTATATTTCACTGATAGTTTTTCTGAAAGCTATAGACTTTCAAATCCCACAACTGATACCTCATTCATAATCTGATATCCTCTAATTATAGTATAACTTGTCTTAAGATACTTAACCTTCCTGAGGCAGAGAAACTAGGTTTTAAAAAAAAGAAAAGGAATTTATTCTTCCAGAAAAAAAAAAAAATCAAATCAACATCGCAGGCTTTCAAAATAAATGAACAAATTGAAATCAGTATTTTGCAAAAAAATGAGACTGATGGAGACCTTTTAAGTGAAGAAATTTAACTTTATTTGTCTTGTTCCCTGCTTACTTAACAGTTTCCCATCTTATCAACATGGTAAACACATGTGCCACCTGCATCATGTAATCATGCCTAGTTCTCATGATTTGTTGTGGGTAATTAGCTACTATGACTGAATCCTGATGCACTACTCTATTGTGACTAAGTGTGTTATATACAATATGTAAATTCAGAGAGATCACAATCCAGGCTCTATGTCACAGGGTTCAACTGTCTAAAAAATTGTTTTGCTCTAAGGGTAGATCATTTGTACAATATCTGAAAAGTTGACCATGATTCCTAGACAGCTTTGGGAAAGATATTTTTTCACTTTTCTTTTCCAGATGTCCTCATTTAAAAAAATATAACTATTATCCCTTATTTTTTCCTCTTCATTGTTGAGAACTTGCTATTGGTGGCTGCACAGTGAGGCAACTAGAACTGCTAAGGTTCCTAATTCCCCACCCAAGCCCTTTCTGCCTTAGAAGGCCCAGAGCAACTTGCTCTAGCAACGAGTATGGTAACATTTTGAGCAGAAGGTGGCATTAGAGAAGATGTAGAAGTCCCTTCCAGACTGAATTTATTGTTATTTTGAGATCCAGTAAGTATTACTGCAATTGTTCTTCACATGTGTTGTGATTAGTAGAATTTTTCTGAAGTGATAAAATATTGGTAGCAGGAGAACAAAACCATTCTCTGCTTCACAGATCCAAGTAGAGCCAGCAAAGGCACCGTGGTCACCTGTGTCTTGCTCTGTGTAGAGTAACAGGACATTATAAAGGATCTCTCTACTTAGTAGAGATGCCACATTAGATGATGAGGTCCCTACATAAAATTTTCTGTTTGGAGGTGAAATTTAAGAGAATTGGAGATTACTGCTGAGTAACCAGTCTTCAAAATAGGACTGTTGCAGAGAGGAATAGATTGAAACAAAAATAGTTTCTGCTGAGATATGTTTTTCAATCTTACCACAACTGCACTGAGGGGGAAAAAAACCACAACTTATTAAGATTTTGAAGCTATGAAGACTTCAACTGCAATGGAACATTGTAGAGGAGCATTGAACTCATAGAGTGAGGGAATTTGGTCTTTGTGTACTCTAAAGTCCTATATATACTGTCTACACTCAGGGGATTCAGCAATGGAAACTGAGTTTTCCTCCTTGCTTTCTAATGGGGGCCAATTTTGTCCCCATTTTTCCAGATTCTTTCTACAGAAAATATTTACTGTTTAGTTCAAAACAGCTAAATAGAACTATGAGAATACTTAGCAGGATATTTGCCAAAAAAATCTCCAGTTCCTTTTCTGACAGAATTATTTATTTAACAGATGGAAGAAATTCAGCAGGTATTTGCAGATATATATGTATGATATTTTTTGAAAGACATAACAACTTTTAATCTGCTTCATGTGGTATGCTTTGAAAGTCAGTAATTCTGGAATACTTTGAATTAATGAAGGAAGTGGCTAGTACTCCCAATCTGAATGACTTCAAAAGCCAGGTCCTGTTTTGTTGTCAAGATTTACTTTCCTCTTATTGTGTATCATAAATATATAGTTGCTTTGTGAAGAAGGAATGGCAAATTTTGAGGCATAGATTGAACAAACAATTACTGGATAAATGCAATTGATTGACTTTACAGAAGGTCACCAAGCATTTGTCAGTGCAGCATCTGAAAATCATATTGAACACTTTCCTAAATTAATCACTACCTTATATCTAATACAGCCTATGCAGTAATGGATGGGACAATGCAAAGGAAAAGCTTCAGCAATTGAATGGATATGTGCATTATTTTACTTAGCTAAAAAGAAGGGAAGACTAAGGGGGCAAGAAAAATATCAAACTGTAAATTATCACACCTTTAGAAGAAGTAGATTCTGAATAATCTCTCAAGTTTAGCACTCCAGTATTATATGGTGCTAGCAAATTGTGTGCATCAGTAGAATTACTAAATATATCTACAACACATGGATGCATACAAATCAGATATCATTCACTCCAGTGGAATTTATATACTGTGAACATTACTGTAATTACTTTGAAATTGACCACTTGTAGTCTATATTTTTTATTCTTAAAAATGCAATATATGTGGCAATCTACATTTCTAATGTACCATAAATAATAGCATACTTTAGTTAACAAAGTACTACAGCCATGCAATGTTAAATATCTAATCAAAATTTTCTTATTTATTTTCAAGTGCTCTGTATAATATCTTGAAAAATTAAAACTTTTATGCAGGGTTGTATTTAATAATTACTTAAATAAACAGGATTCAATGTAATGAAAGGTTGAATAAGAAATCAAAGAGAGAAAAAAATTATGTAAGATATTTGGAATTTTTTCTTAAATTAATAAAAATAATGCCACCTCTGGGAAAACAAACAAACAAACAAAAAAACCAACCAACCAAACAAAAAAATATTAATTCAGTGGCAGAATTTGATCCTAAGAGACAAGTTTTCAAACATGGCTTTCAGGGTGTGGTTGCATGAAATTTCAAGAGACACTACTGGTTTTGTGTTCATGGGTGTCAAAGATTGAATGATATTTACACTTTTCTTAATAAATCTGAGAATGATTAGATTAAATATGCACATTTACCTATGCTTTCATCCTTTCAAAGCCAAATGTTTAACAATGCCAGAGTAGGATTTACATAGCAGTAGTGATGAAGACTTAATGTAATAAGTTTATACAGAAATATTCTTTATTTTACCTCAGATGTTTACTTATCCCAGGCCTTTCCAATGGTTGTATAATAGCACTTTACAAAGGAGCAAGCTCTGTTATGCAGAGCTACATCAAGCTAAGTACATATGTTTCTCCACTCTCTATTTTGCAAGAGTCCTTAAAGAATTCTAGGAGGCATAAGCCACTTTTCAAAAGTCATTGCTAGTTTCTCTCTAATGTATTAGGTTTGTCTAGGTGGTTTATGATTCCTCCATTAATGGAGGTTTTTTGTTTTGTTTGAGAATGTTTTTTCCCAATGCCAGAATAAATCATGTCAAGCAGTAATTTCTTGGATTATCTTTAGCACCTCTTTAAAAAGAAGTACAATGTTGTCAGCACTCTCTGTCTCTGGTTTAATAGCTGTTTAATGATGAAAGGTCTAATCCTGATTCCTTTGTCACTAGTTGAAGACTCATTAAATTTAGTGGGAGCAGAACACAATTTTAATTGCATAATTTTCCTACCAGCACTGCTCATCTTTCCTTGGATTTCATTTGGATTCTTGGACAAATGCCATAAGTGACTGGTGGACTATTTTAACTTTATTTCTCACACTGGAACATTTCCTTTGCTTACTTATTTGCACTTAGTTGTAGTTAAAGTCTCATATTTTCAACTGTACATCAGATAAACTATGTGAGAGAAAACTCTACAAGTTTTAGTTATAGAATGAATGATACTTACTGCTTGAAAAGGAAGCAAAATTTGCCTCAAATCATGAATTGTCAGAGTTCAGCAAATTCAGATCTTAAGCAGATTTCAAACCTTGGAAATTTCCTCTTGTGTGTTACAGAATATTTTTAAAACTAAAATTTATCTTCTCATCGCATGACATATATCACTGAGTCAAATATGAGTTACTAGGTGTTATGATCCAATTATAAGAGATGTCTCTGCCCAAATTAAAGTGCAAACAAGAACATATGCTGTTCTTGGTGGTTCCTCCCACAGGGCACCAGCTGATGATGGACACACAACTGATACCAAGAATGGTTTCAGGCATCAACACTTTATTGTTCCCCAGTACAACATTTTATATTCTTTCCCCTCACATGCATAGTGCCTGCATGCCTTTTTACTCTTTTGTGATTGGTCAATACACATCAGCATTCCACACTTCTTTTCCTTCAGTGCTGTTCACCTGTCTCATACAGCTGCACCCCATTAGGGATGAGACTTGGCCACAGCCCCATTCCCTATGTCCCATAATGTGCTCTCCTAACACGCCAAAGTCAATACTATGGATTTTATGTAATAGTAAATCTGACATAGAGAGATAAAAAGATATGGAGAGAGAGAGGGGTGAAAATGAAGAGAAAGAAAGGGAAAGAGAGGTTATGCAAAAGATGTCACCATCATGTGAATTCTTGCAACATCCCTCCGGTCCTTCCTCACCCTGGTTTTAGTACTGGGGTCCCAGATTAGTTCTTCTGAAGATACTGCTTCTACAGAGTCCAAATCCTGTATCTATAGAACATAGATGCCATTCCCAAACTTGATGTGGCATGTTACAAGCCCTCGCTTCCTTTCCCTCAGTTTACTATGGTGGCAATTTTTTTGTCTGGATCTGCTTCACCAGGCCTGGAATTATCTTCCTGTTGTCGCCATCTGTATTCATCACCATTTCTGTTGTGGTGGCTTACTTTATGAGAGTTTCCTTCTTTATTTTGAGACATGGAACTGTGTTGTTTAAGTTCTCACACCAAGTACTAGTTACACTGATACTGCTGAATACACAAACTTCAGACAATAATCAGTAGTTTCAAAATCAAACAGAAAAGTCTGTTCTGTATTCCATTGCAGAGTACTTGATCAAAACAATCTTTAGGCTTTGCATCACAACTTTTTTCTTGTTAAGATGTAGTTGCCATTCTGTACTTATGTGGGTGCCTTTGCAATTTTTTGTTTTACTCTTTTGGTTTATAAGTAATCTAAAGGTTGGGCTGTGCCCACATTATTGCTGCATCATTACCACAACAATCTGTGAATATATGTTCATTTTGTGGAATTGGAAAATTTAAGGAACTTGACCAAGTGGCCTGTTAGATGTGAAGTGTCACCTGAATGAATCCAGGCTTTGTTTTAAAGTCAATGAGATGGTGGATCCCAAAACTTCTAACTGAATCAGAATTCAATCAATGTACTTAAAAAAAAAAAAATAAAATGTATCTCTTAGTGGTGTGAAAACATGCTACTTGACAATGTTGACACAGCTATTTTTGAGGAGTTGGATAATGTTTACATCAGCAGATGTTAACGTTTGGTTTGATTGAAAGTGTGCTAGATACAGTCCTGTATCTAGTCACTGGCAGGGAGCAAAGATAACGTGCTTGGCACTGCATCATGAAATCATGCTGGAAGCCCTGTAAATATAGCCACCTTAAAGTCTTCCAAACTTGTCCAGCTTCACCACTGAGAAATTCTCCATTAAGATACCAATTTCACAATCATCTACTCACAAATTGCTGAGATAATCATGTAAGCATAATAACAGCAACAACAATGATAATCGTGGAGCAGAATGATGGGCATCTGGCCAAATCCAGTACCTGCCTCTTAGAAGACCTGATAAAAATGTTTGGGAACTAGAGAAATGAAACAAAGCAAAATGAGGAGTTACTAAAACCAGAACCTATCAAGATTGCTATTCTTTATATATATTAGGCATCCTTAAGACTAAAGAGGACATTAACTCTTACTGATATGATGTAGATGGGCAGTTGATTCGATGTGATGTTTTTATATTTATATTTATATAAAACTATGGAACCTGTGCTGATTATGGTTAAGTTACTTTAGTTGTTTTAGAATTAAACAACCTGAATAGGTAGAGCTGTAGGTACTTTCCCAAGTCTGTCACAGATTTCCTTTACAACTCTGAGCAGCATACAGAGGATAATACTTGTAGATGAACTTAAAAACCAACTTCTTTAATAGTCTTTAATAGTGCTTCTCAGGCAAGTGGCTACTCCTGGGACTTCATTCCTTTATCTCGCTTAGTCTCATATTTCCTTTGAAAAATGGAAGCAGTAATACTGCTGTGAACAATAAAATCCTCAAAGAAACATTGGGGAGTTTCCAGACAGTATTTTAAGTTTGCATTTGCATCAAAGACAGATGAATATTTTGTTTGGTTTTATGCATATTTAAACAAAAAGATTTGCTTTATCTTGATCTCTTAAAATTTAACAGTGGATAGAACTGGTGTATACACCTAAGTGAAGAAATAACAAATTGTCTAATAAGCAGAGGGCACTGTTCTGTCACTGCAGAGCCTTTCATCTGAGCAGCTGCGAATACAGGTGAATATATAAAATACATAAAAAGTTTTTTAAGTCACCTTCCACTTAGTATTAAGGAAGTTAAGAAAAAAAGATTGTAGCGGCCTTTATATGTTTCTAAAGGAAGAAAAGGAAGTGACACAGTAAGTGTGAAGGCGTGAAATCAAAGTTAAAAGCTGTGTAGTTGTAGCAATGTCAGCAATTGTCAACATCTTAATAAGGTATGTCAGTGAAAAGGCTGAAAATATGAGCAGAACAAGGAAAGATAACATTGTAAATAGCTATTTCTGACAAAATTTTTTTGAAAATAATGTCTACTCATAAACTGTGTGTTTTGTGCTACTTTCCTAGTATTAAAAATTCACCTTGGACTGTCAGTAGATTGAAGTACTTTTGTGATTTAACAACTTTTCACCAGTAATTTCTGAGGGAGGATGAGAAATGAATGAAAAACTCAAATTAACTCAGTAACACAGTTTCTGCTGTTTTCATGGCTACTAGGAAAATATTTATCCACTTACAAACAATAAAATAAAATTGGCTTCTTTAGCCATTCTCTGCTAGACATCTTTAATTCCAACTTAATCTAATTTGCATACATTATTTTTATCTTTTATATGCAGCAGCCAAGCACCAGCACTGTGGAAGTCAATCTAAAAGCCTTTTATTACATTACAGCTTAATTTCTTATTTACTACGCTTGCTAAATTATATTTTTGAACAAAACTGGCAGCTACTCTCTCAATTGACCAGAATGTTGTATTTTTTAATGATTGAAGCTGGAAACAGCTAGAAGCTATTGTTTTAAACATAACCTTAACTCTGTTTGCATGGTAAGTAAATGGCTATGCTGACTGTTAACTTAACAAGATTGAAGATGGTAGGTAATAACAAGATACTGACATGAATGCCCTGAAGACATATAGCCAAAGAAGTCAAGTCAAAGTCCTTTTATCATAAGAAATTGCTTCATGAAAATGTCAAATATATTTTTTTAGTGAATTACTCTCTACTGACAGTTGAATGTCATGGAATAGTCAAGCTGATTCCAGTTTGCAGGAGCCAGAAATTAAAAATAATCATTGTAGGAGGATACGGTAACAGAGTACTCAAGAATGTTCATCATGTAAGCACAGTGCAGAGAGGTCCATCCTTTCCTTGTTATCTATTATTATTCTGGTATCATTTGATTATTGTATTCTGGACTACTGAATAAATAGTTTAATGAAGATCTCAGCATAGTTTATGAAGTGTGAAATTAAGAATACTGAAAAAACCCCAAACCAGAGACAAACTTTAGTCTGTCTGTGCTAACATCTCTGAGTGACTGGCACATGGTAGATGGGTTCAAGAGTGCATTTTATTTCTTCATAAATATCGCATTTCACTATCAAGAAAAATAATCTGACTTGCTATCACCATGTTTAACTGTAAATATAATAAAGAAAAAAAAATTGGTGATTTGGTCCTCTGAGAATTAGTTTGCCTTTAACCTGCTGGATCTTGTATCTTGCTGATGATTGATTTACTGGCATAGTTGTTACAGCTGCTATGTGTTCTGGATTTACTGAACCCTCTTCATCAAATATATATATAAGGCTGAATATCTTGTGGAAAGCTATCCCAGTTAAAATAATGCTAAAGGCTTGCTTAAATACTTGTGAATTTTTATGTTTTTGTAGAGTACCTTTTGGTTGGTACTTATACTAATTGAAATACACATATTGATTCTAGTATTTCTAATAGCCTCCTCTTCAACTGCATAGGGAAGTTTCCTCAAAACTAGGCTCCTGTATTTCTAAAGTCATGATTACAGATTTATATTTCACTGCCAATGTTCCAATACAGAATTATGGCTCAGGGCTGGGAGGCTGGTGAAATAACTATCTTCAGTTTGCATAATTTTGTGTTTTATAAACTCTAATAATTCCAAAGATTGTGATTTTTGGTGGTAGTAGAAACTCTTAAGCATTTAACTTGCTAAATAGATAATTAGAATCCAAAGTAAGCAATCTGGTGACTACTCTCATCTAGACACAGACATCAATACTGTAATTATCTACATCTGAACTAGCCATCCTGCATTCATATGATAGTTAATGTGAAGAAATAAACACTTTTTGGGGGTGATTAGTCTGACCTGTTGTATGTCTGATTTAGAATAAAATAAATTACTCTCTAGAAAGTGCTTAATCTTTTCTACTTGCTCTAAATGGAATTTAGGATGACTAGCTGAAGAGTCAGTAGCTATTTCTGATGGGTGAACACCATCACGAGTGTTTGTCACTAAGAAAGGAAGATAGATATTATGAGAACAGACATAAAGCAGCCATTCTCCATTCATATGCAACATTCAAGTAAAGAAATACAGTGAAAATTCATATTTCTTTCCTAATATCCTCTGTAAATATGTTAACTTGAATTTTTCATGGATTTATTTTGTAAAAAATTTGAAAGAATTTTAGAAATTACAGAAATTATATATGATTAAAGGATAAACTCCTATTTTTTGAATTGCTGAATATTTATATGACCATTTTCTCTTTAAATTCTCATTTTTTCAGTTGATGACTCCAGCTCTAGTACTCTCCTAGAACCAGATTTTAATTAGGAGTATTCCTTCAATTCTCAGTGCTTCAATTTATCCTCATTTTTTGTTATCTTTGTGTATAACATAACATCAAAGAGACACAGATATCTGAGATGTCATTACAGAGAAACAGTTCACAGATGTCTAGTAAGATGTTATTGAAATTTTGATCAGCTATTTTAAATAAGTACCTCAAATTTGATAACAGTCTGCAAAGTTCTGAGCTGATATTTGAGGTAGCTGGTATGGAAGGGAGATTGTTAACTGTACTGACTTTAGTCTGTCAAAATCTTCGGGTTTTACACCATCTAAAATGAATGCTCCTTTTACAACATTAACTCTTATCATGAACAACACATTTAGCAGGTACTGCTCCATTACGATTGATTTTTCCTTTGGAACATTTGCACCACTGAGTCTGTAGTAGCACATCATTCATTCAGTTTTTTAACATTAAAAGAGAAATAATATAAGTTTAGATTGACTTGAGAGGCACAAAACAGAAAAAAAAACCATGCAGCAGAAGTCTATTTTGGATGCAATACGGAATACCCTGAAAAAGGATGGAAAAAACCTGCACACAGTGGCTGTGTATGGAAACCTGATCCACATGCAGATGTAGGGATAATATTGCAGGAGATAGCTATAGAAATTGCCTTTAGTGTTTGAAGCTGTAAGAACTCTTGCATTTGTTCCAAGACTAGATTTCCTGTGTCAACTCAGATATTTTCTCAACATATCTCAACATGTGAGAGGTACAAATTAAGGCATGTGTTATCTCAGAAGTAGTTCAGTGGTAAATTCCTTAGATTTTAAATATAGATTGTTTATCCCAAGCTAGGGATGATTTGATAGTTGACCCTGTACTACTAGGGTTATGGAACTATAAAGACCATCAGGTTTTAATTCTCAGAGACTGAAATATCAAAAATAAGATATATGTTCATGTAACTCAGGTTGACCACAATAATTCAGAAGTGATCTCAGTATTTGGTCCAGAAAAGGGGATTAAATGAATCAAGACTCTTTTCTGTGAAAATATGTGTCTACAAAACTTTAACAAATCTGATTTAGTCACAGTTTGACTAGCTCATTATATTTGCTTCACTACCGACTTCTGATTTACATAAATGTTCACTACAGTTTTAATTGCATTTTCCTTCATGTTACATTTTACTGCTACAATCTATGGCTGTAATTGAAAACGACTTAATTTTTAATCAGGGTTTTTTTATGTAAAAAAATTATGTATCATTTTAATATGAAAGAAATTTGCTGTGTTGGTTAGCACTCTGGAAATGTAAATGGAAAAATTGCATCAATAAAATATTAGACTGGCAACCAGTATAGCTATAGGCAAATGTACAGGCAGGCAGTCCTCTTTGGCTAGTTAAGAAATGTTTGATGAAAATGTTTTAGCCCCAAGTTTTAAACTACCAGGTAAGCAAAATTAGAAATACTTTAATGGTTTTTGTAAGTCTGAGTAGTTTTTTTAAATCGTGTCTTATGGAGCAATCCCCAAACTCACATCCGACAATGGAATTGCTGTGATTTCCTACATCATAAATAACTGCACTAGAGCAACCTAAAATTAGAACTTTCATAGGTTGACACTGAATAATTTTTTTCCAGAAGCAGGTCCCAGAGATTCATCTGTCAGGGACTTCTTGCTCCATTCTGGACAGCCCCAGTTGCACTACATGAAAACATATATGAATTTCTGACAGTGCTTTGAATTACCTCTATCTGTATAGAATTTTACATTCAGTATTTTGCACATGCTGTCTAGAATATTATTTCACAGATAAATCTTTGGGGGTTTATTGATAAACTCAGCATTTTAACTTTATGTGTACATTCAACATACTGTATTATTGATATTCCACTTGAAAGAATATTAATGTTCAGTCTTAGGTCAACAGAACTTCCTTTTGATACCCTTACTCTTTGTGGAATAAAAACATTTATTTTATAGCTTTGAAATCGTTTATCCTTTGAATCAAAATGAGTAATTTTTAATCTCAAATACCTTTATAGCACTTTTAAAGAATCAATCATAAGCTGCAGCAGAACTACCCAATACAGAATTTAGCTCTCTTCCTGGTTAATATTATTCTAATGCACTGCATGTGACCATTGAAACAGGGAAAGCAATAATTTGTGGTTCCCTGAAGCTACTGCTTAAGGGTTTATAGAGCATCTTCAGTGAAACAGAACTGCACAAAATACAGATTCATTTTTTTTTTCCTACTAATGGAATGCATTCTTTACTCTTTTGGCCTTGTGAAAGATATTCTACTTGCTAGCCTGTTGTGTGAAACATGCCAAGAAGAATAGTAACTATTCATGTCCTTAAACAGATCTAATAGGTTAGAAATTATATAGACTAATATTCTAATATTTCATTTTTCAGGTGAAAGGGAAAGAATCTGGAAAATCCATTGGCATGCAAGTGCAGTCCTTCCACTACTCATAGTTCCCTGAAAAAAATCCAACACTTCATGCTTTAAATCTGAAAAGAGAAATTTCATAATAAAGACTAAGGCAGGCAGATGTGCTATATTGATCATAGAGAATGAGAAAATGAGAGGCAGAAAGACTGACCAGTGACTGACCTCAACAAACTGAACAAATTGATTGCTTGTTGTGACCCCTGTCTACTTAAGCTGGGGATAACAATGAGAAAACTCTCTTATGTATAGACTTTTTTCATATAAACAACCTGAGTCCTTCTCTTTAGGATGGGAGTAAGCAGCATTAGTCATAGGTATTTTCCAGATATTGAAATTTCAGATGACAGCATATCTCATGTAAGTAATAGGTATACTGAACTGCTTCAACACCCTTGAGCAGCAAAGGGAGCTGAAGATTTTACTGAACACACCTGAGAACAGAATACTGGAATACTGCATCCAGCTCCTGATGAGTTTAAGTCAGAGATGTATTTACCCCTCATTAGTTTTTTGTACACATTTGGTATGAATGGAAGTTATTCCATGTGAAATCAGCATTATATTTACTTGGACATATATGCAGTGTATATATATATATATATATATATATATATATTTCTTTACCTACATTTCAGGTGCAGAAAGCAGGTGATGTGTTTGCACATTATTACAAAACCAGAAAAGTTATGGAAGATCTTTGTGTTCTAGTCATAGGAGCTCAGTAAGATGTGAAAGTTTTGAAGTATATGACTGTTCATGTCACAGGAACTTTTCCAATGTAAAGATAGTCATCCTTTGTCCCAAATAATCAAAAGGTAAAAAAACTCAAGAAGCAAACAAACCTCTCCCCATGACATAAAAAAAAAAAAAATCTGGTTTTTATTTCAATATGCAATCACTGTCTCCTGTCTTCTTGTAAACACATATATGTCTTTGGAATAATTACGTAAGCATTTATCTGTGATTAAACCAATTAATTACTTTCCACAATATTTTTACATTCCTGAAAGTTGAAATTACTAAACTAACTGAAAGACATCTAAATACCTTCAAAATAGAGTCATCAGTGATCCACAAATAGGACAAATTCAGCAGATCATGATTACACCACTGAGAAAGAAAAACTGGGCAACAGAACAGTAAATCAAAATTTCACGTTGAATTCACTGACAGTATTGCTAAGCCATTATTATTTGGGGATTATAAAAAAGAGCTCTATGTACCCATGAGTTCCCATGAGCTGAAGGCTGCGTGCTTTCTGTGCACACAGGCAGTGGTACCGCCCCACTCTTTGTGCCTGAAGAGGCTCTTTCCAAGCTTTATGCAAATCCCCTGACCCTCCAACCACTGCACATTCTTCAAACAGACACCTACCTTCAAAAGTGGCAGCAAACAATAATGTAACAAATGAGCCTGCAGTCTGCACATGTGCAACATACTTTACCTAGAATATCTGGATGTGATAGAATTAAACTGACCTCTGTGACAAGGACACCTTAATCAAAATAGTTGGAATCAAAGGCTAGGTGAAGAGAGAGAGCACAATCATGATGGGTCCTGTGTTCTACCTTGGCTGCCGGCTGGGTTAGGACATTTAATCATTCTGTCAAGATTTACTATGTATCTCTTTGCTCTGATACTCACATTTTCTTGACTGAAAGAATGCTAAAATGTTTTCCATCATCTTATATGAAGGAGAGGCAAAAATCTAGTTGGAGAATTATCCTATTGTCTGCTATGATTAGGTTTGAGGTAGGCTGTGCAAAGCTATAATGAATATTGATACTGGAATTAAAAATGCTATTCCTAGGCTTTGCTTTCACATACCACAAAGTTTAGCCTGACTTAGGTTGTTGTGAGATTTTTTTTTCTTCCTTTTAAAATGTGAAGATAAATTTTGTACTTCTAATGTGTTTTTTGCTAATGAAAAAAAGTAAAGAAAAAGAACAAGCAAACCTTTCACACCGGTCTTGCCATTGTAGGTAATGTAGAAATTCATGATTTGCTGTTCGCTTTTACATGAACATAGTCACCTCCTTGTGAAAGCTTTATGGTTTCTTAATAGCAGCAATAAAACTTTACAAAGCACTACAGGATACTCTTTATATTTGTCTTGACAGACTTTTGGCAACACATATTTAAATTAAAGGGGAAAAAAAGGTACTCACATAAGTATATAAAGTCAACAAGTGATGGGAACACATGCATCTCACAAAGATATTTAAGAGTTGAGTACCTAACAAAGAGCTTAATTTTGCATTTTCAGTGGTCTTCTGAAGCAATAGAGCAATACAGTTACCAGACCTTTGACATTTTATTTGTTGTGAGTGTTCAAGATAAACTTTAAAAATAAACATCCAAAGTAAAATGTATAGAAAACATGCAGGTGGACTAGTTTTGAGATTATGGCTCAGAGTCAGGGAAGTAAGGGTATAAAAAAACCATCAATTTTTCAAACTTAAAATAATGCTGTATTAGTTCTTAATAGATAAATTGTGATGCAGAGATGTTATAAATACCAAATATTATGAATAGTAAATGAAAAAAACTAGGCCTGCATATGGTTAACTTGTTGAATAAACTTGTTTGATAATTTGTCTTGTAGAAAAGACATAACTGTTTCTAACAGTTCAAATATAAATTTAAGATTAATTTGTGTTTTCTATAATTAATTATGATGGCAATTTTTTGACATTATGGTATTTGTATGGGAACAAATCCTAAAGAAGAATAGAGGTATGGGTAATAAAAATGAGGAAAAAAAAAAAACTTACTGAGAGATTTTGCTGGTGGGTAAGATTGTGCCCACTGTCACAGCCTTGACATCCTAGATACCTTGGAAGTTTTTCTCCTGAAAGATTCTGCTGGGGAAGGAAAAGTAAAATCAACAACAGAAGCATTAAGGAAAGCAATTTCGTTTGAGGAGTGTTTCTAAAACTCTTGTTTAGATTCTGTTCAATTTAGTGTTTCACATTAGCAGCTGCTAAATGCCTCCCATGTGTCAAAGTATTTGGATTTAATTTAATTTGAATGTCTCTCCCCCTGCAATAATTAAATGAATAGCAAGTCAACTTAAAGGAACATTGTGTAGTAGACAAAAATCACAAAAGAAGTTGAATTGCATTAGAGAAATTGTAATATTGATCAACATAAACCAGTATTGAGTTTAGTATTGGACTCCCTGACTCATTTGTTTAACTTTCTTTATTAGGTCTTTAAATAGATTGTAAAGGATTGAAGAAATTAAAATTCCATTGGAATTTTAGTTTGAGAAAATAGTTTGTTTCTTGTATGTTTTAGTACTGTAAACTTTACTTCAGCATTGTGTCAGCATCAGCTCTTGAAATTATCTTTCTTTGGAAACTGTGTACTAGTTAGTGTTCAAGCATATAGAAATATGTTTTAATAAAAGTCACAAATTACTTCTAAAAGTGAAATAGAGGTCCACAAGTGAAGTGGACTTGCTTAGATTACTGGTTTTGTTATAAGGATCATCCTATGATGATCAAATGATGATGATAACTTTATCATCCATCACATCATCATCTGAATGGCAGAGATCAGAGGGTTTTGATGAGTGCAGCAGAATCCAGTTGGAGGCCTGCAGTCAGTGACAGTACTGGGTCCAGCCATATTCAATTAATTTGTCATCCACCTGATTGAAGATATAGAATGTAGCTAAGCAAGTTTTCTGATGGAATGAGGCTGAGACTGAAGGCTGCACTGCCATTCAGCAGGACCTTGATAACTTGGATAACTTGGATAACTGGATGAAGAGAAACCTATTGAACTCCAGTAAAGGTGAGTGTAGGGTCCTGCATATGGGGAGGAATAACCCCAAGTACCAGTACAGGCTGGAGGCTGACCTAATGGAGACCAGCTCTGCTGAGAAGGACTGGGAAGTACTGTGTTAGTGGAGGAAAAGTTGTCCTTGAGCCAGCAGTGCCCTTGCAGCCAGGAGGGCCAAAGGTATCCTGGGTGAACTGGGAAGAGTGTGACCAGCAGATCAAGGGTGATGTGAGGCCACCTCTGGAGTCTAGTCTTCCATTGTGGTCTCCACAGTTCAAAAAAGTCAAGGAGCTACCAGAGTGTAACTTGCATTACATGACCCTGCCTTGACAGGGGGTGGACTAGGTGATCTCCAGAAGCCCCATCCAACCCCAAGAGTTCTGTAATTCTGTGGTAAAACACTGCCACTTGCTTACTTGAAATTTGGTATTGCACTAATTCATCTCAGGTAGTTTTTAACTTACTGGTACAGAATAACTGGTTTTGTACATTGAACAATGTTAGTTCTCCCAATTCTGTAATTAATTTATTAATCTATTGTTTGCCTAAAAGTCCAGCCTCTGAAAAAATTAGATCAATTAACAACACCACCTTAATATAAACTGAAAAAAAGACCAAAACCAAGCCATCAAAAACTCCAAACTGCCAACAGTTTCTAGGGACAAATAATTACGTGAGCATAGGTTACATATATTTAGATATACATGTACACATATGCATGTGTGTGCCTGCATGTGAAAACAGAGGAATATAATTTGGAAACTCTTGCTAAAATATTATGTTCATTTCTCACATGTGGAACAACTGAAAAAAAAAGAATATCAGGAACAATCATAAGGATCTATCAAGCATGACTTGCTTAAACATATCAGCATTTAAAAGGCATTCAGACAATGAGAAGGCTGATGATCAGCAAAAGTTACTTTCAAACATACAAACAAACAAAAATAGACAAAAAAAAAGGTAAGATCTACCTCTTTAACTTTCTGCAAACAGACTGACAAGTGATAGGGTTAGAATGCACTGAAAGAAATTAATCCAAAACATATTTTAGAGAGTGAAAGACCAAGAGAGTTGAAAGCCATTTCAGAAAATGAATTATGTTCATTACATTAAATTGTGTTCACTATATTTTATAACAGCAATTTAGAAAAGCATTTTTCAGGCTTGGTTGGATACAGCTGATCATATCTTTGGGTAGGGGGCAGAGTAGATCTCTACCCTGAATTCCTTTCCAGCTCCACTTTCCCCCAATCTATAATATACGTAAAAAGACCCTGAGTAAGCAATTTTTTTGTGTGGATCTGACTAGCTCTCTTATACTACATTTCTCAAAAAAAACCTAAAAAACAAAGAAACAACACCCTTCTCCCCCAATACCCAAAGGAAAAATATTTAAAATAAACCTAAACCCAATCCCAACTAACTAAAAATAGGAAGACAGTTGTATTGAACACGTGTATTAAAAATTCCAAGACACTTTTAAACAGAGAAAGTTTGAGGAGATTAGATCATAAAAATGTAACTGAATATCTCATAATTTTCTTTTCCAATTGCATCATCACCAGGTGGGTCATACTTTAAGGCACCAGCACATTCTGCAGTTTGTGGATTGTGAAAAATTCTGCTATGAGAAAACTCTGATCCTTCTCTACCTTCTCCTTCCATCCCCGTTATAGCAGGACTGTCTTTATCCTGTTACTCTTTTTCAGCTTCTCTGCTCTGAGAGTACTCCAAATCCCTGGTGTTACTGAGCCCTTTTCACACTTGCTATCATTGTATTTTGTGTAGTTTTCACCCTACAGGCTTTGGAGCTTCTCTCCTGGGGCATACCTATTTGTTCAGCAAAGATGCCATTTCTCTAGAGATTTTCTTCTGTTGCAGCCATTCTCTTTTATAGGAAAAATACACAAACAAAAAACAATTCTAAAGGTATCATTGTTCATAAAAGAACCTACAAAATACATTGAATTTTTCTGAACTGAATGATAACTCGTAGAAGGAGAACTTTTGAGAATGAGAAGGTAAGCAAGTACAGGTGATGTTATTATTGATATGTTCCTAAGAATCCTGATTTCATGGATAAATTTCCCTGTATGCTAAAGGTCTAAACTCGACCCACCATTACAGTTTGATGTTTGTCTTAGTGAAAGAAAGGGAGGCAGGCGTAATCTTGAGTGGCTGGACCAATTCTTTGAAAGCATCTAAATGCTTTTTTAGAATCAATAAAAGGAGAAGGTACTAATTTAGATGCATTAGTACTTATTCTGTAAATTTTCAAAAATGATTACCTTTATTATAAAAAATCCACACAAAACCACAGAAACTGTATGGTTTTTAAACAAAGTTTCTCTTTCTGATTAATACAAAGCTAAACATCTGAAATGTTTGCACTGCTCTAAATAATTCCTTCTGTTCTTTTGTTGAATATTTGAGCAAAGATAAAATGTATTCAGATGGGATTTAGAAGTGTGATATCAAGGCATGTAGCCACAGTAAAATAATAACATTAAATGATGCCCAAAGAGTTAAAAAAGAACATTTCTGTTGGTTCTGAGAGACCTTGTGGAGGTTTTCACTTCAAAACTCAGTCTTATATCCAACCCATCAAAGGATCTGCATCTAACTAAAGTGTTAGTGGAATAGATTATATAACAAATGCAAAGTAACAAAAGTTAGGTAAACAAAAGTGTAAGGTAAAAAGCCGCCAATTAATTTTTAAATGATTCTGCAAAGCAACTATAAAGAAGAGATTAAATTTTTTGTGGTTAACATGTCGATATTAAAATTTTTAAAAAATCTAGCAGGTTTAAGTCTAGAATTTAAATTGAGTATTAAAAATATGTTACAAATTATATATGTGATTATTTTATAATCTCCTTGGAAATGAGTTGGCTACAGCCTACTATTTTTGACCAGTTTAGCTATTATAAGTAGAAATTATGTGTTATCCCCAAATTATTTGTTTTTTGTAATAGCAGTAATATGGGCAGGATAAACGAACTGTCTTTTAAACTGCTCAGAATTACTAATAATGACAGAAATGAGAAGAAAATGAAAAACAACTTTTGATCATGAACCAAAAAAAGAAAAGAAATTCTTTTCATTTTAGCACCAGATTTACCCTTGTTCTGGAGGAAAGATGCCTTCTAGTTAAAAAGAAGTAAAAAAAATGTATTCCTTCATTTAGAATTGCAGCTGCATTAATCCATTTTTTAGTAGTTTACTATTTCAAATAAATATTTTAGCAAACCAGTAGCCTCTTGTTAAAACACTGAAGATCTACATAAATGACTTGCAAGAAACAAGCTACTAGAAATACTAGAAGAAACAGCATCACAAAAGAAATGTGGTATAGATGAAACAATATTTGTACTGGTTTTTAATTTTCTTCATTAATTAAGCCAAACATAAGGGATAGATTTTGAGCTATTATTTTTATCTCATGAATTTAAATGAAAATTAAAAATTCACTGTAATGAAGTGCTAGAATAATAAGTTAAATTTAATGCCCACTTCTTTCTAACTCAAGACTTTAATGTAAACTTTAAGTTAATAGTGAAACTGGGACAAATGTATGTGGGTGTTTTTTACTGTGCAGCACATGTGAGACAGTTTACTCACCATAGTGTGCTCTTCCTATAGTCTCTTCTGCTGGAAGATATTATACCTTCACTGGGGAAGTATTGTAGCAGAAATACAGATGATTATTTTGAGGGGGCTGATTCATGGTCCAAACATCGTCTTGGTGGAAAGTTTGTCAGTTCTGTGGTGAGATGTTGCAGTTTAATCTTCTTCCTTATGTTGTGATGATCAATCTATGTGTGACTTATGGCAAGAAAAAAAAACAAAAAAACATTTATTACTATGAAACTGTTAGGAGACAGTGTAAAATTTAGAAAAAAATATTTCCAAACTAGATCTGGTTTCCTACATTTAGGGCTTGATTACTTTTCAATCTGTAGATACATCCTTTAGTTCCTCTTGGTTTGGCATAAGTTTATTAAAATTCTGTATTTTTTTAATAGTATGCCTGGAATTAATCTAGAACTAGATCATAAATTTGAGCAAATTAAATTCTGTGTTGATTAATGTGAACTCTATGTTTCTCATAAATGCACTCCAAAGTTTCTAATATTAAGTGGAACACTGAAAATCCCCATGAAACAAAAAAGCATGTTTATGAAATTTGTCACTAAGTGTTTGCTACTAAATTCTGTTATTGTGAAATGTCAGATACTTGAACATTTGTTAAATAACCCTGGAATTAGCAAAATTATTATTTTGACATAATTGAAAGGACAAATGCAAGGGCAAGTGCATCTTGCTGAAGAATTGCAAAAGAGAATTCATTTCCAGTCCAATGCATGTGGCACTGTCATGCAGTCAATTTAGGATAAGAGGCAGAAACACAGTTTTGCAAAATTCCTGTTTGGAGTAAATTGGCCAATAGGAATTTCAGATAATGTAGTTGAAATGTGATGGTTTGGAATTTGCTTCTGGGAAGGTTATGCTGCCCCTTTAAAAGCAAAATTGAACATTTCCTTAAGCAACAATAAAGGGAACAAAGCTAAGTTGCATTATCAGACTAAAAAATAAAGAATATGCCAAAAGTTTAGCTTTTGTGTTTTCCAGATACATAAAACTTAATTCAATTGGTCACTATCTGGAATATCCCTGCACCGTAATCCATGAGACAGTTAAACTCATTCACAGACTTTGAATGATACACATTTTCTTGAAAACTCTGAATGCATTTCATCCACACTAGCTCAATCCTGTGGCAGTGTTTCTATTTTCCATAGAACCAAGTGGATCAGGACAGATAGGAGCAGCCTCCTGTTCACAGACCCTGCTCCTCAAGGGGCACTTCCACCACCTGATATTTTCTGGAGAGGCAGCACAGCAGGACATAAGGAGTACAGGGGGTTCTCAGAGTGTATTCACGACTTGCTCTTCTCTGTGGTAGAGGAGCTAATGAGAAGAGGTGCTCTGCAGAATCTCATGCTCACCAAGCAGTGTCAGAACAAGAGGTTATCCTTCCTCTTTACTCAAAAACTGATGAACCCACATGTGGAGTACTGTGTTCTGTTCAGAACTGCTCAGTGCAAGAGAGACATGAGCACACTGCAGAGTTCCTCAAAGCACTACAAGGATGATTAGAGGAGCACATTGTCCCCCATGAGGAAAAGCTGAGAAAGCTGGGACTGTTCAGTGTAAAAAAGGCTCGAAGAGCAAGTTATCAATCAGTGTGTATAAATTCCTGAAGGAAGGGTGCACAGTGATGGAGACAAGCTCTTTGCCATGAGACCCAGTAACAGGATCTGGGGGTAGTTGACTCAAGAGGTTCTGTCTGAACTTCAGGAAACACTTTTCACCATGAGCATGACTGAATGCTGGAGCAGGATGCCCAGAGAGGATAATGAGTCTGCACAACCTAACTGGACACAGTCCTGAGGAACAAACTATGGGTTGTCCCTCTTGAGTGAAGGAGCTGAACCAGATGACCTCCAGAAATCACTTCAGCCAATCTGTGATTCTGTGATTTGCAACATGACTTAAAAAATTTCTCTGATGCCTTACTCATTTTCTTCTAGATCTTTTCTTTTACTATGTACATGTCTTGGTGCATTAGTTTATTTTAACTGAAACTGGTAGTGACAGATATTTGTTGAATTTTGTGGTTGGGGTTTTTTTTTTTTCTGTTCTATTGGCTTTTTTGTATGCATTAAAGATCTGCATTTGAAACTGCTTTACATGTATATTAATATTCTGCAAAACTGAGAGATAGCTTTTGAAAATGTTAAGTTCACTGTTCCTAATAAAGTGAGGCAGTTTGGGACTTTTGAAAATAACAACTGATTCCTTTTGCTTCAGGCTACATCTATCCTTCAGAGCTCTTGCAACATATTTGCATCAGGTCAGGGAGTTACAGTATGTGATAACTCATCGTTGTAGTTTTGGCAGAAACAAAATACCAAAAATTATTTTTTGTCAGATTTTTATTATTATTTTCCTAAAACAAATGCAATAAGTAAAAATAAAACTAGAAATTTCAGTACTGGATTATTGTTTAAAATACTTTAAAATAAGATAGGTTTAAAAAACTTCCAATAATACATTCTACTTAATTATATACAATTTCAGCTTTTGAGTAGGAAAACAGGTGGATAAAAGACCAAGTACAGATGAAAAAAATCCAGTAAGTACAAATGAAAATTTTAATTATTTTAGTTTTTTGGGTTTTTTTTGGCTAATTATATGTGCAATTAAAAATCCATACTCAAAAGGAATCAGCTTTACCTCATTTTTGAAGATGTTACTCTTGCTCTTTCTGTATGCAACATAAAGGGATCAAGTGACCTCCACAGATAGGAGATATTCATGAGGAAAATATATTTATCAAAAGCTGATTTATATGAATCAAGCTCAGGACTGATCACTGACAGCAGAGATAGAATTTATCTTTTCATAGTCAATGCCAATGAATAGGAACCTTCAAGGGGGGCAATTAATCTGAATTGACAAATTGACAAAAATTGAAAAAAGAAGACTAAACTGGGTAACTTTGGGTTATGCACTTCTAAGTGTAGCTATCTAAAGCTAGGGCAGAGAAATTTCAAAAGCTCAAGTGCCCATGATGACCTTATGCTAACAAGAAACAACAATAACAACAACAAAAATAAACCAAACAAAAAAAAAAAAACCCACAAAAAACAAGCCAAAACAAAACAAAACAAAACAAAACAAAACAAAACAAAACAAAACAAAAAAACCCAAAAAAACCCCAAAACTCTCCAAACATTCAGTTACCTGCTGCAGAACACAAGACAAATCATATGACATTTAAGTATTAAAATGGTGCTGTACATACTATCTGTACCTATTATCTGGGGTTAGAATCCAATAATCACAAGATTAACAATTTAATTTTGATGTTCATAATTTGTCACAGGAAGTTGCATCTACCATCCTATTTGCTCTCTAAGGTTTCAGAGAAAAATGGATATATTTATGCTATTGAGGAATTTACTCTAATGTGGCAAATTTCCCATAATTTCATGACAGATGGAACTATTATCAGCCACTTCTCTTTGTTCAGTCTGGGGATTCTAGCTCAACATACAGCATGACTTCTAATAGCAGATGCTTAATGACAGGACACACTGACTCTCTTAACTATTCCTTGCTTAAGGTTATGTTGCATAATTTATTCTGTCAGTTAGTACAGTTTAAATTGGACTAAATGGTGTGACAGGACTCTTAAATTAATGTCCAGTGAGAGATGCAGATATGAGGGCAAAGCAAGCAACTGCAACATACAGTGACCTGAATTTTGACTTTTTAAAAATATTTTTAATACTTAGGCTTGCAAAAGCACTTTCTCCATTATGATGTTGGTACATGACTGAGAGGTTTATGTTTAAAAAAATACTTAACACTTTTTTTTTTTTAATTACAACATCTTTTACATACACCTTCCCTACTTCATTTACCTGATTAATGCTTCTGCTTTACAAATAAATCTTGATCTGAAATTCCTTGAATTTCTCTATAATTTATATGACTGGGAAGAAACAAGCACAAGGTCCATATGTTCACTGAGTTGTTTTTGCATATTTTTAACTGCCCCAAAAGGCTGATGCACTGCATACATTTATATATAAAACACCCTCCACTTAGAAACTAAAGCCAGAACTTTGTTAGAAGACTGTAAAATATTCAGAATATTCAAGAAGGGCATACCACTTGGAGTCCAGAAAGAGTGCTGTTAATTTCATGATTAGCAAATACCTCCATGACACACGAACAAGATCCCTCTGTGCCTCTAGATAAAATATCCTGATTCTCATCTGGGTCAGTTAAACTTGTGTTGATTGCTATGCTAACATATTTATGCTTCTCTTGGTACCCTGACTAGCCTATTAAGATGCACCTAAGATATCCATAACAGGCAGGCAGTCATAAGCTTGGTGCACTTAACACTCATTGAGACAAAAAGCATTTAGTGGAGACCCTTCCCCTCCAGGTACACACAGCTCATTGAAGCTGATGTTAAAACTGGTATTGATTTTAAAGGAATGAGAAAAAGACTTAACAGTTTTCCAGAAACTGGTATGAAGCTGCAGAGGAAGAATAAAGTCTGGGCACAAGCAGTGCAATGGTAGAGAATGAAAACAGTCAAATACTGAATATATTCTTTTTATCATCTCCACAGAAGAAAGATGGCCCTAATATAGCTATTAGACTAGCAAATGGGAAACGCCAGCTTCCTCAAGCACTTATTGTTGTCACTAGGCATTTTAATGACTCCATTTAGCACTGCAGCATTTCTTTTGCTCAACACTGACTAATGACATGCTGAGATAGTTACACGCTTTGCAAGTGGAGTTTTATTGAAGAATGGAAAGGTGAACGCCTGGGGATTTTGCTCTTAAAACTGTGGAGGACGCATTTTGGATACAATGTTTAAAGAGGAAAAGAAAATTAAACAGGAAAGGTTAGCATGGGAGATTAAGGGTGAAGGAGAGAAACAAGGGGAGAGCTAATGAAGGAAATGAAATGGGTTGAGAATTACTTTGAAGAGCACCTAGCAGCAGATAATAAATCATGGTGCTGTAAGCATACAAAAGCTGAACAGTAAAAATAGTGATGCAATAGAAATGGCACAATACACTTCTCACAGATGTAAAGTGTTATCTGCAGTATGTTAAATACTGTGAAGTTTCCACTATTTTAAAGTAAATTGCCCAACTGTACCTTGCTTTCTGTTCTCTTTATTCTAGCATGTAAAACATGTTTCAGTGACATTACTGCAGCTGTAGAGTTCTGCCTGCAGCTCCTGAAAATTCAAGCCCTCAGCAGATGTACTTCTGTCTAATCTGTCAGATGCTGACTAGTTTCTTACACTTGCTAAATACATATTAATCTGTCCCTAAGAATCTCGGACTTGCATTGGCATTGCACTAACACACCCCATAAGTTACTAATATGTAAGGGTACCATTATTATACACTCAAACCATCTACACATGATTTATTCACCTTTTTAATATCAATGTGTTAGAAAGGGAACATGGCACAGGCAATGTAAAAAACAAAAAAAGGATTATACTACGAATTTCCCTCCCCCCCCTTTTTTTTTTTTTTTTTTTTTTTTTTTTTTTTTGTTTTGTTTTGTTTTAGGACTTATATAATTAATATTTTAATGTTTGCACTAGTAGCCACAGAACAGGTTGTGGAGTTTTTATCTGTTTTTGCTTCTTTGACTAGATGTTTAAGATGAATAGCATAAACATGAAAACCCACCCTTTTCAAAAGGGCTCTTTTAAATAAAAATGAAGATAACATAGTATGCCTTTATTTGTTAGTAAAATCAGCTCTTTCCCCCCGATCATGAATGCATGTATGTGCAAGTGTTTTTGTGCTCTGTTGCAGCTTAGGGACCAGTCATCTGATTGACTGGTAATGCTCAAACTAAGTTAAAAAGCATGCAGAGTTTTTCAAATATACTGAACATTGCTAATAATACTCTTCTGGATTATTCTTTTGGAATTTCTGCTTTCAAAATCTCTATTCTCTTTTTTTGGTATATGCACAAATAAATAAATAAATAAATAAATAAATTTATTAGATATACATTTTTATGTGCCTACACGTGCTCTGTGTTCTGTACATATGTTCAGAATGCTTCTGTAACCAAAGAATTCTCTTTGTTTATGAAGTACATGGACTATCCACAGGCAAATGCAATCTGATTATGTCCATATTCAAAGCCACTATAACCTGACAAGGAGTTTCAATATTATTCATTGATCACTTCTTTTGCTGACTGGGTGTTGAAAAAAACTAAGCCACTCAAACAATCAATTTATCCTTCTTTAGGAACAATCTCAGCAATGAAAGAAGTGAGGAAGTATTTCAAGGAGAAGAATTCTGCCACAACCAGCAGCAGCAGAACAGGTAACATAATGATGTCTGTGAGTGGAGTAACTCTTTTTCCCTTTAATTGTTATTCATTTATTATCCCCTTCGAGTCACCAGCAAGTCATCCAGATGCAGTGATAACTGCTACAAATGGTGCAGCTGAGGATGATGAGAGCAGCACACTGGAATAATGTTTTCAGCATATTGCTCAAAACAAGCAGTTTATTTAGGACCCATGGGAGTGTCTTTTCCCAGCTTGTCACTAAATATTGTGCTGTTTAAATCTATATATTTTATGGATTAAGTTCCATAAATTTTGAATAAAGAAAAAAAAATGACAGCACCTTTTTATTATACGAGTTGAGAATATATTCAAGCTTACTTAATCTTATCTTAGATTTCTCTCTGCCTGTAATTTTTTGACATTATTTGGAATTTTCCTACATAAAGTGAAATTTCACTCTGATAAATTGAATCTCCACAGATAAAGAGGAAGAATTTTTACTTAAAAGAGCTTTCCTAACTCAAAGACATTAAATCCTTGCTCCAGCTTTCCCATGACAGTGTGATCAAAACCATGCACCATGACTGAAAGCATAAAGCAACATGATTTAGTCAATTAAAATTTGTATTATATAGTTAATTAATATGGAAAGCCTGTGTATTACACTGTGTGTAGTAACTGATGCCCACAGATATGTAAAACAGACAATCTGTTGATATTTTTTGGATAATCTTGCACTTCATTTACAAATAAATTTTAATTTGGTTTCATTTCTGTGTGCAAAATTTATATTGAAAAATGTAATTGAATTCTATGAGTTGTATGAAAGAAGAGATATATTCCCAATATATATATATTTATTTTGTAAGCAACTGAAATAAACACACATGAAATGTGCATGTAGAAATCTTTTGGTGCTAAGAGCTTGAATTGGTGTTCAAGCCTTTTTAAACCCAAATTAGACACATCTTTTGAGAAGCTGACACTAAAAGGGCAATGAATTAAAGCAAATCAATGTTATAGATTTCACTCACTTAGTGTCAGATGATTTTTTGAAGAGAGGGCTAAGAACTTTAAACATGAGAATTTTCTACAGATCTTGCCTGAAGGAACTGTAATAAAAACTAAAATAACCTCTATGATTTCAATATCTTGCACTGGCTGTAAGATACTTTCTGCGATAACTTCTGGTTGAATTTTAACTTTGTTTTTAAAAGAGGAACTTTTAGAGAAGACCTAATTTTAATTTTAACATCATATTTTAAAAAAATTGCAGAATTATTCACAACTTATTGATTTTCATGAGGGTTTTAACCCCAAATCAGAAATCTAGATTTTTATTTGCTTTAAAAAAAACTGTTGTTTTTTTTTTATTTTTTTTACTCCCAGAACAATAGAAAGCTAAAATACGTCCAAATTCTTAAAAAAAAAAAAAAAAAAAAAAAAAAAAAAAAGAAAAATTAATTTGCTGTAACATCCAAAGTCTCGGGAATTTTGGATGAAGTTTTTGTTCTTTATTAGAACAGACATGAGATATAGACAGAACCATTTCTGTTTTATTACTGTGATCTGAATAAGAATATTTTTTTCTACATATTTTTCCTTTGGTGCCTGATAAATGCCATTATCAGTTTAATGAGGTAGAAGTCTTTTACCTACAGATTGATTCTAAAATCATCTGTGCTCTGAAGAATGCAGGTTTATCCAAGAAAGTATTTGGTCAATGTGTAATATTAAAGATTTGAATTAATCTTTCAAAAATTGTATCATCTTTTATTAATAAAGAAACTTTTCAAAATTTCATGTATTTTAGTTTATTCATGCTGTCATACAGGTGCAAAAATGATACTAGATCTGATTCCTGGAACACAGCTTTGAGCTCATCCTGCTCTTATAATGTTGAAAAATCTCAAAAAAAAACAACCAAATAAACAAATGAAACCACACACACAATAAAAACAAGACAACCCCAACCCCAAAACAAACTAACCCACCAACCAAGCAAACACAAAACAAAGAATCCCTGCCCCCCAAAAACAACTCTTATTGTAATTTACTTTTTTTCCCCACAAAATATTGTTCTGTTTAACTTCCTTTTTATGAAAGTATTCTTTTCAATAACATTATAGGAAGAAAACCCAATGACATATATTCTCACAAAGTCTTAAATTTTATGTTTTTATGATTGTGTGACTAATCATACTTTTATAATTTTCCCTAAAAAATTCCCTTTATGGAGTTTGAGCAGCAATGTCCCAGGTAATTAATTATATGAATAAATAAGGATCCTTGGAAATAAGAACAGTTTAGAAAACTTCTCATATTTTTATGATACCTGCTTGGATATGGGTTTGGCAGCTTTACCTAAACTTTGCTTCACTTTTGTCATTCTTTTGCTTACAAATAAGTTCATTTTAGATTGCAGCTCAAGTTGAATTCAGAATAGAAATATATCTTCTACTTTCAGTCAGTCAGTATCACTTAAAACAAGTGATTATCAGAAAATCTGCTCCTACCCAAAAATCTGATTTCCATCTTGTCAGTCATACACTGAACTGAAAATGGAGACAGAGGCCATTTCTCACTTTTATTTGCAGATATACATGAACTGCAGCCACATTCAGCTTCCAGCAAAGCCATTGGAGAAACTACAGAGGAGTTACAGCAACTACATAAATACTGCTTTTCAGAACAGAAACAATTTTCATTACTTTTTTCATTCATTTAATAATAGTCAATAGTTAATAGTCATCTGCCCATGAATTAATATTGCTGCAGATGGTCATAACCACCTATAATACACTCATTCATTATGTATTTCATCTGAGAAATGTCCTATACTCTTGATTGTCAAGTGCAAAAATCTTTCTCTCTCAGTCTGCTCCATTAAGGACAGAGATATAACTGAGTGCAAAAAGATGCAAGAGAATAAATGGTGTAGTATAGAGCACATTATTTTAATTCCAAAATTCCTTAGCTCATAAAATTTTTGACAGGGTTTGATTTGTGATTTTTCTTGATGTATTGGTAAGAAAGCTACTGCTTTATTAATAGGATTTGGAGTTCTGTACATTGCATTTTCACTATACTACTATTTAAATTTATGGACTTGATATTTATGGTACAACTTACCAAGCATTAAATATTTTCTGATTTTTCTTGCTTTAGTGTACTAATATAAGTGCTTTTGCCATCATGAAGAGTTAAGTAAGTGAATAATGGTTACTTATGGTTTGTAAAGATGGATTACTCTCTCACCTGATTAAAAAAAAAAATTAATTTAGATGCTGATCCATCAGATATTTCAGGTACCCATTACAAATAAGTGACCTAGGGGGGCTTCAGATGGCATGTATCCAAGCCCTGAGGGAACTAAATGACTCTGACCTTCTTAACCTAGGGCACACACACATATAAATTAACCCAGGGACTTTATATTTTGTATATATATGTGCCATTCACTATTTCAGACTGAACTACCCAGCAGGTAGGAGGAGATCTTTATGCTGGGTAAGTGGCCCAGGATCTGGGTGTCAATATTAGATGTGTTTGGGGCCCATGCAGAGGTTCAAGAGCCTTACCTAAGTATGGGGGTGCTCGTGGAAAGTGTGTTTACCCTTGGGAACATCAGCCCTGATCAGCCAGAGGTCAGGAGCAGACTTGGCCATTTTTGCTTGCCTTGAAGAGCTCTGGTAGCTCTGTCTGCTGAATGCAGTGCCCTGCTGGCAGCAGTCTGAGTGCCTGCTGGCACTGGTGTCCTGTGTGCTTAGGGATCAGCCTTGAAACTGGATGAATTAGCAAAGGAGAAAGCATCAGCCTTATCTAACAGCCTGGGATTGTCCTCTGAATCTCAGGTTGTGCCAGGCTGGGCTCCAGATGCCAGGAAGGAGTTCCTGGGCTCCAAAGGCTGCTGATTTCAGTGTCTTTCCTCACATCTTTAACGCTTGCAGTGAATGGAAATAATTCTAGCTTATCTTTTTGCAGTCATAAAGACTGTCTAGTAGCAGGTAACTACCCCCTGAATTTGTTTCAGCTTTAATTCAACTTTGTGTAATCATGTGCTGGAATTCCCACTGTTAGTAGATGGTAATTACAAGTAGCTATTCATGTGGCATTGCTGATTGCTACTGCAGAATAAAGCCTTGGTTGATTGTTCCAAGCTTAGGTAGAAGAATCTTTTGTAGGAACACTAGAAGAATAGAAGAAATTCAAAATGAGAATTGAGACAAAATTTATGGTAAATATACCTTTCCTACCTACCAGGAACAATTTGTCTGAAGACAACTCCTGTTGTCAGACTTCCTGAGCTCCCTCCTATGAATCTTATTCATAGTTAATTAAACAGTGTGATCTGATGGAAAAGCAGTATGGAATAATTTAGTCTGCATAACTTATTCTCCAAAGTGTTTTCTTAGTTGTCTGAAGCAAGCCATCAGAATAAAAGGAGCTAAAAGTAAATATCTGATGAACTCTGTGGTTTTGCTTCACTGAGAGCATCCTTCCTTTCATTCTGGTCTTGATTATGTATATTATAAAGATTTTTCAAAATTCTTTTTTTCCTTTCACTTTCTACATTTACAGACTCCTTTCTGTTTGAGATAAAGAAGATTTGGGCATACATGATTTCTGCAGGGCTGAAGTGGGGCCATCTGAATTCTACACACACAAATCAGGAAGTGTCTGTAGGACACCATTACAGAAAGGGGTTTCATACCCTTTCCATGAAATTAATATGACTGATATTTTCTCTGAAGTACCTGTATGCTGACACACACACAACAGGGAGCAAAAGAAGGGAGGAAGACATCTGTGTGCAGACCAAGGCTTCCAATTTCATTGATTTCAGCGACGTGGAGAGACAGCTCACACGGTTGGACTGCTGCTGTGGATGGGTCACTGTTTCATCAGGAAGAGCAGACCAGGAGAGGAGGGGAATTGTCTTTTATGTGAACATAGGGGACAGGGGGAGCAAGGAGACCTTTGAACATAAAACTTTTCTTTCTTTTTCTTTATTTCTTCTGCCCTTTTTACACTTCTGTCTGCCTGTGCCTCCTGTGAGGTTGTTTAGTTTGCTAAAAGAGGTTATAGAATGTCTATTTTAGGAGATTAAATAGGAATTTAGGAGAATGTCTATTTTAGAAGATTAGAGACCTGATTTCACGATATTCTGGACAACCTATTCTATGTTACCACCCTTGGAGCAAAAATTCTGGTTTAGATAGCCTCCACAGGTCATCTTTCTCCTCATACATTTTGTGATCTTTCCAGCAGAGCATCCCCAGTCTGAGTCTGTTTGAAGACACAAATATCTTCAGCTAACAAAACATTTGCTAAATCTTAAATAATTTTCCCTTCCTTTTTCTTTGCCTTGTTTTATTTACCCACTTCACACTTAAAACTAGAAAACTGATGTGTTCTCTTGCAATAGATTCTATGGAGTAGGCAGTGAAAACACCTTGAATTCCAAGGATTTGAAAATTTGTTCTCTCAACTTGTTTGACAGGTCTATGAGCCTTGCTTGCAGGTCTTGCTTTTAAGGAAGGCTTTTGCTACATGTTAGGAGTGTTTAGAAACACACACACACACACACATACATATACACACATACATACACACATACATGTACATACATATACACACATATACTCTGGGAATAATAATTTAAAATTAGAACTAATGGATGGTTTCAGATTGTGACAAAGACTGTAAGCAATTCAATCCTTCAACAAAAAAATTATGTAACAGAGGAAAAGGTGAAGAGGATGATTAAGCTGTATCATAATTTGTGTGCTTGAGGAGCATCTAGACAATAAAAATTGAGTTGTGGAAAGAATCAACATGCAATTACAGTGTTTGCATTTCCAAGGTAAGAGCTAGCTGAAGCTGGACCTAACAGTTGCTGCTTCAAAACTTCACTAAAATAACATTCAGCAAAGTGAATAGGCAAATATTAAATTAGGCAAACTCTTCCAAAACAAAGGAGCTTGTCCACCTAAATGCCTCACTGAGGTCCATGGTGTAATGAGCAAACAAGCTTCATCATGGCCAAAGGTGTCTAGCTGTGATTGTTAGTGGGCAGAGAGGACTGTGGATGGAAGCTACACTGCCTGAAAGAATAGCTTCATAATGCCTTCAAATATAAAAGGTTTGCTACAGCTTAGGGAAGAGCCATCTAAGCTTTTAGCCACTGACAGTAACAACACAGCAAGATGGAGGAGGAGAAAAACATATGAACAGCAAATATCACTTACTCTTTGGCATGAAAAGCAGGAAAGTCCAAGGAGGCATCCAAAGCTGTGCCTACAGCAATGAGCAGGCTAGTGCACCCAGTGTTGATGTGAAGAGTGGGATAGATTTTTGCTGTGCATAGACCTGTGAGCCAGCATGCTGGCTGTGTATAACACACTGCCTTCCAGCATACTGCAGTCATGGTCAGATGCTAGAGACCTCTCAATAACATAATTGTGTGTAGGATTTTAAGAAAGCATCCTAAGGTTTTTGTACATAAGAATTTTAAAAGGTATGAAAAAATAGTGTATTTTTTTTCAAAGTTTAAATATCATGCATTAGCAGTCATCTTCTTGAGAAATTATTTTTACAGATTTATCCTTCTCCTGAAACTATTTGGATGACTCTGCAGCCTTTCAGTAAAAATTACTAATAAAGTTTAAATGAGGATCAGTTTTCAGACATCTTGCTTGTCTTTTTACTTGCAACAGATGCATTTGTTACAATGAGTGATTTTTTTTAACATCACTGTGTTATGTATTTTAAAAAAATAAAATAAATCAAATGTGAGGAAGTTTCCTAACCTGTGGAAAGTTAGCATCAGTGTGTGCTGTCACTGCTTTGAGAAACAGAAATCAGTAGAGCAAGGTTTATGGGGTAGGTTAAATAACTTATCTTTAAGGAGTTTGCTTCAAGCACACACGTTCAAACTTTACAGGTGCTTGAATTTCCATCATTCTCTCTGTTTTTTCCAGTTTCTCATTCAGTGAATTACAGAAATTGTCTCCAGGGCAGAGTGTTCTCAAGGAAGAAAGCAATAAAGAAGGAACATTTCCTAGCATTATGGTAAAACTGTTTATTTCTTAAAAAAAATAAGTTGTATAAATTAGTTTGACCTTTCCAAATTTCACGTTTTGAGGAAAAAATTGCCTTTTAAAATTATATGGTTCCACACTGAATTGCTCTATATTTCTGACCCTCAAGTCCTTTTTCTTTTTCACTTTTCTACAATGATCTTTAGACTAATGCTGTGGTCCTCAGTGCCTCATATTGTTTGGAGGGGAAAAGAAATAAAAGACTTTCTATGACAGCACTTTTTAAACACTTCTGTGGCTTCTGTGAAATACACTTTAAAAAATAAGCTACACAGATACTTTTTCTACAACCCTATTTTAGAACTATTCACAGAAATGTCTGACAGCTAATAGCTCTAACGTTTCCATAATTTTCTGGTACAGTAAATGTCAATGTAATCCAGCCAATCATAGTAGCTTTTTACTAATCTTTTTCCATTTTTTAGCTGACATTTCCCCCACCTGAAATGCTCCCATGTGCACACATGCACACATACCAGGCTTGGACATTAGTAGACAAACTCTTATTCTAGTTTCAGGATTTCACTGTAATTTTTTAAAGAACTCCCTCATATTCCTGTCTATCCCAAGTATTTTTTATAGTCAAAAATGCAAAAGCTTAATATAAAATCTTTGCATGAAAGTACATTTTTTAAGAGTTTCATTTAAGTTTCAGGAAACTTAAATTATAGTATTCAATTTGACCAATCGTGAAGGACACAAATAATACATTTTTTGGAAGTAGAGAATATATTTAGTTTCAGTAGGTTTCACTAAGCAGCAGCTGAAGACAAAATTTTCATAACAAGCAATCATAAGAAGTAATGGCTTAGTTACCTTGCTCTTGGTGCAAATTTGGTTTATTTGGTTTATTGTCATTGGTGAATGACAAATATTATCTTTTTCTTACAATTAACTGATTATTCATTGTATACCGCAGGAGAAAGTAAAGCATCCTGTAAATATGTATTGAAAGTAATTTTAAAATAATTTTTGTAATCTTTTACCAACTCCTTCAGTTCATATATACTATCTGGATACCTTCTTCAGGTATATTTCTTAGAATTGGAAATGCAGTAACTAGAAAAGTATTATCATCATTAACTTCTGAGAAGCTGCAATACTGAGACAGACGATTCTTATTAAAATATCATACAAATAGATGGTCAAGATACCTTTATGATGGTAGCAACACAAAAATCGTAGCAACACAAAAATCTTTTCCACTTCTGTGTTTGCTGAATTCTGATATGCAGTGTCAGAAAAAGAAGGAAAGAGTACAACACTGGAATTTATCTTTCAGTCACCATAGAAAAAGATATAGAGTACAGGGAAAGAGAATCATAAGGAATAAAAAAAAAAACCAATAATATTTGTGTTTATGTATTGCAGATAGGTGCCTCAAAAATGTGTAAAATTGGTAGAAAAGTATCTTAGATTATTTATTTCCAGAAGAAAAACACTTCTTATACACTATTTATAAGAAAGGACTCTTCTTTTTTAGTTTATGTCCACAAAATTTTGCCTTGCGATTCAGTAGTAAATGCAAGATTTTTCTCACTACAGCTGGTACCCATACCAGATGTCTGCTCTTGTTATATCCACTTAAGATATCCACTTATCCTGTGGTGGCTAATAGAGCTAGAGAAGAGAAATTAATGTCTTCTACGTCTTTGGTTTCCCTAGTTTTATAACTAATTTGTCTGGTTTTGCTGAAATGAGGTTTTCCATTAGAAAAAGACAAATCTATCTTTGCTTTGGAGGCAGAATTCTGCCCCTAAAGCAAAGAGAAGGGTCAGAGTTAATAACTCTTTTATGTGTTTTACATATAAAACTGACTCGTGTCCAAATTTTAGCTGAAGGAACACATTTCTCAGCAGTCGATTATTAAGCTGATTAATGCCTTCTAAGAATTCTAGCTGGAAAAGCTCAGTGTTCCCTAAGAAATGTTCACCACAGCAAGGATGAGAACTGGCAGATAAAGGCACAAGACCTCTTCACTATGTGCTCCTTCAACACTGAATAAGCACATTCATAATTAACTGTAAGGAGCAGAGATAATACCACACTCCAGCCTGCAGTAGCAAGAGCCTACCTAACTCATTTAAATGACTTACACAGGAAAAACAATTCACCTACCTGTTTTTCCTCTTGGAGAAATGACAGTCACCAGCTTAGTAAGCTTCTAAACAGGCTGAATCAACATGTGTTTTCTGAGTTATTTAGTGTGTTTGTCAAAAGTGTATTTCTAGGACTGCTCAGTTAAAATCATTCTGGGAAGGGAAACTATTGTTTCAGAAATAAAGCCTGAGCATGATGAATTTAGGAAAAAGAAGTTGTTTAGTTCTGCTTGGTTTTTTTTTTTCCAGTTTTGTGGAGCTTACAAAACAAAAAAGCTTGATTAAACATTCTCCTTTGTTTTGCTCTTTTTTGGTGAAAAGCGACCTTGATAAAAATGTGGTTCTCATCATATGATTTGATTTAAATATACAGAATATTGCTGGCTAGGGAGAAAAAACAGAGGGCTACATTTTAACAAAAGTACTTATGGTTACATACATCCTTTTCCTCTAATTGCTCATTGCTTGAAGTGACAAAGTACTATTTTACTTTTTAATTAAAAAAAAAAAGAAGAAGAAGAAAAGAACCATTATCCTTTCCCCCCATTCATCTTCTAAATTGCAAAATAATCTATACACACTATTCTAGCTGAGACACTTTTGAGAGGCTTGCTTTGCAGTAGCTGGTGTATATTATTTTCTAAAAAGTCATAAGTTAAGACGTCTAGAGAAGATGTGCAGTTGTCTGTTTACATATTCATATGCATGCAAATATTTCATACACAAAGAATATAGTAGATAGAAAAAGAGAAATTCTCATGAAATTCTTGTATTGTTCAATGTGCTTAGCATTCCAATGTTACTTGGTTCTTACTGCACAAGTCCTAGTCTGGAAAACCACATGCTGCTCTTACAAGCAAACTTACAGCTCAGTGAAGGAATAGAGCAGGAGTATTCACCCAGAGCACTTCAAAGGATATATCAATTTTTGCATAACCTCTTTTGACTTTAGTCCAATCACAGTTATTATATACTGTTTATGTTGTTTATGTTTGCTGCTCCTTTCCTTTTAGTTAATGTACCTACTATCATTCATCACAATTGTGAATATTACTGCAATATTTTAGAGCAATTCTAGATTCTGACAGAGGTAGTGTGTTGGAATGGTTTAAATATAAGTTGCCAGGCTTATTTTTAAAAGCATTTTCTTTCTACTATCTTTCTCAAACACAATTTAGTCTCTCCATTTGAAGTAAGAGAAATGTAGAAAAAACTTTGTATAAAATGTCAGATTCCAATACACAATACAGGATTGGGTTTTTTTTCCATGTTTAATGATGGCGTTTTTACAAAAATAAAATATATATTTTTAATATTATGTACTTTTTGGAATTGCATTAAGAATTCAGATGCCTCAAAATATTGTGAAAAATTCTTTGATACTTTTAACCATGGTGATGATAAATTATACCAGCTATATTTGTAATTTTGAATCACAGAATCATATGAAAATGAAGGGTCACTTCAACTTTTCTCACACTTCACCAAATTACGTATTCTGCTGGCTAAGAATTCTCCTGAGGAAAAAACCCTACATGATTCTGCTGATAACAATTTTTTTTCTGTCTTGAGACGTCTTTTTACCTTGCAAATGTAGAATATGACTTGTCATCAATAGACTAAAACAAAGAAATCCAAGTGTGCATCGACTCAGAAATGAGAATCTGTTTAAATGTCAAAATAATTTTTTGTCCTTGGCATAAAATTTGTCTAAATCTTATTTTTCCTATAGAATACTTTTGCAGGTTTTCCTGCCTATGATGATGAGGAATTAAATTAATGTACAAATCTCTATAGGTTTGGCTTTTCTATTTATTTATTGTATTTGTACAGATACATGTTAACATATATATAGCATTGAGGAAATTATTATTACCACTCTCTATGAATCTTCAACATAACAACAACAAAATTTCAGAGATGTCTGCATTAATCTATTAACAATTTATGTAACGTCTAGTGAATGTTAAAACTTAATATAATATTAAGTCAGTGAGAAAAATATTTATTAATGATAGATAAAATGAGATTATGCTTGTAAACTGATACAGTTAGCTAAAACAGGAAAGAAATTACAAACTCAGGAGAGTATAAGTAGAAATAACTAAAGCAGATGTTTTCAGTCCCTTTGCAAATAATTCTTTTAACAAAAAAAAAACCTCCTGAGATTTTATTTATTGCCTTTAATATTGTCTAGATGCAAGGCCTATGTGCTTTGTATAAACTTACATACATTGCTGGATGATCATCTTAAAAAATGACCTCAAAAGCAAACAAACAAATGAACTAACAAAGAAGCAAACAAACAAAACCCACCAAACCGCTACAGTAAAAATATCCATGATCAATAACAAAGACATATCTGACAATTTTTTATAACCTTTTTTGCTTCATGCTTCATTGAAGCATTCTGTGAGTCGTCATTCAGTTGCTGCTGGATGAGAAGCAGGATTTATGGCAGCTCTTTAGAATATGTAATAGGAAAATTTTGGATGGTCTATGGATTGCCTGATGTTGAAATATCCATGACTCCAATTTTTCTTTGTTGTAGCCTCTGGAGTTTGGTAATGAGAACTTGTAAAGACATCAAAGCACACCAACACACATGCAGCTATTGTCCATAAAATGAATTATATTTCAGCAATTGCCTTCAAATGGACAGGTAAATAGTAAGTCATATTCAAACCTATCTATACTCTTGACTGTTGAGTTCTACAAATCTAAAAGCTTATTTGATTCTCATTCCCTCTGCTATTTCAGGGAAATAAAGTTTTCAATAATATATGGCATAAGAATAGATATAAGAAAAATCATATTTTTATGTATTTATATACACTATTTCAGATTACTTTTTCTGAGAAAATTACATAAATATAGACAAGCTTGTAAAATGAAGCTGAAATTTTGACAAGGAGACAACTTGTCTCCTGTGTTATCCTCTAGAATTACAATAATATAAGCAAAAAAAGGATTGAATTTCAAAATATATTTTATAATCCATCATACTATTTGTTGCAAGAGAATTGTGTTTAAGATGAAATGCAGTTGAAGAAAACTCATCCTTTTCATTGTGTTTCTCAGAAGATGGACTTTCCCTTTAATATATATTTCAATCTGAAAAGCGACGTGCTGGTGAAATGAAAACAAATGGCAGGGCTCTCTCCAAAGAGACAATGTATTATTTCAAAATGTAAGAAAAGGACCTTGCTTTGCCCTTATGACAGTTAAATGCTCAAAGTGACACAGGCAAAAAACATGGTTAACTCATTCAAGGAGACATGAAAAGTGACCCTCCTTTTTTTCTTTGGTGTGAAGAGAGGGAGAGGATGAAGGGGACTGAGGAAATGTGTGTGTGTGTGTGTGTGTGTGTGTCTGTGTGTGTCTGTGTGTGTGTGTCTGTGTGTGTGAGTGTGTGTATGTTTTCTGAAGCCTGTCTGTGGTGTACATGAAATGAAACCAAGTCTGAGTCAAAAAAAAGACATTTTTGATTTACATGATGTCTAAACGACAATTAGAAGAAAATAAGAAAGATTTGCAACACCACTCACATCATAGGAGGATGAGAATATAGCTGAAATTAATAAGGGAAAGATAAAACAATGGGCTTAGATAGTGACAACAGTGATGATGAAGTCTGAATGAATGGCTTGTTGTCCAAAACAATTTCTTATTTCAGGACTGAAACCTTATTTGAAGGCATACATAATTACTAGACTTAAAAAGAAACTTGTTTCATTTTCAGTTTGGGATCATGAAATCTTTTTTTCTCTTGGTAATTATTTCATTATTTAAAACTCTCTTTTCACTGTTCTGGATAATCATGATTAACATTTTAATATTTTGAGATATTTAATTGGAAAATTATCTGGAAACATAAACACACACTCTTCTACCAAATGTGAAAAATAGAACTGATTTAATAAATTCAATACAAGATAGAGTCTGTTCTGTTTCTGACAGAGGTCTGGTATCACAGATTTCGATGGAAGTAAAAAACCCACAGAAGACATTTGTGTTTTGAAATCATAGAATCATAGAATCATTTATGTTTGAGAAGATCACCAATATCATTTAGTCCAGCTGTAAACCCTGCATTGCCATGTCCACCAGAAAATCATGCTCCTAAGCACTACACCTGGAGGTCTTTTAAATGCCTCCAGGGATGAGGACTTTTCAAAGTTATAGAATGCCAGCTTCATTGTCTTCAGATGTGTTTAATAAAAGTCTGATAAAAATGAGGCACTAAGATGAAATAGGTGATTTCTTACTTATATTCATCTTGAAATAGTAGTTCTGTGATTTTTTTTATACACATCATTCTGGAATTACACGGTATTCTGCAGAGAGTTTTATATCTACTTTATGCACATATTATGTAACATCTAAAGTAATCCTATTAATCTGTTAGTGTAAATTCCTACAGTCTTATAATTAAGTCTACTAATAATTGCTGGAAGAAAGATGAAAACACAGGCCTTAATACCACAAATAGTATGAATGGTATAAAGTTTAGTGATCAGTATAGACAAGAGAAACATAAGCATCTGAATGTAGGCAAAAAAATATTGAACATTAAGAAAGGATGGAACTCTACTCTCCATTTTTGCTTATTGAATGACTTCTTTTAGGGTAACTATAATTATTCCAAATTGGTGGCAAAATATTTCAACCATCTCCTAATGCTTTGTGGTCCTAACTGACCTAGAGTTTTTTAGTTTCTGATGAGTTAATTTAAGTTGAACAAAAGGAGACAACTCCCAATATGCAAAAAATACCTTCTGCGTATTTTTGAATGTTCATGAAATATACCTTTGCATCTGCAGGGATTGCACTAAAAAACAGAACAAGGTGTGCAAAAAAATTAGAAGTGAAACTAAGGTGTGGAGTAGCATATCTCTTCACTTAGGGAATTTGAAGAGAATGAAAATATTGGGAAGGAGGAGAAAAATAGGTGGAAAATAGAAGTGAAAAAGAGAAGTTGTGAAAACGTTTAGGTTCAGTTGTAAAATAAATTCTTTATAACAAATACTCTAGCTTCACCCTAGCTTCATAAGGAGCACCATACTGCTCTGTGTCCTATATTCTTTGAATGAAAGAAATAAAGATGGAAATATCTTTTCATAATAAAAGAAAAATCACAGATTACAGCTGTCAGAGTCCAATATTGAGTGAAGATATTGTATGTAGAAGTAAGTAAATGTAAAAGAAGTTATAATAAATCTCTTTTGAGTAGATATGTAGGCAGATAAATTACTCTCTGTGAGGAGTCGAGGCAAAATTGGTCTGCACTTTTGAATGATTGCAATAAAACTTCTATTGTTTCCCCCAGTGTGAACGGAGTTTTGAAAATTATTCTTGAAGAGTAACCTTTGATGTACATTTTCCATAAGGAGTTGTAATATTGTTATTTCTTTTTTTAAAAACTAATCTCATGAGACATGAATATCCTGCAGCTGTAGAAGTTTGTATGTAAATAATTGCTTTGTCAAATGAAACATCAGTAAGTCAAATTTATTAACATATAAATATATCCAGCTTATTAAGCAAATTATACAAAGCCCATGCATTCAGCAAAAAACATGGAATTCCTTGGATGGTGGAATTGTATTTTTAAAACTGTAAATATTCTTGTGAGCACAAAGCCTCAATAAAATAAAAAAAAAAAAAAAAGTGCTGCATAGGAAAACTTAGTTTATGCAATTTTGTGATAAATAGATTGCAAACATTAATTTTGGTGTTACTCAGAATGCATTTAAACTAGTTTCAAGAGCTAAGCACTTTCTAGGTGTCTGGACATTATTCCAATTTAAATCCCAATACGAAGCTCTGCAAACAGTCATCTTTTTCTGTGCAGATTGAAAGTGTGAGGAGATTGTTTATGGTGTGTGGAATGTCTGTGATATACAATATGTGGATGTGTATCCTTTCAAGAGCTGAGTGACAAGCATGAGAAATGGTTCTGTGCAGCGATGACTGCACTCCCAGCCCAAATGACAAGTGTGTGGGTATTTCCCTGGAGGGCAGTATCAAATTGAGAATCACAGTAGTGACTAGAGCTAAGCTAAAGAAGAGCACTGCTGTTACCTATTTTATGAAAACCATATTTTCTGTGAAATCTGGAAAGAGATAAAGTTTGGATTGATTGCATTTATTTTTTTACAAAGATTGGAGAAAATACTGGTACTTCAAAAAAGAAACTATTTTTTACCAATACTTCTTTTTTTCTTTGTCTGTGAAAAGATTTGCATTGTGCTGATACAGCCTTCTGTGGCAGAGATGCACTAAAATTGTGATGAATGCATCAAACAGTCACTGATAACTTAAAAGATAATGTCTTTATGTCTATACATACATACATACATACTTTTTCTGCATCAAATTCATTATGAAACATAGAGCCCTATCTATTTTACTTATTGAGTACATAAATTAGTCCTACAAATCACCCTGTCAAGTTAATGAAGACTTGTTTGCAATTAATCAACACTGCTATCTGAAAATATTAAGACATTGTGATTCTCAGTATTCCATAACATGAGTTTTGTTTTTTAACCATATTCTTCGCACATTTTATGTGCGGTCATGGATACACAAATGACATCCTGTAGTTTCACCATGATAAGGATTACTGTTGTATTCAGATATACACTGAAACAAGGCTGATGAGCAGCTGTTCCTTTTTATTCTCCCTCCTCCTTGTCCATGTTCCCATACATCCACCTGTACCTTAAAGTTTTTACTGCTGTGTGTGTCAATCTCTTTATTTCATCTTTCTATTTGCCTGCTGCTAACAGTGGACCAAAAATCAGAGAATATTTTAAGTTGGAAGGGATCAGCTCCAAAATGGATCCACTGTAGGTCACAATGAGAATGGAAGGAGTGAAATGGGGCTGAGAAGGAGTGAAAGGATGAGGGTGCAGGGGAAGGTGTTTTAATTTTTAACCTTTTTTTTCTTACCATTCAGATCTATCTTAATTAGCAATAAATTAATTTCCTAAGTTCATTTTGCACATAATGATAACTGCTATGTGATCTCCCCATTTTTATTTAGACTCATAAGTGTTTTCGTCATATTTTTTCTTGTGGGTAGATATCTCATCCTGCACAAAGTTAACCCACCACAAATCCCCTGTTTAAAACTGGGTCAGTTCTATCTGTCAAAGTTTGTGTATCACCAGTGATGGAAATTTCACATGTATCTCAGGAAGCCTACCACATATTCCACTCTCTTTGATAGCTCTTGCTTCTACATTAATTGAGAATATCCTCTGTTGTTAACTTTAGCCTGTTGCTTCCTACCCTGTTGTTACACACGTGTAAGAAGATTCTGGGACTGACTCCACAAGCTCTACTCTTAGGTATTAGCATTAATATCTCCACTTAGCCCTTTGTACTTTAGTCTTTCCAGTCCCAAGAACATTGGGTAGCTTCTTGCTGAATGCAAGACTCCAATACATCAATGTTTTTCTGTGTTATGCAAGGGAGCTCAAAATTAGATGACACATTCCACATGTAACCTCACAAGTAGTAAATAGAGGGAAAAAGTAATTTCTGCCATCTTACAGGCAGCCATCTCATTAATGTGGCCCAAGATGCTGGTAACCATCTTTGTTATAAGGATTCAATGGGGGCTCAAATTTCTACTCATCTGCTAGGGCCCCAAAGTCCACTTCAGCAGAAATGTTTATAGAAAGTCAGTCTCTAACCTGTACTGGTGTATGGGATTATTCCTACCCAAATGCATGACTTATCACTTGCCATTTCTGAACTTCATGAGATTTATGTCAGTCTTTCTTCCAGCCTGTTGAAGTCCATCTGAATAGCAGCTCTACCCTCCAGTATACTGACTGCTCCTCTGTATGAGCTACTGCCTGCAAAGCTGCTCAGAGTGCTCTCCATGCCATCATCCAAGATTTTAGTATACACATTCATCAGTGCTGGCCCAAGCACCAATTCTTGAGGGGAGGCACCAGTTATGAGTGAGTATCCTATCAGAGTCAGAGTACAGTAATGATCAACTTTGATCATGATGGTCTAGCCAGTTTTCTGCTCATTTTATGCTTATCCAGTACATGCTTCATCAGTTTTGGTATAAGGATAATATGGGATATTGTGCAAATTCCTTGCTGAAGTTATATGACACCATACATGACATAATTTCCAGATTACATCTTGCATCATCCTGTTACGCAGTATTTTCCTATTTCTTGTCTGATTAACATTTTTTCCCTATATATCTTTTATTATATTTGTTTTCCTAATTCTAATAGTTTTCAGTCACCTTTGTAATGTTCATGTCCTCCTTACCTCTTCTGCATATTTGATGCTTGAAATGTCCATATTTTCAGTCTGTTGTTCTGCCTTTAGAGTAATTAAAGGGCCAGAAAATGTTCAAACACATAGCTAAATCAAAATAGTATTACTTTTATTTATAGAAAACACAGGAACATGTATTCACGTTTCTCAAGGTATGCTGCACCTTTGAACCCAAACATAGGTGCACATGACAGCAACTCCTGATGTGACCTCATAATCACTTCTAAAGACCAGACAGGCTTCTCAATTGGTCTGTTGAGTGCAACCTGCCATTTCAGGACTATTGGAACTACATCTATGAGCCTAGGTGTTCTCTAGCAAATTAGTATTGCAATAAAAATTAAAAATTGCAGAAACCGAGGTGCCCAATCAAAGGGCAAGAATTGAAGTAAGTGGATTCAGCAGCCTCAAAGCCTTTGATGGGTTTAAAATGTTATTGTTTACCTGTTATTTATCATGTAGCCATGATAAATAAAAATTCATTATGTGTGGATAGGAGTATAAATTCGTGTCTAAGGAAATTTTGAACTGAATTGAACTGTGACAATTTCACTAGAATGAATGAATAAATATGTATGGCCTGACAAAAAAGTGAACGTGTAGAGTGCAATACCACAGAATGAGGTTTAATGTACCTTTACTCTAATTCTCAGGTGAAATAGGCTGTCATAATTCAGTCAGTTCATTCTGAAAATGTGTTTGAGATGGAAGAGCAAGGTAATTGCAAGAGTAATGGTAAGCAAAATGAATGAGATAATTGTCATTAAGTTTATGTAAGAAGGATTTCTTGGGGTTTCTTTAAGTTTATTGTCATATTGCTACTATAATTACAGAAACACATGATAAAGACTTATACATTTATATTGAATTTTCCTACCAGAGAAAAAAATTGAATTATTTTGCTCTTGCTTTCTCTTCTTGCATTTTTTATACCACCAAATTAAACTAAAGAAACATAGGTTTTCTTATGTTTACAGGATGTGGTGATTTTTTCAATCACAAGTAAAGAATAAATTTTGACAAAATAAACAATTCAGAAATTATTTCTGAATTTATGTTATTTTTAAAATAAAAAACATATTTTTCTTCTTCAGCTCGCAGTCCTGAGTTTGACTTATGACTCTTGAATCAATATAAGAAAACTTCCAAAACTCAATTAGGCACCTAAATCCTGGAAGTAAAGGCTTTCAGACAGGAATTTTCTTCAGTGTTTTTAACTGATACATTATTTTGTATGCAGATAATTATGGAATCCTTTCTGAAGGTCCAAGGTCTCTTTTACCCATGCATAGTTATTTTATGCACCAAACTACCAGGTCTTCAGACATTTATAGGACTGAAGAGATGCAGATGCAGGGGGAAAGATTTTAACCAAGACCTCTTAAATGCAAATGTTTTAGATCTTCCTTCCTCCTTGTGTGCAGCTCATATGACAATAAGCTCATGGTCAGTAGAAGCCTTTTTGTGTCAGGCAAAACCTCAAAAGGCCCAACTTTGGGTAAATGGTCATTTTCTTGTGGCTCAGCTCCACCTTGAGGGTCCTTTGGGGCTTAGAAAGTGGTCAACAAGATATTAATTGACTGTATATTAAAACATTTCCTTCTGAATCAGTGGGCATTCTTCACATTTCATTTTTGTCTTTTCAAATGCTGAACTGTGCATTGCACTCAAAATATAAAACCTGACATTCATATACTTTTATAAAAATGAGTTTAATACAAGTTGTTTATTACTGCCTTGAATTTCAGTCATCACATCTGAGCCAACAGACACCATGCTAATCAATTATTTTTGATGAACTGAAATCCAGCCCTGTCAATGAAAAAACATGAGAGATCAATTGAGAAAAAAATATCCTTTAATCAGAGAAAGTACATATTTCTCTTCTTATGCAAGTGTATCCTACATTTAAAATATCTTACTTTAAAAAAACCCAACCTGAAGAAAAATAGCAAAGTCTTCAAGCTGAGCAGAATTCACTGAAGGTTCTTCACTATACATGGTGCATTTTATAGTTTAACTATGTTTTACTTTGGATAAATTGAAGTATCCTAAAAATGTCTTCTTGATGTTTATTTCTACAAACAGAATTCTCTGTAGATTAAGACATATTTTTATCCTTAAATACATCTCATGCACTCCACAAAAGCTAAAATTGTCATTTGCATAATTCTAGAGATGGGAATACTAGAATTCTTAAAGTCCTTTAATCATTTTCCAACAGCTTATTCAGCTTTTCCTTTGAACTGAAGCAACTCTGCACCCTTGTATACCAGGTCTTGTTGCAAAAGTTTGATGTTAATACCACTGCTATATTAAATTTCCCTAATTTTGAAGGATTGGAGCCAGATATTCCTTATTCTTTGCTCACTATCAAGTTATGAGGTTTTAGAATAATACTTCAGTAGTCTTCAGTAGCTCTACAGTGTGAAGTAGCCAGATGGTCTGTCCTTTCTCTTGCTTTCTGTTTCCTGGATTCAACTACAGCAAGAGATCTGCCTATCCAAAAGAGGGAGCCAACAAAACAGTGACTTCTGTTTGGACTGACTGATATTCTCCAAATGACTGCCATGAAAAACAGAATACGTTTTTCTTTAAAAAGGTACCAGAAGTGGTATGAAAGTTTGCCATTCCCAAAGCTAACATTCAGTTCTGTAATAGCAATTTATTTACATGGTTTTGTAATTTTTTATAATTCATGTATAGCTGAGAAAACACTGACTTTTGTCTCAGCCAGAAAGCGTTGCTTGCAGAAAAGGTCCCACTGCAAGTTGTCTGATGTTCTTTGAAAGGTGTTTCTTGCCTTTTTTCTGTGATTGAAGTTCTGACAATAATTAGAGCTATGTGAGCAACCTAGGTATATTTTACAGCAACTATAAACTTACATTTTTCTTTCAAAACTAAGTATGTGATAACTGTTAACATACCAAAAACCTTTCTGAATTAAACATCTATAGATTCAGTCAACAATGAGTTAGAACAATTTATGTTTCTAATGATTTAATTTAATGAACAGCATTGCTCTTCTGAAGGTTCTTCAGCTTTCATATGTGTGAAGAGCTGTACTGAAAACAGTGGGAATAAATTGCAAATGGGATGCAGGTTTCAGCAGAAAGAAGAGTTGAATCTGAGGCCAAACAACTAAAATGGAATTATCTGGTTCTGGAAACAAACCTTTCCCAGTACTGACACAGATTTTGACAAGAAATGTAGAATATATTAGGAAGATGGAATAACAAGTTGGAGATCTATTACACACTGCTTATTGTTCACTGAGATATCTACATTAGCCAAAATGCCAACAGAGAGATAAAAAAGACATATATCCTTAAAAATCCAGGATCCAGAAAGTAATTGAGTTTATGTGATTTATAAATCTGCCTACCACTGCCGATGATACCCCATTTAGCTTGAGGATAAGATTCCTACAGTTCTTAGAAATGTCTTTCCATTAAGGTAGGTATTAGTCTTTCACTGAACACCAGGGTGCTAGCTGGCAAAGCTGATGCCTGCCTTTTTAACGACAGCACAGAAGCAAGATCATCCTTGACAAAGTACATGCACTTTTCCTGTAATTTTTGAGAGCTGCTGCAGAAAAATCCAGCAACAGTTCAGAGAACAAAATGCTTTTTGTCTGTGTCTGTCCTCTATTCACCATTCTAGAGGAACAAGCACTTCTGACAGTAAAAAGGTCTAACTTCCAAAATAATTGTGAGAACAAGTTTTATGCAGAGCTGACTGAAGGCTGAGCCTTAGACTTCTTTTGAGAAGTCCTAAGTCTCTTCACTTCCTTAACAAGTGGTTTGATTATCATCTTGTTACTGTCCTACTATCTTGGCCAGTAGCTGAGACTGAGAGAACATGGTTTATGTCTGGCTAGATATTTGGACTTTTCCAGCAAGTTATAGGAAGGGAAGATTATTTTATATCTTTTCAGAGGAGGCAACTGCTGTTCTAATCTGTGTTCTAGACAGATAGATGTGAACATTTATCCCAGTACAATTTCATATGCCAGAAAAGGGTCAGATTGAGGCTTGATGCATGATGGGGGGGCAGAGCTATGTTTGGAGGCTTGGGGAGACTCCTACATGGCACTCTTGAACTTCTGCATCCATGGAGAATTTCAAAAGTCTAAGTGCTCTTCTTGATTACATTGTCATTCTTGAAATATCTACCAATTTATCCATATGCTCCTCATTGTTTTGCAGAGTGTCATAACTGTAAATTTGCCTAAATTTAATTTATCTCAGGGTTGTATAGAACAAGAAGGAAGCAAAACAATTTGCAGTTTTAGATGTATCCTCTGTTCAAGATTGATTTGATGTAGAAGTTCCAAAAGGTGACTTAAATAACCTAGTTCAGCATTGACACCTTTAACTCCTTTTTTAAGTAGATACAATCTGGTCTCTGCTCTCAGTTTGGTGAAAAAGAATGAAAGAGTGAAATCTGTATTTTCACTGTAGTTCTGTCCTCCTCCTCTACGTACTTAATGCTGTCACAGAACCTGCTTATATCACACACATAGTAGTCACTGCAGAAGTAAAGCCTTTTCTCCCATGTTTATTACATAATTAAATATTAATCACTTTATGTCCCTGGATTGCCTAGAATTCTCCAAATTTTTGAAGATACTTTAGGCTTAGACTTTCTGCCTGGTTTGACTTTTCACAGATATTTCTCCAGCAACCTGGAGGAATTTTTCAACTCAGTAACATGCATTTTTAAGAAATTCTAAATAAGTAATGCACATTTAAAGAGATGTCCTTCTTCTGAGGAAGACAAAATAAAAAAGCTCACACAAGCTGACAGCCTCAGAGAGTGCAAAACAAATGAGAAAGCCCCAAATCTGTTCCACACAGCAGTGCAGAGCTATTTCAAAGACAGCGGTCACTCTTCCTGTAAGTAACTTTGCAAACAAAGTTCCAAGAAAAAACAGAAAATCTACAATCGTCTGGTTATTACTTCAGGTGATTTTTTACATTATTGACATAATTTTGAAGCTTTTGATGCAAAATGGCTATGTATGATTTCTAGTTATTCACTGTTATTCATTCATGTATGGCTTTATGAAGAATTTAAGCTTTTCATCTGATTGTATTATGCAACATATTTAGGAAAAGACCTCGTTTTAAACATTTGTTTTCTGAATATCTAATTTCAAATTAGAGAATTACCAACAAAGAAATAATTTGAATGCTTCTGCCTCTAGGATATTTTAATTTTTTGTGCAAAACACAATAACGTGATAAGCAAAATGTTCTTTACAGAATAATTGTGACATGAATGTGAAGTGTGTGATGAAAGAAAACTGGAATTCTGTGTCCTGGGTAGAGAGACTATCCTCATCATGTGAGTCAAATAACCTTTCTTTTCATATGCTTTTGTATAAGGTATATTTTTCAATATGTGATCGAATTCAAGATGACCAGATCAAGCTTTAGGCCCACATAGATGAGGAAATACTTTGTTTCTTCATCTCCCTGCAGACATTGTAGATACTAACAAAAAGTTAATTGTTTTGTCTAATTATGAATAGCAGACATCTGAAAATGTCAATAAATACTTTGATCCCTAAAGTCCTCGAGTGCTGAAAACGTGAGTTAATAGGTTTTAGCTGCCTTCAACAAGAAAACTGAAATTCCTAGAATAACAATTTCGACTCTAGATAATGAAAATTAGACGCAATTAACTCTTGAATGCCCAATATTTTTGCTGAACTAAATTATAGGGACTAATATATTTTAACATTTCAGGCCAGATTCTCTTCCCTTATCCTATTAAAATTCAAACCTAACTATAATGATACTTCCCCTACTCTAAGCGTGACACAATTTTATCAACAGCTTTGCAATTACTTATCTTATTTGCATTAGACTATAATGAAAACCTATTCCTAAATAAGATAGCTGTCCATTTTCACAGACTAAAAATACTTGGGGCTCATAATTGTGCTAGTTAAATAATTCTCCCAGAATTGTTTATATGACTTATGAAATCAAATTCTACTTAGTTTTGTTTTTCTTAGTCGTAGGAATAGTTGTTAAGTACTCAATATTTTTTACTGGAAGAATGCTAATATTTTAAGGATTGTTTCCTGTATCTTGAAAAATCATGGCTAAGGCAGGTGTGTCCAAAGAGGTCAGGTGCTGTAATCCCAGGGCAGGAGGTAGCTGTCTCAGTAAGGAGGAATTTTAAAACTAGACTTCTATTTATATTCTACGAGCTCTGTAGGAACGTCTGCATGCTCAGTATTGATTACTCTCTGGTTGGATTGTGAAGACTTTGCCCTATCATATGTCCTTGAGACAGTAACATAGAAATCCATTTGCCTTACTCTTAACCTTTCACACAGCTGCTGAATTTAGTCACTGTGTGTGCAGGACTTTGGAAATAACTATATTCCCTTGGCAGTAATGGAAGTGAAAGAAAACAAGCACTGCACCAAGCTTGCAAAGCAGTGCCACTTGCCACATGTTGCATAATGTTCAGAATTACACCCCTGTTAAAACCCTTAACTTTTCTAATATGCTTCAGCTTTTACTAGCACGTTCAAATGAAATTATCTACTTCACTGCTCAAAATAACAACTCCATTCCGGGTTCCCATGATACCATGGGAAATGCATACTTATCTGTCAGTGTGGTGGTTGAGCAGCAAAATATCATGTGTGGTTTAAATCTTGGATTTGGAGCTCGACAAGGCTTCCAACAGACTCAGAAACACAACATCAGCACAGCTAAGATAAGCCTTGGGGGAAAGATGCAACCACAACAGACTTGCAAAAGAAAAAGCCACATGCTGGATGACGACAAGAGACTGCTGAGAAGTATCTGAGAGCATAAGAAAACAGCAAATAAATAAGTGACAAACCTAAAATTCAACAAAATAAATATCCAGCCTTTGATTTAGATATGTATTTTTCATCATCTTCTGGGAAAAAAATTGTTTTGGTACCTGGATCTGGCACATATGCCTTTGACTAAAATTGAGCTCATATATTTACAAGTTTAAAAATCATCACTCTTCTAATAATCCCACAATGCAATATAATTTATGTTTATTAGCACTATTTGGTGCTGACAGAACAGCATTAGGAGTAGTTGAGTAGGTTAATAAAATAGCATGTTCAATGTTATAGTACCTATACATGAACATGTCTGTTCAGTCTTCACCATATATCAATCTATATGAAATGCAAGAATGGGAGATTTATATTTTAAAATATACCTTTTGATATAAACAAAATACTACAAAGGTGTTTTAATTCTCTTTATGAAAGGGAATTGTCCATAAAATTCCTTGGAAATCCTTCAAGATATATTTATGTTGTTCCATGACCTTTTTTAGACAAATACTGGATCAAAGAAAACAAAACTGGAGGAAGGTTAATTGTGTGAAAAAAAGGGAACAAACTCACCCTTTAGGTTTTCATCCTTTAAGTTTTCCAAACCACAGTATTTGTATCCACAAAACACTTCCTTTTAATCTCATTTGCAGTTCCAATCATTTGCTGATGATTCTTCCATATGCTACTATTACTATCATGAGCCAGTATCATTGTAAGAAATAAATAACATTTTTTTCCGTGTCATAAGATTTTCATAATCATCATATATCTCAGAGCAGCTGTGACTTTTTCTCATCTGTTGGTAAACCTTTTGAGTCTATGATTTGTCCAGTTTATGGGAGACAAATACCCTTGGATCTGTTTCTGTATAAGAATAGCATAAAACCATGTAAAAGACTTCAGTGTATCTATGTCAATTCAGTCAGAGAAGAATTTTGTTAGTGCTGAAAACTCTTGATCCCCAAAAGTTAGCTTTGTGCATTATGACACCTTCCAATATGCTCACAAACACAAAAGAAAAAACTTAAAGCATAATGCTTGAGAGGAGATGGAAATGGAATCTGTTCAGGCACAACAGATGGTGGATGTAGAGAAATTCTGGAGTCAGAGAAGGGGACGAATTTTACCTAACTTTGCATGTTGCACTGTGTTATCACCTACACTGAGATATGGCTTCTTCTTTTTTTTTTTTTTTTTTATTGCTTTTTTAATTTTTTTTTTTCTATTTTGGATGTGTTTATTTGGAAGTAAGAAAAAAAATGCAGTCATAGTCAAATATGTTTAGGAAGCTCATGTTTCAAGACCAGTAGGTGAGTGAAACATTTCAGTAAGAGAAAGAAGCAGTAAAGTAATAAGGAAATTCAAAAGATGATATATTTATTCCTTTCTAGATCTGTTCAGAAGGAATAGAATTGTACTTTGAATGGCCTGATATATTATCTGTAAATGACGTTTCCTTCAAAACTCAGTTACTGCTGTATAAGAGTTAAATTATTTTTCCTTTTATTTCTTTCTAAATTTTAAATAGAAATTGAAACCAATATATTTTATAAGGAAGATTTCTTTCTTATACAGTACTCCATTTTTTCCAGTATGAATATTAATGATTAATGAATAAACAGAGGAAAGTGTTTGTATGAGATCTGATTTATCTTGGGAAAAAAACCTACTTAGTAGTAATTGTGTTCTTTTATGTTCTTGAAAGCAGAATTCTTCTCATCATATATATTTATGTGTATAGCTCTACATGTAAAGCTGGTCATCGTTGTTTTTTTCTTTTATTTTAAAGGACATTTGTCAGAATCAATTTTGTTTACATAAAATATTTCTACCTGAACCATGTTAAGAGAATTATAAAGCTCCTAAAACCTTTCAACTTCCTGTAACTGGTTTTTCAGATAAATGCTATACATATACATATATAATATACATATAATATACATATACATATAATATACATATACATATACATATACATATACATATATTTAATGGCTTTACATGTATCCAAATGGATCTAGAAATACATATATTACATATATATATATATATATGTAATATATATATTACATTTATTATACTACAGCCTTGAGGTGTAAAGGTCATACATATGGAAAGATGCACATACATGCATCTGTATCTCTACATTTATTGTACATGGAATGAAGAAAAAAATGTGCCAACAAAGATATTTCTTTTGCCTAAAAGGAAAGTTTGTGTGATTGACAGAACAAGATGCACATTATGCTGTTCAGTTTAGTTTGATAAAAATCTGAATTTGTAGGATAAAGTTTTGGGTATTTGAGTCTCTAACATATCTTAAAATATATTTCTATTGCTAACATTTTTGTTCTTTATATTATGATTCAATTCTGAAGTTCATAAAAGAAGCATAAAGACCCAGTTTTGATCTTAGTCTGGATTTTCCCATAAGTCTATTTCCAATGTATTTAGTTTGATTTAAATCTCATAGATCCTCAGCTTTCCTAAGTGATTTGACTGTGACAAGTTCTGTAAAAATACTTTGATGTGGAACTAATATTGCAATATTGTCTTTAAAAATGTAAAAATCTCCATGAGGAAAAAAAAATAGTGGAGAGAAATCCAGAGGCATTTTTATTTATCCATGAAAATCATAAAATAGTCATATGAGAACAAGAACTGAACATACACTTCAAGAATTTTTCAGCATGAGAGTTTTATCCTCCATCAGAAATGTTGGTTTAGAAACCAACTCATTTCTGTGGTATAATGTCTTTCCATAGCTGCCTTCAAATACTTGAGAAATTGTGCTCAATATGTGTTCTGGTTTTGGCTGAGACACAGTTATTCTTCACAATGGCTGGTACACAGGGTTGTGTTTATATTCATGCTGAAAACAGTAATGCAGGGATGATTTAACTACTGCTGGGCAGTGTTTGCACAGAGCCAAGTCCTTTTCCACCTCTCATCCTACCCCATCAGGGAGAAGCTTGGGGGTGCACAAGGGGACACAACTGGGACAGCTGGTCCCAGCTGATCAAAGGGATATCCCAGGCCACATGGTGTCATGTTCAGCATGCAAACTTGGGAGAAGAAGGAGGAAGAGGAGTAATTCAAATCAATGATGTTTGTCTTCCCAAGTCACTTGTACAGGTGACAGAGCCCTGTTTTCATGGAGATGACTGAGCACCTGCCTGCATATGGGAAGTGGAGAATGAATTTCTTGATGTTTTGTCCTTTCATGCACAGCTTTTGCTATTAAAATCATCTTTATTGTTCAATGTATAAATAGTCAACTTTTCTCTTACCATTTCCACCCCCCACCCAACAGTGCCAGTGAGTTGCTTCTGGGGTTAAAAAACAAAAAAAAATTTTAAAGATGAAAATGGTATGTAAGATCATTTAGAAGACAGGTTATATAGAAAATTCAAAAAAAATGATGGATTATCATAATCTCTAAATCAGGAAATAATTACCAGACAGCAGCAGGAGTCTAATCTGCATAACAGAAAAAGAATAATCTCTTCTAGACTTTAGCTTCACCTTAATTCAGGCTTTTGTACCAACACTAGATGCAACAAAGGAGAAAAAGTAGTGTTTGCTAATGTCATGTAACAGAAACAATTCCTCAAAGATGGATGTGGTCTGGAAAGCAAAGCGAGGCATCAGGGATATTGAGGGCAAGAAAAAAAAAGAAAACAGTAAACACCCTCCTATATACAAAATGGATGAAGAAACAGGAATGTTGTGAACAAGTATTGCACCAGTAGGATCCCTTCATTGCCATGAATAAAACACAAAAATTTGATCAAGTGCAACACAAATGTGTGTGATATATAGGTGTATGTGCTGCAGAAAGAAAAAAACACAGAAAAATGTGAGATTTTTGTTGTAGAAGAGTGGAGAGCAGTTTTGTGTGTGTGTGTGAATTTGGAAGTGATCATATCAATTGCAGAAAAATATATCAGCAATCACTCGACGGAAAAGTACTTGTTCATGACTAATCTAGAAAGATCACCTTCTTGGGAAAACATGAAGATAAAACAGAATACCTAGTAACAGAGGTTGATTAAAATAACTTGAAAGAGATCAACAGGAAGATCTTAAGATTCTTTACTGATACATTGCAGACAGATATTTCAGAGGCAGCACAGATAAGAAGCTGATAGATCTTCAATGAACTAGAAAAAGACAAGGCCTAAAGTTATGGTTAATAAAGCAACAGTAGGTACTAGAGGATAATCTATCATACAGCTCTGAGCAAGAGCACAGTACTGACACACATGGTGACAAAATGCCAATATATGTCAGTTTATCAAACACATATTCCAGATGAAACAAATTAAGGTCTTGATAACACTTTTTGGACATGGAATATAAAGACTGGCATCATCATCAGAATGTCTGGGTAAAATTTAGTCTTACTGGCCATAGGAAAATATTCAAAGGCTTTTGTCCTAGAGAAGAAGGGCAGGAGGGCAGAAGAAAGAAAAGGCAAAAGGAAGAGAAGAGATAAAAATCCGAGAGGCTGAGGGCAGACACAGCAGCAGTGGGGGCAATAGACCAATATGTGAAGTTACCTAGAAGGTTGCATCACCTGAAATAACATAATCCATCAAGGATATAAAAATTGCAACATCAAGTTGCAAGGTAGAGGAAAATGAAGCCTTAGGGTTGGTATTCAGTTCTCAAAATGCAGACACTATGGGGTACCTGACAGCTACTTCTTCAGAAAGGTACATATTTCCACTAATCTGGTGTCATCTCACATGCTGTTGGATGCCAATGTTTATGCAACTGAATCCCACATTACATTATTTAATGTAGCTGTTCACCATGATACCTTTTTCTTTGGGCTATGAAGAAGAAAGGTGAAAAAAGTTTTTATTTATCTTTTGAGAAATTTACAAAATTAGTTAGGTGACAAAGCAGTTCTGTTGATGGGAACTAGACTAAGCTTTTTAAGGCAATATTACCTTTAATGTGTCTTCAAACAACAAAGAACTGACATCTGAGCCATTAGTCTTTCATCTTGTCCTCTAAGAAAAATATGTCCTAAAATCCTTTACATTAAATTATCCATCTCCAAGTCCTTCCTATGACAGAAACAGACAAACAGGACATACCAGCTACCTCAAATTTCTGTTGCAATCAGCTCATAATTCATGTCCACCGGGTGAAGAAGGATTTCACCCCTACAAAATCACCCTTTAACCATCCATATCACACAACCAAGATAGACCAGAGGGAAGGTTATTACTGTTATATTAATTTTTTTCTACTTATTATATTGTTTATTTAAATTTTAAATAAATAAATATTTATTTAAATATTATTATTATTTAAATTTATTTATTATATATTTAAATTGCTCATTTATATTCATATTGTTGTTCTGGTATCAGGCAAGGACAGGGATGGTTTTTTGCAACAGCTGAGAGGAAGCATGGCCAGACCCTAACATGTCTGAGTACCACCTCTTGTCATTGCCAGGGGTAAAAGGACTCTGGCTTCTGGGAGGAGGGGTGTGGGTTCTGCTTGGGCCCTCATCAGGTGGTCAATATTTGTTGCAGGTTTTCCATGCAGACAGTTTCTTTGTCTTACTCTTTTGTTATTAATATTGTTGTTGTTACTCTTTGTTTTCTTATCTCATTGCTATTTCCAGCTGCTATTTCCAGTAAAGTCTCATCTGAACATGGGGTTGGTTGCACTTAATTTCTAATTATAACAGTTCAACACTGTCAGCCTGGTTTCATTCAATAAAAAACTTTCACAATCACAAATGTAACAATATTGGGATTTATTGAAGCATAGAAAATACAAATTTGGCAATGATCATTGATAAATGTGCTTACTGCATTAGTTCTAAATATACATGCTGACAAAACCCACACAATTGGTAATTCATTAATCTTAACTTTGCAATCAATTAAGCTTCATTTCACCTGGGTGTCATTTGACCTAGGCAGAGATTCAGATCTTACCAGAGGCATCTCTGCTTTGGGGAGAAGAGAGGAGCCAGCCTGTTGACTTGTGTGTGAAATAGTGTTGCATTCTCCTCCTCTGCCATGGAGGACTTCAAATGCCAGGTTTCTGTCCTAATAGTGAGGGCAGGGACTTTACATGTGCATGAGAAATACTGGGGGCTTTGTTTACAAAAGCTGTGGGTCTTGTGCAAGGGTGGAACTAAACTGTGACATGTTGGTATCACTCCCTCTTTGCTCTCCCCTGAGGCTGATAAGATCCTCTGCCTGATAACCTGTCACTTCCATCAGCAGGCTAGAGCACCCACATTAATTCCTTTCTCATGGAAATTCTCTCAACACATGCCTCATGGCTTTAGACCTCATTCCTGCAAAAATGTATAACAAAATATACTGCCCAAATGGTAACTCCCTTAAAGTTTATCCTAAGGCACACAGTGAAAGGGATCCACGAGCACAAGACTGTGAATAGGGAATGCTTATTTTCTGTTTTCTCAGTAAAAACATTGTAGCTGGCAAATGATGCCAGTGGGTGGCTGTGTTCTCATAATGCACAGTTGCAGTGGAGTTCATAGCCCATACGACATGTTTGACGCCACGCTACAGTGATTTAGAAAGCAACTGTTGTATCAGACCAAGTAGAAATCCTAAGACAAAGATACCCTCTAAATATTGCATTCAAAAGGTTCCTTTGTATTACTTAGCTGTGACTGATATATAAAAAATATCCCTGGGATTAGTTTGTTTTCATCTCTTGAGCTTTGTTACTATTGTCTTTACAGTTGTATGCCCCTTCATTATTTTCATCATTGCCACTTTTTCTTTGCCATCTTTAAATTCTTACTAATTTCTAAAATGTTTACCACTCTCAACTTCTCTGTTCAAACAAACCAACTTCAATTTTATCTGCAGGATGCTGTTACAAATTTTCTAATGCCTAAAACAATGGTAGAGGAGGATTGTGTTTGTTTTCCTTGTGTGGGCTGGAGAGGGTATTTTACCAAATGCCATTATAAGTTTTTAAGTCATCTAGTGATATAGGTTTTTCATTATTATCTGCATTTGTGTCAGCTTTCCTTCAAGTAAAAACTCAAGACCAGTATTAATTTTTAATGGTTTTCCTTGTCTAGGTTAAATGTCCTTTTATTACATTTGAGCAAGCTTAATTTTTTCTTAACAAAACAATGGATCTCCTACTCAAAGTGAAGTTCAGACAATTCTCTGTTAAGCAGGTATACATTCATTCTTGGTTTTGAGATCTAATGGTTTTCAGAGTAGACAGCTTTTCTTTTAGTGCTATATTAGGGTTTCCTAGAAGACCTCATATGACTGGAACTTTATACTTAGCATGTTATATGTTATAACATATGTGTTATGTGTACTGCCAACATTCCTGAAGTATGTTTTTTTCATTACCTGAAGTTTTTATAGTGATGATTTTGCAGCTATTTCAACAGTGTAACTGGGAGGCACATTCAACTGAAGCTGGTGTCTCATTTGCATCACTCATTTAGCTCAGCAGATAACTGTGATCTTTATGTAATCCAAATGCATACTACAGGAATGCAGGGAGTGTGCAAATGGAACCAGAGGGCTGATGCCAGCAAAGAAAATTCTTCGCTGGGGACAGGAAAGCATTATGATGCACAATATGTATGAGCTGACCAATAATGGCTTTGAATTCATGCTGAAGAATATTTTGTATTCATCTTGAACTTTCAGTTCAAAAATTTCCTTAGTAACTGTGTTTCCAGCTATCCTTTCAGCACACGTAAAATCTCTAACTATCTCTAACTCTTGAAAATATCCCTCTTTGGCAACCCTTTTTCTTTATGTGTATTAATATTCTAATAGTTTTTGCCATCACACATTTACCCCCACGTCCAGCATTTTTTTAATTACCCCCAAATCCCAGCAGAGAGCACGATTGCATAGCTGAAATATGCAGTGTACCTTTTCCTTACATTTGCTGGTGGTACTTATTTCACTCTAATTCACATCTACCTTCCTACCTAGAACTCACAGAAGTTCAAAAATCACAACAAATCTCTGTGAAATTCAGACCATTTGATAATTTTGCAAGTTTCCCCTATCCTTCCTAGAGGACCTTCCACATCACATTAAATAAGGAAATCCCAGATTTAATCCCCCAATTATGCAGTTCAACTACCTTGAGGAAGAAAACCCTTATCTTCCTTTCACATAAAGTAAATAAATTCTTAGTGAAAACTCCATTTTATTTCATTTGGATTTCTGTTAATCCATCTGCATGCAAATGCAAAAAATGTGGAGGAAAATAATATTTTACTGAACAAAAAGAACACTTCTTTTTTAGCCAACTCTACTATGCATATTTATTTTACATTATTATTTTGTTAACTGTCGGGAAGAGCAGAGCCATGAACAGAAGTGAAACCACAATTACTAATTGCATATGTTTTAGAAGCAGCTTTTCATTATCTGTCATAATTTTATCGCATATTAGAGTTATTTTTTTCTGGGTACTGTAGTCATTTTCATCATTAGAGAGTATAAGAAGCTCATTAATTACCTTGAACTGCCAAGTTACTTTCTTCCTAAATTACATGTCTATTTCCTATTTTATGTTTAAGACTTTTCTTTTCAAGAAAAAATTTAAGCTTTTTTCTTTTTTTTCCCCCCTTCTTAGAAGATGTACTAAAGCAACATGATCAGCTTTATAATTAAATGTTTTGACATGAATAAGCTTATCTGTGCTCCTGAAGACAGTGGGTGTAGATCATTGGGTTATACAAGTAGTCTTTATCATCAAGTACAGGAATATGAATGCAGGAAAAGTTATAAATACAGAAATAGCTTTTTAGCATAATTAACAATTTAAATGCTTTTGTAGAGATTTGAAATAATGATGGAAAAGAGGATGTAGTATTTCATTTTTGCTAATCACAAAACTGAGCTATTGCCCACCAGATAACCACGAACACCACTACCATAAGTACTTGATCTCTTTGTGCTGGCAAATGTAAAATAACATCAGGGTAAGAGAAGGGCCATCTACAGAAGGATTTCTAGCTTTGAATCAACCCTTTTACCTATTCTAAATTTATATGTAGTGTCTGCCTTTTGACAGAATGAGAGCAGTCCCGTAAGCTGAGTAAAATGAACAGTGTTCTTACAGCTGGCCGAGGTAGAACTTTAACTCCAGACATTCATCTATTCTTGGAGTTGAATTGTGAGTTATCAAGTCATATTTCAGAGCTGACTGGTTTGCAGCTTTATACAATTGGGTCTTTCTGGTTCACCCTTCAGCATTTCCTGGTCAGATCACCATACAAGACACCAGTGAATTTCTGTTGCTCTGCTTCTGCTGGTGGAAATGGACTCTGCTGCTCCAGATTTGTACCAGTGATTTTCAGACCATAAAATGTTACTGAAAACCCTTTTAGCATTACTCCTATATGAGGGATCTGGAATGAATTAACTCTTTATGCCAAAGAAGCTTTCAGCTATGAGTTTTTGAAACAGTTCTGTTCTATGCTGCTCTTTCTAAAGGGTGGGTGTGGGAAAAACTAAACTTTTCTCATTTCCTTTGGAAAGATATTTTGCCTTTATAAAACTTGTATACAACTGTTCATGATATGGATATTCATAATTTTTAAATCACTCTACTTTTTTTAATTTTGTGTTCAAGAGTTATTTTTTTGTAGCCATAGTGTTTTCAGTGCTTCCTAATGAGTGTTCAAATGCCATTCTGAAATAACTCAGTGGACCACAAATTGCATTCTTCAACAAGGAAAGAGCATTTAGGTAAATAGGTAAAGGACTGTTTCCCAGAATAATAAAAAATTAGTTTGTATCTGAGGCTTTTTCAGCCTATCAAGATCTTTATTGCAATGTTGAAGCTCTGTAATGGTCCTTTGTGTGATTTTTTTTCTTGAGTATCTAGGAAGATCAGTGATATTTTCAAGAAATGGATATGGCATCCTTTTCCACTACTCAAACAACAGCAGTAAATTTCAGCAATAATATAAAAAGGTATGATTTTACACATTTTGCACTATATTCACATCTCTTTGGTATGAGTTCTGGCTATGGATTCTATTTCACTATGGGGAGAATCTTATAATTCCCTAGCCATAACATCATCTACCTTAAACAGCATAGTTTCAGTGATTTGGCACAAAAAAAACATGTTTACAGTTATGGAAAAAAAACTTTTACAGAACGTTCAACTTTATTAGTATTACTGTTAATTGTAAGGTGATTTGGACTTAAGTGATCAGGATTGAAGGTGGATTGAAAAGTGAAATGAGCCACTTGGCTTGGGCTTCAACATCAGCATCACGAAATCCATCTGAATCCCAGACACCACCAACATACAGTGGAGGCTGTTGCTGGGCCCATATTTTTAATATCTTTATTAATGACCAGATGATGTGAGAGAGGGCACTCTCAGGAATTTTGCAGATGATGCAAAACTGGAAGGAATGGTACCACCAGATGGCTGTGTTGCCATTCAGAGTGACCTTGACAAGTTACAGAAATGGGTTGATGGGAGTCTAACATAGTACAACAAGGGAAATACTAAATCCCATGACAGGGCAAGGGGCAAGAATAATCCAAGGCACCAAGACAGACTGTGAGGCCTGCTGACTGGAAAGCAGCTTGACAGAAAATGGCCTGGGAGTCCTGCTGGACAAGAAGTGGCCTGTAAGCCAGAGGGAAAATGAGAAAAAAAAAAAAAAAAAAAAAAAAAAGAAGCATTTGGACTCCCCATGTGCTGTTCTGACAGTGGTCACTCTGATCACAAACTGCAAAATCAATACTAATATTTATTAAGGAAAAATGCATTTCTGCAAAAGTTACCATTTTTAATAGTGATACAATTCTAAAATACATATAAAGACCTGAAATTCCTTGTAATTATGAAACGTGTGAAATACAAAGAACACAAGCTAAAAAAGTTTTGAGTTAATCAACTACAAACTACAAGAAGAATCAATTTATTTCTAAGAAAAAAAGGACAGAAAATATAAAAGAAAGCAATTTTTAGAGCTCTCCTGTGTGAGAAGTGGAATAATTATGTGCAGGAATTTTCTTTTATACTCATCTTCCTTTAAAAGTTCTAAATAGGAAATCTGTAAGTAGGCTGTGAACAACTTCAGTCACTGCACTACATAGTTTATCAGCTGCACTACAAACACATGAATTCTCGTAATACTGGCTAGCCCAGCATGATAGTTTCTTGTGGTTAATGCCAAGCCAATTTTATCAGTACAGCTCCTCAGAAATTTGGCCGTGTAAGAGAAAATGTGTCTTTATCTTTGTAATAGAAATAAGATGTCATATGGCTGAGCAAATGCAGTGTGCTCTGTGAGTAACCACTGAAATGAAAAGTCAAGCTATCAAATGTAAACTGTCACATGGCTTAGGGTAATTAAAATTCTCTTTTCCTCTACTTCCAGAAGGGATTTATATTTCTTTTTTTGACAAGAAAAATGTCTTGAGATATTTCTTATTTACAAGGAAATGCACCTCCTGTGCTACATTGTGGTAAAAATTACATATGAGTGTTTTTATTTTAAAAAAAAATATGTTGCCTCAGAACGCACCTCCAAAAATATTTCCCTACATTTTCAAGTTAGTACTAATGAATCTTCCTTTTGAGTTATATGGTAATTAAATTAACTTTTTTGTTTGTTTTTTTGTTTGTTTGTTTTGGGGTAATTTTGGGGGGAGGGTGATTATCTTGTTTGGTTGGTTGGTTTGTTTTTTGTTTGCTGTTGTTGTTGTTGACATCTTTATTGTTGTTATTTGGTTTTGTGGCCAATGTTTAGAAATAATTAATATCTCCTAACTTTGGTCATACGAAACATATTTTTCTAGACTAGTTCAGGCTAGTTCTTGACATACCCTCTGCAGTAGCTGGGGTAAAAAAGCATCTCCAGAAGGAAGCAATCTCATATTTCAAAAAGGCATACAAGAAGAATCTCATCCAGAGCATATGTAAATTAATTGTTTTCTTTTACACTAAGTCTATTTATTTATTTATATACACATATATCATTAAATTGACTGGCACCACTCATTAGGGATCAAAGAACTCTGCTAGAAACTATCACAGAATCACAGAATGATTGAGACTGGCAGGAGCTCTGAAGATCATTATGTCACCTGGAATGGGCTGGTCACAGTAGGTGTTGAGGTTTTGAGTGCTTCCAAGGATGGAAATTCCATAGCCTGTCTGGGCAACCTGTTCCAGAGTTTGACCTTCTTCACAGTAAAAAAAGGTTTTCTTTTGTTTGAGTGGAGTTTCTTGTGTTGAGATCTGTGCTTCTCTGGGTGCTACTGAGGGTATTCTGACTTTATCTTTCTGAATCCCCCTCCCACCAAGTATTTATACACAATGATAAAATGCACCTGAGCCATCTCTTTCTGAGCTGTCTCAGCATCTCCTTGCATGTCAAATACTTCAATCCCTTAATTGTTTTACTGGCTCTAATTCTAGTCCAAAATACAGACATAGTAAAGGCAGTTTCTGCTCAAAGCTTCCAGGAGGACTATGTGCCAGAAAGATATATTAATATATGTTCAATATATGCTGAGAACAGAGACAGGTGTTGTGGGTCTTGCCTCTTCAGCTACCCATCAACCTTCAATGTCATAGTTCAGGCCATACACCATAAGCAGAGAATAAGGAAAATCGTATTTAAGCTTAATTAAGTATAGAGATCTAGAAGTAAACTACTTCTTTCTGTGAAATAATGCCAGATACCACATGAGGAAATTTGGGATCTCCCAATTCTAGTTTCATGTTATTACATGAGTTAATCCTTTACCTGCTTGTTTCCTGAAAATATTTAAAGTTACCAGTTCCCATGGATGAATTCTGTTAGAGACTCTAAGCTAACAGTGAAACAATTGAAATGGTATTAGAAATTAAAAATATTTCCCAAAATAATTTTTTTATGGATTGCAATGTTTTAGGGATTGTAAAATGTGCTTTCATTGCGTCCCATTTGGAAGTGTCATGAGAAAATGTGTTTTACTAACATGATATATAATATATTAATTTACTTTTCTATTTCTTGCAGTAAATGGAAATAGTTTTGAAACTAAGGACAGCAAGTGGTGTACTAATCAATTTTAGAAGAAATCTAAATATATATTAAAGATGAGATGTAAAGAGAAGAAGAGAAAGAAATAAATTATTTTATAGATTTTTTTTTCCAAAATAGTAAAATATAATTAAGGATTTCACTTGCAAGTCCGTATAAACTTTGGTTAATCTGGCTAATACATCATTGAGGGTTTCAGTCTTCCAAGGCTGATCAGATCTGAAGGAAGTATAGGATCTTCTTCCTTTTTGGATTAACAGGGATATATCAGGTGCTGTTTTATTTCATTTGTGCTCTCTTCTGGTACAACACCTGTATCTCTTGAACATTAGGAAAAGCAAAGGGATATGTATGATTTATATGGACTGAATTGGGTAGCAAGTTCAGGACTCACTTCATTTATCTAGGAGCTAAAAATTTTGATTAAATTAGTTGTCTAAATTCTATATATCCATGACAGATATGTTCTTTTATGGGTCAGATGACATGCTGTATGACAATCAGTGAGAAGATTTGTAGTGTCCCTCCTTGCAGCTTGGATCAACATTCAGTTCACTAAGGTCAGGCTGAGAGAGACCTAGACACTATATCTGTGTTGGTGACACTTTTTAGAGAGAATTAACTTTTACACCATTTTAAACACTGCACACTTTTATTTCCTCTATTCCATTAATTCTTACTTTCTCATCAGCTATTTTAAAATTCATGTCAATTTCATTTTATATAGGAGTTACACAATTATTTTAAGTAATCTTTTTAGTCATCACTTTACTGGTTTCAATAATTAGGTTACCTGTTAAAGTAATTTATTGTATTTTTTTACTGTGGTTTCTCAGATAATAATCATTAAATATCTTAGTTTGAAAGGAACTTGTGGAAGTCTAGAAGTCTGTTTCATAGATTTATATACAAAGATATAGAGATTCTTTTGAGTAAGTGGAAAATCTCTCTAGAATGAAATCGCATGAGGATCTAACAAAACTCAAATGGTATTTTACTCTAGCTGCTCAAATAGCACTAAAAAGGGAAACATAAAGAGTGTTGTATCCTTGGTTTGCTGATTTTGTCTCTCATGAAAGGTATTACTCATCAAGAGGTAGGCATGAGAATCTTGGGTTCCAGCTCTCCAGTGTTCCCAAATGTGTAGTGAGTATATTGCCTTGTATCATGAGCTATACCTTCAGTATCTCAAAATGTTAATTTAATAATTTAAACAAACTGAATAACTCCTAAATCATAGCAGGAAAGAGCATTTATTTCAATGAACAGACTTTTTTGCTTTTCAGTTTATAAGACCTGTAAATACCATACATGAAACAAACTTTTCATGTTTTAGAAACAGACTTTTTCCAGATATCTAAAACACATTTTATTGTTATGAAGAGTTTGACTAAGGAAGCTAAATTTTAGAATTATTTTTTGGTTTGGTTTTTTTGTTTGGTTTGTTGTTGCTGTTGTTGCTGTTTGGGTTTTTTTTTGTTTTCTTTTGTAAGTTAGATGGAAAGAGTCAGACCAAATAGTTTGTATTACATTCAGCCTCAGCCTCTGCTTTTGGCATATGCCCCACAGCCAGCAACTGGGTGAAGGTGATTTAATGGCAGGTATTTCAATAAGAATCCCAAAAGAGATCCCAGTGTGTGAAGCAATAAATGTCTTCTATAGCTACAATAAACATGACATCTTGCTGAACACCACACAAACTGCCCTGAGATCTCAGCCATTGGAATTATCAGATGAAATTCTAAAAAACAAAATAATTTCTTGGGTCAAGAAATGTTTGCTTTAAGAGATCTCTGCTTACAAAGGCAATAAAACCTAGTCATTTGAGACTGAGCAAAGTTTTCACCACCTGTAAATCAAAGCCTTCACTCTGACAAGACTTTTGGTTACTGTCCAAAATGAATTTTTGGCTGCTTGAAGTTCTGAAAGTCAAGGTCTGTATTCTTACTTGAAAAATGGAAGATTTACCTGACCTTTAAATTATGCAGTTCAGATAAATGACATAGTTCAAACTAAAAAGATTAGACAATGTTAATGAGGATTCCACTTCTTAGTATTTGCACCTATAAAACAATTTTCTCCCTCTTCAATACTTGAACTGTGAATTATTGCTTGAAATTGATTAATATGTTCACCACTCCCATTATCCATTTGATTCTTCCCTAGAATAAAAATTAATTTTATCATAACGTATGCAGGATCATTTATATGCCTCAGGCAGAAAGATGATATAATTTTAGCCAATTCAGATTATTATTCAACTATCAATTGATATAATTGGGAATGCTATACATTTCATATGTGATCAAGTGGGCCAAGAATACAGTCAGCTGTTCCATTCATTGCACTGAAATGACCAAAAGAAAAAACTAACAAACAAAATAAACCAAACCAGCAAAATTCCAACCCAAACAAATGAACAAATAATCTCTGCCAAACAATTTTATCGGTTGCTCCAAAAGACATAAGTCCACAGAACTAACATTTTTAAAAAACATATATACCAAGGTAAATGGCAGATTAGGTAGAGAGACACATTTTTCCTTTTTCCTTCCATCTCCTGTTCCTGCAATGGATAATGGAACTTGCATACAGGTACACCAAGTATCTAACAATCTGGGTGAAAAATACAGGATAGTGGATGGATCCTCTAGCAGAGTTTGCCAGAGCTGAGACTGTAGCAAAGTGATTAAGAAGTCAGCAACATCTTTTAGAAGGAAAGAGCCTTTTCCCTCTGTGTGCAAGGAGATAGATGAAGGTACATATGTATATTAATATCACATACCTTTCAAGCCAGTTCTGTGCTGCACAGCTTTAGTGAAGAGAGTGCAGAGATCTTCTTGATGTGGGGACTGGCTGGAAATACATATTATATGAATGAAGTCTTGTTATTTAATCATGATTAAGAGTGTTAGCACTGCATGATAAAGCAGAATGTAGCAAAATGGTAACCCTCCAGAGCTGTTCAGCATTCAAAGAGCTGAAACATACAATACAGAGAGAGACTGAAGAAGTGCATGCCTAGAGATTGCCATTACATTCAGGAAAAATAAACAAAAAAAAATAGTTTGTGGTCTAGAAACCTGGGATTTCCTCGGTTTTGGGACGTGCAGTTTTCCTGAGCACAGTACAAGACAGGTTACTCTGATTTAAGAATCTGCTTTTGTAATTAAGCACTTATTTCAGCTGTTTCTCTCTTTACAGAGAAATACATACCCTTCTCCTTCTAAGCAATTAAAGAGTTTCCATTTCCTTTTGTGGTCTTTTTCTGATATAGCTTAGGGCTATTGTGATTAGATGTAATATATATGTTAGTTGGCAATAGAGTTAACATATTTAGTAGCAGCAAGGGTGAATATGGCTTCATGATTGACATATTAGATAGTAATTACAGTAACTCGAAGAACTCTTGGGAGCAATGGAATGAAATAACAATTTAGTACTCATCTACTGTTCCCTTTCTAATATCCCACCACACACACAGATCTGCCTGCCACGATTTCCAGCTCACTTTTTTGTTTCTAAACATGTCACTAATTTTTAGAAGCTACGACCTCATAGAGAAGGTGTAGCTTTCTGTCTGATACCTTTGTGGAAGCTGCTTATCACAAAGCTGTAAATTTCTCACATTAAATACCTTGAATTTTGGTCTAGATGGCATTCTATTTACATGGTCTCTAAAGCTTCCAATTCCACTTCCCAATTTTAATATTTCACACTTCCAGTCAGCTACTCTTGTGAATTCAGACTGGTTGCTATGTAAATCTATGTAATCCTAATTTTGTGCTCCTAGCTTTCAAAGTGTTATATATTCACCTACAGGGGAATAGAAATTCCAGATGAGATAGAGGGAAAGCAATTCAGGCATTTTTTTATATTAGTGGATAACCCACACAATAAGCCCACCTAATCCTTCTCCCTATGCTGTACACTCCTGACTCCTGACTTCTTTCCTATTTTCAACATTCATACTCCTTCAGCATCTCTTTCCTTAATACTTTCAATTCTATCAGTCTTTACTCATTTACTGCTTTTCAATAATTTTTGAGAGTCTGTTGAATAACCTGGAATGCATAGTAGTATGCAAGTCAGTTGCATCTGCACAGTTTTGTTGCAAGACCAATTTGAATTCTACTTTTCAGCCTTTGAAGTCCTTGTTGTTGTTCCTTCTGCTTTTTTTTTTTAATTCTATTTTATTTATTAATCTAGCAAAAATAAAGCCAGCCCCCAATTTTGCCTCTAGTTTAAATATTCAAAGTTTAGGATATCATATTACAAAACTAATTTCAAGATTAAATTGCAGCTTAATTGTGGCTGTGATTTTCCATTTGCTTTGGGTCTTCTTTATACCTTTTTAGGTGCTGGCTGATGTGATTACTTTTACAGAATTTCAGTAAATAACCTTTTGAGACAGTAATTTTCATGAGCAGGAAGCAGCACCAAGGTAGACTTTTCAATATTATTTTGTAGGGAATGGTCAGAGTACACTCTTTTCACAAGAGATCACCAGATACCAACAGACTTTCATATTCTCTTTCATTCCCTGTTACTCTAAAGATTTTAAGGCAACTATATTCTTAGAGTAAGTATAAATGACAATGAAGTCTTAATAATTTAAAAATATATATTCAATATAAACAAATGATCCAGAAAAATATTCTATATGGAACAAATACTTTACTCATTCAACGTCTAAAAAGTCTTAAGGAAATCATTATGTCTTACTTTGTCAAATCATGGCAACTCTTCTTTTGTGTCACCTTAACTCAGTGGTTACTAACTGATATTTCCCAGTTTTACCCCAAAGCATGAAAAGTAATTTTTCACCCAGCCAAGCCAAAACTAAAACATTAATATGCCCAAGAAAAATTAATCTGAAGAAGGCACTTGAACATAACTCTGCATGAGTTGCCATTAAACTTAAGACTTATTCTTTCATACCCACAAAAGTGCCAAATGGTTTGGTATAGGTAGAAAATGACCTTTTCCTTTGTGCTTGAAATAGATTGTGAACAGAGTGATGAACGAGGAGGAAAAAAAGCCTAAAATATCCCAACCCATAACAAGACTTGAGATTTTTTGTGGTTAGAATTTAATGCATAAAATTTATTGGAAATTATTCTTGTTTTAAAAAGGAAACAATAATTGTGTATAAGATGTTTTTGAAAAAAAAACAATGCCATAACAAATAAATAGAAGTTTGATTAATCAGAAAATAAAAATTCTCTCTGAATTAGTTTAGTTATGCTAAGAAGTACTGTCATTGTTTTAAATTTTCTTATTAACTGAGAAATATCTTTAGAGTAGACACTCTAAAATATTAATCATTTTCATAAGTCAGGTAATGTACATAATTTTGAGTTGATCATCTCCATTAGAGCTCAGGATGTGTCTGCGAGGGATGAATGTCATGCTTCTACTTTGAACTTCTGGTGCAGGTGCATGAAAATCCATCCTTTAGATTAAATAAGTAGCTAATACTTGATGATGTCTTCTCCAATAAGTTTATGCACGCAAAAATGGACTAGATGTAGAGCAAAGATTTCTACATAACATCAAGGAATCTTAAATCCAGTTACCAGCTTCCTTAAGCAAGGCCAAGTGAGGGAAAGAGTTTCAATGCTGAGCAATATTTACATCTCAAAAGAAAAGAATGCCTTAGATGAAAGAAAGGTGTATCTTATGTCTTAATATCTTTATCAATTCACAGTAGGCCCAAGTTTCCTTTCAACAAGCTGTGGTAAAATGTGGTCAACTACTTGGAGAAGATGTGGACTAAGCTACTGTCTCTTGTGTTGATCATATACATGGTGTACAAAAGAAGGCTTGTAGTAGGGAAACAACTTTAAATAAATAAGACAGAAAAAATAACTAAAATTAAAAGTAATATGTTAACATATTTTCATTAATGTGCTTTTCTGTCTTCCACCCTAACAAACAAATTTTCTGAGGCAGCTAAAATTTCCGTTCTGAAGTCACCAGTCAGCTTTTATATCTGGGGTCATATGGTAAGGAATACCCCTTTGGATTAATTAGGTCAGCTCCCAGTCCCCTCCCTTCCCAACTCTTGACCCTTTGATGTGGGGTGAATGTTGAGGGACATCACTGATGCTGTTCCAGTGCCACTCAGCAGAGATGTGTTATCACTGGTGTGATATCAACACCTTTCCTGCTGCCAATGCAAAGCTCATCGTTGTGAGAGCTGCTGTGGGAAAATTAACTCTGTCTCATCCAATGCACTATTCTAAATCCAAATCACAGTACTGTACCAGCTACTAGGAAGAAAATTCAGTCTATGCCAGCCAAAGCCAGGGGAAAGGACTTTGTGAAGCAGAATGGTAAAGAAAACGAGGAGGCAAACCTCACAAAAACAATGGAGACAATTACAAGAAAACGACCTTGCAGGTCAGATCAATGGGCTACCAAGAAATTGCAGGCACCACTTCAAAAAGGGTCAACATGCTCTTTAGAGATGATAAGGATGCAAATGTGAGGATCCTGGGTATTTATTTGGGGAGCTCAGAGGTGTCAATTGAACTACAGGCAGATAGATCAAAATGCTCCAGAAAGGGAACCTGAGAGGAAGGGAACCAGGAATAGACAGAAAGGGGAACAAAAAACAGGCAGTCTGTGTGCTTCTCTGATCATCACAATCTCTTCTGTTTTCTTACATGACATTAAATCTTGTTTTAATGATCTCTCTGCTGAAGAGTACTGTCTGTCCTGTGAGTGACAGTGCTGTGAGGACTCAATGCCAGCTACTGAGGTGAGGCCTGGGGTGAGGAAGGCAAATGGAAAGGGCTCCCTGCCTGTGGCTGGAGCAGGACCATGGGACACAGCCCCAGTGCACCCAGTGCTGAGTGCTGGATGCTGTGTCTGTACCTTCCTGAGAAAGACTGAAATGGTTGAGGGCTTAAACATTGCTAAAGTCATAGGAGGGCCTTTGTCCACTAGAGCAAACTGCAAAGAAGCAGTTGCTCATCTGTGACCACTGAAGCCCACTCCTCCCCAAATATGCCCACTAACTGGAATACAGACTGTGATGGGAATTTGAGACAAGACAAAGGGGGCACTATAGTCCAATCAACCCAGACCTAGGGAGAAGAGTGTATCCACAAGTAGTACTGGAAGAGAAAGTGGAATGCTTAAGGTTTAAACAACCAGGAAAATCTGCCAAGGTGCAAAGTAGCCTCACAGTGCAGGTGGAGAGAGCACCTGACACCTCAGGTAACATCTGCTGTTGAACAAAATAAAGAAAGAGGCAAACCCTTCGAGGTAGGTAGGATACTGTCTCTTTGTCCTTAGCTAAGTGAATTCAGCTGTGATAACTTCCCTGGGAAGTACTGGGACATTCACAAACAGCCTGAAGGTATCCAGCTCTACTGATGGCCATGATGGGCTGTAATGAACTCAGCTGCACTGACCTAATAGGCAGCTGGAACCTGGACTCTTGACTCACACTATTGCATCATCCAGTGTGAAACTCCTTGTCCCAGGGGAGATTGGTCATTCCCACCTGAGCCAATATAACTCGTGAAATCTTTGATTTTCATGGACTTTTCCTGACAGATCAATATCATCATTTTAACAGGAATATGACCTTCACTTCGAGCATGGGTCATCAAAACTGCAACAATCAAGTACAATTTCTGAATCCAACAGGCAGGGGTTCTATACTGTTCTACTTTTATTCTTTCTTTCAATTTCTTAAGTGTTATTTTTTTTTATACTTTTATATTGCTATGGATAATAAAAACAAAATTGGCTACATATCTATTGCAATCAAATTGTTCCAAAAACAAATTCCTACACATATATATTTACAAATTGTTCAGTGCTATTCACTCTAATTTCCTCACAGGATCTATCAATAAGAACCTGGCTTACCCTTGCCTTCTGGGGAAGGTTGTAACACATGCTGGGTGTCTGTGGGATCTGTGTGTGGATTCACCAGCAAACTGTAAGCAGGCCCGTGTGAGAAGCAGGAATTCTGGGTTTGGGCTGGGGTGCATGGAGGATTTGTCCCAGGAGGACTCACAAGAGTGGGGTGTAGGAATAGTGCTGTGATTATCCAGTGAGCACACAGCTGGAACAGCTGGCTATTGGGGATCTGTGGGGTAGGCAAAGGTGGCTGGGTGGAGGTGCCAGGTGAGCAGAGGGGCCATACTGGTGTTTGGGAAAACCCTGAATGTGTTTCTGTGTGTGTGTGTGTGTGTGTGTGTGTGTGTGACCCTGGGGAGTGTGATGTGTGCTGCACCAGTGATTTTTGCCTCTTACCAGCCCAAGAGGATGAGGGAATGTGGCTGTGTGTTATGTGTCTGGTGTGAGTCTTGAGTGTGGGAGTTTCTGGGGGCAGAGCCTTGTCTGATGCTGATTATAATGCTGATTATTATGATGCAGCATCCGTGTCCATGTCCTGTGTGGATCTGCTTGTAGCAAAGGGTTGCTTTGCTACAGGTTGACCTTGTTAATGGGAAAATGGCAGAAACATCCATCAGACCAAGCAGAGGTCCTGTGGAAGGGGCCTAAAAGAGAAACAAGTCCAACACTTAAGTGAATGGTCTGTACAGGGATTGAACCTGCAATCTGGGGTGATTTTAGCACCATGTTCTAATTAAGAGAGCTAGTCTCAGTAATCAAATATCTACTAACATTAGATATATTATATTTGTCCTAGAACAAATAGCTAATCATAGTGTTAATAGAAACTCTATCAAGAAAAACTGAGGTATCAAATTCACTGAGAATTCATCTACACTTAAACCATAAAGCTTCTTAGACACAACCAACTATATTTTTTGTCGGGGGAAGAGACTCCTGAACAGAATGCAAAACTGTTTCCATTGCTTGCTATAATGTCATCCCAACACAAGGAAGGAATATAACCCACCCTCTCTTCTGACACAAGAGTGAAGGAATTAAAACATCTAGAATACAGGTTTGTGGTAATTCCTTTAATAACCTTTTCTGATGTATGCCTATCCCGTATATCTGATGGCTGTTTTTTTGATAAACAGTATCATCCTTATTCAACACGATGTAAAAATAATGTCTATTTAAAATATTTTTAATTAATTTAGATTATTTTTTAGAATGTATAAAAGTCTTTACAATTCTGCTGAATTCCCATTTAAACATCTCTGAGAGTTACCAGTATATATTCTGAACATAATTATGAACACATGTATTTCTTTAATACCATTCACATGGATCACATCTGAGTAGTCCACCAAGGCTAGCAATTAGAAAGTTATACATACCCTTTGGGAAAAGGTTTTCATCCCCATAAGTGCCAGAGTTATATTTGTTTACTCTACAATATTTCTCTGTAACTTGCTTATGAGATTTTATGTGGCTATATGCCTTTGCAAAATGCAGGAAAAAAAAATCTTCTTCAGCCTCTCTTCTGCTTCCTTGGTCAGTTATCTAGGGCAAAGAGGAAATTAGATTTGTTTGACATTATTTGATCCTGATAAATCTCTAAGCTGTTTCTTACAATCTTATTATCCTCCTGGTGTTTACAAATGGATTGTTTAATCATCTGTCCCAGCATCTTTTCAGATACCAAAAATGGCTGTAATTCCCAGCAGTAAATCCCCCATATGCACTTAATCTTTTTAAAACACAGATACTGTATTTGCTGTTTTACTGTCTCTTGAGATTTCACTCTTCTTTGTAAATTTTCCATAATACTTGTCAATGACTCAGAAATGGTTTTGAGTGTCTTCTTTAAATATAGCAAATTTCATCAGAACATGCTATCTCAAATACCTTTATCTACATAATCTTTAATCTTTCTTCATTCAGGCCCATTTTTCACTTGTTAAACATTTCATCACAGTCAAACCCTTTTTTCAAGAATGTTGTTGAAACGAAATTGACCTTTACAGTATTTTCTTTTTCATCTTCTACTTGTTTTTCTCATTAATCACAATATTCTTTCTCGACAAGTATTAAGAAATCAATTTACTTTTTATCTGATACTTGCTGTGTTAAAATTTTTGGTTCTTTTTCCTTTGCTTATCTGACATCTTTCCCCTCTAAATTCCTATTCTCTTTTTAATCTTATACTGATTTATAAACTTTTGTTTCCATTTTAAATGGTAAGATTTCTTTTTCATGTCAAGTCAAATAATATTTTTCATGATGCTATATCCACATATATATGTATTTGTTCATATATAGTTGCCCTTCTTCCAAAGTAATTCTTTATGTTCTACATCCTGGAAATTACCAGTTGTCCTGCAGTTCCATTTATTACTTTTATTTTGGTTTGAAAATCCTTCCCTTACTACCATATCAACCTGTTTCCAGAGTGTGATGAACTGTTTGTTTTTTGAAATCCATTGTCATGGTTTTGCTACTGTCACTCCTTTAGTGCCTCACAATCATTTCACTTCATTTTCATTTTCACTCTAATTCTATACCATGTTCAGAGTCTGGACAGTTAGTCAGATTGTCAAGACCAAATTGCCAAAAATGCATGACTTAGGTCCCAATAATTTGTAATATTTTTATAGAAAAGACAGTTTGACTTCTGTCTTTTCAGCCCCTTGGGTATCTTTGGGTTAATTTTTCTTGCATTTCTTTGCAGTCATAAGGCTAACAACCTGTTTACTTAGAAACTGAAACAAGATTTTAATTCTTTTTCTCATTTTCATCTCTTATTCTTAAACTGCAGGCTTTAACACTGAACAGCATAAGACTTCACAAAATAAGGATTTTCTACATTAGGTCTATTGACCACTTGTGGAAAAGTAGTATTGCAGGAGAATTTGTAATCTCCTGCTGCTGTGTCTTCAATATTCGGTTATTGAAAAGCTCCCTTTCATTTTGTGTTTTTCATTTCTCACATTGAAAAAATGTTGAATCTACTCTTCCCTCACAAGTGGTTTTTACTACATTATGTATCCCAAGGCTTTCAATAAACTCAGAGAGTGAAAGCAGAAATGCTGGCTTTAACCTTTAACGTAGCATAAAACTCAATGTAATGAAATGAAATCAACTGCACAGAATAGTGGAAGGGTCTAATTTCCTATTGTGTATAATTTCATAAAAATCTGGCTTGTGGTCCAATGCATAAGAGTATTTCTTTGTTACAGTATGATGGTATAAAAGTAACTGCTCCTTAATTTGTCTTAGAAGACTTTTTCTTTTTAAATTTATATAATATTGGTAATATTATTGGTTGGTAATATTTTGTGAAATAGGAAATTTGACTTAATATATAAAAATTCTCAACTTCTGATGAGTTTACTATTCACATTTTGTAACATATCTTTGCTTTGTTTTAAATTTATAAGCAAGCACTCGAAGGCTCTCATCCAATAATGAATCTAAAATTTTCTCCCTTTTCTGGTTTCCCATTCATAAAGAACTTTGAGTTACAGATTTCACTTAGAATATACAACTAAAGAAGGCTTTCGCTTGCACACAGCAATAACTGACAGTTCCTTGGGTCTTGCTTATCTCCTGGCAGCTCTTTTTCAAGTGCTACTTCCCTGCTGAGTCCATCCTCTTCTAGTGAGAATCAAAGCCACACCAAGCTGAGTTATGGAATGCCTCCTGTTTTCAAAAGCCAGGTCAGGCAAATAAAATCAGAAAGGAACAATGTGATTCACATGATTACTTTGGGGCCTGAATAACCATTCTATGTATGCTATGGAGCATCTCATTTTCCTATGAAAATGTACTCATAAAATTATTTTGTATAAATTTAGTTTAGTTTATTAGAATTTGTTACGATTAAAATAAGTGTGGATTTGAGTTCAGTATATTTTTCAGCCATCTCTGTTAAAGCAATTATTTAAAATCATTACTTGACACTTTGTATGAATAATTGTGAAGTTGTGGAAGAACCTTTACTTAATGAAGGAAAATTGGGATTTTTTTTTTTTTTCTCAAGAGAAAAGGTACCTTTTGTTTTTCAAAAATGCTGAATTGGAATAATTAGAATCTTCCACAGTATGGCTGTTACATGAAAATATAGACTCATTGCTTTCATTCATGCCATTAAATCATTGGAAAGTGTGACTCTCCACTAAATTCTGAACAGAAGGTAAATATATATAAAGGTAAAAATATAGCCTAGAAAGGTTTTTAAATGAGCATTGTATTTTGTTTCCACCTGTAGCCATAAGTAATCTGAGAGAAGTCCTAACATATAGTGACCATGCACAAGGAGAATAAGTGGAAGATATAACATGGGTATAACTCTTTAAGCAGCCTTGAAATGAAAATATATTAAAATCTCTTAGTCATGCAACAGATCACCATTAGGCTGGTCACCAAGTGTTATGGCTGTTTCAGCTTACATTTTAATGTGCCTAATACCCAGTGTTGCACTGAATATAGATGAGAGTTGGTTGAGAGCTTAACAGAAAATCTAAGACTCTCAGTGATGGTAAAACTCACATGCATAAACAAGCAGGCATTGAAATTTGCATGTGTAGTTCAAAATTACTTCTAAAACTGGAACCCAGTATCCTTGAAGATGTGACTTTACAGCTACAGACTTGTGCACAGCTTTAGACCTCCTGTTCGACAAGAACAAAAAAACAATTTGCATCCCACAGTCTTGGGTTTGTGCCTTGGAAAATAATAATGTTCCAGGCACAGGCTTTATAATGGCAGGGGAATACATCCTGCAGGAGGACCTACATGGTTGGACCAATGAGGTGCAAAGGACTGTTTTGTCAGTTTTTCCTGCTTTGGGATCACAGATCTACATTGCAATAGTAATACCTTTACATTATCACTACAGTATCAGTGACCACAGTTGCAAGCAGACACTGCTTGGTAGCCAGTGACAACCCAAAAATAGAGTATTTATGGGAACATTTAGATGAGCTTTTCTGGAGTACCTATTATGTATTCACATGCATAAACTGAAAATGAACTATAGCTTTTTAAAATTTGTCTAGTAGCATAACATTTGGTGCAAATACTTGTGGCCATGTGTCCTTCAGTAATCTGAGAGTTTGAGAATTGCCATTAAAAAAAAAAAAAGATAAATAACAGACATAAACTCTTAGGAACATTGTTAGCTTTCTAGAAAGTCAGCACAATTGCAAATGTTCTTGCAAAAAAACATCTTGCAAAATTAGAGCATGAAGAATGAAATAATTTTTCATACACTGACTCACACAATGGAGAAATCTCTAGGTGAAGCAAATAATAGTGTGAAGGGAAGCTAGAGTGAGACAATATCACAAAACTGAGATACTCTGAAACTGTACTTTCTGTCTGAGAATACCAGTGAAATGTTAGGGGGTTTCTTGGATATATGCATGATTAGAAGCGTATTTAGAAACCATTATTTTGATTTTTTTTTTCTGAAATACAGAAAATACAAAAAATATACTAATATGGTGCAGTCACAATATCTACTTGAAGAAGTGTCGGTATCCAACTCATATTACACAGACTCTGTGATTCAGTGAAACTACATAGGATAATTTTTTTTTTTAAATGCAGAAACATCAGCCATCAGATACAGCGTGCTAGGAAATTGCTGTGAACAATGCATCACAGGAGAAGAAACTTTAGGAATTACTAAAAGTTGTACGTTCTAATGACCAAGGACACAAAATATTGGACATTTGCTGGTAAAAATGGAGAGTTATTGCTGCATGGAATATGTAGCATAAGACATGAACTAAAATGTTAATTTTTGCTTTTTCCAGTTCTTGTTGCCATTTACAATCCACATACTCTTTAACAGAAGATTATATGATTTTAGAAATGCATGTGGAGTTAGCACTAAAATTCCAATTGAAACAAGTCATGCCTGTAGCAGGCCCAGCTAAGATGTGAGGACAGAGTCTATTCTAAGTGGAGCACTAAAGTTAGAATCCTCAGTAACTGGATTCATTACATTTTTTCTGTGTGGCTGATCTACCGATAGCATCCTTCTGCTATGCAAGATGTCTCTGCTGACATCCAATCAAAGTGTCAGATATTTTCTTGAGCAGATTTAGTAGTCTGACATTTCTTTTTCTGACTCTTGGTCACAGCCATCTGAACCCCAGCACTGCAGATAAAGAGGAGTTAGAAACATAAAAAAATCGACATTGCCATAAAAGGCAGAAATAACTGCACAGAGTTTTGCTTGTTGTGAGTGACAAGAAGTGAGAGAACCAAGTGACATTTTCACCAGGTGTTTTTGATATGATGATGTGGACTTGGTAAAAGATAATGCCACATTCCACTGCTTCATGTCAGCAATAGGTTTTTATTCTCTGGTTCATCGGGTATCCAAATGTTATCCTTCTGTCTTACCCTAACAATACCTGTCACTGAAGGAGACCAGTCACTCTTGAAAATTTTGGCACAAATTAACTCCTTCTGCAGCTTCATTCTTATAGTTCATGTATCAGATATTTCACTCAATTTATAGCAGCATGTCAACAACAATAGGAGTTATTGATTTGAATAATGAAATTGATATACCTTTCCACTTAAACTTCCATTTTCATCTTTGTTTTTAATTTCTAAGAATGTAGTGTTACAGTGTACAATGAGAAAAACTTCAGTACATCTGTGTACTTATTTATTAACCACACTGCTTAACCTTCTTTTTCCCCATGTGATTTTTTGTGATGGAGAACTCTTAACAGGTTCACAAGTTCTATGTGCATTACATTTTAGGGTCCTAGCAACAGCATGCATATCTTCAGTTTAGAAAGATGAACTCAATTTACCCTGTACTGATATGTTTTCAGGTCACAGGGACACTATGGAGTTTGCTATGAAAATCCAAATTGTTCTGAATTCTTGATGGAAGTTCAGGTATTTCCCTATTTATTTTATGGATCTTCTTGTGAGCTTAGAAATAGTATTGAAAGGGCAGTTATCTGGCTTTGTAGGAACAATAAAGTCTGAGTTCACTCATAGTTTCTATTGTATTTCTTATTAAAAGCACTGTGAATTTTAATCCAGCTTTGAGGATAATTTATATCCATGCCTTTCTTCACCAATCTCTTTTTCCCTTCTTTCAGCCAGTAGATATGTTACAGACTGCACATTTCCTTCAGCAGCTGTAGTTCTAGTTATTGCATCAGGAAGTTGTAGCACCACATATTGGCATCCAGATCTGCCTTTCCACCTTTACTGTGGTCTTAATATTATTGAATTTTGGAGATTACTGGAGGAAAGGACCAGATCATCATGGTGTGTTAATTATTTCCTTTTGAGATTTGGGCCCCTATATCCATCCTTTAAGAGACCTGAGATTTTATAACTACTGTAATGTATTGATAATCTTTTAACTATAATAGAAAATTATATAGCTTCTTTCTAGATATCTCCCTATATCCACATGCCTAATTTTTTACAGAGATCAATACAATCTCAGACCATTGATCCTAAAATAAAGCAAGAGCACATCTTTCAATAATATGCTGTGGAAAACAGTAGTTTAAAACAAATACTCAAATTGAAAGGGAAATGTAATAGGGCACAGCTTTGTTTCAGTCTTTTTGATGAGATGTGATGCATTATCACATTTTCACAATGGATCCTAGACAAATGAAAAGACAATTTAACATTGTTACAGAAACAAGATATTAAAGACAAACAAGATATATCTCCTCTTTCCTTTTTAAAAGCTCGAGAAATATAAATTATTGCTTGTACCTTAAAATTTAGATTTAGGGGCAAAAATCCTCTAGAATATAAAGAATTACATAAAGCATTGTGGTCTTTAAGGACATTTAGCTTAATGGCTAAAATTCAAAATCTTTAGAAAGAAAATTGCAGAAAATCAGGATTTTCCTTCTGTGTCCCTTTCTGCTTTACTCTCTGAAGGTAATCCTAGTCAAGCATTTTCAGTTAATGAAACCATGTTTTTGATGCAAGTCTGCAGTATAATTTATTTCAATATGCCAAGTGATTAGAGAGGAAGAAGTTACTACATGCTATATTAAATCACTATGGTCAGAGGAAGAATGTCTCTTCTGCCCTGGTCATGACCTTAGTGACCACAATCATGAATATAAGACTATTTTTTCTGATATTTGGCTTACTTGTGTGGAAGTAGTTAGAATTTCAGATGAAAATAATATCTTGACTTTTGATACCTAAGTTGGCCACGCACACAGATGATCTAAAGGATTTTGTTTAAAAAAGAACAACATGATTTGTACCCCTTAAATGCTTTCATTAACATTTAATAAAGCCAAAAAGTTGAAATTCTGAATGCAATTGAAGTCAAGGGGTTGTTCTCCTGACCAGTCACTATCTTTTGTGTACCCAAGCAGGGGTTTCCAAAACTGACTGAGGAGAAGTAAAAAAAGACAGTCAAAATGGTTCTAAAAATTGGTATTATTGTACAGATTTCTTTGGCATTGTAGACCAATGCACCTTGAGACAAGAGCTAACCTGGAGGAGGAACAGCAATGTTATAGTTGTGGAGTCTTAAGGCTGGAGCTCATTTCAGGAGATCAGTTACAGGAATTCAATATAGACCTCCTTAGTACTGTAAGCAAAATGCACCTAAATAAATAGCACAAACCTTTGTGGCCCAATTGGGATCTCAAAGACCACAGTGTGCCCTCATTATTTTAATTTGGATTGGCTCCACTATTATGATACTACTGTTCTCATTACTACTGTTCTCTGTGCTTCCTGTTCTTTGTCTTTCAGTACAAAAAGACACAGCATTGAGCTGTAGTGATTCTGTTATATTATAGAGCAAGAATACCTTACTGTAATTATCTGCTACTGCTCAAATGGAAGCAATATTTTTTCTTTTCCTTTTTTTTTTTTTTTTAAGCAAACACATTCCATAAACACAAACCACTACCTTGCTTCAAAAAAAATCCCACAGTATTTTCTCCTCGGAAATTCCCAAGTGATTCTAAATAGTTACAGTGATTTATTGTTCTTGTTTTCTTGTTTTTCCAACTTGTTTCCTGTTGAATTTGTCTGTCTTCACTTTCCATCTAATAAACCTTTTTTTTTTTTTCCTGAGCTTGTTTCTCCAGCTTCTATACCAAAAAGGTAGATGGTCTACAGCCAAGTAGACAGTCTAGGCATAACTCTCTGCTTTGGATGCCCCTTCCCTTATGAATGACTGATGTTCAGTACAGTAAGCAGTTAGCTTCAGGGCTGTTAAGTTTCTTTTTTTTTTTTTTTTTTATAGAAACTCAAATTATCCTGTCTCATTTTGAATTTTAATGAAGGCAATTACTGAAGTTCAGTGAAGATTAAAAGAGTGAACACATGTAAACCACTCCAAATACCACAGCCATCAAGACAGAAAGAAATTGTTTAGCACAGCACCCTTAGCCTAAATTTAAATTTGAAATAAAAATATCAGCCAGACAAAAAAAAAAAAAAAAAAAAAAAAAAAAAAGCAACTTCCTCTTTTCATGTATAAAGATATCTTGACTGTTTTGAACTTAATTTATTTTGTGGTAGGTTCAATTCAAATTTATTTCAGGTTCTATTTTCTCTATGCCAAAAATAGTTGCTTTGGCTCACTCTATACCAAGTCTCAGGTTTGCAACAGAAGATTTATTTCTATCCAGGAAAGAAAAGTGTTTATTAGCTGAAGTTTATTTTTCATAAAAGATACTGAAGATCAGAAACATTTATACAAAACTGAAATAAATATTTGATTCTATGTAAATAAATAATGATTCTAGTGGCATAACTGCTCATAAGCTTTCCACACAAAATGACCAAACTTCGCAAAAAAAAAAATAGGAAAATTAAACTGCAATTTTCATTGCATGGGTAGCATAAAAGAAAAGGTTTGAAAGTATTGGGAAAGTGTGTCACCCTTAATCAGCAAGGTCTAAACTGTATTTTAAGGGTGCAATGTTCTAAATGTGCTCTCCTTTGTCTTTTTGCACCCTGGGATACTCTCAGTAATAGGATCTCCCTCAAAGCCTTTTTAGTACCATAGGATTTCTTTCTGCCCCACTAGAAGTTCTCTCTGATCATAGATAGCCTTGGATCATAGCATGGATGACAGATCTTGAAAAGGAATGAATTAATGAACAAGCAAGCTTTAAAGAATTCAGGCCTTTGCATCTTAATAACACAAACTACTAGTTTTAAAATTGTCCCCTGCATACTAGTAGATTTTCTGTCATTTCTCTGTGCTGCAGCCCAAGGATCTATGCAAACTCAAAACTTTATGCTGATAAACTATTGCATTCAGTTCTCATAAGAAAACATATCTCTCTTCAGAACTTCATAATGCCACATGAAATCTGTTGAGTCTTTACAATTCCATTCTCTAAAGCCCCAAAGGAGTTTGCTGTTATCAGTATCTATCCCTCCCGTTTGCTTTTAATAGTTCTGATTTAAAAGTACAGGCTGTTTTGGCACTTGAACTCTACAGTTTGGAGCTTGCCAGTAAAAATACCAATTGTTGTTGTCCAGAAATCATAGTCAACCAAGTATCCAATACCCATAAACCCACAGATCCTGTGAAATGACTCTGTAATAGACAGCTTGAGGATTTATTGCTCTCTCAAGACTCTTGTTTGAGATACTATCCTAATAACCACTTATACATAATCAGATGGAATTTATGCAACCTTATCCAGTAAATGGGCCATGTGAATGTTTCTCTATTATTGCCTCTCTAGCTTGCAGACTACAAAACAGTTCATAGTAATTCTATGCAAAAACAAATTATTGTTCTAAGAATAGAAATCTCAATGGCCTTGACATAAGTCATTTCAAAATACTGTTAGAGCTTAGATCTAAAGAAATGCTTGAGGGATAGAAAATTTGTTTGTTGAACTGTTTTCCCACTCAATTAGTCATTCAGCTCTTTGTACTGGGGAAAAAAAAAAGGAAATTAGTGTGATAAAATGGTTGGGGCTACTAAATTTATGCTCCTGGAATAAATCCTTTACAATGTTGTTTTCACGGCTGCCCAGAAAGAATATTTTTAATTTGCATCTCAATATCAAATGAAAAATGTTTTGTCACACTGTTTAGAGGGCAGCAAAATATATCACATTTTTTGAATTACTTTAGGGAATTAAAAACCATGTCTTGTACCTATGAGGGTAATATACATATTTGTAGTCCCAGTGTTGTTTTGTTTAATTTTGCATAGTGTAAGGTATTTAGCAACAATTAAGTTGAATTTTTTTCTGCAAATCTTATGTCCACCCTACTTAATGACTGAGATATGAAATTACAATAGCACCTAAACGAAGAAATATGCAGGAATCAACATGGGATTTTTTTGTAAAAAGATAAACTGTCCTCCTGTCTCACAATTTTATTTATCTCTATTATTAGATGAGCACTGAATACAGACTTTCTGATTCCAAATTGTCTGCAGTTTTAGTGCTCCATTCATTGCTTATGATTCTGTGCTGAGAAGAAACTGGCTGGATATACTCACTGTTTTATCACTCTGTCTTTCCTCAGTTTGACCTGAACTTTAATTTTTGCTGTAATATGATGCTCATCTGTAGAGTTATCAAAGATTAGAATCTTAATATGTTTTAATATGATGACTGAAAAAGCATATATCATACTATGTATCTTCAATAGCATAACACAGCATCTTGACAAGAATTATTGTTAAATATTAAATTCTATACAGCTTCAGTGAGACAAAAGAAGGCTTTTAGTCTGTTCAGTCTGTTACTAGATAACTGCAGTTACAATCCTAAATATTTCTTCACCTTGTAAAGAACAGCATGGGGCCAAAGCCAGCAAGACAATATTAAATTTGAGAAAGATTTGTCAGTGACTTTTTTCTATTACATGGTTTCTATCTGCTATATGTAATTTTGTGTCAGTAGCCAGTTTATTACATTTGTGTGTACATAATTATTTTAAAGAGATGTATATTAATATTGACACATACTTAAATTTTGACAATCACATTACATGAATTTTCTGAAGTTGCACTCTATCACAGGAAAAAAAAAAAAACCCTGAAACAAACTCTTAGATGATTTATGATGTTTGGATTTCATAAATTAAATTTCAGCCACTGTCTCAATATTTCCATTATGTAAAATTTTATAAACTAAGGTAAATTTTATCTGGTATGCTTGCCAGAAATATCAAGAAACTGTTTTATTTTCATAGAAGATACCGTACTTTACTATTAACCTGCAACTTAATTGAACACTAAAAACAAAAACTGTAAAGAAACTAAACTCATCACTTCATAGAGTACAGATAACACCTACACCAGTATATAATGCCCTGTCTACACTTATTATTCTGTGCTTGTTTTGCTTTAATATTAATACATTGTTTTGGACAAGGTAGAAGCTAAAGCCAGCTAGCTGTACTTGCCAGTGCTAGAATTGTCGCCTGAAGTATTGTGATATTTATTATAAATGTGCTGTACAGCATCATTTATGTGCTTAGTTCTTGCTCCATATTTATGTCACTATGGGTCTTTCCATTTCATTCATTAACCTCTGATAAAAGCTTTGAGTTCAGTTTTGAAGTACAGGTACACTTTGGTTCCAGGTGAATAAAACAGACCCATTCTGATGCTTGTCTCTCTGTCATACCTGCAGTAAGGCACATGGTCCAGTGTTCAGCCAGGAGTCTCGTGTTCAAGTGTCTGAGCAACTGGTACAGCTTCTGTCACAGAGGGACAGAGAAAGAAAACATTATCCCCTGTTAATGTCACTATCCTACTTAACAGTGTTTTGGGAAATGATGTTTGCAGACACACTTCTCAGGCTGTGGGAGGGAGGATGGAAGGACAATGTTACTATGGGTTGGGGACTGTGGTAGCATTGCCTTATGCTGTGAATGATGAACTAAACAAATGCATAGTGTATATACTGTGATGCAAAACGGCGAAATTATTACTTATAAAGTAGATTTTTTAAATCACAATCAATAGATAAGTGTCTGGCTCTCTTCCTCCTGACACTTTTTCCTTGCTCTGCCATGATCTCCCCCATGGGCTTCAGGGAAACAGCCTGCCTCACCACCAGCTTCTTCATGGGCTACAGGGGAGTGAATCTCAGCTACAGTGCCTGGGCCACCTCCTCCCCCTCCTTCTCTCTGACCTTTCTGTCTGCAGGTTTATTTCTCACTAATCAGCCCTCATTCCCCTTTGCTGTGCAGCATTATTCCCTTTCTGAAACATGCTTTCCCAAGGTGTGGCTGCTTTGGCTGTGGGCTCAGACATGTCCTGGTGGATCTGTCAGAGCCAGTGGGACTGGCTGTGCCTGCACAGACACCCCTGCAGACCCCAGCATGTTATGTTATAGAACAGAAAATGTAAGTAACAGATGCAAATTCCAATGTTAAGATTTATGACTTACATATTCAAAATTCTAGGAGAGACATTTTTAATTTACGGTAAAGGAAAACTATTTATATTTGTGTAGTATTTCAAACAAAAAAAGAAAAGTGGTGAGTTTCTTCTTTCTGTTTTTAATTATTTTTTCAAATTTTATTTTCCACATTTAGTAGTATCTTCATCAAATTACTTTAACTTATCCTATTGTGCTAATTTTAATTAATAAGTGGAAGTAAAATACTTTTCCAACATATAAAAAACACACCAATTAAACATTTGGAAATTCCAGAACAGTAAAGAGCAAAATATTAAAGTAGCAACATCACCGTTCAAAAAAAACAGCTATAGATCTTTGAGTTATGTTTTTCTGTGTATATGTTTATTTAAAGTAATATTCTGAACAAATAAAGGGTAAGCTTTACTGGTGAAAATGACCAGAGGACAATACTCTTAGTGGAAAACTAAAAGAGTGAAAACCAAATTCTAAAAATAATCTGATACCTGAAAAGTGCAGAATTAAGGTAAGGTTATGAGATACATAAATAATTAATTAACTCATATGGAATATTTGATTCCATGTTCTGATCTGGGCCACCTACACTAAAGATACAGCTTAGCCAACAGAGTTAACTTGCACCACACTTTCACCTCTTGGTGATCTTGGGGCAAGCCACTCTTGGCACAATTTAGCCTAGATTCTCAACTTTTATAGTTGTTTACAACTGTAAGAAACCATAGCAAAACACTGAAGTTACAGAACATTGCTGGTTCCAACTGCATGTTCCTTCTCCCAGTAGGATACCGAGTGCCTGAAGTAACAAGTGTTGCCATAACACACCCTAAGTTCCTTGTCAGGCTTTTCTCTAAGTAGTATATTATAGGGCACCAAGGTCTGCAACACTCTCCAGTCTAATGGGGCATTTTCCCCCATTATTGGCACAATACAAAGCAGCTAGGAAGGGAAACCAGGACATGCTTCTCTCTTTTTTGAAATAGAAAATCAGGCACTTATCATATCCTCAGAGCTGTGAAGATGCATCTTTTATGATAATTTGTTTGTCATCTTCCTTTCATTTGTTGAGTATTCATTGTTATGCCCAAAAGTTGATCATACCACTTCTTGTTCTTCAGTTACTTGCTGTTTTTTTATGCTTTTTACACACACAAAATAGAACACAGTGATAAAAAGCTGTTGTGTATTTGAGGGTAAATTGGATATTTAAGGTAAAAGAAAAGTATCTTTGCTGTGGACTGAGTCAAAGAAATAAATTGTGGAAATATAAAATAGAAGTTACATACAGAACTAGTTTTAAAACAGATTAAATGGGGAAATAAAGATCCAATGATCAGGACTGTGGGTAAAGGCACCCTCTCTTACCACTATCAACACAAACATTCATACAAGGGCTCAATAAAACAAATTGTTTCCTCCATTACTTAAGCAAATGCTGGTTTCCATCCCACACATAAAATAACTTACACTGTATATCTTATTTTAGTCAATGCAGCTAATAAGAGATTTAATTAAAATGATTAGATGATTTTTCTTTTCATAAACATATATGGCATTTATATTGCTACAACTGGGATTTATATCTCAATTGTAAAAGTCTCCTAGCAGACATGAGCCCTAATTACCTTAAAGTTTTACACACATTTTGAAAGAAGCCCTTATTTACAGTGAAATTAAGCATTGTCTACATAAAGAAGATATATAAATCAGTAATATTTTTAAGAATAGGAGTTATATATTTCCTCTCCAGACTTTACAAGCCTGCCTGTGACCAACTAATTTGATTTAATTAACCATAATCAGGGCCTATTGTGCATTTGAATAAACTAATTTGTTACAAAGGAGATATGAAAGAACTTTTAATAGATTCACCTGCAATTCTGGAAAATTATAAATAATTAATAACTAATTTCATGTTGCAAAATTTCCAGCTGAATGGAGCAACATATTTAAAGGCTTTAAAAGTATATTTACTTTAATACTTCAGTGTTACAATGTGTACAGGCAATGTCAACAGATTGCAAGGATAAAAGAATCCTATTTCTTATGAGTTATTAATAAGGGTTTTTTTTTACCTGAAAGATCATTTATGGGACTTCAAACACAAGGATATAACTTAAAAGGAAGAAACACCTGCATGTGTATGTATATTATATATATATATATATATATATATATATATATATATATATATGCATATCCATATGGTGTTTTGGGTTTTTTTTTTTAATAATTCCATCTGATAATATTATAGAAAAAATATTTTAGATTAAAAACCCCTTATTTTTTTGAAAACTAACATAATAAATGGAAATAGATTTGATTTATTTCATTATCTGCTTTTCTTCTCCAAAACAATAATGAACAAAAGCTCTTTGGAGGTAAAAACAGCTGAAGAAAGCAATTTGTTAATTAAATGTAAGCAATTTGATTTATTTATTTATTTCTGTTTTAAACAGCACAGATACTCTGCTTGGAGCACATTAAAACTCTAAAAATATTTAAAATAAAGATGAATTTTTCTAGATTTTGAAAGCTACAATTCATGCTTTTATACTGCTTGATAAATGCTTTCCAGATAATGGTCAATATTTTTCTAAACTTAGTTGTGTCCCAGTAGTGTTTATTCTTGAAGAAATTTAGTCCAATATTTGATTTATTTAGTTTATTTTCCTTATGTGCAATTATTTTTTGATTCTTGAACCATTTTATTTTCTTTTTTGAAAGAATACACACTGTAATTATTTAATAAACCTAGCAAAAACAAATACAGGAAGTCATTAAGAGTTGACCTGGTCAAAGTTCAAGAAAGTTGTGTTTGTATAAAACCAAACTGCCCTTTTTATTAATTCTTGCCCTTTCTGTTAATTCACATTTACAGACCATAAAATGTAGTATCTGACTCTTCAGCATACACTCACTAATGTACTGTTTCTTTTTAAACTTCCTAATACTTACATTCTTTATCTTTCTGAAACTTGATTTTAGTAATAAAAATTTTTCCACGATTGTAGGCTCTTACTCTTGCAGTTCTGCAATATCTGAACTCTGCTGTCAAATATGTATTGAACAATAAACACCACTTTTACTACCATTCATTATCTCTAGATCTGTGGAGAAATATTAGCTGTGACAGAACCTTTCAGTCTGAGAATTCAGCTGAAGAGGAGATTTAGGGTGACTACAGACAAGTGACATGTCTGAAAGACCATGGAAGGTAACAGCAATTGCATGTGGGGAGAACAAAATAAATTAGAATGTTGACACAAAGTAGAGTTGAGAAGCAAATTACTGGGAAAGAGAAGATTGACAATATAGGCGTAGCTTGAAATGAGTGTAAGACTTTCCCAGGGTGGTGTTTTATAAGAACAGCAATGGACAGCCTGGAGAATTGAAAGTGAAAAAAGAATTATTACAAGCAGAAAGGATGGATAGATGAATAGGCAGAATTAGAAGGGTAGGATGGAAAGAAATATTGAAATCAGATGATGTTCTAAGTTCAAATATAAAAAGACCTTAAAGATGCAGGGAGATGATGCTTTGCCAAAGGTTGCCAAGAAATGCATTCTCAGAACTGATAAAAAAGAAATGGGAGAAGTGGCTGTACAATAGCATTACCACTGCTTATTAGCAAAATAGCCAGGAGAAAATGGTTTCAACAAAGGCAACCTCTCCTACATAACATTACTTTTTTAAAACAAGTAATGATACTTTGTCAATGAAAATGTTACCTACTTGGATATTTCTGTTAAAATACAAAGATATAGACTATTAATTAACTCTTAAAAAAATGAAATTAAAGTAATGCATGTGTCTGTGGTATTTTATCATAGTATTACAATTCATATCTCTCATATTTTATTTTGATTCAGTACTTCTTTGATAGAGGAGAGTTTCTGCACAGTATAAAATTAGATATATTACTAGCTTTATTTCTGAGGTGGTAATCTCAGAAAACATACACAAGAGGCAAGAAGAACAACAAAAATATTATTCAAAGTTTGCTCTTTTTTCCAAAAGAAAATTTTACAGATATTTTGTCTTTATCTTCTGAGATTTTTATAACACTCATGATGCAGTTTTCTTCATCACTTCAGTTTTACTTGCTTTGATACTGAATAAACTGCAGCTCCTAACTACTAAATCTCATAAATCTGCTGATAATTCATATATAACCGATAATGCACCTCTTTTTAAGAGAGAAACAAAGAGTGATCCAGCTAAGTGATTATTTGTCAGCCTGCCAGGATAACCATATCTTACATGTTTTGTGCATACCAATAATCTGAATGTATTTCAAATAGTTAGATAAATGTCTTTTAATTCACAAGGATTTACTACTTTTTTTTTTCCAAGTTTATTGCTTTTTCAGCTCTGGTTTATCAGGCATCTCAGAAATGGCTTCTGTATGATTGCTTTGCAGTTATATTTTCTTGTAACTATCTGCTTTCTTTTTCCTCAGCTTTAATGAAAATGCACATTATACCAAAGCCTTACTTATAGGCTTGTAATTTTATCTTCAAGTTTTTCATTTCTGCGTCTGTCAAAGTTTGCTTTTTGCTCTGAGATGAATACTTTGAAATACTATTCATGCTGATATTTTGCAGATTGTACTTGTCTTAAACAGCACCATATTCCTCAAGCAGTCTTATTATGCTGAATAATGTGGTAGGGTAGTATTTTTTTCACCATAAGTGGGAGCAGCAGATTCTCAACTTGAACTGAAAATGCTAGGCAATGATGGAAAAGACTGGGATTTTGAAACACTGAGTTCTACTTTGTTAACACTGAAGACCACCAGTTATCAACTCATCATCTATGCAGTTTTAAGTTTTAGATTGTTTTTAATACTGTCATGTGAGTGAAGTAAATAATGTTTTTAATGAATGTGAAACTTGGCGACGTTACATAATGGAAATACGTTTATATATATTCTATATAATATATGCTATATAATAAAATACGAATACATTATAATTTGTAATATTTCTCACAATATAAGAGTATATATAAGCTCATATAAATATTGAAGCCAGACTGGAATATTACAGCTGACTTAATGACCATTTTAAAACAGGGTAGGACTCTGTTTGAAGCAGGAGGACTCTGGGAACTAATGAGCAGTCAGCCTCACATCCATGCCCAGAAAGATCATGGAACAGATTGTCCTTGAAGATATGTAAGATGGAAGATAGGGAGATGCTTAGATACAGTCCACAAGGCTCCACTAAGGGCAGACTCTGCCTTCCTAATTTCATGGCATTCTGTGGTGGAGTAACTGCATCAGAGGACAAGGGAAGAGCTACAGATGTCTACTTGCACTTATGTAAACACTTTGATAGAGTCTCTCACAACATTCCTGTCCATTGCAGAGATATGGGTTTGATGGATGGACTCTAGGTTTGATAAGGATTTGAATGGATGGCCACACCCAAAGAATTGCAGTTAATGGCTCAGTGTCTAAATGTAAGCTACCAATGTGTGCTGTCTCTCCTGTCAGTTCTGGGATCAGTATTTTTTAATATCTTCATTAATGACATAGATAATGGGATAGTCTTCACCATCAGCAAGTCTGCAGATGACACCAAGCTGATGCAATTGATTTGCTAGAAGAAAGGGATTCCACCCAGAGGGACTCCTTTAGGAGTGGGACTGTTTGAAGCTTATGAAGATCAACAGGCCAAATTCAAGGTCCTATACATGGGTCATACCTTTCCCCAGCATGAGCATAGATTAGAGCATTAACTGATTCAAAGCATCTCTGCAGAGAAGAATCTGGAGGTGGATGAAATACTGGACACAACCTAGCAATCTGTACACGGAGCCCAGGAAGCCATTCATATCCTGAGCTGCATAAAAAGTAGTTCAGCTAAAAGATTGAAGGAAGTGATTCTTCCTGCTCTATTCCACTCTTAATCGACCTCACCTGGAATACAGCATCCATCTCTAGAGTCCTGAACACAGGAAAGACATGAACCTGTTAGAGAAGGGGCATAGAATTGATCAGGGGCCTGGAACACCTTTCCTGAGAAGAAAGACTGGGAGAATTTCAGTCTATAACGGCAGCATGTAGGATGGAGAAAGGCTTTTTACCAAGTGAGAGTACAAGGGGGAATGTTTTTAAACTGAAAGAAGATAGGTTTACGTTAGGTAAAAGAAAAAAACATTTTTATTATCAAAATGGTGAGTGACTGGACCAAGTTGCCCAAAGAAATTGTGTACAGTCCATCACTGAAAATGTTCAGTGTCAGGTTAGAGAGGACTTTGAGCAAATATAGGTTCTATAGGAAGGTGTTCCTACTAGTGGCAGGGGAGTTGTAACATGATCTTTCAAGGTCCCTTCCAACCCAAACCATACTATAATTCTATATTTATATCTATATTCTGTCTATATCTGTTCTAATTCTATCTATATGTTTATTCTAGCATAATTTATATATATATGCAATATGGGTGTATATATATATATATATAGAGGCAAATAATATCTGAATTCCAAGTTCCTCTTTGGATGTTTCGGTACAAAAGTACAGTCATAAAAATCCACTGTTTAGTAGCTATCTAAAGCCAGAGGTATTAATCTTTTTGGTTATGTCTCTTTTTAACACTAATCTTCCATGAGATATTATACTCCATTCCTGCATATATCCAGAAACAACCTTATATTGATTAGGTTGAATAGTCTTTTACCTTTCTCATGAAATTTTGAAGCTGGTCCATAGACCAACCTTCTTTCTTATGTGAGTTACTGGAAAGGTTTGAAAATAATAATGAATTTGGTTGCCACAAAAAATTTAAAGGAAATATTGCTGACGAAGCAGGCATAGATCCTCCAACCTATACCAAATACACTAAGTAATAGGGGATTTCTGTAGGTTCAACCATTCCCAAAAAGAAGGCTTCATGACATGTAATGATTGCTTGGGAAAACAAATGTCATCACTCTGGACATCCACCCTTCCTATTTCCTTCTTCAGCTTTTATTGATGAGCACAGTGTGATGTGGTGTGTGATATCTGTTTGTTCACTTAGTGTGGTCTGTCTTGTTGGTGTCCCCTCCCAGATTCTCGTTCACCCTCAGTCCACTCACTGCTGGGGGAGGGTGAGAAACAGAAAAGGCCTTGACACTGTACAAATGCTGCTCAGCAATAGCAGAAGTTTTGGTATGTTACCAACACTTTGGTCACAGAACTGAACTATAGGCCCACACAATCTTCTAAGAAGAAAAGCAACTTTATTCCACTCCAAACCAATATACAAAAACACGGAGGTCAAGATCTAGATCTATCCCTTTTCTGAATTTTCTAACTCCTGGAATACAAGGACGTTCGCTCCTCTACAGAAAAGTTCATTGGAGATAACATGTATATGCAAGTCAGTGGCTTCTATTTTGTGCTGTGTTGTGAACCCAAAAGGACATGTGAACTTGAAGTGGAGCTTGAAGAAATAAGAGATTGGCGATACGTGAGGGAAGCATCTTTGCATTTTCCAGCTCCGACTGAGCTTCATCAGATACTTAACTTCTGTTTTGGGGGGAAGTATTAAAAAAACCCCAAAACCAGGAATAAAAAAAAAAAAAAAAAACATACTAAATAACATATTTATTCTTTAGAAAGTGTTAAAGCTTATGATGGAAACTTTGGAAAGCCCCCAGAGGTCAAAGGAAGTAAAAAGAAACCTTGCTGTGAAATGCAGGAAAATAGTACTTGATAATGTCAACCATAATTTTATATTCATGTTTGTAATATGAAGAATTTCACTTTTAACAGGCTATGATTTGACTTGTCCTTTTCTCCCCCTGCACCAAATATTGGTGAATGTCTTTGCAAGAGTATTGAAGTCTGAATGTGTTACTGTTGAAGTCCTTGTAGCAAAAGGCCGATAAACTTTGAATTAAAACTGCATCACAGAAGTTTCTTAGGACATATCAGAAGGTTGTTCACTATTAGAGACTGATGAGAAATAGAGTTACTGGAGGAAAGAAGAACTAAACAAAAGAAGTCCTCAAAGAAGCAGCTATAGACTGACCTCTTTCCACTATGGAGTGCCAACTCATAGCACAGGATGTTCTCTGCTTTTCAACAGCCTAAAGCACTAAAGAAGATCTCAAGTATCACTTAACACCATAAATGAGAAGGTGAGATTTATTCCCATTTCAATCAGAGCTGGATAGAGTACTTTGATTGACTTCAGTTGCCATCATGTTCTCATTACACACCTGTGACTCCTTTCTCGTGTATATTTATTCTATGTGCTCAGTCATGTTGCTCTTCGATAATTATCTTTCTGAAGTGGCTTACACACTTGGAGTTACCAAAGCAGGGCATACACGTTCTTTCTCTGGAAAGGTACAGGAACACTTTTTCGCCTTTCCTGTCTCCAGAGATCTAAAATGAAAGGCTAGAGTTCCCCCATTTATTGTACTGTGCTTTATATAGAAGCACTGGACTATAGATAAAATTGCAGCAATTTTTCAATATTTTTGCAGGTGTTTCTTCTTATTTCTTAAAATTAAAATGAAGATTGCTGAGGGCTAGATTTTTTCAGTTTCAGTGTTTTCAGATTCCACTGTCAATAAAAGACAGTCTATAACTGTGGATGCAGAATGATGTAAAGGCTTAAATGTAGATGCTTTGGGTTGCCTGGCTAAAAACTGGCTCCATCTCAGGGCTGAAGAGCAGCACAGCCAAGGTCTGATCAGGGACATTTACCACAGATTGTCAGAAGTCATAAGATTCCCCCAGCCATATAACTTCTTGTCTTTGGAAAATAATTTTGAAGCTGCAGTTTAAAAAAAAAAATTAAAAAAAATTAGAGATGAGAAGAAGAAAAGTGCTCCCTCTCTACATTTCTGCTATCCAGTATTTCTATGGATTTTTAAGGACTGTCATGTGCTTGTCCTCTTTAGGACAATAATTATCCATTCATAAAACCATAGAATCATAGAATAGAATCATAGAATCATAGAATAGCCTGGGTGGGAAGGGACCTAAAATATCATCGAGTTCCCAACCCACCTGCTGTAAGCAGGGATGTTTTTCACTAGACCAGATTTGTCAGAACCCCATCCCATCTGGCCTTGAACACTTCTAATGTGGGGTTGACACAGCCTCTCTGGGCAATCTGTGAGGTGGCCACCCTCATTCTATAACAGGATGATGTTATTTATACACTGCCTATTGTCCTTTTCCTGTTGCCTTCTGCATCACCTGCTTGACTTCCAACATTTGACAATTGCTTGCTCCTCTACCCTTAGCAGGTCATCACCATCACTTTAAAAATTGACCAGCACTGATGGGCCTCATCACCTGAAAAAAATATTTTACTGGGTGACCTTACTCACTAATTCACTGATGAGTCTTAATTCTTCTCATGCCCAGAGTTGAGATTTTGTTGTAGTTTTTCCTTCTGTCAAGAGCGATTTTAAATCACATCTCTTTGTGGATACTGTGGCCAAGGAGGCCATCAGTTTCTAAGTTCCTTACAAGATACACTCTGCTGACAAGCAGTAGACCAAGGAGGGCAGCTTTCCTAGTCAGGTCCTTCAGGATCTGTTCCATAAAATTGTCACCCTGGTTTTTTTGGGAATCTTCTGGCCTGGGTTGTACCAGCTCTGTGATGGTTTCAGTTAATTTCTGGCAAGTTGAAATCCTCCATAAGGACAGGGAAGTTGACTTGGAAACTCCTTGGAAGTTGACTTGGAGTCCCTTAGCTCTTCAAAGAATAGTTGAAGTCGTCGTCATGGCTGGGAGACTCTCCCAGTGACATCCTCATTATTTGCTTACCCCTTGATTCTCATCCAGAGATTCTCAACTGTGCCATTGCCAACTGTGAGCTCCATACACTCTAACCCTTCTATTACATGCAGTGCCACCCCTCTGCCTCTCCTGCCTCGCCTATCACTCCTGAAGTGCCTGTAACCAGGCACTCCAGTCACAGCACTCATCCCACCAGGTTTCATGCCTTGAGCTCCTGCTTTTTTGTTCCTCATGCTTCCTGCATAAATGTAGAAACATTTCAGATGTGGTACATTATAGCCAACACCTAATGAAGTGGGTTGAGGGACCCCATTAGTGCTAGTTTCCTCAAGTTTTGGCATGTCCTCACACTGCTCATTGCTGGTGAGCCTGGTTTTGTCTCTTTCCCCCATCCAAGTTAGTTTCCAGCTCTGTCAGCTAGCCCCACCAGCTCATGTGCTACTTAGCAACCTTTTTAGTTCTGATATTATGCAAAAAAATATTTTGCAGTCTCTTTTATTACTAATATTTTCATAAATATTGTGCAATGTTAGTGTAATCCTGGCTTAAATACTGGTGGCAAGAAAGCAGGATCTACTTTAATAACTTCCTTGTATGAGAAAGTGAAACCTCCATGCTTCCAATATTTTAAGTTCAGAAAGCAAACAAATGTTACTCTGTGGAGTCTAGTCCAGTAAAAGGAACACTTTTAGTATTTCTTTATGGTAGTGTTTAAAAAATAAATTTAACAAATGGCAGTCACTTATTGAGTTGGATTCCCTGAAGAATCCTCATTCCAAGTCGCAGTAGTAAAGAAAACTCTGAAATAGATGAGATGTAAACATTCCAAAATTAAAAAAAAAAATAAAAAATAAAAAATCTCACAATATAAAAAATAATATCCTTGAATATTTATGTTATCTATGAGGAAAAATCTTGTTAGTTTTCCAATATATTTTATTCTATAAAAATTATTTAATAAGTTTACTAAAAATCTATCAAAAAAGGATGGATAAGAATTTTTTAAGAGGTGCAAGTATAAAGTTTGGATGGCAGCTAAGACACATGCTCCTTCTCATCACCTTTTACACGCTTTTATTTTTCAACTCAATTCAAGATCTGATTTATTTGGGGATTTTTTTTTCTTGAGCACTCAAAGCAAAAATAAGTGCTGAGATGTATCTTTTTATGTTTGGTTTTGCTTTTCATGGATTTTGTTATTTATTTGTTTGGTTGGCTAGTTTGTTGGGGTTTTTTGTTGTTATTATTGGTTGGGTGGGTTGTTAGTTTTTTTTTTAATTTTGGGTATTTTTGGATTTGTTTTGTTTTGTTTTGTTTTGTTTTGTTTTGTTTTGTTTTGTTTTGTTTTTATTTTGGGTATTTTTGGTTTTGTTTTGTTTGGTTTTGGTTTTTTTATCTTGAAGAAAAGGTTCATTCAACTTTAATTAGAACATTTCTTATTTGGTGGTTGATTTTTCTAGGGTTTTTTTGTTTCTCTCTATTGGGGTTTTGCTTTTAACAAATATCTATTCTTATTCTTCTCAGACAGATTAAGTAGTAGCTGTATGAGGCAGACATTTTTCATCAATTTGACACACAACTGTAAATACAATGAGTGGGCATATCTAATAAAGCTCTTAAAATATTTCCATATCTTATGATCAGCAAAAAAAGTGCTAAGGGAACCAAGTAGGAAAATAATTTAATTCTTCACTGACATTTTTAAAGTTCATACAACTCAGGAGAGATTCCTAAGGATTGAAAAGCATCAAAGAGAACTTCATTATTTTCCTTTAAATGGCCATAAGGGAAAACAGTGTGTTTATAATTTGCTGGGGGAAAATAACTCTCATATGAAATGTCCAAAGTAAAGCAAATCCACATAGCTTGATTAAGCATAGTCAACATGGATTCAGACAGGAGAGGTCATGCTTAACTAACCTGCTGGAGTTCTTTGAAGATATTACTGCCACAACAGATAAGGACAATTCAGTAGATGGTAGTATATTTAGATTTTCAAAAGCACTTAGCAAGAACCCACATCAGAGATTAATGACTAAAACTAAAGAGTCATAAAATGGAAGATAAAATGGAAGAGTAATGTAAATGTTTCCCTTGATACAAACTGGTTTTCAGCTTGCAAGTAGCTTAGATTGGGGCAGGCCAATAGGTCATTTTTTAGTACTTCTGTTCACAGTTTCTATTGGTCTGTTAGGTACTGTGGTTGGGAGCAAGATTTGAGAACAGAGGTGATGTTCTTAATGGAAACAGAAGAAATGACAAAAAAGTGGGACACGGTTAAGCCATATATATGTATGTGGATACATATATATGTATGTATGTATGTATGTGTATATATACATAAAATCTAAATATTTCAAATCACTTAAAATAGGGTACATCTGACCCCTAACTATAATACAGCTAACAGTGGAAAGGTACATAATTGTTTACTCAAAAATTTTTTTGGTGTTTGGTTTAACGAGGAGAGGAGAGGAGAGGAGAGGAGAGGAGAGGAGAGGAGAGGAGAGGAGAGGAGAGGAGAGGAGAGGAGAGGAGAGGAGAGGAGAGGAGAGGAGAGGAGAGGAGAGGAGAGGAGAGGAGAGGAGAGGAGAGGAGAGGAGAGGAGAGGAGAGGAGAGGAGAGGAGAGGGAGAGGAGAGGAGAGGAGAGGAGAGGGAGAGGGAGAGGAGAGGGAGAGGAGAGGAGAGGGAGAGGAGAGGAGAGGAGAGGAGAGGAGAGGAGAGGAGAGGAGAGGAGAGGAGAGGAGAGGAGAGGAGAGGAGAGGAGAGGAGAGGAGAGGAGAGGAGAGGAGAGGAGAGGAGAGGAGAGGAGAGGAGAGGAGAGGAGAGGAGAGGAGAGGAGAGGAGAGGAGAGGAGAGGAGAGGAGAGGAGAGGAGAGGAGAGGAGAGGAGAGGAGAGGAGAGGAGAGGAGAGGAGAGGAGAGGAGAGGAGAGGAGAGGAGAAGGAAGGAAGGAAGGAAGGAAGGAAGGAAGGAAGGAAGGAAGGAAGGAAGGAAGGAAGGAAGGAAGGAAGGAAGGAAGGAAGGCTACATATTTGAGAAAATCCAGATCAAAGTAATCCTCATTTATCTTGATATTTTCTAGTGGCTCTTGAAGCACTGCAGAATAAACCAAATGCCAGTTAAATGGTGCTGGTTGTCAAAAGCAAAATAGCAATAAAACTTCTTGAATAAAAGGAGTGTGCATCATCCCAGCTAAGAAAGAGAAGAAAACAAGTCTATATAATTACAAATGGGAAAGGATTTTCTTTACTGGTTTCTAAATTATATCATTAGGTACCTTACCAAACTGCAATTATGACTTCTTTTTTTCATTTTTTTTTCTTTTCCTTTTTTTTTTTTTTTTTTTTTTAACTATTTGGGTAGTAGCTTAGTTCATAAAAATGTCCCCAAATTAATCTCCTATACCTAACTGCATATTGTTTGCAATCAAAGATGATATTAGAGTTGCAATAATCTGTTTGCTATTGTGATATTACAGAATACTATAAGCAGAAAATATTTTTCAGTTTTGCAGTTCTGCCAGTAGGTGGTACTAGTAGTTTCTAAATTTGTTAATAAATGCCTTCCACTTGAGTATTACATATTTCTGTTGCAGCAAGTAATGTGTTTCTACTCTACTGAAAATAACTTACTTATATTTGATGCATTTGCACTCAAGGGAAGATTTTAATTCAGTTGTTATTTCTTTCAGTGGTGATGTCTGTAAAGTATCCTTTAAAAAGTATCCTTTAAAATGCAATTTAGAATTTTTGTGACAAATCTACTAATTAGATTTCAATTGAAAGGTAATATTAAAATATATTTTAGAAAAAGTTTCCTCAGTTTTCTGAATCTTCAAGATACAGCTCAGTATTCAGCCATAAAATTTTTTAGCAATATTTGCTCTCAAAATTTAGAGGTGAGTCATTCAAGTAGTCCCAGTACATCTTTTTAATTCAATATTCGGGCTACTAAACCTTGAAAAATTATCTGTTGTTTTGCTGTGTAGGTTTTTTAAGCTTATGTGTGTACCTGAATCAAAATTCTCTTTTTTTTTCCCTACTTAGGGAAGAGTCAGACCCAAATATTTACAGAGATACAATAGTAATGCCTACAGAAAATATTAGTTCAAGGCAAGGAAATGTCTTTATTAGGCCAGAACACTGCATGCCAATAGTAGCACTTCTGTCTTTGCTAGTGGGCGACAACAGATGCAACAATAAAGTTACTTTGTTGTGCTAATTGCCTGTAATTAACTGATTTAAATACCCCTTGAAAGAAAATAAATTAAACAGAATTTGAAGTTTCTTCCAAGAAGTTGCATGATTTAAAAAGATAGTGAGGAGACATTGTTAATTTGGATGGGATTGAAATCTACTTTCCCTTGGAAATGTCAAAGATTAAAAAATAAATAAATAAATCAAACCCCAGGAATTACACACTGCAATGACATACTACAGTCACCTTCAAATGTTTGACTCAGAATTGTGACCACCATGTCAATTGTTCTGTCATTGTCATATTCATAGAAACAGTAACAGTTAAAATGACAGAAAGTGATGTTATTAGCATGTACCCATAGCTGTGTGATCAGAATTCATTATGGCAATGTGAAGAGGTTATGGATTCCTACATGACCTGACAAGGAAAAGCTTATGTACTTCTTTTGCAGTATCTATAATGTCTTCATCAGATTTACTTTTTATGTCAGACAGCTTTTCTTAATAGTTGATACCAGTTCTTGGTTATATGTTATGCCTTTTTATTGATAAAATCAAAGAGATTTTGTACAAGTTGTCTGTTTCTACATGTGTTTGACAATATCTGGAAAGGGTATGTACTAAATTTTGTGTATTCTTTTGAACTTCATGTAAAATGACTGATTTATGATGGGTTACTCGCTTGTTTGCAAAACACTGTCAGTCTGCAAACTAATATATTTTTGTTAGTTTTATTCTCATTTTCAACATTGCTGATTATTGAAGGAAAGGAATGCCCATTTCTCTCAAGGAACCTCATGGGACTTTATCTTCTCACCTGTAGGCATTCGACAGAGGTAACTGCCGTGGTTTACATTCATATATGGTAACCACTTTTTCTTATTTTATTCATGAATGGTTCATGGTCTGAGTAACAAATTTTGGAGGATTCTAGGTAGGAGTGAGAGATAAAGTTTCAGTGATAAATAAGGTAATGCATGTAAGTGTTGAGATGAGTCTGGCTATTGCAGCTTTTCTTCTTGTCAGACTGAACATGCTGCAGAATTTCACAATGTTAGGGATTCTTATGCTTATACTAAAAATATATTTGGCTGTAGCAGATAGGAGAGTGTTTCATTATAATGTTAGCATGAATTTTTTGCATTTGGTTTTCAAGTTTCTTGATGGATTGTCACCAAGTAGTACAATAAGTAATAAGGATGATAAAGGCAGAAGTCTCTAATATTTAATTTCAGAGAAGTAATTGACTCACACAGAAACTGAAAGGGCAGTGGGTGTGGTGTGATGCTATAAAGATTTAAGTATGACAGTCATCTTTAACTAGGGAATTTGGTCCCTTCTATGACAAGACTGTGGCCATGTGATATGGAAACATGCAAAATTGAACATCTGAAGGAACATGGAGCAAGACCTTTCCCTACCTAGGTGCCTCTCAGGGATATTCAGGCAGCAAGATTTAGTAGTCTCTCTGCTGTACAGTTAGAAAAGGAACAAGAATCTTGAATACTGTCAGGACACTGAGGGCACTAGCAGTCCTGACAGACCCTGCCCAACACCTTCAGGCTTCCCTTACCCTGCCATGGGAGAGGTCCCATGCCAGCCCCACAGCCCAGCCCAGCCTCAGCCTGCTCCCGTCCCACATTCCCAGGCAGGTGCCTGCTGCCTGCGGCTGCCCTGCCCCTGGATGGTGAGTGGGACAGCTCCTGGCTGCCAGACACGATGCTGACAGACCCTGAGGAGCCCTTCCCAGCTCCTGAACCCTAGGGAGATCCTGGCTTCTGCAGAACTCCTGGAAGCACTAGAGGCTGCAATAGTCTCCAGACTGGAACTTAAGCAGAACCATTCTGCAGCGAAACTCAATTTTTCAGCAAATTATTTCACTCCAAGTTTTTAATATCCAGTAAAATATAATTTGTTTAAACTGTAATTTGTAATGGAAAAGCTAACTAATTCTTTTATTTCATGGCTAAATTACTAAAGATCTCCATAATGTTTAGGGCTTTTTGAGGCACTGAGGTTGATGTGATATCTGGATCCTATATCCAAGTCTCATGCTATTCCAAAGTCAAGCCAAAGCTGACTAAATGAATCACTGCTTAAAACTAGCTGGCAGCAACAGAAATTCAGGCAGCAAGATTCATTTAACACATTGATCCATAATAGCAATGCAGACTGAATCATGCTGGCTATTATATTACATAGGAAAATTCAATTATCTGTTTGGTTCCTTGCTGTTTTCCCACCATAAATTGATATATCTGTATCTATATACACATATGTATAAATGTATATAACATCTCTATGTCTGCTTAAATACATATATTTTCATTTACAGAAATCTATGCACTGATATACAGTAGCCTAATACATGTATTGATATATGAGTGTATATCTCTAGATAATAACTATAAACCAAAAATGGTTTTGTTCCAAATATGCAGGAGATATATACATCTGCAAGCAGAAGAGTCATTAAAAGTATTGTGCATGAATTGCTACTAATTTAAGGGGATACTCAGTGGCCCTGAATCTGCTGCAAAAGGACTGTTATTCCAAGCAGATTTTAGGGGAGCTTCTAGCATCACTAAATATTGATGTCTTATTTAGAAGGGGACATAGTGTTTGTGTTATTTTTTTTAAGATATATTCTTTTGTTGAAAGGTAAAGACTTAGTTTCTAAATTGATTTGAATATTTATTTATTTATTTTTTAAAGTTTAGACAGCATACTAAAAAATCAGAATACTAACAAATTTATGATAAATATGAATACCTTGAAAATCTAAAGCTATCATTTTTTGGGGAACTAGTCACAAGTACATAAAAATAAGCCTTCTGTGTTGTAGAAAACCCTTGCCAAAATATACACAAATAAATGTAAGTTACTGAGAATGTCATTGACAATAAAGTCCCACCCTTAGCAGTAAGTAATAAGTAAGTAAGTAAGTAGTAAGTAAGTAGTAAGTAGTAAGATTCACGTACAATTCTTTGCTTAATCTTTAAGGAATACTTCCCATGGCTCTAAAGCCTAGATTTACTTTAAATGTTTGCAAAAATCCAGCCTCAGAATTTAAAAAGCCTTTTACATTAAGAAAGCAAAAGGTATTTATACTTAAAATATTTTAGTAAAGTTTGTCATTTATACTTACCACAGTCCTGATCTATGAATTTGTACTCTAGGGATTGTGACACTAAAATTTTATGTTCACTTATTTTGTTTCATAAAAATGTTTTCTCTTTCCCATCCTCTCTAAAATAAAAGCATCAGTCTCTTACCTTTTTTTCTATTAATGTATTCCTTGTTCATCCTTTTCAATCTGAGACTAATATTGTTTCAATTGTTTAAGATTATATTTTAGAAAAATATAATATATATGTATTGAGAAGTAACATAAATTTAAGGAAGATAAAATCGCTTTGATTCTCAGAAGGAAAGGAATGATGTCAGGAGTTGGTGTTGTGACCAGTATTCTTTAACATCTGTGTGTGTAACATGGACAGTGGAATTGTTTCCGCCCTTATCAAGTCTGCCATGACAACAAGCCATGTTGTAGGGAGACATGTTGGAGGAAGGGGATGCTATCCAGAGGGATCTGGACAGCCTTGAGAGGTAGCATAATGCATACCTCATCAAGTTCAATGAGATCAAGTGCAAGGACACCTGGACAATCCCAAGCACAAATACAGGGTGTGCAGAGAATGGGTTTAAAGAAGCCCTGAGGAGGTCTTGGCTGTGGACCAGAAGCTCAAAGCAAACTTGTGTCTGCAGAAATCCATAGAAATCCAGCTGTCTTGGGCAGAGTGAGGGAGAGAATTCTCTCCCTATAAGCCACTCTGGTTTAGACCCCTCTTAAGACTACTTCATTCAGCTCTAGAGCTTCCAACATAAGGACCTGGAAGGACCTGGACCTCTTGAAGTGAGTCCAGAGGGGAACCATGAAGATGCCAGGGGGCTGGAGCACCTCCATGAAAATAGGCTGAGAGAGTCGGGTATGTTCAGACTAGAGAAGGCTCTAGGGAAACCTTACAGTACCTTCCAGCACCTAAAGGAGGGTTACAAGAAAGCTGGAGAGGGAATGGCTTTAAAATGAAAGAGAGTAGATTTAGGTTAAATATAAGGAAGAAATTCTTTACTGTGAGCATGGTGAAACACTGGAATAGGTTGCATAGAAAAGTTGTGGATGCCCCATCCCTCAAAGTGTTCACAGCCAGCCTGGATGGGGCTTTGAGCAGTGTGATCAAGTTGGAAGTGTCCCTGTCCATGACAGGAGGGTTGGAACTAGATGATCTTTAAAGTCCCTTCTAATCCCAACAATTGTATTGTTATAGGATTCTATGATAAGAATAGTAAGTTGAAAACTACATAACTTATTTTTTACTCCTTAAAAAGAGAATAAAAGTATAGTAGTGTAGTCCAGCTTTCCAGTAGCTGTTTACATGTAAGATTTACTTATGTAGGTAATACCCTGTGTTAAAAGACATCTGAGTATGAAAAACTGCAGCCAGGATTCCATTCATAAATACCAGAAAAAAACCCTTAAATTACTTTTGGTTTGGTTTACTCTTTTTTTCAATGTTGACTACAATGTTTTTTAATGTTTCTCAAAATATTATCTAGCTTCATGTACTTCCACTATACTACAGATGGTTTTCCTATGCTATAGTATGTAGAGTGCATTTAAAGTCAGAAAAGTGTGTAAACATCTACTCAAGTTTTAAGAATAGGAGAGGTCTATGTAGTTTGGATTAGTGAACTCAAGGGGTAAAATTCTTAATATGAGCTTAACTGTTGCTACATATGGAATTTTTCTATAGTACTCCTATGATGAGGAAACCAAAATCTGTTTGGATAATTTCTCCACAGAATTTCTATAGTATGTTTTAGTACATATTACTTAATGACACAGTTTTTCAATTTCTTATTTAAATAAACTCTTCAAAATCTTGAACATAGAACTAAGTTATGAAAAATAGTTTTATTTCGATTTAAGGTTTTTTAACTCCCTCAGTAATAAGTTCCTTGGTATTAAAGTTATATTTTTTCTACCTAACTAAAAGCAGCCCTTAATATATTATGGTGAATACCCACGAGCAAATAATGTGCATTCACTGTCAGTTATAATTAAAAATATTTCCCTTTTGTATTGAATTTTGATAAATGACTAAAACATCCTTAAAAAAATTATGTTGTGCCCTTGAAAAAATTAAGAGAGAGCATGGCATGCAGATCTGATGAACAGCACTGGCAGAGCTTAGGAGTGGTTTCATTTAAATCATCAGTATAAATATTTAAACATTAGAATCCCTTTATCACTCCCAAAAAGTCGCCCAAGATCAATGGACTGAAAGTACAAAAAAAAAACCTCAGCCAAATATGAGCATACTTTATCTTTGACCCGCACTATAGAAATTTTATGAGGTAAACATGTTCCATAATCTTGGCTCTGGCAGTAGAGAGTCTATTGCTGTCAATGACTACTAAATTGAAGAGGACACAATGAAAATCTAATTATATAATATAAAGGATTTTTTGACTTTTGTTCTTTCTAAGGACAGAACTGCCAATTTCAGTGTTATCATCTTAACACTGCTTAGATCTCAAAGCCAAAATCCACTTTTAAGTCAATACCTCTGCAAACATCAAGTATAATGCTTCTCTACTCAGCCAAGGCAAAATAAAAGGTTTAGGTGGGTTATTTTGGATTTCCTTTTTTTTTTTTTTTTTTTTTTTTTCCCTGAGAAGAATCACAACCAAAGCTAGATTTTTTTACATTTCTAATAATAGTTACATGTTTTTACTGAAATAATTATTTTCACAGGCTTTATTAGAATACATATATGTAAACACAACTGTAATCTTTGTTATTTTTGCAAGTAGGATTACAGCCATGGACTTCAGGAGAGCTCATTTTAGCCTCTTCAGGGATCTTCTCTGAAGAATCCAGAGAAGAGTCCCTGAAGGGACCTTGGAGAGGTCCAAGAAAGCTAATCCCTTCCAACCTGACTGATGCTGTGATTCTGGTTATTTTAGGACAATTTCTGTCTCTTTGCAGGATCAACAAACAATGTCTTTCTATAGGTCCCATAAACTCTTGGACATTATTTAGAAGTCTGTAAGTGCAGTAATCCAAGTATAGTCAAAGTTGTTCTTAAATTTAGGCAGCCACAGAAACAATTGTCTCAAAAACATGAGTGACAAATTTTGATGGCTTTGGTTGGGAAAGAATTGATTTTCTTCATAGCAGCTGGTATAGGCCTTATGGTTTAGGCTTGTGCTGGAAATGCTGCTGACAATTCAGGGATGTTTTAGCTATTGCTGAGCAGGGCTTATACAGAATCAAGATCTTTTCTGATCTGCTTCTCATGCCACCTCATGAGGAAGTGCTCAAGGTGTTGGGAGAGGACACATCCAGGACAGCTGACATTGGCTGACCCAAGGGATATTGCACTCCAGATGGTGTCATGCCAGCATGTAAAAGATGAGGGAAGAAGGAAGGAGGGAGTGTTTGGAGTGATGGTGTTTGCAGTGGTGGTGTTTGTCTCCTGTCACCATGACACATGTTGGAACCTGCTTTCCTGGAGATGGTACACTGCTGCCTGACCATGGGAAGTAGTGAATTAATTTCTTGTTTTCTTTGCTTGCATACACAGCTTTTGCTTTACCTCTTAAACTGCCTTAATCCCTCTTTTACTCTTTTGACTATTTTTCCAATCCAATCAGGGCACTGAGTGAGAGAGTGAGTGAGAGTCTGTGTGGGGCTTTTTTCTCCAGCTGACAGAAATTAAGCATAAATTACAATTAAAATAAGAATTTAATGAGAACAGGTAGCCCAATTTTTATACATTAAATGTTAAACTTTTTTTCAGGATGCATACTTGTGCTGCCTATGGTAAGGGGGGAAGAACAAAAAGTAAAGAAATTTTCTTCATTTTTCTTCCTGGGAGGTATTAGAGAAGAACAAGTGAAGCGTAAAGTATTCATGCTGTAAGAGCCACATACTGTGGCAAGGCACAGAGAATTCTTAATTGATTCAAGTAAGAAGAAAGCTAAAACAGTTAAAAGACACAGCTTTTTCCATTTAGTTTTCTTTGCCTTTTTCAAGGCACCTGAATTTTGTTTAAGTACAGAACAGAAAACTGCCAACACCTCATTTCACGCTGCATTTGTAAATGACTTCTTTAAGGCCAGAAATAAGTAGCTACTTGTTAGCAGAAATCTCATTTAGCTGTCAGTAAAAAGTATCCTAAGAGCATCTAATAAAGTAATTATATTGAATACAGTGCTCAGAGCTTCTGCATGTAAAAAAAGATTGAATCAGGCACAATGCTTAACAATCACTCAGTATGTTTTCAGAGCTAAAGAAAAAAGACTATTATGAAATTCATAGACTATTATGAAATAATGGAGAGTAAACATTTTCTCATCAGTTATTTGTGTTTTGGCATATTTCTTCATATTGTTTATTAAAGACATGCCCTTAAACAGATAAAATGCTGTCTAATGTTTTTAGTATTGTTGGTTATTCAACAGCACTGCTTCATTTGCATTATTTGAGTTATCACATTTACCTTATTATTTATTTATTGTCAGTATTGTTTTAAGGTATCAAAATGTTTTTCTCCAGTGCAAAAAAAATTTGAATGAGTTTTTTTATGACAAACAGAACATTAACAGATTTTAAACTTAAAGTTTTCATGGCACAAGAACATGATTTTGCATCCAGTTCTATCATATACCTGCAGTGTTAAAGTAACATCCCCTTTCTGATTTTGTGAAATTAAAACTTTCTTATTTTGTCCTGTTTTCAATACAGATGGATAATTTTCATATTTTTGCTGACATTTTTTCTTGAGTATGTTAGTCGTCTCTGTACCTTCTTCCCTTACTGCTTTTGTGATATGTAACAAAAGCATGGTTTCAGTTTCATAGCTGTTCAAAATTATTCTTATGTCACATACTATTATTGAGATTTCACTCCTCTTCGCAGTTGACTCATCATGGCTAGTCTCCATCATCCCCTAATCAAATTATAAAATACGGATCTATTAAATTTCTCTGGTTATTTACTTAAACTCATGAAGAACTATGTCATGATCCTTCTTCAAATTTCAACCTAAATCCCTCTTTGTCTTGATGGTTATAATATTCTTGTCAGCATTCAAGTTTCTAATAAACTAATTACATTGACTTTCATATTTTCTTTTATCATTCATTTATTTTATTACTTACTTTATTTTATTATTTACTTATTATCCTCCTGTTTCTATTTCTGACACAGTCCCAGGTCATAGTGCTATCAGCTTTTGGTTTATACTTATAAAGGGTTTTACATTAGAGGCTGTGGGGTTTTTGGTTGGTTGGTTGGTTGGTTGGTTGGTTGGTTGGTAATTTTCAGCTTTTTTTTGTAGAACTATATTTATTTCAAGGAATACAAGCACTATGGCTTAACCTCAGACAGCAACAAATCCCTGCACAGTCACTCACTCACTCCCTCCCTCACCAGTGGGTTTGGGGGAAGAATCAGAAAGGTGAGAGTGAGAAAACTCATCGTTTGAGATAAAGGCAGCTTAATAGGGAAAGCAAAAACACAAAACCCCCACATACAAGGAAAAACAACAAGGAATTAATTAACCTTCCCTTGGGCAGGCAGGTGTTCAGCAATCTCCAGGAGAGAAGCACATAATGGTTGTTTGGGAAAACAAACACCATCACTCCAAATGCCCTCTCTTCCCTCCTTCTTCCCCCTACTTTATATACTGAGCAAGAAGTCATATGGTCTGAAATATCCCTTTGGTCACTTTGGGTCACCTGTCCTGGCTTTTTCTCCTCCCAGCCTCCCAAGTACTCACAGCATCCCCACCATCATGGCAGTACAAAAAGCAGACTCTTTGTGAGCCATGCTCAGCAATAGCAGAAACATTTCTATACCATCAGATCTGTGTTAAGCACAAATCTAAAACACAGCCCTGTACCAGCTACTGTGAGGAAACTCTACCCCAGCCAAAACCAGCACAGCAAGTCTAATCCATAATAAGTTTTCACACTTTCCATTTCTTCTCTACCCTGCTGAATTGTTATCTTTTGAAGACAACTCTAGCTGTAAAAGTTTATCCACATAACAAGTCTGCCTTGCCACGAAAAACTCTTTGAAATGTATGATTTTAATCTAGAAAAGCATTGCATTATGTACAATATGTGTGTCATTAACTCATTTAAAATAAGAAAAAAACTAAAAAAGAAATATATACTGTAGGCAAAAAGTCACTGATATGTTTTTCATTATCATGTGACCTTCTCAGCTGAAAGCTGAGCTGAAATATTAAACATGTTAATAAGCTGCTTGGAAAAATGTGGATATGAATGTTTTCACAATATTTTGAGGCCCTTATCTTTCGTAATGGTAGGAACAGCTTTGCACTTCTGCACCATTTTATCATCACTTTTCCTAGAAATCTTTGAAGCTGAAAGATTCCAAACAAATCTTTTGTGTAGTTGCAGCATGTATGGGTCTGTATTTCTTTGAAGTTCAGATATCAGATGTCTCACGTTCTTTCTGAGCCATCTTTCTTTTGTTCTTCTTTGACAGTATTACACAGCAAAAGTCCAGGGGACATGGGAAGAGACAGTGGATCTGATTCTGCTGTTAGACATAGATCCTCGCACAGAGAAAAACCTAAGAAATCCTGAGAAACAGGAAAGGAAGAAGATGCCTAGATTTTATATGGGTAGCTGAACCTTCAAGTTGTTTGGCAAAGCACAATACCTCTAGGTATATTAGCTGAAATCCCTTGTTCAATCTAATGTAATGAAATCAATTAAACACAGAACCTTAGAATCAGAGAACAACTTGGGTTGGAGTAGACCTCGAAAAGTCATCAGGCACAAAATTTTGTGAGAAAGGAATCTTACTTTAGATTATCTATCACCCTGTCCAACAGCATCTTGGAAACATACAGTGTGATGGGAACTCTACCTAGGGAGATTTTTTTCACAGTGAATGGTTGTTCTCAGTGAAAAAATCCTGTCTTATTTATAGATAAAACCTCTCCTGGTGCAATTTGTACCAGTTGCCCCTTTTAGTCTCTGTGGCTCTTTGTAAAGATGAGAGTCCTCATTTGTCTTTGTAGCCACCCTTTAAGTACTGGAACACTGTGGTGAGGTCCTCCTTGAACATTCTCTTCTCCACAAGAAAAGACCTAACTCCTTCAGCCTTTACCCATAGAGCAGTCTCTAGCTCTTTGATTATCTTGGTGGAAACATATCAAACTATTCACCCAACTAAACTATTCACACCGACATACTTTTTGATCTCCATAGGATTCTTATTTGATCACCAAAATAAAAGAGATGAATATCACCCTAGGATCAATCCAAAGGCTACAATTCTCGTATTCTAAACTGGCTTTTTAAATTGCTGCTTTCTAGCTATGTGCATGTACAAGGGAGATTCTGACCAAATTACCTTGATCCCTTACATCCTTTCTGACTCCTTTCCATGTTCTTCTATTAAATGCCTGTAAATGTTGTAATACCTCATTTTTATGCTGAGGAACCATCATAAAAAACTAATCTATGATGCAGATGTCTCAGAAATTGCTGCATGAGAAGAGTGGAAGGAACAGGAAGTTCATTAACAAGCAGAAAAAGTAAAGAAAAAAGTAAAAACTATAAAAAAATGCCGAAGCAGCCATTGTAGCTGGAACACTCAATGAAAAAGATATGACAAGAGATTTAAGAGATGATAATCCCTTTTTTAATCAAAGGCAACAGAAGTTGCTGAACAGAAAGTTGGTTGATAGATATTTCTAAACACGTGTACATAAATACTTATATATGTGTGTGAGAATATACATGCATACATATGTATGTATATACATACAGAGTAAGGAGCTATGATGTTTTATTAAAGAGAATTTGAAGAGATTACACTTGAAGAAATAAATTAATTCCATATATTATAAGATTCCAATTTTATAAGAAAGAGAAAAATGACTGAAATATTAGAACAAATAAAGGTCTTAATCTGAACAGATAATTTTGGGAGAGCTTGTGGAATTCATGGCCCGATTTATCTCAGCACAACCATCCTGAGTGTCAAAATGTTGATTGTCTAGTCTAAATGAACTGCCTTGGGTATTCTTCTGGTAAATTGAGACAGGTACTTTAAGACAGACGTCACAACTCACATTTTAGAAATTTATATGAATGCCATCCCCTCTTAAAACACTTTTTGCAGAATAGTGGGATTTTAAAAACATTGCTTCAAGTCCAACTGTTATTTATATCAATTAACAGGATATACTAAACCTGTTAATTGAAGAGCCCAATTCCAAACTCAATTAAAATATTTAATACTATAAAATAGTAGTGTATAAAACTTAAAAACAAATTACAGGATATTGCTCTTAGTTCCATTTAAATTGCTATGAGTTGACCAACAAGAAGTTTAGATTCAGAAAAAATAAACTATGATAACAAAGCGGCATAACTTGTGAGTTCTGAAGAACAAAACGAAATTAAAATATCAGCAGATACTCTAGAGCATTTAAATTACTTTGCAGATTATTAAAACAGTTAAAATTTTTAAGTACAACATCATTAGTTATGCATAATGGTGAAGTGTTGCTGCAAAAGGCAAGAGTTTTTCTTGAAGTCATTTCCATCTATGTGGTGTTTATGAAAGATGCAGAAATTAAGGAACAAATATGGCTTCCAGCAAAAAAAAAAGGATAAAGGCATGGCAAATAATCCTCTAAATACTTTAATAGACAAGGCAATGAAAATTTCAATGGACAAGACAGCAGTTAAAACTGAGTTATTTGGAAGATCTAGAATGGAAAAACTTAGTAGAGCTACTTCTAATTGTGGAGTAAGAAGGCTTGAGTGGTGTCAGCAGTTCTGCTGTCATGATTATGAGACTGTGGGACCTGGATGAATATACCATAATTTGCTTAATTTTCTATGCCTTTTGCATCTGTATTTTAGTTTCCTTACTGCTAGAGTACCAAGGCAAGGATGGACTGAAGGCAACTAAGCTTTCCTGTGACAAGTAAAAAGGAAGTATGTGCTGTATGGGTGTCCTGAAAGGTAATAATTTAAAATTTAATTTGATTTTCCAGAAGTTGGTTGGCCTCTGTGGACAATAAAACTTGTCACTGATACTTTTTTCTGTTATTCTTTTAGTGTTTTCTTTCAGAGACAAATAATTTATGCAAACCTGAATAGATTTTCTAACTTTCAACCAAAAATGTAGATAAATTTCTAGCTAAAATTAAATTATTTCAATACTCCATAGATACCTCAGCCTAGTTCTTAAGGACCTTTCCCTGATATGAGATACTTAACTTCTTTCCAATAAAAGACTTTGCATACCACAAATACCGAGGCATTCAGTGAACTAGTTGTATATAATTTCAACAAAATGCAGAAATTGTTAAGGGTCTATTCCAGTTATGTTACAGGGACATTCTGCTTAACAGCATATGTGAAAAAAAATCTATTTTTCTAATAAAATCTGTAAGAGTACCCCATAAGAAAATATATGTATTGAATGATTAGTTTTATATTAACACTAAGTATAGTAAAAAAAAAAAAAAAAAAAAAAAAAAAGATAAAAGAGAGAGAGATAGAAATGAGGCCATAAAACACATCCTGGTGAGTACAGTAACAAAAATGTCCTGCAAATAAATTGGGGCACAGCAGGAAGGACTCTGTGCATAAGCAGCAGGCTCCTAAAATTGATTATCTGTCATGCTGAAAGTTAATGGAGCTCTCTCAATATAGAAACAATATAGTCAATCATGCTTCGTAGTATAATTAACTACTGACTAAAGTTGGAATGAGTTGAAAATATTTCATGGGTATGGCAGAAAGACTAGCAGAGTTGATAATCTTCCTGGTTCTGTAATACCAGTGGGAGGTGTTGAATGACTGTAGTGAGATGCTGTGTACCTATGCTGGGCACACTGTAAATTATTTTTACACTGCTATGGAACATGAAAATGTAACCTTGCATTTTCATATACTGATACTAATAGAGTTTCAAATCATATATTATAACACAGATGTTTATAAGATCCACGTCTGAATTTTAGTTGTTTTCTTTTATCCATGATGAGAAAATATAATCTGTCAGGAGTGCCATTGAAATTATTGGTAGTCTAACTCCTGATAATTTAGGAACACAGGTGTCAGCATGTCTGCAGAAAAATCAAACAACAGGTAATAATAAAGAACTGTATTTGAATCAGAGAATGTTCTGAATTGGAAGGGCCCCACAAGACTCATTGAGACCAGCTCTTCAATGAATGGCCAATACAGGTTTTAAACCCTCAACCTTGGCGTTGCTAGCACCGTGCTCTAACAAAGTGAGCTAATCTCACAGCTATGAATAAAGTTCGAGGCAAATTTAAAAATAATCTAAGCAAGAGGATGTTAGACTACCATGATGACATGCAGAGAAATGGGACTTCATCCTGGAGGCATCAAGTGCTGCTAAAAGAAGCATCAAGACCAATAGGAGGGTAAAGTCATTTATTTCCATAGGTGTAGGAATGTGCAGGAAAGGTGTCTCAGTGCTTTTAAGTAAATGAAAGTGAGGGTGAAACTGATTACATAAAATATACCTGGCTTTTTCTAAGCTGTAGTTGAATGTTAACTATGTTTGAGTTCCCTTTGTTAATAACTACACTTTTTGAAATTATATACCAAGTTTTCAGGATCATCTCTTACTTCCTTTGGATTAGCTGAACCAGGTTTTTCAAGGATCAGAAGTAAAGATTTATTATTTTATTTTATTTTATTTTATTTTATTTTATTTTATTTTATTTTATTTTATTTTATTTTATTTTATTTTAGTAGTATGGGACAATATTGTAAAGAATCAGAGACTTGAAGTACTAATAATTTATTATTTATTTTCATTATATTAAAATAACACAGGAAAAGGACAGCCAATCAACCAGAAAGCAAAAGTCTGGAACAGTTTTCTCAGTTTCAGTGATTAACAGCAGAGATGATAAAACAAATATCAGTTAAAAAAAAATGAAGTCTAGGAAGAGTTAGAAAGGCCAGCTCAGAGGCAATACTAGTAATATATCAGCAGAATGTTAAGCTTTAATCAGGAACCAGTACTGTGAGGACTGTGAGTGCTTTGGATTTCCAGGCATTAAGGCTAGACTTACATTCTCCTGGTAAGAAGATAAGAAAGACAAAAAATTCTACTGTAACATGATGTATGTACCATCCTTGTAATGGCATATAAACATAAGTTAGATGAAGTATCAGCATTGCTCAGGGTATTGATTGATTAGCCATAAAATGTGAGAGTGAAATTTACTGAAGTAGTTAAATGTCTTTTCTGAGATATTATTTCTCTCTATAGGAAAAGTGAGTGATCTGATCTTCTTATTGCTTATGCCCATGACTGAAGCAGAAAATATATTTATTTTGTATTATTAGCTAATTACAGATATGCATCACAGCTTTACAATAAGAAGAAAACAATGATGGGAGAAAGGCCTTATCAGCTAGCAGACTGCATTGCAGAAAACTTGAAGAGCTCAACAGTAAACATAAGCTAAAGCTGAGTAAAATATGATACAGAAGTCTGGTTTTGACATATGAAGATTATATAGGATGCAACCATCTTCTTTTTAAGAACCAAATACCTGAGACTGAATATCTAAGAAAGCAGGTATCTGAAGCCATAACAATATCTACACAGCTGAACACAGCACTACAGGTTATGTTATGTATACTTTTTTTTCATAGAATAATATTATTTCATATGCTTTTATTATTGTGTGCCACAAAGTTCCCAATGGAAAGGCAATTTAAGTCACTAGAAGATAAAAAATTTATATATATATATATATATATATATTATGTTAGTTGTAGACACAGTAAAAGATGGTGCAGACCCTGAAAAGGTCACACTTCATAAACTACCACTTCATAAAGGATTCTGTTTTGTATGACTTCAAAAAGAGAGAGCATTTCACAAGAAAAGCCTAAAAATACCTAATCCAGTTTTGGAAATCTTGGAGAAATCTTTTAGTATTCATCATTAAGGCAGATTTTATTATTGGACTAAGGTTTATTTTAGAGAAAGTTTATAGTCAATGGAAATTTTATTATTGACAAAGAAAAATTTCTTGATAGTGTATGAAAACAAATTATTTTTGAGATAGTATAAGTCTTATCACATATTTTTTTTAAGTTTCCTTGTTCATTCATTCCTTCTGGTGACCTTGAAACACATATCCTTTCAAGGACTTCTTTTATTTCTAATTCCTCTACCAATGTGAAACTGTAAATCAAAGCCCTCAAACGTTACCTAAGGACATAAGGAAGGCATGGATCTCTGAGAAGACATGCAGGGAGAATTCCTAACTTTTAAGGTCCCTTTTCTTGACTTCAAAAAGAAAAGGAGAAAAAAAAGCCTCAACAGCTTTTTGTATCATTGGCATTAATAAATTACGTTTGACTTTTTAAAACTATCATAAAATAAATTTAAGTTTCCAATAATAATGTGGGTCTGAAAATTATAGGAACATTTTCTATAGTTTTTCACTAATTTTCTTCATTTTTAAAGTAAAAGTTGGAGGTCATGAACCTAAAGGTCAAAACTCACAAACTGAAAAGGCGCTGCTTTTTTTCCCCCCATAATAACTTGTGTTTTCTCTTCAAATGGCCTTGTGTAGTACTTGCTGAAATCACAGAGGGCTTTTGCATTGACTTTGCTGAAGAATGTTTGGGCCTTGAATTTGAATAGGAAGAAAATATGACAGTATATTACAGGAAGAGTCATTGTATAAGGGAAAAGAAAGGCTTTTTCTATCAATGTAGAGCACAGGAAATTGTAAAACTTTTAGGAAAAGGACAATGCTTAATTTGAGTTTCTCTTTAATTTTCTTCTGTTTGTACAATCTCTGTCTGCATAGATGTACTACAAGACTAATTATGTCCTACCATTAAATACCCTAAAAAAATGTGATGACCTTAAACATATAAATACCAATACATATCTTATTATGAATACTGTTTATGTCATATTTTATCCCGAAGTGTGGAACTTCAGTCATACAGATTTCTAGGTAATTTAAATATGCCATTCCATCAATAATTGTAAGTTCAGTATAACTACCCTTGAAGCATTGATTCCTTTCAATTCAACACTAGGGGTTTTTTGTTTGTTTGTGTATTTTGGATTTTTTTGGTGTGATTTAAGGTACTGAATTTGCATTAGAATTGTTAAAAGTGTTTAGAAAATTATTCAGAAGCATATGAGGGACAGTATAATGTTTTTAAAAACCTCTGTACAGAAGCCAACTAAAGCATACAAAGCTTTACAATTTGAGTGACAGTGCAGTAATGAATGTGGAGTAGGTAACAGAAGGTCTCTATCACAAGGAAAGCAGTGTTATGGTTTAACCCCAGACAGAAATTAGGCAACACATAGCTATACCCTAATTCTTCTCTGGTGGGATGGAGGAGAGAATCAGAAGGATAAAAGTTAGAATACTTGTGGGTTGAGTTAAAAACAGTGTAATAAATAAAGTGTAAGACACCCACAAAAGCAAAGCAAGACAAGGAATTCATTCACCCCTTCCCACAGGCAGACAGGTGTTTAGAGAACTCCAGGAAAACCAGGCTCTATAAAAAATAACAGTGGCTTGGGAACACAAACACCCTCACTTCTTCCTCCTTCACCCAGCTTTTCGTGTTGAGCCATATGCTATGAGATATCCCCTGGGTCAGTTAGGGACAACTGTTCCTGACATTTCCCCTCCTAAATAATTGTGTCTCTCCCCACCTCGCCAGTCTCTTCAGTGGTGGTGTGGGATGAAAGGCAGAAAAGGGCTTGAGTTTGCACCAGCACTTCTCAGCAATAGCTAAAGAATTCCTGAAAAAAATCAAAACTTTGCCCCATACCAGCTACTCTGAGGAAAATTAACTCTATACCAGTCAAAACTACAGGACAGGGTTTTCCTAGGGAACTATTTTTTTCATCTTACAGTAAAACACCATTGGAGCATAAATGAGCTGCAGAAGCAGCTATGGGCTCTTGAATCTACTTAAGTGCAAAACATCTCTGCATGCTCACAGTGGATATGCATGATTCATTTGAGGTGTTTTCAGGTAGTTTCTCTTAAAGATTAATATCACAAACAAATTAGGTCTGCTACAAACACCTGTCATTGCATGACAGATCTAGACACAATAGACTCTATGAAGTCTAATTAATTAATTAATTACTGTTTGTAAGTGCATGAATACAGCATACAAAGTGTGAGGTTACCGTATAAAAATTCTGTCAAATATAATTTTAAATGTAACTGTCTTTTTAATCATAAGTACCTATTTATGGAATTATCATAAGCTTCCTCCAAAATGTAGGACTGGCTGTGCAATATAGTCATACATCTTGGCAGGAAGAATGAATATGGTCTGTGGCCTTCATATTTATTCCTCAAAGTACACCTGTGACAACATAATGGATATATCCCTCACCATGCCCTCACTTCAAGATGCAAAAATAATTAATTTGAAAAAAAAAGTCAATTAACACAAATGAAATTCAGACAAAACAGACTGTAGCCTATAGGTGGCAAATCACTACAACTGTGAAGGAAATGAGAAAAGAAAAGTGATATACAGCTGTTCAAGACAGGTCATTTTGTAAACAGATATGGCCAGAACTCAGCATCTTCTCTCTATTGTAGCAGATGTTCTACTGTTAGAAAAAGGCATTTAAGTGTAACAAACTGTATGCACTCACAGTTGACTAGGGCTTGGGTTGGTTTTCAGACATAAGCCTCTCATGGCAGCTGAGACACCGTACAGCATACAAGATTTCTGTATGACTAACTGTAATGACTCAGGACTAGAGGAAATCTGAGATTCTGCAAATTGGCAGCTAGGGGACACCCTGTAGAATCTACAGTTCATTAGATGCCTAAGCTTAGGTGACTGAATCACACTGTGGTATCCAATAATCTCTGTGACAAAAGATGCTGTTTTTTCTAGCACAGTATAATACCAGGAAAGAGATCTCTCTATATGAAGTGGAACAGGTATCTTGACAGGAAAAGAAACTGAGCACAGTGTGTGATTATTCAGTCTGTAAAACAGCTCTCTCCACCTTATCTTATACTACAAATTTGGAAAGCAAGAAGTTTGTTTCTCCAGGATGTTAGCAGGGCCTCTGTGGTGCTGTATATTGTGCTGAGGAAGAGAGAGAGAGCAGGTGCATAGGAACTTTGTACAGAGAGACACCAGAGTATTGGCATATTTGTCATAGGCAAACTGTACTATGAACTTCATCACTCATGATTTAGTTGAAAGCTCTTTGACAGTACACAAGGATTCTATTGTAACAATATTCTTGTTTCTTTGTGATCAAGAAATTAGTTAAACCAGCCTTGACAGCTAGTCATTCCGTTTGAACATAAATTGAGTATTCTAACATGGAGGAAAAGAGTGTGATTGTTTTTTTTTCCATTCATGTACAAGTACATGTGTATTTATATAGGAATTTTCTTAATTTAAAATGTGGGGGTTTTTTTCTTGTCCAATTCTAACAGGTAAAATGTAAAGCATTCTAAAATATTTTCCATTGAAGTAAGAGTCTGATGTAGAATGTCTGCCAGCAAAATGCTATTAACATCCATAGAAAAATGAAACACCCAATCCTCCTCTATTTAAGGTCAGCGATATAATATATTCTTTTGCTATCCTACTTCAAAATTATTTTGTTGCTTTTTTCATATTATTCTGTCTGTATTTGAATGTCTTTATTCCTATTCTGTGCATTTACCTCATTCTCCTTTTGTCATCCACACACAGCTCTTCAACAGAAAACCAAGGTAATACCAAGCCCGCACCATGTTGCTGCCAGCTGGCTCAGTAGGTTCAAAAGCCAGCTTCAAAGGACTAGGGAGATTTTTTTTATTTTGAAGTACTTCCAGATTCTTTCACTGGAACAGAAACACAGTAGGCTACCTCTACTTGCAAAACAGCCAGATACTGAATATACAGAACTGTGTCTGCAGACACAGTGAGCCTTATACAACTTTTTTATGTATGTAACTGTTGACTTCAGCAGAAATTTTCCTGCATTTGCTAAGTGTGTGTGAAAGCATATTCCAGTCCAGTGAGCTTATGAAGCATTTAGGAAAGAAGTGCAGGGGTCTAATATTCTTACACCTGATTATTTCTTTCTTTCTTTTCTCTCTTTTCCCCTTGTGTTATCTTCTTACCCCTCTTCGTGATCACTGCGGTTAAGCAAAATTATATTAAGGCTTTTTGTAGTTGCAGCTCACCAAGAGCTTCTCCTTCCAACAAAAAGCTTCACCTGGATTCAGCCTTCACTCTCATATTTCTGTTACAATAAGAATTATTAATAACATTTCTTCAGCAAATCTTGATCTGAGACTGCCATCTTGACTAATCAATCATGAAAGAAATATTTTAAGGGGAAATAAGTTTGTATTAGTTTGTAGGGAAAATAAGTTTTGAAGTGAAATACAGAGAACTGGTGAGTTGATTTTTCATATATCGTATTTATTCCTATGTATTTTTATTCCTTCTGTAATTAAGTCTGATTTCAATCATTTAAACTATGCAACAATTCTATAAATTTGGACACCACTTCGGAACAGCTCTCTAATTTAATTGATTACAGCCCCACACTATTAGCAAAGTAGGGCTAATCACAGCTCCAATTACCTTCTCAGCTACAGATAGAGTTGGATGTATCACTCTAATGTAACTGTGGAGCTTTACCAGCCAGGTGACCTGTTTTGAATATAATATAACAAAGCACTTGAGAACTCAGGATTGAAGTGTTATTACAGATTTACTGCTCCTCATCATTTACTTATATAAGGAAAAAAGCCTTCTAGTTATATATCACTCCTTCTCCTCACGTACATAACTCGGCATTCAACTATATTTGCAGATTCACACATATATATGTCCCTGTTAAAAACTGTGACAGTCAGCTTCAGAGGTAGCAAACACATTGTGACATCAGCTACAGCAGCCATAATTCACAGCTCAGCTGCCTTCCAGAAGCTATAGATGGGTTCTAGATGGGTTATAGATGGGTTCTGCACTTCACCTAAACACATCTGTTTCAGTGATTCTACTGTGATGCACACACATACACACAATTGGGATTCCATGGCAAGATTTTTGCTGGCAGAGGGGCTTCAGGGATGACTTCTGTGAGAAGACATCAGACACTTCTTGCACATCAGGCAAAGCCAGTTCCAGCTCCCTCCAGGACAGACCTGCTGGTGGTGAGAGCTTTGACAATCAATGACCTTAGCAGCACACATGTGAATACATATTTAAGAAAATGTAAAAAATGTTGTGCAGCAGTGGCTGGAGAAAAGGGCAAGAATATGTGAAAGAAACAGCCCTACAGACATGAAGGACAGGGAAAAAGGACAGGGAGAAGGTGCTCCAGGCACCAGACAGAGATTCCTCTGCAGCCTGTGCTGAAGACCAGGGCAAAACAAGCTGTCCCCTGCAGCCCATGGATTTTCATGGTGGAGCAAATATCTACCCTGCAGCTCCTGGATGATTACAGTCTAGAGCAGATGGGTGTGCCTGAAAAAGGCTGTGACCCCATGGAGAATGTGCTCTGAATCAGGCTCCTGGCAGGACCTGTTGCTGCTACAGGTTTTCTGGCAGGACTTGTGATCCATGTTGGAGACCCATTCTGGATGAGAGAATTCCTGAAGGACTAGTTTAGTCGAAATTTGACTCCTTTCTGGACTCAGTAAAGAATAAAATTACTAGAATCTTGGTCTCCAAATGCAATTTTGGGAAAGACAAAGCCTAGGAGAGTTACTAAGTACCATACTACTACATATGGTGTTGTTACCTTCTTATGTCTTCTTGTTCAGGCTCTGTAACTTCTGATGGAATCAGCTCATTCTCAGTGTAACACCAATTTAAATTACAAGCTGAAATCCCAACAACCCACAAGAAATTTTTGTTACCACTGATCCAAAGGATTTTCTTTTGAACTGGTCCAGAAGACACAAAGTATTCTCACCTTGCTTCCCTATGTTTTCACCAGGCTTTATAAGCCTAAAAATATTGAACATTGGCTGAATAGCAGTTTCATTTCTTAGCAAGTCTCGAACTCAAACAATTGATCAATTTTCAAAAACATAAGTCTCTATCTCAAAAGAAAAAGGGTTTTATTGGTACTTCTCAAAGATACAAAGATCAAATTAATCAAGAAAACTGATTTTCTATAAATTGTCTATGGAATTCATTCTAAAAATATTTCTGATTATTTTCTCAATTGTTTGAAATGTAATTTACTTCCATTTATTTTATTTTTCTTACATTTTAGTCTTATTGTTTCATTTTTCTCTTCCTGCCTCAGATTAGTAGAAATGAGAATGTCTTGCATTTATTTTTATTTTGTTGTAATTACAGACACATTTTCTTAAGCTTGTTCTACATACTCTACAGAACTTTTAAATAGCAAAAATTCAGTTCCATTGTTGCTTTCATTTGCTTCTTGGATTAAACTAAATAGTTTTGAAAAGTCAGTGGTAAATGAGGGGGGGAAATAAGAGGAAAAAGTACCATCAAAGGAAAATCAATGTTAGTTTTTAATGAAATTTTGTGAAATTTAAAATATTTTCCTTGAAACATTCCCAACAGGGAAAAAAACTCCTAAAACATATAAACCAATTCAAAGTATGTGTGAATAGATATCATTAACTATGTTATAGAAAGATAAATGTATTGAATTCATTAGTATCAAACAGATTCAAAAAGGCAAAGCAAAAAATGAAAAAAATCTTAATTATCATTCAAATTAATAATTTGCTTTTGAAGTTTCATCACATTTTCTTTCAATATTGGCTGTTCTCACAGTTTTATCACCTTGTAAATCTCCTTCCCAATAGGCTCAGGGGGGGAGTAAAGTGCACAGTGTCCATACTTGCTCGAGGCAAATCCATCTAATTCAGCATTTAATCCCTGAAGGTGACAATACACAGATGTCTGCAGACATCTTTGCATACTCTGATGCTGAGACAGAGTTTGTGCATCCTTAACAAGAAGGCTAAGGGGGAGCTTGCTGATCTCTTCACTGCATGGTACAAAGGGCACCTTTTCTGTTAGGCACACAGTAACAGGACAGAAAGCAGTGAATGAGGTTTGGAGCATGGAGAATTCCAATCAGATAGAAAGTAAAGGTTTCTTTGTTTCTTTGCTGCTTTATTGAGGTTTATTGTTTGGTTTCCTTTATTTGGTTGGGTTTTTAATCATGAAGATGGTTAAGCAGCTGAAGTGAGCTTGCCTGCAAACAGTTGGGTTACCTAGTTTGATAGGAACTACTTCAAATGGGGGAATTGGAGTAAAGAACCTCTAGAGGACCCTTTCAAGGTAAATTATTCTGTGATCTATGAATCTATGGTTATTCCAGAAGTTGTACAGATCTATCACTTAGTAGATGATGAAGATGATGATGATGAAGATGATGAAGAACTACTTAATTTCCTTTCAGCTTTTCACTTAAGAGATTCATCTCAAGCCCCTAGATTTTTTGTCGTAATAAACAACCCATATTGAGATCTTCTGTAATTTGTAATATCTTTCTAAGCTATCTTTTTTCTGAACTTTGAAGCATCTTGAATTGCTCAATTGTTCATCACATGTAAGGAAGCTCTTTTTGATCATTTTTTGCCGTTGACTCTTTTTTCCTTCTCATATGACTTGTTTTTGAGTGGAAGGATATTAGAGGCAGACACAATTTTTAAGGTGTAGGTACTACTCTGAGTCTACCTTTCAATAAATACGTGTCTTTATTGTCCATTCCATAATTTCATTGACTTTTTCTTTCCCCTTTTCTTCTTGTTTCCCTTTGCACTACTTAAAATGAAAATAATTATGAATAATATATTTTTATGTGTAATTTCTTACTTTATTTTCATGCATCCTTAATTTTAATTTTACGTAAAGCTAGTTTAAGTTATTTATAACACTGTTTCATCTATCATTTTCTTCCTGATTTTTTTATGCATTTTTTATTTCCTTTCTTCCTACAACTTTTAGAAAGCATTGTATAAACTCTCGTACCCAGAAAAATGTGAGCACTGCTCTTGGCATTCAGTTCTGAAGGAAAAAAAAAATTACTTTTCACTCTTCTTTTACTTGCATGTTAACACCCACACAACATTGTGGTAGCAAATGTTAGGTACATCTTAAGTTCAATCTGCCTCTTGCTTTAACATATTTTTAAGTGTTTATTTTCAGGAGACTTCTATTATTCTACCTTGATAGACAGTTTCTTCTTGAACTTTTCTCTGTTAGTTGCATCAATGGAAATATCACCTTCATCCTTTTGAAATGTGTGTTACCTACTCACCTTTATACATCAGAAGTTTTTTTTCCTTTCCTGAATGTTTTATTATCCTTTGATGCAAGTCAAGCTCTTTTCTAGGTCTAGTTAGGAGTCTGTTTAGATACCTATATTCTATACATTAGCAAGCAAATAATAGAAAAATATAAATCTGAAGAAAATGCCTACTTTCTTGTACTTTTTCAAGGTGAACCTGGCTTGAGGTAATGTTCCTGCTTTTACTGAAACTCTTTTATGAACTACGAATGTATTTGTGAAATGCATCCCTCATTCTTTTTTACTTAGAATTTATCAGTGGTGTCCAATCTGTGTCCAATACCTTTCCTGTTACAGCCAACTAAGAGCAGGCTCATTTTGCTTTCTGATTGGAGCAAGAACCAGTATTATGTGCAACTGTGTGCCACATAACAAAAAGTTGTACAGAACCAATAAGATCTTTGTATTGCATTAAACTGCTAAGAAGGAGTGTGCAGCAATGGAAATGTCTCAGTCAGATTAGCCACTTGGCAAAGGGACGTAGATCAACCAAATTATCCTGTCACTGATTAAATTAGTTGCTGTCTCTTTTTATATAGATTCTCCAAAAACATAACTATAAAGGAAAAGCAAATTCATAAATACTTTTTCAGAATTCCCTAAAATAACAAAATTCCCAAGAATCAGTTTTTTCATTCATCCCAAAACAAAATTAAAAAAGTTTCAACAGATGAAGTTGTTGATTGTTATGAAGATGACAATCATCTGTTATTATGAAGAAAGAGCATCAGAGATCAGAACATACCAGGGATGACAGAGGATGAAGATATTTAGAGGTGAAAATTTAGTTTCCTTTCTGTGTAGACAAGAAGATTATTGGTGAATTGCCTGTTGCTCCAAAATCTTTCAGTGTAAATAAATAATAGTGGTATGATAGAGGTGATTAACCAGATCTGATTTAAATGTGGACACGTTATAGAAATCCAATCAGCTAGGGGAAACTTACATTTTACAAAGAGATGAATCTGAATATTTTAGATTTTGACTCAGGTGTTTATATGAACAAAGTATCTGTTTGCATCTGGTCAGAGGAATCCCATTTAAATGTTCATTGCAACTTGACTGAATTTAGAGTTGAATTGAATAGGATCTTAGAATGGTTTGGATTGGAAGGGACCTCAAAGACCACCCAGTTCTGACCTTCTTCCTATGGACAGGGATGTCACAAACTAGATTGGGTTGCTCAGGGCTCCACTCAGCTCAGCCTTGAACCCTTCCTGGGACTGGGTATCCACAACATCTCTGGGAAAGCAGTTCCAGTGCCTCACTGCCTTCACAGTGAAGAACTTCCTTCTGACATATTTGTTGAATTTAAAACCATTCCCCATTATCCTGTCACTATCTCTCCATATAAAATATCCCTCTCCCTGTTTTTCATAATCCCCCTTTTTGTACTGACAGGCTTCAATGTCCAGGTTTCACGTCCAGGATGGACAACCACAACTTGCTCAGCCTGCCTTCATAGGAGAGGTGTTCCACCCCTCTGACCAACTTCATGGCCTGCACTGGACCCACCCCATGTCCTTCCTGTGCTGTGGACTCCAGAGCTGGACTCACTACTTCAGGCAGGTCTCACAAGGGCAGAATAGAGGGGGACAATCATCATCCCCCTTGACCTGCTGGTCACACTTCTTCTGATGTGATATCCTTTGATATTGTAAGATTGAATATTATCTCTGCTAGTAGTAAACTATTTAAAAGCATTATAATTTTATCACATTTAAAGCACCTCTTGTCTTCAGAGAACATCTGGATGATGCTTTTGGTCACACAGCTTAATTTTAAATAGTCCTGCAAGGAACAAGGAACAGTGGTCCTTAAGAATCCCTTCAAACTTGAGGTACTTGATGATTTATCTCCTCTGATGTGTGCACCAAATTTGACTTACTCTCATAGAGAATGATCAAATAACAGTTTGTGGGCAGGACAATAGCATCTTACTATATTGTCAATATTTTTTCAGGCAAGGGAGTTGTCCAATTATATGAAGGGTTTTCTATATTAAAAAAAATATTTTCTAAATATCTACATTATCAATGATTAAGGTTTTATGCCAAGGAGTAATATCTAGTCCCAGACCAGTTCATTTGTAAATTCTAGATCATTTTCAACCCAATAACACCTGTAAGTTCGAGATAATACCCAGCAAACATTTTTTTTAACTTACTCATTTTCTAATTCAAAGTTATTGAAAAGGTCTGCAGTTCAACTAATAATTTCCTGCTTGGTTTGGTTTGATGTTCTTTTTTTTTTCTTTCTTTCTTTCTTTGGGAATATTTTTGGTTGACATTTGTTTCTATGAAATAAGTTAGAACACCTGACTTAAAGTGTATTTTCAGGTGGAAATACCACTGAAATACTGTTGGGGGATGTTACACAGAAGACAGATAGGTTTTTGGTTTTATTGGCAGTTAAAGATGGTCCCTAGAGCATTCTTTTCATTGGGCTGAACCTAGGATACACTTGGGAATGAAAAGGCTGGCATCCTCCTCACAGAAATGCAAGTACATATTATAATTAATGAACTCTTCCTGAAGATAGAACTGAGATCCTAGATTGATTTACTGAGTTTAGATTATGAGAGTATAGAGATAAAATGGATACAAACAACAAGGATAAAACATACATTGATAATGAAAATAGCAGTTAGGTTTTTTCTTTACCACTGAAGGTAATTTAAAAAAAACCAAAATCCCCCAGTGAAATCTTCACATGCTCTTAAGCATGTGTTAGTAAAAAATATAATAATAATAATAATATTTTTATTTTTCCCAGTCTTTTGCAACTGTAATATTTTGCTACTGCAGTATTTTTCTTTCAAAATACACTATATATTTATTCTCTCTTATTGTTTCTTCAGTTGATGACTATATTTTCACTATATTCATTTTATATGCCATTATTTCTGTATTTATAATGGACTCCTGTTTGAAAATGGTTTACATTATTATTTATGTTCTATAGGGGTTTTTTTATGTTCTGTTGAATTTGAAAAGAAATTTTGCCTTTGCAAATGCTTAGTTTTGTAATTTGTTCCACTTTAGCAAAAACTTGTCTTTTAAAATAAAAAATGGAAGACTGAGACACTATTCTAAGATTATTTTTCACATGTAAAGGAATTTATTTTCATATAAGTTAATAAGCTATATAATTTAATCCTGAAATACCAATTAATGGCATAAAATTTTTCAAGAATCATACCTTTTGTACTTATTTCCTAAGAAAAAAAAATTATAGCAATTGGTTTTTTTACCTTTTAACCATTTATTATAATATCTTCGTTGTTTGTTAAATTGCAACAAATATTTTTGATATTTTGTATTGAAGTGGACATTATTAAATTTCTATATCTGTTGGTTGGTTGGCCAGTTGATTAGTTGGTTGGCTAGTTTTTCTGGTTTCTGGAATATCATCAACACTTGCAGTTAGTATAATCTAAATTTAATTTAATGGGAACATTAGGACTAAGATATCCTCTGACTGAGTAAAAAAATATTTTAGTTTCCCATCTTAATGTTCTCTATTTGATTCTCTTTTTGGTAACTACACATTATCAACTTTATTAGCTGAAGAAAAAGAATCTGCAATAGTTTTTCCTTTAAGATTTTACAATCAATGTGTGTTCTTTAGTCCTAGTACATCATGACCCATAAATAATGTTCCCACAGACAGGGCTACAATTGCATTTCTTCAAATTATCCCCTTAGGCTCCAATCCTCAAAACTGACTTTGCTGTGGAGTGAAGTAATCTTGCAGGAAGCACTGAGAAATACAGCAAGGTGACTCCAAATAAAAATCACAAAATCTTAGAATGCCTTTTACTTTCTGATTTTTGTTTGCAAATGAACTGATTCCTTTATGATTAAATATTCAGTGAGTAATATTCCTGAGTGATTATCTATACAAGAAATGTTGAAAAAGCTTTCTTTAAAAATCACTAGCTGAAGTTATGTTCATGTTACCATTCCTCATGACTAAATGACTGAAAATATTCAAAGGAGAAGAAAAATGGATATTGAGTACTGACAATTTTGGCACGATTGTCCATGTAAGATGGGTAACACCTCAGGCAAATATTAAGAAACATAATTGCAAATTATGGGCAAATTGATTAGGCAGCAGTCATATTATAAATGCAATTAAATTACATTTCACAAGGTTCAGTAAATACTGTGCAAATGCAAAATTTCTATGTAAACTGTAAACTACAGATGTATTTGAAATAGTCCAACATGCAACATTATACAGATATAATAAGAGGTAAGACTAGTCCACTAGTTCAGCAGCTGGTTGCGTACCCAGCTTAGATTGGATATATATAAAACAAATCACCTGAGAGGAATGATCTTATACCAAAATTTTCTCAGCAGGACATGATTTGCAGAATAATCATTCACACTACTAGACATCTCAACAGATGTGTAAAGTCACAAACCTCTGTAAATCTCTTACAAAGTTCATCCACTGTTGAATGAAATACTCATGAGAACTACACTGTTTTGTTTTGTTTTGTTTTTGCTTCCAGGCATAAACATAATTCCTAACAGTTTAGTGTTCCTGTATCTGTAGAATTCAGCTAATATACCACCTGCAAAACTATTGTGAAGGTTACTTAGATGAATTTCATACATTGAAACTGAAACATGCTAATAAAATATTACCCATCTGCTGAAATGAATATTCTGTACTCTATAGCATCAAGCTCAGTAAAAAAACCAAAACCCCAAACCCCCCCAAAAATCATGTGGAAAGAAGAAAGGGGGAATATTCAGAGTTAAGGCATTTGTCCTCCCAAGTAATCATTAGACATGATGGATCCCTGCTTTCCTGGAGATGGCTGTGCACTTGCCAACTGATGGGAAGTAGTGACTGAATTTTTTTTTGCATTTCTTTTTGTTTCTGTTTTTGCACTGCTTGTCTGTGCAGGTTTTAGTTTGCCTATTATATTATCTTTACCTCAATCCGTTAGTATCCCCACTTTTTTCTTCGCACTTCCCACTGGAAAGGAGTGAACATGTGCCTGTGTGGATCTTAGCTGTAATTAAGCCTCAGCTATAAATATTACTGTTGTTATTTCATTTTCATACGTGCTACTGATACTACAGTGAGAAGATGACTTCCAAAGCAAAACTTAAATGAAACAAAATAAAATTATTTTCAGGGCTGTAGCATAGTTTTCATGGATAGGAAACAGCTAGATTAATTTGATCTAGTTTTCATTAAGGATTTCAGTACTTAAGATTTGTGATAAATACAATTTTAGCCTAAATTGTGTTGTACCATCTGTAGAAAGGTCTCCAGTTTATAAGCTGATCAAATGAACCCTTGTTGTTTAGAGTTAAAGCTGGGAAGTTAAGCTGGAGCAATTGTTCTCGGAATATCCTGGAAGTAGGTTTTGGAAGGGAATGGCTACAGAAATTTAAGTATTAAAAATGTGAGAGGAAGTTGTGGAGAGCTGTGAGAACTGTGATGGAAGAGTTGTGGCTTGTGAAGTCAGTGAACAATGAAGTACAGAAAAACTAATGTCCTTTCAGATGTCTCTTCTCCCTCTTTCTTCTTTGTCTCATTTCCCTTTCTCCTTCCCCAGGAATTTGCTTTTGTTCAGTGGTCTGTACTGACTGCACTGAAAGTAATTTGATCAAATTTGTGTTAAATCGAAGCACAGCCCTCCAGACAGTATTTTCATAATCCTATCACATTCTCCACTATTTGTGTGTTCAGATGGAATCCACTGATCTCAGTGACAGCTGATGACAGGGTGTAATCACGGCAGCACAATGTCATTTCCTCTCCAAACAAAAAGCACCATCACTGTGAATTGAAGGATTGCGTATGCTCACTCCAATAACCACTATGCTTAGTAAGTTCCACAGAATCATGACAATCCTCGTGTGGCAGCAGAACTCGGGTGAAGTGATGAAATTTTTATTACTGAAGGTGAGTTATACAGTCTCTTCTCCTTATTCCTTTGGAGAATTTAGCATCTGAGAAAATACAACTCCTGATTATAGCTTGCAGGCTGCCACACAATGAATTTCACAATATTCAACTGGCTGCACTGCTGAGCTTATAATGTTTTGCATCCTATTTGCTTGAACTGTGAGTGTGATTCAGAACTATTGAGGCATCTGTGTACATGTCAGCACCCACATATTAATATTGTGTTCATTGCAACCCACTTCCTCACACAATGCTCAAATCAGATTTTCCTTTGCAGTCAGCTGAACTTCAACACATTATTTTCTTTTAAAAGAATCTTCAGGTTTAAGATTGAGGCATCATTATAGCCAAACTGATGGCAGCTAAAATTATGGGGTTACTTCAAAATGTCAATTTCATCATGTATTTTGAATGCATTTATAATTTATTATGGTGATTCCAAGCTCAATTTTTGATCTTCCTAATACAAACGAGAAAATACAAGGTATTAAAATCAGTTTATAAGAGCAATATAAACTATGTTGCAAGAGTTTTCTTCCAATAATTGGGGATTATATGCTGGACATTTTAGCAAAAGACATATTTTTTGTTTGTAAAATCATACTGTAAATAATTTTTGGCTTTATATAAGATGAGAAATTAATTGTATTATCTGCATTTAAAAATAATTCTGAAGATAAAAAAATTAGAGAAAGTTAATGTGTGAAACCAAATAATGTATTATTCGGCTGATATGTGAAAGATAATAATATCTTCAAGTACAGCAAAGCAAACTGGTTGGAAGTGATTGCCAGTTTGAGTTTGGTAAAATATTTTCAGAAACATATTTATTGCAACTTTTTAGCTCCATCTAATATCTTTGCTGTTCTTATTGGGCTTTCATACATAACTCCAAATCCTGAAAATATATGTCAGTTTTTACATTCAAAGGAAAATTTAGGATCTGAAGTAGATGATGTATTTTATACTAACACATCTACATGCATCTCACACAGTTTGTCTGGCAAATTAATCTCTCTGGTACTTCAAAAACATTTTGGAAAGCCTTCAGGTGAGAACTGGTTTTGAATGGGATAATTAACCTTGACAGTAATTTCTTCATATTAGAGCCAAATAGCAGTTGGAAAGATGTATTCACTTTTCACAGAGTGCCAGGTACTTATGGCCTGGAAAAAGGCTATAATGTGCTCAAAAAATGTGTATTTCAAGCAGGCATGGAAAAGGGTTCCAACAGAGACTCATCCATCAAATTCCTGGAGAAGGACATGATTTACTCAGGAGGTAATAGAGGTCCTGGCTGGATGTTTGTAGTAGGTTATTTTCAGTCCTAAACCAGTGTGATTTTTTTCCTGAACTAATGCAATCAAACAATATGATTAGATTATCCTAAACACTTGTTTACATATTATTAGAGATTTAATCTTAATTTATTTCCTTCTGAAAGAAAATTATGAATAACGAAGTTTTATCAGCTCTGTATCACAATTGTGTAGGTAAATCTGGCAATGCAATCTGAGAGACACATTTTATGGTTTTAGCAAGTAAAAAACAGGTCTAAAAGGATTTTTCCATGATATCCATTGCTCATTTTTCATTGAGTAAGTAGTATTCATTGCTTGTAGTAGTATTTCCTTGGTGTGCATATGGTTTAACTGTTTAAGTTTTCAATATTCAAATTCAAACTGTTTTAATACTTTGAGCTGAAAACAGCTGTCTCACATGAAGTGAACTGAGACTTTTAAAAATTACTAATAAAAATGCCAAAGAACACATTTCAAGTTTTCCACAGGGTGCTGATGATTAGATTTTTTTTTTCTGAGGCAACATGCAAATATGTAAAACAGAATTTGAAAGGCACAGAGCTAGACCCATGGCTAAATATATTTGAAAATCTTACCCATCATTTGAATTACCATTTTTTAAAAGTAATTCACTTTTCTCTAAGTTTTCCTACTAAATGGCTTTTCAGACAAATAATGGATGAAATTTCTCAAGATTATTAAGAAAGATGATATAAATTAGTTTTTCATCTACTTTCAAATCCTAGATAAGTTGAAAAAAATACACAGGAGATGTAAATATCAATTCAAGTCTATTTTGGAAGATATATATCTTCTGGTGGACCTAAGCAGCTTTGTATTTCATGTTTGCCTACTGAATCCCAGTCACTGAAGTCTTGAGTGCTGCATTGCCAGGAAAAGTCTTTGCACTTCACATACAGTTGGCTACTTTTCTAAATGCTGACAACTGCATTTGTTAGATCTTTATAAAACTGTGAGCAGAGTTTAGATAGTGCTTAGACAACAGTGTTTTAGATCTCTACTCTAAAGGAGCTGAATATCAGCCTAAAAGTTCCACTAGAACAGAGCAATTATTGGTGAGTAAACTGTGACAATAAACTACAGTAGCAATTTTGGTTTATCAATGGGAGAAACAACAAGTTCTGTTTCAAAAAATGTTAATGGATAAATGTAGTAGTCTGAAATAGACTCTACAGCTTATTAGATGTCCAACTGATTTATTGTAATGTATGAATTGTCCTTGGAAACTAAAGGAAAATTCATAGCACTGTTGCTTTTAACTTTTAACATTTTTTAAACATTTTTAACATTTTAACATTTAACTGCTTACTTGTCAATGTTTCTTTCAATAATTCAGGGACATAACTTAGAACTGGACAAGTCATGTACTTGAAAGAATTTGTGTTTACTAATATGTTTTTATTGCAAGGAAGGAAAGATACTACTGCTCCTCAACTGGCCTGTTGTGAACCCTTTTGCCTCTATGTTTCTTTATATATGTCAATATCTAAGGAGATATGTTGCTGTAAAGTATACTACTAATAACCTAAACAGGCTCAATCTTCAACTAATTGAACTTATTAGATATTGTGAGGGACAATTTTTACACTGTGAAGAAGCACAATACTAGGGAATAAAAGAGAAAAGTAGTCAGAATTGCATCAAAAGTAAGTAACAAAATGAAAATTGTGATTAGTATGCAAAACAGAGGATTCCCTGTTCTAGTGCAGGCACCTTCAGTGTAAGAATGCTAAGCACAGTCCCAAGACAGTGCAGAACATACTGTGTGTCTTAAGAAGAGAGAAACACCGCCTGAGAAAGATAAAGCTTTCCTGAACTTCTTAAACAGTCTTCCTCATAGGACTCAGGTTTTCTGGTAGAATGCACATGCCCTTCATTAAGAAAAATAGCAAATGTCCTCAAGGACTGATAGCATTTAAACTAGAGGGGGGAAAAAAGACAAAGATTAAAATAAAAATAAAAAAGTAAACAAATTATGTGTTTAAAATTCCTTCTGCCTATGTGTAAGTGATTTATCTTGCAAATCACCTGTCCCAGACACTTATAAGCTTCTGCAACTGACAAACAATAATTACAGCAGTAATCTCCAAAGGTGATTCCAGAAGGGTAAATAAAAAAGTGGAACAAAATGCCCCATACAGTTAAAGATTTGATATTCCCTGCAAATTTGTAACATTACCCTACAATTTTAGGATTATTTTCTCCGTAAATTCAAGGTGTATATTTCAGAATTTTGCCACTCAGTTAGAAGGTATATCTAGTCTCACCTAGCATTCTTTAGAAGCCTATATAACTGTCTGGATACTGTAATTCTACATGAAAACTCTCATGTCTTGAATATAAAGAAATAAATGAACCTGGAGGTAGCTGAGTAGATGATTTTCCTAATGCTACCTTTTCCATTCTCCAATAGGAGTAAGTTTACTCTGCAGTTCAGTGTGTCACAGCAGATGAATGGAGGTGATCCTCCATTCACAGGTGGTGTATGTGCCTGAAATACTGTGTCCTGTTGTGGTCTTCTCAGCTCAAGGGAGACAGAGACATACTGGAGAGAGTCCACAGGGAGGCCACAAGGATGATGAAGGGACTGGAGCAGTTCTCCTATGAGGGAAGGCTGAGAGAGCTGGGGCTGTGCAGCCTAAACCACCCCAGGGGGATCTCATCAGTACATACAAATACCCCCAGAGATGGGGCACCGAGGACAGAGCCAGATGCTGAGAGGACCAGAGGCAATCAGCACAAACTGAAACACAGCAGGTTCAACCTGAACATCAGGAAACAGATTTTTATTATGAGTGTGACTGAGCCCTAGTACAAGTTGTCCAGGGAGTTTGTGATTTTCCTCTTTTGAGATATTCATGGTCCTGGGCAACTCTCTCTATCAAGCCCTTCTTGAGAAGGGGCTTGGACCAGATGACCTCCAGAGGTCTCTACCAACCTCATCCATTCTGTGAATCTGTGATCTGCCTTGATGTGGAGGATTCATATTCATATTTTAGAAAACAAAATGAAAATGTCTACATAAAGGACTTGATTTAATCATCTCATGCTTTTGAGAATCCAGTGGGTGCCAACTTAACTACTAAAAGTCATATCCTATCTGACAGATCTGTGCAGATATCTCAGATGTCATAGAACATGCAAAATTACATTGTATGGGAGCACCCTAAATCAGGAGAGCATCTGTAACAGACTGAGACAAATACATACACATATAATAAGTGTTTTTTGGGGTGTTTTTATTGTTTTGTTTTGTTTTTTGTTTTTTGTTTTTTTTTTTAATGAAAGTCAGTAGAAGAAATACAAAAATCTCTATTGATCTTCAGTTTGAAGAATCATTCTTCAGTTCTTTACCTTAGCTCAAACCCCAATTAAAGTACACCCTGCAAGGGACATTCATTTCATAAAGCAATATCAGTTGTCTGCACTTCAGAAAGCATTATCTATTCTTTGTGCACTTTGAGAACTTCCACAAATAAATTCAAAATTAGGGGGATGAAGGTTTATGTGAAATTTGAAACATCTATGAAGGACTATTAAAGAGTAACCGAGAATGGTGTTCAAATTCAACTTCACATATTTATTGCATTTTTCTTAAAGATGTTCTAGGCCTCAGTATAAATTAAGATAAATATGATGTCTTTCAGTCCTAACAATCATGTTTTTCCACAGTTTTCCAAGTATTTTTCTTGATTTTCCCCACCCTTTCTTCAGCATGAGGCGTAGCCTCATTTAATCCCATTCCAAATCCCAAAATATTCTAATCACATCATTTTCTCATCTAGATGTAGTCACATTTCTTTCTTATATGCTGGAAACAATCAAACCCTTTACATTCATCAACCCAGGTATCACTTAAGCAATGTGTCATTTTGCCTGAGAGGTCAACTGGATATTTCAGAATGTAAATGGTCGTGTGGTAACCTAAAGCAGTGCTGGCCATTGCAATTTTAAATTTGAATGGCCATGGGCAAACAGAGCTACTTACTTGGATCTACTGCTAATGGAGAAGCATAGAAACTCTGCTCCATGAAGTGTCATGTCTAATATATAATCACACTTTCTTTCTCTTGAAATTAATTGGCTTCAAAAAATCATAACTTTTGATCTACAGCAATAAGGTAAGCACTTGAATATTAATTTTTACTAAAAGATAATAGAAATGTCATGCCTATTTTTTCAAGGACAATTAAATATACCTAAAACTTGATGTCTCTTTTTTTCCCTCTCTTTAAATAACTCTATGATTCACATTGCTCAGTGAAATCTTGGTTATGAAAAGAGTTCTTTTTCCCCATAACCTGACAACTTGAAGAAAGGCACAATAAGAAATTAATGTTATTGTTCAGTCTATGTTAAATGTTTCTTTAGAACTTTTTTTTAAGAAAAGTAATCAAATGGATGTGTAAATTAATACATGGCAAGAAAGAGCCAATTATGGAAATGATGGCTCAAGGTTAGCTTGCTGCAATATTTTTAATTCAACAAATAGTGAGATCAACTTGTTGCTTCCATAATAGATGGTTATGACAGAGCTAAAGAGCTCAAAATGTTTTTGTAGTCCCCTGTCTAATTAGCATTTCTCTTGTATGACTTACATTTCCCTGAACTGTAACTGCAAAGACCCCCAGAAGGCTGATTTGGTTTGAAAAATCTTTTGTAACATGTTGAAGAGATCAAAGGCAGAGCAATCAGTGTTTATACACCTTCAGTTTGAAATAAGTGATAAAATAAAGTCATATTGCTGCAGCAATTTGCAGAGGAAAACCTCTCATGCTAGTTTATCTCACTTGACTCTAATGGACGCCCACAGATGCTGTGCTGTAATAAACATGCATGAGTTTACATTTCTTTGATTTCTTTCCTGTCTTTTTCATTTTATCAATTTTTTTTTCTTTTAGAATTAAAGAAATATAGAACGAAAATGTGCTGAATGCTTTAATGCTAATGATGTTCAGCTAAATTTCAGTTACCAAAAATGCTGTATTTTGGTCAATAAGAAGATAAGTAGTTATTTTAAGGACAAATACTTAAGTCTAGCTTACTAAATATTTTCAAATTATTCTTCATTTTCATCTATGTTTTGACATAGATTAACTTTTAAATTTATATATAATAAATTACATCAAAATGCACCTTTTGTGTTTTTTTTTCTCCAAGGTGCTAATTGAGTGAACTCTGAAAACACTGACTCCAATGTCAGTCAGTCCAGTGCTGTCACTTTCTGTTTAATATAGTTATTTGTACTGAAAAATCAAAGAATCATAGAATAGACTGAATTGAAAGGACGCAGAACAATCATTGAATCCAATACTTAAGTCAAAAATACTGCAAATGTACTAGTTACAAACCAAGGGGAAAATAAAGAAAAGTGAAGGACACCTAGTGCAGATATATTTGAAATTTATACTTCATACAAATTTATTTTTTCCCACCTTAGTCAGAAATTTTGTTGCCTCTGAGATGATGACCTGGCAATGAATTCCGGAATTTATAAGCAAACATAAATCTCATACAGAATTAACAAGAAAACTGCAGAAAAAAATTAAAAATCCATAAAACTGAAGGTCTCCCTCTAGTTTTTGTGAGTGTTGGTGTTGGGAGGAGTGACATCACTACTCTCTAAAATTTTCTCATGGACCAGAGCAGACAGAGGTGAAGATCTCTTTTCTCTTGTGACTACATTAAGACACAAAGGATTGATTTGCAGCTGTAAGAGGGGAAATTCAGATTATATATTGGAATGAGGGGATTGTCAATGAGGGGACTGTCAACCACTGGTACCAGATCTGTGGTGAGGTGATCATGGTCCCAACACTGCATTCATGAAACATTTTAGAAATATGGTTTAACTTTTATTTTGACCTGTCTTGAGTCATTAGTTGGACTTGAAGATCCTCCTGCCTCCCTTCCTAATCAGAACATTCTAAAAATCTGCAATTTTTAAATTCTGTGAAATGGATGTTATGGTCAGGCTAGCGGGGTTTGCATGTTTCCATTACTTTGTAACTGGGTAAAAGAATGTATTTTGTTTCTATGCCCTCTATACTGAGTAGAATCACAAAAGGCATGTTGCTTTTGCTTTCTTGGTTAAAGTCAAGTCTGGAAAAGAAAAATATGTCAGTATTTAAAATGTTTTACCTGGTATATTGTACTTATATGTGCCGATGAAAAAATGTTAATAAGTCCTTACCACTCAGCTAATAGATGGTGGCAATTTCATTTTAATTTTACTAGCAGCAAGGATTATTTGCATCTCAAAATCTCTATAGGTGATTAGTTGGAAAAATAAACTAAAAAAATCTTTAAATTTACAGATATTACCTTGAAAAACAGTCATAACCAATTCATATTTGATTTTATATATCAATAGGGGACAATGTTCACTAACTTTTATTGGATGCCTATATATTGTGCTTAATAGATTTTTTTCAGATTCTAATTTTTATTTAACATTTTGACTGGCAGTCCACCATCCCTTCTGTTTCCATGAGGCAAATATACTCCCATGGAAGTGATGTTGGTTTTCCTTTTAAAATACTTCAGATGATTTATCTCATCATGTGCATTACAGAGAGAACTGTCTTACACAACTATTTAACTCATATCTAAATTCCTTCTTTCCTGCAACTTTCTGAAAAAATATATAATCATCTTGCAATTTTCCTGTTTTCATTTAATACTTTTTACAATAGAAAATATTTGAAAGGTTTATTATACTTCATCTTTCATTGGACTAACTGAACCAGAGCAAAGGTCAAAAAGATTATTGTGAAAATGGTCTGACATTAACTTCAGCTAAGCAATTGTCTTTTATTTATAAATCTTGCTCTGAAACATGGGATTCTACACTTCAGGGAGACAAGATAACCACTCTAAGGTTCCTGAGTGATATTCTTTTTAAGTTATAGTGTAGGCTTCTGAATATATTGATAAGTTTGTTATGCAAGTTGAGGGCATGGACTTTCAATGTTTCATTCTTTTAATAAGGGAAGGGTTATATTTTATCTTCTTTCATAGCTTCTTAAGTTGGTGTAAGATAACTTTTGTTTTAATTAAGACAATCTAGCTAAGGCCAAAATACAGTAAGTCTTTACACCCCAAAAAGAAGGTGAAATAAATAGACTCTGATCATAGCTTCTCCTCAGTCTTTTTAAACCAAAGCAGAAAATCATAATTTTAAGGGGCTACTTATGGTTGTATAAATGCCCTGTAAGTAAGATTTTTCTGGTGGTCTTTGACAGGCATCTGCAGAATTTTATAAGAATTCCTATCTAGTGGTAACTTCCTCAGCAGGGAATCTATATTAGGATCCCTTCTTTCCTCTTAATGTCAAAGTCTCTTTCAGACACCAAGTGAATCCACTTAATAATAAAATCACCTTCCTGAGTAGTTAAGTGCAAATTCTAATCTACTTTTATGAACTATTTGTTACTGTTTTTTTCTCATTATCTATTGCTTGGTAGCAAAACAGTAATATCATCATTTCTTTTATGTTATTTTGAATACTTGCCATCTCTAAAGTCAGACATACCCTCATGAATCCAAATTTTATGTTTATATCTATTTGTTCATGCAGCTTTCCTAATTTAGTGCAAAATTCTTGTTCTCAATATAAAATCTGCCTTTGATTTAAAAAAAAAATAATTAGCTAGCTACTATATTTCTGCTTCACTCACTATGAATGATTGTGGTATATAGTTTATTTGTTTGTATAGGGTTTCTTTAAAGTCCTATTTTTTTCAATAGTCAATATTAAAACAAATAAAAAACTGTCTTGACATAAGTTAAAAAAGATTGTGATCGTTTTGGTATATTAGCTGAAAGAAATTTAAAAATCTTAGAAATTTTTACAGGATAAGGAGCTATTCTCCCCAAAAAGTAGATTATTTAGATTATACTTGTGGGGTCTATTATCACGCACAGTTAAAAGTCACATCCCATTTCTCAGTTGGTATTTTGTTCCTGGCCATTGAAAATTATAATCAGGTATTAAACTTGGTTAGGAGTGGAAAAGTGTCATTAAGCCAAAAAAGATAGAGTACAGAAGTTTCTATTTTGGCAGCTTGATTAAAAATAAATAAATTTTTAAAATTGTCACCTGATAGTGAAGGAGCTGAATTCTGTGATAAAACATTGCACACCTGTGGACTAGACCCAAATGTGGTTATGAAAACATCTTAAATTGCATTTTATTAAACTTATTGAGAAACCCAGATTTTCAATGTATTCACTTCTTGACTGTATTGGACTATATTCTTAATACCCAGACTGGAGTGCTCATATGGACAGGCTGGTATTTTGATATAATGTGAATGTGTGAAGAATATGTGTTATTTTGAATGGTTTAAAGGTGTTTTCTCTGAGGACTGATACAGTCCACCAAAAAAAAAAAAAAAAAAAAAAAAAAAAAGCAACAATTTTATTAGTCATAGGCAGATGGAAATGCAGAATTCACATTATCTGCAAAAAATTTACATCAGATTGGGCTATCCTGGGGAGGGAGCCATGGAGTTGGCAGAGGGAGGAGGGGAAGATTGTCCATTTTTTATCCAGGATATAAAGTTCTTAGCTAAATGAGAAGTTAAAGTCTGTGTAAGCAGAAAAAAAAAAAAAAATCTCCTATGGAGACAGTATTAACATTGATTTAATCAATAAAGTGCTGGTTTATTATCCTATACTGCAGTTCTACTGTTGGACTGTTTCCCTCTATTATAATAGATCAGATATCCTCCTTATGTTTTCCGATGTTTGCTGCAGTCTTTATTACAGGACTAGCAATTTGCTTTTTCTTTCATTCTAAATGTATTTTGATGTCCTTTGCACAGATAAGCTTTCTGTGGCTTTGAAGAAACAGGAATCATCTCATCATGTAATTTAGTACACTCAAAGTGTGTTCAAAACCCTGTGATTGCGTATAACCATAGCTATTTTTTACCTGGAACACTCAATCTGCTATACATGATTATTTTTAAACTAGCTATTTTAAAAAGATCTGAGGGCATCTCAAGGTTATTATAAGAACAAAAAGAATGTATGAAAGAAGCAGCTCTTGCCTATTTGTTTCCCCACATTACAGATCACTTTTTTGTCTTCCCAGGAGTGCCAGTGACATTCATTCTCTATATCTCGTGCCTGTGTGACTCATTAGAAAGAAGCCCAGATTGTTTTTTATGATTCAGTATCTCTATGGATGAATATTAAGGTACCTGGATTTGATTATCCTCTCAGTAATATGGCCTTACAAGATTAATCTTAAAATTAAAATGGAAGAATTCACTAGAAGATCAATAAAATGATAATTTAAGTGGACAAAAATCTGAAGAGAGAATGAAATTATTTGTCCCTAAAAACAAACATCAGTAGAGGGTTCAGCTGATTAAGAAAATAACCCTAAAAGCAAAGAATGTTAATAAACAGGTGGAAAAATGTAGTCAAAATCTGAAATGTCCTTATTTGGTTTTCAAGACAAAATGTTATTTTTAAAAGCAAGTCAATATGATACAATGAAAATCCACTTTGTGTTGAAGCAATGTAGAGCAAGATGAGATCGTTACATCAATAATTTTTAAAACATTGCAGAACAGATTAAATAAATTAATTTTTATTATTTCAAGTAATTGAAAACTTCCCAGAAAGATAGTCACTTTTTTGGAAGGAAAATACGTTGAAAAACATGTCCTTGTTTCTTAACTGGGACCTCAATAGAGTCAACTTTAAAGTCAAATACAAAATTTTTCAGGAACAAAATGTAAGAATTTTTTTCTAGATTTCGAAAAATTTTTATTTTCTGCCACAAGTTTTCAATGTATGAGCATAGTTTTTTAATTAATGCATGTGACTGAGTCCCAGAGGCTTGTTTTTCTTGGTATTATGTTTTGTTTTTAAACCAAAATCTAATCCCATGGTGATTTTTTAAAATTGCTTTTAGTCCTGTAATTGATTTTCCAGTATTAATCCCTTATATATTACTCAAATTTCTCTCAAGTCATTAACTAAACTTCTGTTGAAATCAGTACCTGAGACACACTGACCTCTGCATCTTGCATCACCTTTTAGATCCTTCATTAGAAATGAGCTGATCTTGCACAAGTACATATTACAGGAATTCTGGGCACCTACTAGAAAGTTAATTAAACTTCTCCACAATACATAAAAAGAAACTTACATTTAGTTTAGCTTTTTATAAAGGGACAGTAGAACTGTTCAGAATATGTATAATGTATTGTAAAAAAAACAATGATACTTGGCTTTTTATTTAAGTCAATTCATCTTTTCAAGTGCTTTGCAAATCTGTTTATTCACTCAACTCCTTAGTTTTAAAATCTCAAGTAGAAATCTATACTTTAAAAACCATTATGCTTTTCAAAATTACTTATGTAAAGAATGAAGCTTTAAAATAAAAACTTTATTGAGGAAAAAATACATGCACCAATTATTTTTATTATTAACACTAGAAATAACCGAATAGGGCCTCTGCTATGTACATGGATAATAAAGCACACCTAATTATTCCTTTTATTTCAGTCTCTTAGAACTTTCAGATGAAAAGATACTAGAAAATAAACTGTGGGCTGATACTAAGGACTTTATTAGTTCTGTGTGTGGACGCTATATGGAAATCAAACTTCCCATAAAATCTGATAGTGACCACGTTTCACACTAAGCCAAGAAAACTAGAGATACACTTGGGCAAGCACTTAACATTCACTTCAGGAATGAATCAACTATGAAAACCATTCAGATTTTATTTTTATTAGATGAATGCTAAATTGTCATTTCCATATATAAAGCATTTTTCTTTAACTCATGTAAAATGCACTTGATGTAGTACAACAGACAGTTGAGACTCATGCAACTTTTGAACCAGGTATGTATTTCCTATAAGATCGTGACTGAATAATAAAAACTAAAATTGCAGGCATGGGTTCAAAATTTTAAGTTTCCCTCTCTTCTAGGTAAATCCTTAGTCATAATTTTTTATTTGTTTCTCTCTTCCTAAATACCTCTGATACTATCATCCCAGGGGGAACTAGAAATATTTCTACTTAGGATATTCATGTTCTAATGGAGAACATACTCAGCTGTGGGATAGGAGAGCTAAACTGTGTCTTTCTGTTCCTCATACATTAGAAGGCAGACTCTTAATCCACAAGTGCATGCCTTCACTCTTCAAGTATTATGTAAAAACAGAGTCACCCTTCTTCATTCTATGCCAGTTTCCTAGAAGGACCAAGATCCCAAATGGATGTGTGTACATCTAAAATAGTTAGGATTCACTTTATAGCAGCCTTCCAGTACTTAAAGGGAGCTTATAGAAAAATGAGAGAACAACTTTTTACACAGGCAGATACTCATAAGACTAGGGAGAACAATTTTAAGCTAAATGATGGGGGATTTATGCTAAATGTTAGGAAGAAGTTCTTTTCTCAGAGAAGAGCATAGCCTTAGAACAGGTTGCCCTGAGAAACTGTGGGTTTGTGGAAGAGTTCAAGGCCAGCTTGGATGTGATCCTAAGCAACCTGATCTAATAGATGCCTGTGGCAAGGGGAGTGGAACTAGATGATTTTTAAGATGTGCTTCTAATCCAAGTAATTATATGATTCTGTGATCCTGTGACTCCTATGATCCTCTGTACTCCAGCAGGAAGAGGTAGAAACCAAACACAAACACTATTGTCTGAAGGGATTGCAAGACTAGATACAAAAAATGGAAAGGCAAAACATCAAAATTATATGGATTGATTTATTCACCCCTGCATATCATCTGGTTGTCTGCCTATTAATTGATGGCATAGGACAATTATTCAGTTAAATTCAACTGACCATACCACCTTCTGTGGGACTGGGAAGCTAAAATTCTAGAGGGCAATTCCTCCTCTTCTGAACAATAGATAGAATATCCTGTACTACATTTATCAGAATGAATATTGCATCTACATGGATCCAGAATTGCTTAGGCTTCATATTATTTCTCATTCTCCTTGCAAGAGAATGAAGAATTACAGTGTACTGTTTTCTCTTAATTCATCATTGTCTAACAACTCAGGTAAGATAATTTTGCTGCCTCACCCTTCCTATGAACTATAACACTGTATTTCTACCCTTTCAGTTTTCAATTGTTTGACTAGCTGGACATCCAATTTACCTTCCCATTTAAAGCCTCAGCAAGCTACTCACTACACCAGCAGGCTGAGATAATGAAGACAATAGAAACAGATTCTAAGGGCCTATATGAAATGTGTCAGAGCCAACAGAAGCAGAAAGCAAGTAATTTCAATAGATTGCAAATCAGTTTATTTCCCAGTTATCAACTTTCAAATTATTCTTAAACACCTGGGTCCTTCTCTAATGTATTCTTGAAATATGCCTCATTGTATTGTAAAGAGGAGAAACCTGTTGACTGTAAGATTTGATTCATATATGGCTACCTGAAAAATGAACATAAGTTAACTAGACAGTCAGCTACCTGAAAAATGAGCAAAAAGTTAACTAGACAGTCAAAGTAATTATTGTTCTGTGTTCTAGTATAGTCAAAATGAGAAAAAAACCTGTATTTTCACCTAAAGTGCTTGATTTCAAAGCAAGAAGGCATGCCACTTGAGTATGGTTAAATGGCAATTTCTCTTGGCTGAGCTTTTGGAAACAATTTCTTATGACATTTTCAAAATTGCTTAGACCATTTAGTATTTGCTTATCAATTTATTTGTTTTAAGGAAGTCCCAAAATGAACCTGCTATTTAAAGTAAGAACAATTCTTGTTATCTGAAGTTGCATGGTCTGCTGTTATATGTATTTTTCTTATCATGAAGGAACCTATTCCTGCAATTCATTAAAAATTCCAATTCATTTTTCTCCTAGCAGGATTATCGTTCCCTTTGTTATCACTGCCTTTACTAATAATTGCAGTTTTTATACTATTTTTATTCATGCATTCATTTGTTCATTTTTTGTTATTTCGGTCTGTGATTCTGTAACCTAAAGTTGTGCTCATATTTCAAGAGCAAATTCAATATTAGATGAAATTTGACTTACCTCTTCTCAGATAAATTATGTAAGACCCATATTGAAGACCAGGATTGTATGGAGTTCATATTTGTCTTTGGAAATATTTCTAGACAGTAGTGTCATAAAATCTGAGGTTCAGCATACTCATAGACTCAGTACTGTACTATTTTCATGTTTTTATTTCAACTTCAGTACTAAGCATTTTCCAGAGTTGGTGGTACATTTAGATATTGCAGAAAAATATAGTAAGGAAAATACAAAGAACTGCTTTTCTTTGGAGTGATGAAGAGACTAAAGACATACAATCCTTCTTATTAATAAAATGTTTATGTATGTAGTCTCTTCACTCCGAAGAAAAATTTGTATGTCTTTAATTCATCTTGACTCCAAAGGAAAGAGATTCCTGATGTTTTCCTTACTGTCATCAACCAGTAAGAAAAACAAAAAAAAAACCAGTAAACACAGCATCCATGTGATCACATGTGAAGGCTTGAAACAAATTTTCTACAATTTTTCATGAGAATTCAAAAAGAGTTTAAAGATAGTAAAAGTGGACATGACAAATATTTGAGTGCCTAGTTTCTGGCATAGTCTACAAGTGACAGAGGCTGTGGTGAAACATATGAGGGGGATTTGATGTCTGAACCTTACATTTGTTTAGACTTTTTTTCAGGAATTTACCTGGAAGAGATGGTAGGTGTCCATTCATATAATTTTCAATAGTTAAATGTACAAAATTTGTATATTTTATTTGTTTCATTTGTAGGAGGTGTATGTGAAATTTCTTTACTTTTGTCAATTTATATATGTTTCTTTACATTACTTATGTCATAAAAATCAAAAGATACTATTAGTATTCATATGTATTATGGTATTATTTGAAAAAATACCATCAGAACTTTAAAATATTAACTGTACCCTAAAAGAAACCATGTTACTTTGACATCATTATGCAAAATGGAAAGTAGGAATATGATTAAAAAGAATTAAATATTCCAAGAAAAAGAAGAGAACAAATGTTGACACAGACTCAAGAGAGAGAGTCTGTAAAAGAGGTTTCTTTGTTTGCTCAGGGAAATCACTATTTAGCCAGCTGGAGTCTAAGTTCCCATCAGGTTCTCCTGTACTCACAACTTTAAAATCATGAGAGAAGCAATTCTTCTTAAGGGACTCTACAAAAGAGTGTGTTGAGTTTAAATTTAGCATTAATATGCTGGAAGTTACTTGAGACAGCCCATTCATCTTGTGTCACAGTGTTCCTGCAGTAGCTAGATAAAGGAAGCATGAGAGAGAGAAGGTAAGAATCCAGCTATCATTCTTTGAGGTTCCTGTACAGCTAAAGAGACAAGTAAAGAGGAAGAAGAGGAAATAATGAAGAGATCCTAAAACAGAGAAATGAAGCCAGGGATAGATGAGAGAAGAAAAGTGGAGCAATTCCTCTCATCTTCAAATATGTACAGTGATACAAGGAAAACTGAGGTGCTGGGTTATGTACACTTGCAATTTCTTGTTTTGCTGTCTTCTCAAACTATTTTAGAGTTTTAGAAGAGGCTTGGGGCTACTTTAAAAAAAAGTTATAAACATCTTGGAACCACTTCTCAAAACACAATATCAACTTTTCTTCACTTATTGCCTATCATTGTAAATTCTATCTCATAGTGACAGCATACTCTGGGAAAGGATTTTTGGGCAACTTAGTGTAGAGGAAATAGGGAAAAGGATCTAAAATAGTTGATTGAACTTCATGGATAGTCTGTGTGAGATTTATTTGACATAACTTTAGAAGTTTGTGACACAGTCACCTGGGTTTCCTCATAGCTCATTCACAGAAGTATTTCCAGCTCAAAATGACTGATTTTAATCATATCCCGTTCATGTGTGCCTGGAGGAAGGGAAAAAGTCAAGACAGGCAGAACTTTACTGTCATGCTCTAGCTTGAAGACTTTGGGCCCAGAGGATATGACTCACATAGAGAAATTTACTAAGTGTGGCCAATTCTAAGGTTTTCTGTGAGACATTAAAGCTGCCATCATTTCCTGTAGTGTATTTAGTAAAAGGAGAATGAGAGAATCACCAGCCCTGTGCTGTAAACCCTATAACATCACCTTTATATGAAATAAGGTCTTTTAATACAATGGTTCAGGCACACTCAGAAACATGATGTGGTTAGCAACTTCTTTCAAACATAGATTTTAAAAGTAATTTACATTGACAAAATACTGTACATGATGCAGTTATAAGATTATGCAGTTTCGTATTTTTTCTTTCTTTTATTAAATTATGAGATTAAAGTAAATTAAGATAATTGTTGTTCTTACACTGCTGGGATTTCTTTTCCTTTTTAACCAATCCTTTATATCCAAAGACAATGTTCTCAGAAATTTTTCAGAGAATTCAATATTTTTTCTGAAAATGTAACTCCTTATGGCACTAGAAATATCTCACACACACATGAAAGAAACTAATTTTTTCTAATTTTTGCAGTGAGGGAGTGACTGTTTCTCCAATTTCCTATTCTGAGGTTACTGTATTATGTCAGCTTTCATTATTCATCTTTCAGAACACTAAACATTTGGACTACTGTTTTCCATTTCCCCTGCTATCTGATTATAGTACACATTTAATGCCAAAGACAAAATTTATACTATTAGGTTGCTGATATGGACCCCTAGATTCTTATCCCAACTGTCCAGATCTGTCCAGGAGGAGTGTGTCATAGTACCTTGACCTATGTCTACCTGAGGAATCAGACAGAGATGTAGCTGTGAGATAGAAGAGGGAAAGGAAATTGATAATAAAAGCACCAATATGCATTTGCTTGAGATTGTGGGGTCAGGAGAGAAGAAGAGAAGAATGGCATGAACTTGAAAGCTTTTCCATAGATATTAGATCTATGGAAAGCTCAGATATGGTGCACAAGGTCCAGGCTACAGACATCTTGACTCTAACTACTGGCACAGAAAAGATGCTGTGGCTTTTGCAGGGAAATAAAAGATTACAGGATACTGTAGAACATTTTCTTAAGTGTAGGCAATGTGCAGTATTCAAGCATGGGGAAAGGTGGACCAGTGTGTATATGCTGGTGCTCTCACGTTAACATTCTAACAGAAGTGTAACAGTAAATGACAACAGTCCTGGGAACAAATTATTTACCTCTTAGAAGCAAATAGAGCCTCTGGCTTTCTGTGGTTTACTGTCACATAAGTTAGGAATTTAGAATCTAAACAAATATTGTTAGTGTTTGACACTGGGTGAAATGCATTGTCTTGTGATCAGACTAAATCATTTAACAGTGCCTCTGGCCTTAGATTCTGAGACCCTATTTAAGTCACTGTCCCAGTAAGTTCAACGAGCTCTTTCCAATAATGACAAATTAATGACTTTTAGAGGAGGAATAGTTAACCCATACCAAATCTCAAGAACTGTAAATTATTAAACTTATCAGGGAGGAAAAAAAATCCTTTTTCAGCTCCAGTAGGAAAGTGTGTTTTTTGTTTGTTCAAGAAAATGAGTTAATTTATTTCAGTAAATTATCAGATAATATGTTTTTTTCCATACCCAGCTGTTGCAGACAGAGTAATGGACTTCACTCACAAGAGGGAAAAGAAGATATAATTTTTCAACACCAAGCAGTGAGTTAACAAAATTTAATTTTAATGAGACAAAGGTTTAACATGATTTGATGACAAGGTACACTTGATTATTTACTTCATAGAGAGCAGGGCCAGATAAAACTGTCAGGGCATACCACCCATTGAGTCATGGCTCAGGAAGGATGCCCTTGGCTTTTAAACTCCATCTCAGAGAGGCATGTAGGGGCAGCTGGATCCAGTTGTAGGCCCAGACCTGGTCAATGGTTTGTGTCTAAAGGACGAGATGTGCACAATCCATCCTTTGTATAACTTATAACTTATATATAAGATAACTTATATATAAGATTTCAAAGTTTACTATAATATTAATCACTTACTGGGAATGTGTTGTGGCAAGGAATCTCTCAGCCTGGAGGAGTAGCCTTGAGAAGCATCCTTACTCAAGGGGACATCCTGGTGTGCAGCCCAGGGCTATCCACTATTTACAAAGTAATGGTTGACTTACATTTGCATTGTTTCCAGACAGCCCCTGGAAATGTTGTAGTAGGTTCCCCAAAGTTCACAATAAGTTGGATGCAACCATCACTGGTGGCATTGGCTTAAGAATGACCATTTAAAGAATTACATAACATTGTATTTCTTGTATATTGCATCAAAAGATATTTATATTGTGTTTCATATATTTTTTTTTTTGCTTACTTGTCCTCTACAGTATGTCATAGTACCTCATTACAAAGAAAACATTTAACATTAAGTGACTCACATATCTGGGGTTGTGAACACCAACAGACACAGAGGCTTAGGGACGATTTCATGATATCTGCCCTCCACTTTTGTAGCCTCTCTCATCCTTGGAACTCCAGGTGCTGTGTAGACTTGTTCATTCAGCCTGTGAGAGTGGTAGGTGTTATTAATGTTCACTTCACCTACCACTGAAATATAGTAAGTACTGAAGAATACACATGAGACTTACATAACAAATTGAAGCAGAAAGTCTAGAAGAATAATGCAAGCAGTTGAAACCCAAGGAAATGGAGGTAGACAGAACCCAAGCTGGAATGAAGCCAGGACAACAGGAGCTAGTCTAATGTAGTGCACAATGGGATCTCAGTTGCCTGATTCTCTGAGCTCATACAAACAATGACATATCAAGTGGCACTGAACATCTTACCCTCAAAGGATTGAGGGCAAATTTGTGACTTCTACCAAAATGCAAAGTCAAGCAGAGGACAAAGAGTGTTAGAATCCTATGGTTCTTACCTTGAGCAGCCCAGATTTTACTATTCCATTCTTATTAATGCATCTCAGTAGCTTTGACTCATCTATAAATATTATAGTGTGTCAGGAGCTCCGTTAAGCTCTTAAGGATGGAATTCATCACATCTGATTTCAGCCATTTGAAGTTTAGTCACCTAGATTTAACTCTGCTCAGTAGCAACATCTCTCTCCCTCTCTCCCTCTTATTCCTCATTAGAGTTAAACACCTCACTAGATGCCTAAGCTTTAGATGGCTCACATCAGAAGAAAGGAATTACATGCTGAGGGACTGACCTCTCCAGAAGGCCTTGAAATCAAAATACTAAAATAAAAAGAAAAAAGCCCCACTAGAACAGTATCAACACAAAAAAACCCAAACAAAACAAACAAGCAAAAACAAGGAAGAAAAAAAGAATAAAAAGAAAAGGCAAGAAGTGGAGACTATCAAATAGCATACTTCAAGTAATTTTTGTGAGCTGTAGAAAATAGTATTTTGCATTTTGACTGTTTCAGTTTTATTGTGTAGGTATTGAGAGAAGGGTGGGTTTCCATGGTTAATTTTGTTTAAAAGGACAGCTTTTCTTGGTCTTAATAAATTCATTTTTAATAGTCCATTACAGTGGAAATAAATCATGCTTAGTGTGTATGTGTCATGGAAACCATAGTCTCAGGAGCATGTTGTTTGGAATTTTAAGTAAAAAAAACTATATCAATTCTGCATTCACTATATAGAGGTCCATATGAAAAGAAAAACAACAAAAAAGCATGGTTAAATCTAATGTTCATTCTTGTAATATACAGTATTTTGTGTGCAGACTTGTCAAAAAATAAATTTGGTATGACACCTGTTTGTTATCGTTTGATAGTCATTCCTTGAAATATGATTCAAGAGTAGAATGAGAATACATGCACTGCTGACACTGACTTCTGTTGCTGGAAAAGGTATGTTAGATTCCATAAGAAGTTTCAACATATAATGCAAAGTGAAAGACATGGTAAAAAGGATTCCCAGTTTTATAATTAAACTTTACATTTAAAAAATTATTAACTTTAAGTAACTGTAATAACAAGATATTAAGCTTATTGATAGTTACATGAAAATGTCACCTGAAAATGGATGGTATCTAAGAAGATACATATTTTGAAGGGTCATATATCCTTGTTCTCACCTTGTTTTTTTACTTGGATACTTGTTTTTGGCTGCCATGTCAAAACCAAAGTTTTGGGCTAGATGGACCTTCAGTCTTGCCTCTTTTTATATTAGTTTTGCACCTTCTGTATCTGAATCACTTCACACATTCAGTTCTGAAACAATCTGGAAACTAAACTGAATTATTTTTCTTGAGCAAAGCAAGTGAACATAACTGCAAACTTTTCACACACCTTTGAAATTATTATGTCTGAAAATTAAAAATTAATATATGTTACATTGATAAAATAGAAACAAGCAAGAAAACTCTAAAAAAAATTAAAAACAACTAAGTTAAAACATCTGATGCTAAATAAAATTTAATTTTTGCCAAACCCCTGCCTACAATTAATAGAATATAAAAGTAATCTCATTAATGATGATATACTTGTTCTAAACCTCTACCTGCAATGTAATTCCTGCATTACAATGGAATGTGTTCTAAAAAAATTTCATTGCAGATAGATGTTTTTGTCCAACCTGGAAATACTATAGAAATGTAGTTCTTCTCTCTTTGTGACCCTGAACATTAAAGAAGTTGGTGTTAGATAAATAGAGCAAGAATGGATAAACAATCTTTGCAACCATACAACAATAAATGAAGAATAACAATTCAGTGTTACAATAAGAGTCTCTGGGGCACTTCTTTATTTGCTTAGTTTTTAATGCAACTGCATGATAAACTCTGTGTGCCTGTGGACAAAATGTGTTCAGGAAGCTTCTACACTAGAGAGAAATTCATGTATTTAAGAACTAAAAGGAAAGATTCAATAAAAATTAATTTAATTATAAAATATATAAAGATGTAAAATAAAGCAGAATTGCAAACAGGGAATTCATCCAAATACCACAAAATGTCATTTGTTCTAGTGTTAATCTGTCAGTTATGAGAAACATTTCCTATATTTTTATTTATTGCCATAGAAGTGGGTCTGCAAAAAAAAAAGAGGTAAAAATCCTTAGCCATTATGATAGCATTTAGATTTCTCATAAGAGTTTTGACATCTGAAGTTTCTTAATTTTTCTACTTGAATACATTTAATGGGAGGCCAAATCTTCTCCATGTCATTCACAAACAGTGAAGATAGACAGTCCAGAGGATGATTCAGCTCACCAAACAGTCCTTTTTAGCTTTCCACAGGTTATGGAAAAAGTGACCATGCTTCCAGTTTTGGTGCTTCAGTTAGGCATGCAAACTTCAGTAGAGCATATGCATAATTTTTTTGTAACCTTGCTTTTAAGTATAGGTGGCAGCGCTTTTTTACAAGGCAAGTTACAACTCTCTGACGTGTTAAAATACCTAAAAAAGCCTCAGAGAAATCAAAGATCCACGAAATATGTTTGGTTGTAGTTGTGTCAATTTCTATTGCACTTTGACCTTCTGTATTTCTGCAACTCTGTGTCTGGCACAGCGGTATTGACTGTCTAGTAGGGACAGAGCTTCATGACAAGCATTTTAAAATAATGAGTTACTGGAGATTGGTGAACAGTTTATTGCATTAGTACCAAGTTGTGCAATTTTCTTCTTTGTTCTTTTTGTTTCTGTTTGTTTTTTTGGTTTTTTTTTTTTTTTAGTGGTTTTTTTTTAGTCTGTTTGTTTGTTTGTTTGGGAGTTTTGTTTTGTTTTGTTTTGTTTTGTTTTGTTTTGTAGTTGCTTTGTTTTGTTTGTGGCATTTGGTCTGGTTGGGTTAGGCTTTGTTTGTTGTTTTGTTTTATTTAGAATTTTTTGTTCTAGTATTTTGAATATATTGGAAATATGGATACAGTTCATTAGCGCTGCATACAACAGGATTTGGAAAGGAGATGTTCATGAAAGAGGCTGAAGATAGGCAAGGAGAAATAAAGGAGAGAGAAATAGCCAAGTCTAACACAGAAAAAATGAAATCCAGTCAGTACTGGGCAGACAAGTCGGCAGGGGTGGGAACCCCAGAAAAGGAACCATGCAACCTTGGTGCTGTCTCATTCTGATATGGCATTTAATTACAGACCTTTTTTTTCCTACCATACCCCCACCCCATTCAGGCTGAAGGACAGTGGCTCAGGAAACTGCAGCTATTCCATGATTTGTTTCCTCCTCATTGTTCAGTGTGTGTCCCTAGGTGTTATTTAATGCATGCTATTGAAACTCCTCTTTGTATACAGAATTATTAATTTCCTCATAGACTCATTCCAACCTTCACTTCAGCTGATTCAGCCCTTAGCTATATTCAGTCCCTGCCCATTAACTTAAAATGTGCCTTCTGATTTACTCTTTTCCCAGGTCTCCCCTTCAAATCATTCTTCCAGCCCCACTAAATAGTTCACATAGAATGGAGCTGCTGACTCCCAAGACTGTAAAAGAGTGAGCCTTTTTATTTTATTAATGCTCACTAATGGGTTTATTAATGCTCAGTAGGTATTTAATTTCATTGGTTTATGTTTCCTCTTAAGAGCACACACTCTGTCCTCCTGAGCTGTGCTGTATTTTGTATTGGCTAGCTAGCAGAGAAGTTCATTTGTCCTGTGCCATTACTGCCATCAGCCTTGTCAGGCCTCTCTTGAATATGAAGCTGTGTCTCAACAACTTTGCCCTTGGTTAAATAAATAAGCCATAACTGTAGCTGTAACATCATTATCTGAGTATGAGTCTGAAGGTCTTGCAATTTATTATGGTGATGCAGCCTTTACATTGCAACTTGACTTTATTGTATTCACCTTGCTGCATAACAGCATCTGTGCAGGGCTTGTGGTGGTACAGGGAAAAGGCTTTCCAACTTTACAACTGCAAATCTAGCCTAAAATTCTTCCCCTCCCACACAAACATTTAGTCTTTCTTTCTAAACACCACTTAGCCTTCCTTTCTTTCATAATCCTTGGACTCTTTATTTTACCTGTTTGAGCTCCTTCCTGCTCACTGACTTTTAAGCAGAAAGCACTGAAAGATACCAAATGTGGTGTGAGCAGTGACAACACAAATGCTATTTCTGAAAAAAGAAATTAGGGGTGGAAGACTGCAACAGCCATCTAGTACCAGCATTACTTAGGAGAAGAGGAAACATGTTCTCAACTGATAAAATTATGATAGTTTCAAGTCAATTAATCTTGAAAATTATTAATATTTTATCTGCATTGTCAAGCTTAATTGTAGGATTCAAAGTCCTCAAGAAGAAACAGCAAATAGTAATAATGATAATATTGCATTTCATTTAAATGCACCATATGTTGACCTAATGCAGTACAACACAGATACAGTGAGATTCCTTGACAGCAATGTATTTCTAATTCTGTGCATGGGCTATTTTATTTACAGTCTTGCCTCTACACTATAACAAAATCAATTGAAAAAATTACCTTTAGAACAAAATGAAGGTGGCTCTGTATCTTTTTTGGGAATTTTTTGTCTAGGTAAATACCAGACTCTGAAAATGTGGGAGACCAGAGTTATACTAGTGGTAACTCAACCTAGTTGTTGTCTTTGGGCAAAGTCACAAAACACATACAGCACTCACAGGCATTCAGCTCTTGCAGATGGTGTGAACACTAGGGGTTTAAGTCACATTTACTTTCTAAGAGTCCTTACACCATCATTTTGCTAGGCTGAATTTGTTTTGAGATAGAAAACCTTCTATACCATGCAGGAGGAGCAGACTTCTGCCATATGCAATTAAACACTGAATTTCCTTTATGGGGAAAAAAAAAAACAAAACTAAAAACAAGCAAACAAACAAACAAAAAAACAACAGCAATAAAACCCCAAAACAAAGAAACAAACAAGCAACTTCCCCCCCAGCAAACAAACCACAGATTAAATTGATAATACTTCTAGTAAATTTTATACCTATTTAGATTTCTTTGGGAGATGCTTTGATTAGTCTAATGAAACAGACTTGCAACATTATACTGAAGCATTAATTACTTATCACAATCTCTTGAGAATAGCAAGAATGAGGTAACAAAAATATTGCACATCTATATAATCAAGAAATGTAGAAAAACAAGAAACCATAAACAGAAGAAAAGTCAGTGGAATAGGTTCATAAATCATTCTTAGAAATCTTTTTTTTTAAGGGCTTTGAAAACACTGTGTCTATATGTGGATATGACTCAATGGTTAACTTAGATCTGTGCTAAATACATCCCTAGCCATTGTTTTCAGGTTTGAACATTTAAGCCAATCTTTTTAAAATAAAATCATGTGCTGTAAAGGATATTTGTGTTTTTCCTCAGTATTCCTACTTATCTGATGTAATAAAATTGGGTATTTTTTTCATACTTTACTGTTTTCCACAGATATTTATATTTCTGAATATACAATTAACATTATGACTACCTTTTCGTCTTTACTTCATCTATTTTTCCTATAGAATTTTCCTCTTGTTTAGATATATTTTGTAATCAGGTGTGGTTTTTTCCACTTCTTTGCTCCAATATCTTTTATGTCAAACTGAAAACATATATGCTTTGAAAACCTAAATGCCTACACTATTTTACATCTTTTTCTATTTCAATTATCTTTATCATTATTAGATGCTTTGTCTTACTATCTGTATTGAGTTTCTTTTGGACAATGGTATCCACTTTCTTCCCAGAAGTAAAATCTATACATTTATGTTTTAATAAAATTACTCCATCCTAAGTAAATTTTGTTTAGGGATTGCTCTCTAATTTCAAATGCCTCATCTTTTTCTTTCCTAGCTGGCTGATTCAACCATGTTAAATTTGCTCTTATCGAAATATAACACTTTTTTATTTCCATTACTGTGTTTGCTCCTGTTTCTTCCACTGTCTAACAGTTCTTTAGACTTCAACAAAACTGCTTCTTTCTCTCCATCCATTAAAGAATTATCTCCATTTTACCCCATGAAATTGTCATCTGCATTCCTGCATATATTTATGCTTCAAGACAAATTTAACATTTAAATAGTAATGGTAATCTGGTAATCTCTCTCCCCCCTCTCAGCTCCTATCAGTTTGATGTTTTCTGCAGATCTACTAATGTACTCTCTCCTGATGCTCAGGTTGTTGACAGTAAAAATAAGCAGAATCTAGCCCAATATTAACACCTAAAGGATGCCCAGGCACTGAGATGAGACTGATCATCCTCCCTAGATCCTCCTTGTTGCCTTTCCTGTAGATGACTGTAGACATTTTCATTTACAAAGACATCAGAATACTTTTATTTTTCAAAGACACGAGACAGCAGTGTTGTAATGATGTTAGCAAAGTCCTTCAAAACCCATAGCTAAATCCCATCAGATACATGTTAGGGCAAAGTGTACATTTAGATGATCAGTTGATTTAAAATTCCAAGATTAGTGTTGGCATTGCTTTATTGCCAGAACTTTGTATCCAATCCACTGTACTTTATCGTAGTTTTTCTTTCTTATCATCTGGAAGGCTTTTTAAATTTATATTAGTTTCACAATTAAAAGCTAACTAAGCAACTAAATATTTTTGTCTGCTACTGTTACACTTAGGTTCTAAGCAAGAACATATTTTATGTTCTAGGTTGAAAAATGGTGACTTTCACATCGCTGACCCTGTGTTTTTCTATATTCTATATTGTTAAATACAATCATTATCCGCTATAACATTTTTTTTATTTTACATTAATCTTGTTACTATTTGTGGTGAACCCCATAAATGTGAGACTTCAGGAGCCTGCATCTCTGGTCCTAACTTAATCTAGACTTCTGTCAATTCACATGTATGTGGATTTGGCATTGATTATTTTCTAGAATCTTTATAACATAATGTTTTAAAAAAATTTTAATGTATATTCTCTTATGTAAGAAGGTCAGATAGTGCATAAGACTAGGAAAATATTGTCTTACTTAATCCTGAAAATTTTGAGAATACTTAGAGAAGTTTTGAATAGCAAAACCTTGCAAAATAAGTCAGGACAAACGAAGAAAAGAAGGGTTGTTTTTATTCCTTTTCTGAATTTTTATTCCACATGGAATTTCCATATTTTTGTTTAACAAGAAAAAAAGATGTGGCATAGAAATGCATGTTTATTTTAAAAATTCTGGTGGTGAATATCCCAACATACTGGCATAAACCAGTCAGAAATCTGTTGATTATACAGGAAGTAACTTTAAAACATCTGTTTGAGTCACAGATGCCCAGACCAAAGCTGTGATAAGTAGAGTTACATTTTATAAATGGAATTATCAATATTGCCTGTATTTCTGCCTACTGTAATGTAAAATTTAAGGCTTGCATGAAATTATTTTATTTAACATTTTTGGTGTCAAAATGGTAAAAGCTTGACACAAAACTTATTAGTGTAAAAACTGCTATTTCTTAGAACCAAATTAAGAAATAAAATAATTAATTATTGAGGAAGTAGATGTGATTCTTTGTTTGCATCCATAACTCTAAATAAAGTAAGTATAGTTGGCATAAAGACTTTTATGAGAAAAGAAGATATTCTCACTTCTTTAGTTGACATATATCACTACAATCTTAAAGAAAAATATTTTAATTAATTTTTTCCAAATAAAATCTTGGTTTAATTATTTAAATTAAAATTATTTGTAGAATTTCTAGTTCCTGTAAAGTTCATTTTTAGAAGTTAGTATTTCAGCAGGTTTTTCTTAGATTCCTGTTCTTTGGTTGCTCATATAAAATAGGCTTGTGAGTTTCTAAAATTAGATAAAATTCAAAATTATCTTGCTTACTGACTATGATATTTTGTCATCCACTCAAGCAGAAAAAAAATATAGAAATTAGCTCACTGTACTACTAGAATGAACTAATATAGTAGTATATTAATTCAGGCATTTGTCTACCAAAAATGCAGGTAATAAACCCAGAACATAATGTGTCTTAATCACAGGAAATATAGCACTTATTTTCTCCTCTGGGCCAAACAAAGACAATTTCAAGAATTCTTACAACATTCTTTTATGTGAAGGCCTTTTTCCCTAGCTCTAATCCTAACCCTTGCTACTTAGTTGGATTTTATAATTTTAAATTGAAGGTATGATTTTAAAAAAATCCCAACATGTCCTGTTTAAATGCACAAGCCGTGCAGACACCTAGAAAAGATGGTTGGAGGATTCTTTGCTATAATTTGAGACATATCCCACCGCAAGCTACTGACTTGCTAAAATCAGACATTCCATAGAAGCCTTCCTAAACATTTGATCAGAAATCATCAATTCCTAGCTTATTTTTCTAGGTAGCTTATAGAATACATTTTCTCCAAGGAAAATGTTTTCTTCACCAGAAAATTTTACACTTTAAGGCTCACTCTTTCATTACACCTGAGAATCACAGAAATTTGACCATTAGTGGGAGTGAAAGGAAATAGTAAAAGGGATACAACTCACAAGATTATTGCTTCTGGCCAAAACACCCAGTTTGATAAAAATATTGTACTGGGATTATTTTTGTAATGGTAGTGGTAGTGGTTTGTTGGTTGATTTGGAGTTTTTTTATCCCTATATTTTCTTTCACCTTTGATTTTATTTTTTGCTATGATTACCCATTCTAAGAACAGAACAACTCCCAGGTAAGGTGTTGATAACAAAAATTATTACCTTTTTTTGGTATTTATTTTGATGGGTCTTTAAAAAATAAGTTTTAATGTTTGAGGTTTTTTTGTTTATTATTATTATAGGATTTCTCTCATATACTTTTAGCCAACATAGTACTAGTAGTATCTAAACTAGGCCAGCTGGTTATTTTTATGATTAAAATTTTATGATTTATGGATCCCAGCTATCTACTTCCATGGCTTCAAGAAGTACCTGGATGGTGCTTATACTATTAATATCCCATTTCTGAAACTAAAATTTCTTAAGAACACACAGCAGTGAAACCAGAATTGACTTGGTGCTCTAGATGAGAACTCATTAACTTTTTTTTAAACACACTGTTTAGAGTACAAATACATTTTCAGATACATTGTAAGACAATTTGCTGCATATTCCTGTTAAACTGACCATTTTCTGTGGTCACTCTCTCCTCCCTTCAGCTATTTTCTCATTTCCAGCTCTTCTATGGCTCTCTAAAGAGTAATAGAAGTGGCATGAGCATGCCACTGAACTGTTAATTTTTATCTCATTTTATCTCAAATAATCAGAAGCATCTAAATCTTCTACTATTGTATCTTAAAGCTCTCCCCCAGAGAAGGAACTTTATAAGCAGACTGCTTTTTTCTGTGTGGCTATGTGTGTTTTATTTTGTTTTGTTCTGTTTTCTCAAAAATTATTCTCATCTGAATAAAGCTTGATCCTCCTCAAACACTAAAAAAACTTAAACTTAACTGAAATCAGTGTCCAGCAGTTTTATCTTTGATACATAGTTCAATATAAATGAATCTGTAGTTAGTTAAAGGAATCTTTTTTTCATTTTTTTTATGACTTCTAGAGTTTGGTTTTTAAGAGAAACTTTGAAATATCTTGATGTAATCCCGGGCTCTGCTTTTCCCCCTCTGTCTTTGTGATATTTGACAAAATTTTGTATGACTTTCAACAGAATAGCAGAATTTGACCTTCATGACTCAGGAGCTAGAGGAATTAAAAGTTTAAATTTTATCAAGGACTAGAAGCATAGACAACATCCATCACATAAATGCCAGTAGAAAATTCTTAATAAATGAGATGGAACTGAATATTAATAATAAAGTTAACATATAAATGTTTAGGATTAAGTTAGAGATCTAGCCTGAACCATGCATATAGAGAAGTATTGTGAGTTATACATTATGTTATAAACATTGACTATAATTTAATTTTGGGGAGTTACTGGTTTCTATTAGGCATTTAATGTATTCCCACAACATCCACATTGTTTCAACCACAGTGAAAGATAATATGAACAACTAGTTCAAATATAAACATTTGCAAGATGAATTATTAATTTGGTGAAATTAATTACATTTCTCAGTATGCAAATTTGTCCACACAACTATCATAAAGTATTTATTATAAACAGTATTAATGGGTATGATAGAATAGTTCATATGATTTTATGCCTTAAGCTTTCAAAAAAGTGCTACCATATTGCTTATTATTTAATGAAAAGAAAATAAACAAATACTAAACCTGATAAAAGTAAACAATTTCCCCAATAGAGCAATACTTAGGCAAAAATTATGTTTTAGACAAAGCATGGCACTTTTAATAAAGCATATTATATGAGGCTGCTTGAATCATATTTCAGATACATTTCTCTTCTGTATTTTATAATAGTGCTATAATTAATAAGTTGATAGTCTATTAAAATACATGTAATGCTACAACATTTATATTTTGTTTAATATTCTCTACTTCTTCACTCAAGTAGAATGAAATAAAATATTTATATATATGTATAATATTTAGTGCAAGCTAACAAATACAGAATATCAAATCATCAGATGGTTTGTTTTGGAATGGACTTTTAAAGGCCATATTGTCCACACCACTTGCAATGGGCACAAACATCTTCCAACAGATGAGGTTACTCAAAGCCCCATTCAATTACAACTTGGACACTGCCAGGGAAAGGCTATCCTCCACTCCTTGGAAATCTGTTATAAAACTATCCTCTTTTCATTTAAAACCATTACCCCTTGCCATATCACTGCAGGCCTTGGCAGAAGATTTCACTCCAGCTTTCATATGAATCCCCTTTAAATATTGAAAGGCCACAATAAAGTCTCCCCATCACCTTCTTCAGGCTGAATAACCTCATTTCTCTCACCCTATCTTCATTTGAAGAGATATCTTAATCATGTCAATGGTCAGTTGATACCCTCCTTATTTCATTGTACTTATAATTAACTAACCTCTTTTTGTTTTCCTTTCTTTTTTTTTTTTATTTTTCAATTTAAAAATCAATCTGTCTCATCTTTGATAGCTGTGAAATTATCTATTAACAAAACCACTTGTGAAGTAAGTAAGATTTATCAAAGTAAGCTTTGATCAATAATGTCAAGGGGAAAAAAATCATCTTTAGTTACATTGCTGTCATCTGATGAATGATAAACCTTCCAGCAGTTTATATAATATGTATTTCTACTTAACCTCATGACTTTCTCAATCTTTATTCCATTGCCATGGCATCTGCTGGAAAAGCTGCACAGCAAGTTATAAAGTGTGCAGGAGGTTCTTGGAGTGTGGTGCTGATAATTTCTTAACCCAAGTTATAGGCAGACCAAGAGAAGAAGCATTATTAGACCTGGTGCTCACCAGTAGGAATGAATTAATTAGAGAGGACAAGATTGGTGTCCACCTGGGCTGCTTAGGTTAAAGTGGAATTCAGAGTCTTGAAGAAAATGGGCCAGATGAAGGGTAGAGCCAGAGCCCTGAATTTTAGGAAAGCAAACTTTCAGTTTAAGAAGTTCCAAACTTTCAGTTTAAGAAGTTCTTGGATGTGACTCACTAGGAAACTGCCCACTGGGAGAAAGGAACTGAGCAGAGCTGACAGCTCAATAATGAGATTATTATTGGAGTTCAAGATCTCTCAAAGCAGATAAGGAAGGCAGGAGATCCAGCATGGCTGAATAAGGACTAAAGTGTAAGAAAATGTACAGGAACTTGCATCCTGGGAAAAATATATGGACACTGCCTGGGTGTGTAGAGATGGGATAAGACATTTGAGGTTAAAGTTGGTGAGGGATGGGGCTAGGTACATGGCCAAAGAAGGAAGAATAAAGAATTTGTACCTCCCATTCTTAAATAAGGAGAACAAATGACAAACAATATGGAAAATACTGAGGTACTCAAAAATTTTCTTGCCTCACCTTACAATAGTAATCTCCCTAATCTCAAATCCCTAATCCTCAAGGATTAAGGGACAAGGACTGTGTGAATAAAGTCCCACAACATAAGTGAAAATCAGATTTGAGACCACATGAGGAAACTCAAGATAAATTCAGGAGACATGAGAAGGTGCATCTCAGGGTCCTGAGGTAATTGGCTGATGAAGTTGTCCAGCCATATTCCATCATATTTGAAAAGTTGTGGCAGTCAGGAAAAGATTTCAGAGGCTGACAAAAGAGAAAAATCATGATCATTTTTAAAAGGGTAAAAAGGAAGACCCCAATTATGAACAACCAGTAAACCTCATATTTGTGTCCAGAAGTATCATGGAATAGATCCTGGAGTGCTGTGTTCAGCACTTGGCTCATCAGTGCAAGAAAGACAAGGAACTACTGCCCAGGGTCTGGCAAATGGTTACAAAGATGATCAGGGTCTGGAGTATCTCTTATGAGGAGAGACTGAGGGAGCTGAACCTGTTTAGTGTGAAGAAGAGAAGGCAGTGATGTGATCTCATCAATCCATATAAATATCTCAAAGGTGAATGCTGCCAGACTCTTTTCAGCATTGCCAAGTGACAGGAGGAGGAGTAATGGCCATAAACTAAAGCACAGGAAGTTCTACCTCACCATGAGGAAGAACTGCACAGTGACAATGCCAGAGCACTGTGACAGACTGTTGTGGAGTTTCCCTCTCTGGAGACATTCAAAACCCACCTCCATATCTTCCTTTGCCACCTGCCTTAGGTGATCTTTCCTGGGCAGGGGGGTTGGATTGGATGGTATCCAGAGCTCCCTCCCAACCCAAACCATTCTGTGATTCTGTGATTCTATGTCCTTTCCAAACAAGCCATTTTTTGATCCCAGAATTCTTCATTCAAGGAACATAACAAAACCAGTATAAAATACCACATTTCAGCATTAGCTCCATGGTTCTGTAACTGCCACTATAAATTCAATGGATGCACTGCATTCATACAGTTACTACCCATAGCTCTTTTTTTCAGTCATAATAAAGATTTCATTTTCCCCAGGTGAACATTACAGAGATTTTCCTCTGACCCTTTTATACTTTGATCTTGGCAAAGGTCTCACAGAAGGCTGCCCACAGCTTTTAAGGGCTTGGCTTATGACTGAAATGTTAAGGAAGACAATTTTTCATTAAAAGAATGTGTTGTGATGGCACAGTGAAAAAAAAAAAAGTGTTATCTAAGTTAATACACTGTGAAAAATATGATTCTAAAATACACATCTTTCTGTACTCATCAGCTGCAGAGTAAAACCAGGGAAATTTTATAAGAATACAGTCGAATAGGATAGATAGGGAAAAATTCAGGGAAAATGAACAGATATAGCAAAATTACTTGCACACAACATCTAAAAGAAGCAAAATACATGTAATCAAAATTTGATTTACTATTTAAAAATTATTTATGTACTATTTAAAAATTCTGGAAAATTACTGAAATATTTTGTAATAACAAAACTGAAAAAGACCTACATAGCTACCTTCTCTTTGCCAAAATTGTGGAACTCTTTTGCCTGAATGAAAAGTTTTATAAGTCAGTCTACATCTTTCTTCCTTTTATCAAATGACTTTAATCATTAATGTAAAGAAAATAGCATGAGGACTTAATAACAAAATTGCCACACAATCCTAGGCACATGTATTCATAATTGTTTTTTTTTTCTGGATTGGTACTGTCTCTAGCCACCTGTCTTCTGATTTTGCCAGATTTAGCAAACATCCATGACAGATGCTGCAGAAATAAGCATCTGCTTCATTTTCCAAGTCTCTCTTGCTGTTTTCTCAGCCAAAACAATGGGGAAGGGATGAGGAAACTTGATTTTATATGCCTACTGAGTGTATGCACTTACTAACAGAAAATCCAAAGGAAAATATTGATGAGCAGGATCCAGGACATGACTTAATCTTCACAGTTACTTTGCCTCTTCTGAGTTTTTGTGAAGTGATTCTAATGCTAATAGTAGGCTCAGTAAGAAAAAGGCAAGATAGGGGACCTGAATATTTCAAGATAAAGTTGTAAATAAGTAAATTACAGAATGTGTTATTGAAAAATGGCTGTTAAAACATTGAATATATAATTAGGTTTCCACTGCCCTAAGTACTGAAAGAGATCTGATGTCTCAAATACAGCTGCTCTGATAGTGTTGCAAGAGCACATAACATGAACGGGCGTTTTATCATTACATCATGCAGATCTTCTCTGAGTGGAATTTTTGGAAGGGACAGCAGTAAAATTTAAAAATATAGTGTATAATTATAAACTGGTAAATCAAAAGTAAGCAATCTCACCCCAACAAGTGTTTACAGATGAGACATATCTGGGATTATTAAATCAATGAACTAAGATCCACTTATTCCTATTGGATATTCCTGCAGTAATTCATCAGAGTCTCTTAATTAAGAAATATTTAGAAAAATGGTAAAACTTAAATCTTCCAGGTTAAACTGAGTCTTTGGAACAATGGAGTCAGCAGCAAAGCCTAAGAAGCAGTGTGCATTAGCCTGCTTAGGGAAACCTGTGGGTGTCTCAGCTGGATTCACTTCCACTAGCAGATAAAGTTTTATTATTTTAGATGTCCCAGGATATCTAGTCTGGCCTTCATCTGCCACTCCAGAAAGTAATGGGCCTTGAATCATTGTTAGTAACCTGATATGGAAGTCTCAGATATTTAAAGCATCTGTAAAGAAACAAGATGTCTAAGTTTGAGGAATTGTATCACTTGCAGAGAGACACTATTTTCCTTTTGATTATTGTCAGGAGATGTACTTATTTTCTGCAGAATATAGCAAAAAAAACCAAAACAATCTGTAACACTTCTGTTATTAACAGAAAAAGATTGTAATCCCCCAAGAAAAAGCTAAACATTTTTGTTGCAATCACAGTGCAATAGTAATTCCTATATTATAATTATATTTACTGTGTTATAGTTATACAATATCAATATAATATAAAATGCATTATGTGTGCACACTAAACAGTCTTTCAGTACCATTATACAGTGGATATCATGATGTTTTCTGTCACTAACTGTTTAAAAGGATTAATATTTTCCTGTTTGTTTCCTGTGGCCACAGTATGAGCAAATTGCTACTCATAACATTTTTTTAATTGAGAAAAAGTTACTATTTATTGAATTCTGTATCAATGTTCTTTTTACCTAAGGAAATTTTAAACAAATTTTTAAGAGCTGTACTTCTGAGCACCCATAATAAGACCATGCATTGGTTACCTTGGCAGAACTCCCTGGAAATGTATTCAGGATTTTAGAGCAATACATTTTGTGAGTTACATTAGGCTCAGCTCTCAGCCAACACCTCCCAATTACCTGTCATAGATGGTGCTTTACCTTCAAATGAACTCCATGAAACCACTAGTAAAATGGCAGTAGAAAGTTAAGGCATCAATTATCCAGCACTACAAAGTGCTTAAATGCAATTTTAATGCCTAGATAGATAATTTGGAACTGAAATTTAAAGCACAGTGTGCCCATTTCAAGCAAAATGTACTATATATTGGTAAGAAAAGGAACTACAGAAGATATTGGTCAGAGATTTAGATTAGAAATAAAGGGCATATTTAATAGAAAAACAACACATTTCTGCAGGTGGAGGTGCCTATTCCAAGGCATATATTCTGCAAGAAACAAAGTCTAAAATTCCTATGTATGGGCATATATATGGCTACATCTCACAAGGCTTTAGCAATAGTAAAGTACAGAAAAATTCAGGTTATTCATATGTTCAAATTAATTAGCTCTTCTGAGTAATCAGCAAACAGCAATAATTGTGTGAAAAATCCTCAGAACAAGAGAAGAGCTAATCTGAAAGTTCTTCTGCAGCCTCAGGGAGGCAGCATTCCCTGCCCTTCTACATTGTGCTGTAAGAAAGCCATGAGCAATCTCTGACTGAACATTTCCCCATCCTCACTGTGCAGGCAATTCTGGGCACTGATTGTAAGATTCCATCCTTCAGAGGAAGACCTGAAAGACTGCATCAGACCTTTGCTCCACTCCTTACTCTCTGTTAACAGTAAAATAGAAATTATTCTTGTTGATTGAGTATTCTTGAGACTGAATACCTTGTGGGTTGGTTTTGGATTTTTTTAATGCCTGAGAGCAAAGTGACACAGCAGATACCTGTACTAAGTAAAAGCAATGAAAAAAGAGACAAAAGGTAAATTTAGTATTTCCATCTGAAAACAGTAGTTTTACACGAAAACATGTAAAGGAATAGAAAATGCAAATGCTCTTTTAGTGAACTTTTGTTAAAAGCATACACTTTTGATTGAAATCTGATTCTTTTATCAGGACTATATTAAACATAATAAAATGCAGAGGGCAGTACACTGAAAAAAATATTAATTTTTTCTGTCCAGGTAGACATCAGTGGGTCATCACTTCACATTTACTTCCTTTTCTTCTGCTGCACAGAATTTATTTCTGGAAAGTTTTGTTTTGCATTGCTCAGATGGTAATCATTTCTGGATTTTCAGAAGTACTTTTGACACTATCACAACCTAAAAATCTCAGAAAAAGTATTTTGGAACACCTCCAAATAGTTTTTGCTTGTGGTTTAATTTTAGCTAATAGAATATTTACACTGTAGATCACTGGTACTGGAAATGAACCATTACATGACATACAGAAAATACTTCTGGGCTGATTTTACCAATGCATCTGCTTTAACTGTGAAATACAAAGAAAGTTGTCTCTTCAGAGAGAGTTTTGTAATTTAGCATTCAGATTACTGAAAAAAATTCTTTGTCAGTTTCAGAAATGCACTAACAAATTCTGTTTTTTCATAATGCCCAGAAAATCACAGCACTGGAACACCAACCCGTGAAAGTGCTGGGTGAAAGACTGAAACTTTAAGAAATTCACTTAACCTGATTTGACTTCTATCCCTTTAATTGCACACTTACAGTATTTTCAGCCCTCCCTCATGCTTTATCCTTTCCCAAGATAAGGCTCCATGCACCAAGCAATACACTCCACTTTCAAACCTCCTTTACTTACTAGACTTAACTTTGAGCAGACAAAACTGATGTATTTAAAAAGACTTATCAAAGCAAAATATGATTAAGGTTCATTAATGTAACAATATCTTTTGCATATGAATTCTTGGACTATATTGTCAAATCCTTGCAGGTAGTTTCTATTTAGTGAGCTTGCTACTTACAAGAGATTTAGCAGGAAACTGCAAAAGAATCCCTCACAATAAGATACTTACTGTCATTTGAAAGATGGTTTTTGAAGGTTTCAAAAAAGAAGTACACACTTTTTTTTTTTTTTTTTTTTTTTTTTTATTAATATGATAGAATGGAAATTGCAGGTGGCCCTGAATATAGAACAGGTGCAGGCCAGTATTCTTAACTGGAGACTCACACTACACAATGACAAGATGATTATTCTTCTATCTATCTATCTATCTATCTATCTATCTATCTATCTATCTATCTATCTAATCTATCATCCTAGCTCTAGTTCTATTTCCACTTTGGGAATTCCTAAAGAAAAGTAACTTGTGGTGTGAAATACAGTATCTTACATTATTTATAAGAATTCCATAGCATTATATTTTTATGTTTATGTTTGAGTAAAATCTAGCTATTTTTTTTTTGAAATTTCTTCTAAAAAATTATACTCTGGAGAAGATTTTACCTAGAACATTTCAACAGAAGATTGCTGTTTGATCAGAAATGTAGTTGTATTTCCAGTGCTCACCAATTGCTGCTAGTTTAGCTTCAATTTGTTCACTGATCAGGCTTTGATCAGAATTGAAGTAGCAATGAAAACAGAAATCAGGATTCATGACTTCATTCATCAGAGGAAAAGATAGATCCCTCAATATGACATTAAAGTTAGGTTCTACAGTAAGTTGATCAATAAATATTCCCTTTTAAGGTGTAGATACTTCAGTGATATCAGCACTGATTACTTAGTTTCTCACATATTCAGTTTTTTTTATCTTACTACGCTGGTGGTCACTATTTCAGATATTGGATAGTACCATAACATTGTACTTAATATCACAGGGATTTTTATAGAAATCAAAAGAAACTGTCCATGAATTGACAAAGAACCACATAAAATATAGTATTAATATCCAAACACATTAATTTTCTGAATGTATGCATCAGAAATAAATTATGCAATAAATAATAAAAAATTAGAAAAAACAATATAGAAGAACAAAAACTAAGTGTTTTCTTCATTTTGTATAAAGTGCTAAATATCATTAAGTCAGTGAAGTCTTTGTGAACAAAGTTAAGATAAAAAAATAGAATACCAAATCTAGAAGCATGAGATCAGAGAACCGAATTTTATAAATGGGTCTTTATCTTTTTTCCTGCAGAAGATGCTACCAGGAAAGGCATTTATGTACCAAGAAGTAAAGTACAGTTTTAAATACACAATCTCTTTTTCCCAAAAAAGGTGAAACTATGAAATGAAAGCAATAAATATGCCCATAATTTTTGAGGGGGAAAAAAGGAAATTAATTTCATATTAGGAACCACATGCATAAATTGCCCAAAATTTATTTCACTAGTTTAAATTAACTGACAGACTTATCCTAGGAAAAGTTGAACTTCCTCTTTGTGGCAAGTTGTCCATTTCTACAAAGAGATCAACAAATCTTGGTACAGTTAATGCAAACATTGGAAATCAGACAGTATCTACATTTATTTGGACTGACTGCTATCTGCATGAGACATACATGCAATACAAAACCTCTCCCAAAAAACACACCAATGTCATATTTGTGCAAAGAAAGATGTAATAAGGAGATTACTCATTAATAGCTTTTAGAAGTCTGGAAAATAGTGAGCAGATTGAAATCCAGAAATCCAGAATGATTCCCATACTAAGTGTTTAAAATAAGGCAAAATGAACCCAAGCATTGAAATGCAGGCAGTTCAATGTGTGTACTGGGTCACTGTTTGCTCTTATTTTCTTGCCCAGTATAACAGCTGCCAAACTCAGAGCCACAGCAGACAAGCTGCTACACCTGGGAACCCAGCTCACCTTTCAAGCTCTGTTCAAAATAAGCCATTTTCAAACACCAACATTCTACTAAATAGCGATGCTTTGACAGTCCTTCCAGCGTGTGAAACAACCTAATTGACAGCAAACTAGCAATTCCCAAGCTCACTGAACTTGCTCTGGCAAGAATACCAACATGGAATTACATCCTGGTGTGATATAGGAGTTCAGGCAAGGCATCCTGCTCAGTACCCTGCACTGCAGCCTCTTCTCCATGAAACAGAGGACTTGACAGCAGGAAATGAGTTGTTCTGTCAGAATGAGGTGAGCCATGCCCTAAATAGAATATGCATTCAATCCAACTGCTCCTGGATGAAATTCAGTCCTTTTATTGTTTTCTTCATTTGATGTCAGTCTTCCAACAATTTGTGAAACCTTTCAGATGTATGGCCAGAGCAAGAAAGATTGGCCTCCATGTCTGAGCTACACTTGGATGAAGCCTCATCTGAGTACTAGAAACAATAGAATGGTTCAAACCAAGAGAGATTCCCAGTTTCTTGGACAAATAGAAGTGTACTGCTCATCAGGCTATGGTTTGCTACTTTCTGTCCAATTCTACACTTGGTTTTCCTTATAATAAAGTTCCCACCAACCTCAGTTTCTTTTCTTGCTAACAAAAGGAGAAAATAACATATTCCTGTCAGTCATTTACAGGAAAATGAAATGTAAATATAAAAACTGTCCCAGTATATCTCATGAAAGTTTCTTACAAGATTTTGCTTGTCTTTGTGCTTATAATTTAGATCATATTCTATGGAGTACTTAGAGTACTGTTCCATTAGAATCTTTGGGCTTTGTATAGGAAGGCAGTAACTTTTCTGTCTTTTAGACACGGGAAAAGTGAGACACAGAGAGGAATTGCTTGACCCATGTTATTCAGCTTATTCACCTCCTTGACAGTACAGGCAGAAACCAATGCAGTGTTGTACTTCTTATCATAATGGAAGCACTTGCTTAAGAAAACAGCTTAACTTCCTGTAATCCCGTAGCAAAATTTTTAGCAAGGGAAAAAAAAACCAAAGTTTTTAGAGTCCTCTTAAATATAGCAGATTTGAAAGGACTCTGTTGATAATATATAACTGTGAATCAAAGTTCTCACAGAAAACCACCTTTTTTTTTTCAGTTACTACCACAACATTATAATTTTAAAAAAATATCAGTTAAATTAACAGAGGTAAAGAAACTATAATAGTCATTGAAGTATTTGTTCTTTAAATTACAATAACATTTATGCAGTCTTATCTTCTGCTCTGCAAACCTTTTCATTTGGCATTTTTTGAAGATTAGTGTAAGCATCTTTATAAAGTGTCATTCTAAAGGAGATGAATGTGACTGGCTAATGAGCAAAGCAGTAGCATAGAGTACTGTTTTCAAAAGCTGAAGCTCTTGAGCATGTTTGAAGAATGCCTGTATTATTTTTTCCAAATTAAAGACAGAACAAAACAAAATCTGAAGTAAAAGAGCTGAACTATGTTTGATTTTCCTAGTTTAAAGGGAATTTAAATTTTAATTGAACAGTGCTTCATAATGGCTTACAAGTAATAATTGTTCCAATTGCTGTACTGTAGAAATGGAAATTGGAGATAGAAGAAAGGCTCTGTAGGGTCTTTTGTTAGGTGTATTCCCATAGCTATCATGCCCTTTCCATAAGACAGTTCAGAGAAGCTTGGTCAGTTTGAAATATATAGAAAGCACTGGATCAAACAGGTGACAGTAAGTAATCTCCCTGTGATATCTGTCAACCATCAAATATAAAACTGCAGAACTGCTGACCAATGTGTGTGCAACCAGTCTTTAAAAAGAACCACAGTGAGGCATCAGTAGTTTCAGCATCACTACCATTGCTCTGACAAAAGGAGTGTCCAATGTAATCTCCAGGTCTATGACTGAGTCTAGGTTTTTTCAAGTAAGCTTGAGCATGAATAAATGCAAGTTCTACTCAGGAGCTTGCTTCAGAGTAGGCTGCAGGTGGATTTCTGTTCCACCATGGACTTCCATGGGCTGGAGGGGCACAGCTGCCTCTTCAGGGCAATCTCAGCTCTTGCTTGAAGGATCACCTTGGTGCCTACAGAGTTGCTGCAGATGTGTTTCACATATTCTCACTCCTCTTTCCAGCTGCATGTGCTGTTGCACAGAAGATTTTTCCACTTCCTTAAGCAGGTCAATGCAGGGGCACTAGCACCCTCTCTGATGGACTCGTCCCCATTCAGCAGCGGGTCCCTCCTGGAGCCAGGTGGCTTTGCCTCTTTTCGTAGGGAAAGATTCTGGCATCTTCTCACAGAAGCCACTCATGTTGCCCCTCCACCACCAAAACCTAGCTGCATAAACCCAATACAGGTCTCTTCTCACAGCTATCATACTGAAGAGAGTGAAGGGATCTGCTTTTCCACTTTGTTCAAAATGGAATTGGAAATGAGCTAAATAAGGCACAAGGCCAACTTTTCAGTATGCCAGTTTAGTTTCAGCTTAGAAGTGGATCAAATCAGAGTTAGAAGCAGAACAATTTAATGAATTAAGGGAGAGGATAATGACTTCTAGAAAAATTATATGAGAGAAGAAGGAATAAAATTATTATACTGAAAGATTAAATAAAGAGAAGGATTGCATAATATAGGAGGATTGTATAATATTTAGAATACTGCTGAATTGCCATAAGATTAGAGTGCTAGAGAGCTAACTCACATTGGAACTATTAAAAATCAGCTCTTTCAGCTTCCATTTCACTGTCCCAGAACAGTCAGTCCCAGAGGACAGGCAAGAATTTTTATCCCACGATTTGTAGGAAAAGATTACAACCTTTTTCATCTTCCTTATTCTGAGTTTAATTTTAAGATTTGGCAGCAGCAGCTGAAGTTATGACAGAGGTGAGTCACAAATAGGGTGGGAGACAAGCAAGAGTATCAATCTCAGTGGAAGAAACTAGTTCCTAGAAGAAACTGGTGTTACCTTGAAGCACTTAAACTTGTGGTAGCTAATGTCTGTCTTGTTTTCAGAGCAAAAGCACAGAATGATTTTCAGTTAGAAGAAGTTGAATAGTGTTCATTCCAAATTGCTGGAATGTGATGAAAATATTTGTTACTGCACAAATACATATTCAGTGTATTTTACACGAGTAGTAGATTGTTGTCTTGCTCATCAATACAATAACAAAATTGAGTTTTGGTATTTAAATCCTTCCCTCCATCTTACTTTCTGTGTTAACACTTCCTCTAACTCTTCTAACTCATATCAAAACCAGGAAACCACATGCTTGTCTTATATTGTCTGTGCTCACTATATTAATTAGCTTGACATAATTATATAGGGTATAGCCATGCCCTTTCTATTTATTATTTTTGTGGGCACCCACGTTTTTTCAGGAAGAAGGTTTCACACAAAAGCAATAATTGAAGTGTTCTTTTTATCCCCTGAAATATAATTGGAGATTTTGAATAGCCTGTAGTCTGAATTGTATTTTTTTCTTTTTTTCATAAATTGATAGCAACTGAAGATAATGTAGGGGTTTTGAAGGGTTTGCCATGCTGTAGAATTTTTCCAGTAGCAATACTGTAAGCTGAAAAAAACTAAAAGTCACTTATTTTGGAATATTTTTAAGGAAAAATTTGTTATAATTTGAAATTAAAGCTCTTTTTTTTTTGTTTTATTCTGCAAATCTATTTTTAAATGTTCATTCTAGATATACTATAAATATTTTTTGCTTTTTCCTAGTAAATCTTAGCGTGCATGCCTAGGTTATTTAGGGATTACTTTTGAAAAGACATTAGTATCTATTTGTGTCATACTCATGAGCCACATGCAATTAATTTCCCTTGTATTAGACAATACAAGCATCTACCCTAAGAAACCAAAAGTTTTCCAAAATGTATATTATTCTGAATCATAAATCACCTTTTAGGTTTCAAGCACATAGATGTTAAGGCCATTAGTAATCTGTAGATTATCTTACCTATTTCTTAGGAACATAAAATAAAATTGAGTGTAAAATGATAAGCCTGTCCAGAATTGCATGAGTGAACTCCAATTTTTTTCTTTCTACTTTTGCTTTATCTTTTTCTTATGGGCATACCTTCTGGGCTACAGCCTATTTAAAAAAAAAAATACTGAATCAGGGCTTGATGTCATGTGGCTATCTTTAACTTAAATTCATTTTTGTTTCTAATTCTCCATTACAGAAAAAAAATTACTATGTTAATTAATTTTTTTTTTAAATAATTAAATCCTATGTTATTTAGTATGGTGTAAGTGTACATGTTTGTAATATAGAAGTGTATATATTTGATGGTCTGCACTCAATGAACAGGAATGTGAGAAGATAGAAGAAGGTGAATCACTTAATGAAAAGCATGGAGAAAATGTTGATACAGTGTATATATAAATATATATATATATATGTATATATACAGTATACACTTGATTGTTAGGCTATTGACTTACTATACAAATTTTAAAATATCTTGGAGTTTAAAGGACTGAGGTCATTATAGATGTTTGCAAAGTGCTTCCTTCACTGTTAAGGATAGCATAAAAAAGAAAATTGTAGATGCTGCTTAAAACTCTGTGACAATGAAAGTTGGAATTACTGGTATAGGAAAGGTCAATTGGCTTTTTCCTGACTCATGAAGCAGAGAATGGGAATAACAACCTTATATTAATTTTGATTTTACATGTTAGATAAAGGGAAGCCAAAGGACAGGTGCACTGCTATTGTTAGAGTTTGTTATTATATTTTCAATTTTACATTTGTTTTCATAAATTCTGCTAGAAGCAAGAACTTCCATTCAAATGAATGAGATATTTTTGGTTAATTGGATGTAATATTAGCTCTACTTTGCCATAACTCTGACAAAGTTGAAGAAAATTGTACAAAATGGCTACAGAAATTTGTATTTTCTAGTTCTCCCACTGCTGGGACTGCTCAGCAAGGAAAAAAAAAGTGACCCATTTTCTCATTAGCCTACTGAGAAACAGATGTGAAAGGGTTCGTTTTGCTAATTTTTCAGCCAGCAGGGGTTGTTGCAATTCTACTAACAGGCATAGAAGATAACAATGAAAAAAATTAATAACTATATATCAGTTCTATTGGCTAGAAGGTTATTGTAGGCTGGGGTGATCAGGAATACACTTTCACAAGAAACAGACAGAGTAAGTAATTGGAGGGTTATGCTATTGCAGTAAATTCAAAATAAGAGGAATCAAATGAAAAAAAATACCTTGTTTCCATCAGATAGTCTTTAAAAAAAACAAAAACAACAACAACTCAGAGATGTTAGGGAGTGGTAATTAATGGTGTTACTTAAATATCTTACTGTCATGAATGAACACACTAAAAACATAATCATTAAAATAAGTCGTTTCAACAGAGACTTAAGTATCTTTGTACTTACTTATTTGTGAGGATAATAGAAAACATTTAAAAAATTATTTGCAGTTCTGTTTCAGATCTACACTAATCTCTATTGGAGTCACATTTAAACATCTAAACCCAGGAAAAGAGTCTATATTGAGGTGTATAATATTCTAAGTTTCAAGGTATGACAAATGTTTCCAGGAGATATGTACATGTTTGGACATATTTTTAAAAGGAATGAACACACACAGTTTTAAGGAACTGTGGGATATGGCTGTTCTCTCCAGATAGGGAGATAAGCTGGAGTCAGGATATCTTGTCAGGTTTATAATCTTCAGGTTTTGTTGTGACAGTTAATGACTTAAGGGGAAAGAGGAAAGAAAGAATCTTGATTCATGTCTGTGCCTCACCTCCATAAGGTCAGAACAAGGCCAATATCTTCAGATCCTGAGACCCTGAAGCTATTCCAAGGGAGTAGTGGGGAAGTATCCTGTGTTTTATAATCTCCTGAGATGAAGATGATTTTTTGTTCATTTTTAAATTGTTATGTTTCTTTGCTAAAATTTTGGAGTCACAAATAAATCTGAAAAGAGATTGCTCTTCTATGAAATTAGGTATGGCAATGAACCTTTTCATAGCTTGAAAATACAGAATGGTGAGAATAATAATGTGCAGCAATTATTTAGGGTAGTACTTCAAATCATTTTATTAACATTTAATTCACTTCTAGAGCTGCTTTTACAGACATCACCAGCATTAAAAACATAATGACAAATCCTGAAAACCTGTGCCTGTTAAATTACACATTCGCAATTTTCTCATCTAATAAATAGAATGAAAATAGGTAATACACAGGAAAAAAAAATTAACAATAAAAAAAAATTAAAACAAACACCCTCAACCTGGCTACATTGAAGATTTGATGAAGCATCTTGCAAGTCAACAAACTCAGATTCTAGTAGGCCAGCTAAATAAATGCATTATAAAATTAAGGACCTGGTATTTAGGAAAGGTGAACTGTATCATACTCAATGCACTAAAGAACACTGTAATATGCTTTGGGTAATTGGTTCAGAGCATTTAATTTTAGGTAACCAACTATACAACCATAAAACAACCAGATCTTGACTAAGAACGAATCTGGAGAAGCTATTTAATGAAAAAAAACAATTTGCCTCTAAATATTACTTGTGGAATTTTAAAATCTTTCAAAATAAAAAGAGGAGCCCAAGATATGCAGTTAACTTAAGTATTTATTCTTCTTCTAGGTTAAAAATTTCAGTCAGTACTACAGAAATTAGACCAGTGTTTTCTTACTGGTTCTAAATTTTCTAATTTGTACCTATGATAAAATATTTAAACTTAATATTTGCAAATGTCTTTCTAAACATATTTAAGGCCACATTCACAAGTGACGTGAAACAATGCGACTGTAAAAATCAGTAGGGGAATACAAGCCTGGTTCTCAGCATCCTGCACAAAATTCAGAGTTCACTGTTATTTGAATTAAATACAGAGTTTTGTTTGAACTCTTCCTTTCATGGATTTCATGGCAATTTTTTCAAATTTTTTATAGGTTTGCGTTTGCTTCTAATCTTAATTGATTTTCTGATTGCTTTTTGTAGCTTTAGTTGTTCTAATTAAATGCTTAGCAAGTAATAATGATGATCTAATTAAATGTTCTAGTTAATCTCTATTTGTAGTAGTTGTTTCCTTTATGAAGTTGCTTTATATAAGGAACCTTAACAATTTGTTTGGTATTGTTGATACTGATCTCTACTTCCTCCAATTTAATCTTCCTCCCATACAGTTTTTCCCCTTGGCTAAGATCTCAAAATACTAAGTTAGAGGGTCTTCCCTGCTCTTCAAAGACCTGCTGTTATGTTCCTACAGAAAAATGCTCCCTCTGTTATGACAGCAGATTCCCTGGGTTTTGTGACTGGAGCTTCAGAGAAAATTTAGCAAAGATTCAGTGTTTAATTGTATTTTGAGTGCATGTCCAGAAAGCTGTAAAATTTCTTAGGTCTGACCTCTTAAGCTTAGTTCACTTGGACTGCTCAGCCTGGAGGAGACTGGAGGAGACCTCACAGCTGTCTCCAGTTTTCTCATGAGGGGAAGAGGAGAGGCAGGCAATGATCTCTTTTCTGTTGTGCCCAGTGACAGGACTCGGGGCAAGGGCATGAAGATGAGTCAGAAGAGGTTTAGGTTGGATATTAGTAAAAGATTCTTTTTTTCCTGAAGGTTGTTGTGCCCTGGAAAAGGCTTCTCAGGGAAGCAGAACCTGACAGAGTTCAAGAAGTGTTTGGAAATTATTCTCAGACATATGGCATGATTTTTTCATTCATAGTGTGAAGGGACAGGAGTTGGATTTGTTGATTTTTGTGTGTTCCAGAATATTCTGTGATTCTGCAGTTAGTTCATAAAGCAGACCACTACCTGTGCCAAACAGTGTGATGTTTCTGCAGTGTGATACAGTGGGTGGCCAGGACTGGGACAAGCACAGCGTTATGTAAACCTGAGTTAACACTTTTGTTATGTTTGATCTGAACTAGTTGGTCCAAGAAAACTGCAAGCATCACTTTCTGAAGGACACATTAGTGAAACTACCCTTGACTTTGGCTTCTCTGCCTTACAAAAATCTTTAAAATTGTCCTGTAGCACCTCCCAAAGTCATGAGTCACATATCAGGAGACAAAGGCATGACTTAAATCTTCTGTTATTGAGGTTTTCAGACAAATCATAACAGAGTTCCAAAACTCTCATAGACACAAATTAAGTACACTTGAACTGTTTTGTAATAGGTGTATTAGGGCTTAGGAGTCCCAGCTGTAAATGTTATGTATTACCTATATAGTCAATCTACCTTAAGATGAATTCCAGGTAATCTGTACCTTTCAGCCTGAAAACTGTGGATTTTTTCTTGGACAGAGTAATTCAGCAGTGTGGATCTAGACTCATTTATGCACTTTCCCATAGGAGCTACTTTTATGCCATTTCTTGACAGAGAAAAACCTCTCATATTTTAAGGGTAGAGACTTCCTGTCTGTGAAATGCTGGAAGCCACAGTGAAGTAGAAAGAATATGTGTTACCTGCAGCAAACTGGATTCACATAATGTTATCAGAAGTATTGCCACATTATTCTGTAATTTTTGCTGACAGTATAAGTATCTATCCACACAGAAAAAAGAGAAAAGAAAAAATCTTTAAAGACTCTCATTGAATCAGATACTTTTGTGTGTCACATGCATCATTATGAATCTGTAATGATGGTTTCCCTGTGGTAAACTGAGAAAAATTATACGAAAAGAAGTATAACTTACTTCTGAAATCTATCATAACTTACTTCTGAAATATATAATTCATTACCCTACTTGTCTTTTTTTTTCCATTGATTATGAAAATTGAATGTTAGTACATGATTATATTCCCCTTCCTAATTTACTCATACATACTCATAGCTCTCTTACTAACACTGTTTGGTCTTAAACTGAAAACAATAAGGAAAGTTGATGTTTATGTCATCAAACCTAATGGTTAGCTTTCTCAGTTATTGGTTTTACACACTATCAGAATCCTCCTGTTTCCTGAGAAATTCCTTATAATTTCTTACAAATTCTTATAAATTTCCTATAAAGAAATTATAAGAATTTTTTTCTTGTAAAGAAATAAGATAAAATTCAGTTCATTCCATTCTGTTCAGAAAAGACATTTTTAACAAATGTGGAGGGAATAAACGTGTCTACTCAGGTGCCCTAGGTTATCACCACAATCCCCCCACAATGTTCTGTATAGGGACTGGTCCTTCAGAAGTGCTTAGCCATAAAATAACTGTTGTTTCTGTCAGGATGTCTCAGACACCAAGAGACAAATAGACTACACAGTGTAGAAGTCATGACTCAGGTGCTGAACCTGAGGTTCCCAAGAAGTCTTAAAATATGCGATCCATGCTCCATGAGGCTGGGAGAGGACCTGAGGGAGCCATGAGCCATGGTTCTTTTTAGAAGAACCAGATGGAGTCAGGTGGATTAATGTAGTGCTTTTAAAACATCACTAGGTTTCTAAGTTCAGGCAACTGAACAACACTTTAATACTTCAAACAGTGCTAAAAAACAGTCTAAGCTTAGGCAACTGAATTAAGCCTAGAAGCTTAATTGAAAACCTCTTCTGCTGACTAAATGAAAGGATTTTTTCAGCTTCCTAACGGTCAACACATACAAATTTGAAATGTTTTAAGATATCTGAACTGTTTTTCAGGTGCCATTTACAACATAATTTAAATACATTAGATATCCCTCTTTTTCCTTATAATACTGGAGTGTATTGTGTTGTATAATATAAAGACTTTATATAAAGCTTTAAAGAAAGCTGATATAGCTGAGATAATTTCAATGTATTACCAGCAGCAGTATACTTGTGTTGAACTCACACCATAACATTTATATATGTAAGGCATGAAATTATGATCTCATGTCTACTGAAAACCCAGTGAGAAACAATGTACAAGTGATATAAAAATGCAAAAAAATAGCAGGCAACATTCCTCAAAAAAGGCACAACATCACATGGTGTTTTTTTACTGGATAGACCACATTGACTTCATATTCAGGTAATGTGATTCTGATGAGCTTTCTCATCTGAAGCCCTATGCAGTGGGAAAGATCTATTGATTGTCTTAATTTCATGTTTTGCAAAACATTTTGCACACACTTCCTGTATTACTAAAATTCACAGTCTGTTTCTGCAGGCTTTCCTTTAAAATCTCTATTTTTAGATATTAGCAATTCAAGAGAAGCATAATTTTCATCTGCATAAAATTATTCACAGTATTCATTTTTGCTTCATCTTAAATAGATTTTATGCAGAAATTATCTTAAATTCAGAAAGTATGTCTTGAATTTAATCTTCTAGACTTACAAAAATGAGGTTTAAATATGATTATGAAAATGTGAAACATGGGGAGCATTAATTTAACATATATGCTATCAGATTTAACAGTTGTTTCCATAAATCACATCCATCTTAGAAAAAAAATAGAAGTAGAACTTTATAATATATGCCACTATCATTTTAATTATGTTAGTGTCAGCCTTCATATGGTGTTAATAAACACTTGTATTTATATAGTGCATTTACAGGAATTCATTTATTCATTAATATTTAGATCTTGATACGATATCAAATCTCACTGCTATGCAGAATGTACAGTATATGGGGCAAGAGAGGAAAAGTACCATATTAAATTACTGCAGGAGTTTTACATTTGCTTGGAATTATGTCATCATTTATGCAGTAAATTTCCCAAAACTTTCATGTGATCTCTGAAGGAAATGAGGTCAAAGTATCCCATATCCATACAGTCACTGTATGGTACAAAATATCCTTTTGGCCAATTTGAGCCAGCTGTCCCAGCCACATCTCCTCCTAACTTCCTGCTCATTCCATCTTCATGATGGGGTAATAGAGGGGTATGAAGAGAAAGCCTGTTCAGCATTAGCCAAAGTACAACACCCTACACGTTGCTTGCAAGGATGTTAACTACATCCCAACCAGACCCAGTACTCATGATGAATTAAAACAAGAGGAAATAATAAGCATGTGTTACATAGGACAAAGAGAGTTGGCTATGTGTTCTGGTTTTGATTGGGATAGAGTTAATTTTCTTCATAGTAGCTGTTATGTGGCTATTTTTTGGATTTGTGCTGGAAACAGTTTTGGTTAACAGAGGAATTGTTTAGTTGCTGTTGTTGTTGGTGGTGGTGTTGTTTTGTTTTGTTTTGTTACTGCTGAGCTGCTCTTACACAAAGACAAGGCCTTTTCTGCTTCTCACCCCACATCACCAACAAGTGGGCTGAGGGTGCACGAGAAGTTGACAGTGGACACAGCCAGGACAGACAGACACAGCCCAACTGATCAAAGTGATATTCAAGACCATATGGCATCTTATAAAGCTGAGGGGAGAAGAAAGAGGAAGTGGGAGGGGAGTGTTGGCATTTTTTTCTTCCCAAGCCACCACTCTACATGGTGAAGTTCTGCTTTTCTGGGGATAGCTGAACACCTGGGTGCTCATGAGAAACAGTGAATGAGTTGATTATTTTACTACCTTTGCGTGCACGGCCTTTGCTTTATCTATTAAACTGTCTTTATCTCAACCCAAAAGTTTTCTCAGTTTTACTTTTCTGATTCTCTCCCACGTGTTGAGAGTGTTGAAAAACTGGTTAGGTGGTGCTTGCTTGCTTGCTGGGATTAAACTATGACAGTCCTCTTTGGCATTCAGCATAGGGCTTGAAGGGCTCAAGATAGGAGCAGATTTTATTGGAATGGGCTTGGCTGTTGTTGCTGCCTAGCTATTGATTGCCAGGCCCCTGTGCTTGCCATAGGACTTGCATGGCTTGCTGTACATTAGAGCCTCGTGCTCATTAGTGGCTGCTTGTAGCTTTTGCTGCTTGCTGTGTGGCTGTGCTGCTGATCATCCTTTGCCATGCCTGGGAACATTTGGATAACAGCAATGGGGATGCACCTGGGCCTTGCTGCTGTTTCTGTGCTGCTCTACTCGACACACGGGAAGTCCAGAGTCAGCTCAAGTCAAAGGAACGGTGACCTATGGATAACTAACATGAGAACAGGACACCATGAAGTCTGTGGCCATGAATATGTCCACACCAGAGCAGGTGCATCTTGAAGTGTCTGTGGTTGTGGTTATACTTGTGCTGCAGCAGATATATTTAAATAATTTTTGATTATTCTGTCTGTCCTATATTATCAGATCATAGAAACATAGAATTTTTGAATATTCCAGTTGCAAAATACACTTAAGATTATCAAGTCCAAGCACTAACCCAGCATGTAAAGTCTACTACTAGACCATGCCCCTAAGTACCACATCCATATGTGTTTTAAATACCTCCAGGGGTGGTGACAAAGTCACTTATCTGGGCAGCCTATCCCAATGTTTGACAACCCTTTTGGAGAATAATTTTTTCTTTCTATTCAGTCTAAACCTTCCCTGACTCAACTTGAGGTCATTTCTTCTTGTCTTATAATCAGGTTCATAGGTGAGGGAAGAGTAGGCATTGTCTTTTCTTCAGTTTTAGCACGGCTTTAGACACTGTGTTCCACAATGTCCTGGTTTTAAAGTTACTGTATTATGAACTGGGTGGGTGAACAGCCAGATGAAGAATGTGTGATGATCTGGCTCAGAAGGCTGTGGTTAATGGATTGTTCTCCTTGCCAGAGATTGGTATATAGATTATTCTCAGCCACAGGAGTAATGAGTCTGCACACGTGTCTGTACCAACAGGCTGGAGAAAGGAGCTAATGCTAAACTAATGAAATACTAAAGGACAAATGCTGCATCTTAGCCTGGGAAGGAAGATCCTGCCTTTCTTACAGGTCATGGGCCTGAGGAAAACTGCTGGGTCCTTGGGGCAGAGAGCTGGAAGGCAAAAAATAGTGCATCTTGTCAGAAGAGATAGTCAAAAGCATCTGGGACTATGACAACCAGATAACAGCCAATAAATCAAGGGAAGTGATAGTCAGTCTCTACTCAGCAATCATTGGACCACATTTCTAATAAAGCTTCCAATCTTAGGCCTGCTGAATACAAAAAATTTCATAAAGAAGCTGGAACAAGTAGAGCAGAGGGCTGCCAGTGTGGTTTGGGCTGGAACACTTGTCCAGAGGTTGATGAACAGGGAGTCATTCAGCCTGGAAAAGAGAGAACTTCAAGGAGACCTAACAGCAGCTTCTCACTAACTGAGGTTAGGTGACATTAGATAGGAGATTAATCAAGGCTCTTGGTAGCCCCATATGTTGGGAGGAATAGAGGCAGCAGACACAAGTTCAAACAAGAGACAGACTAGTGAGAAGAAACTTTTTTTCTGAAGCTCAGTCAGACAATGGATCACATAGCTCTCAGAGGTTGTGCAGTCTCCAGCTTTGGGGATTTACTAGACTTGACTGGACTGGTCAGTTGGACCTCAGAGGTAAACATACTTTGAGCAGAAGGTTGGGCTAAATCTCTCCCAATCTTAATTATCTTATTATCCTATGAAATACTTCTATTTCCTTGTTTAGACACAGCTCTTAATAGCACTTCTCTGGAGACTTTTAATAGCATCCAAAGGAAATGTTTATATGTATATAATTACTAGTAATTTTCTACCTCTCCTGAGAAAGACTGTAAAAATATTATTGAGAGACAGAAGCTGTTATATGTTTTTATTGAATAGACATTATTACAATGAACATCATTATTCCTCTTCAGCTGAATTACTTTCTAAATAGGTGAGCTTTGGGAATATCTGAGGGTTTTTTTACAATATTTGATGGGATGTTTGATATCCTTACTTGCAATAGTCCAAAACCAAACAAGGGCCAAATAAATAGTGCCAAACTAACAATGAAGTCATAACATCCCCAAAGTGTGACTTTATATCATTATTTTTCTTTTAATTTCTGTGCTGTGTTCTGAGTCATTCTTTTGGGGGAAATTGAAGTGAATTTGAGGATTCAACTTTTTTTCAGTGTTAAGTAGATGACTACTTAGCACCTACATTTCAAGTAACTCACCTTAAATGTTACCAGGCTAATACATGTAGTTGTAATCCTGCTACAAAGATTTATTGCAGGTGTCTAAAATTAGCTGAGATGATCCAAATATAAATATGAATGTTTTCTGGTTTTGAAATTTTAGTAACAGTCGAAAGCACACAAATCAGTGACAAAATGAAGAAAGATTTTAGGATGCATTTCAGAGTTCCTATTTCCATTAAAGGGTGGCATAGCTTTTGTTGTGATCTCATCTTTGGGAAGAAAGGAATTGAGTGGTTCAAGTAAACTTAAAAATATGTGTAAGTAGACACATCTGAAAAGATAAACTGAAAAATAACCTTTTCTCAGGAATTCCCTCTGACAAAAATTGTCTTCTAATTTTCCTCATGAGAATTTTTTTGTTCCATTTACAGCAATCCTGAGAAGCAAGGAATGTTGTTTCCCTTAACGTGAAGTATACAGTGGAATGAAGCTTTAAAGAAATCGCAGAATCAACTAGGTTGAAAGAGACCTTTAAGATCAAATCCAACCCCTGATGTAACACCAGCTTGTCAACCACACCATGGCACTAAGTGCCACATCCAGCCTTTTCTTAAGCACCTCCAAGGGTGGTGACTCCACCACCTCCCTGGGCAGCCCATTGCAACCTTCAATCACCTTTTCTGTGAAGAAATTCTTCCTAATGTCCAATCTAAATCTCCCCAGAGCATTTGTCCTCTTGTACTGTCACTGGTAAATGGGAGAAGAGACCAATCCCCACGAGGCTACTGCCTCCTATCAGGGGTTGTAGAGTGATAACTTGCCCCCCAAACACCTCCAGCTGCCTCAGGCACTCAGAGGATTTGTGTTCCCGATTCTTACCAGCCTTGCTGTCCTTCTCTGTACACGCTGCAGAGTTTAATGTCCTTCCTAAATTGAAGGACCCAGAACTGGACACAGCACTTGAGGTGTGGCCTCCCCAGCGCTGAGAACAGGAGGACAATCCCTGCCCTGCCCCTGCTGGCCACACCATTGCTGATCCAGGCTGGGATGCCTTTGGCCTTCCTGGCCACCTGGGCACACACTGGGTCATGTTCAGCAGCTGCCAGTCAGTATCCCCAGGTCCCTTTCTGACTGGCATTGGATCAGTTTGTCCTTTTGTGGCATGTGACAATTTATTGCATACTAATAATACCTAGAATAATCACTTATTGTTGCTCTATCATAGATTTTCTGCAAGCTGTTTCAGTAAAATACACGAATAAAAACAACTTTCTGAAGATGAGAAATTTACAAAGTTAGAATATTTAAGAAAATATTTGATATCTTTTACTAATATGGAACTGGTATCTCAGGAAAACTAAGACAGAAGAAGTCAATAATAGGACAAATTTACAAAACCTGTCTGCTTTCTAAGCGTGAGTACATTGACTGTGTCTTGCAGTCTTTCACCATCTAAACTTTTTTCTAAGTGAAAATCTTGAAAACTTTTAGTCTATTTAATACATTAATTTCATCATATACATGTAAAATGAAAATTAAAGCAATGAAAAAACATTTTGTCTCCCATTTCACTATTTATATCCACATTATAATACTTAAGGCATGAAAAGCCATAGATTTTATTGTTTTGCTAATATGCACTAAAATTTTAGTGTTAGCATACAAAAATGTGTTTTTGCCAGTCCTAATATGCAACCCATGATAGCAATTGAGTTTAACAACATTAATGAAGGTAATAAAAATATTTCATTCATGTCTTTTGATTCTAATGACACAAACCTAACCACTCAGCATTGTGAAAACATTTGCATTAATTATCATGTAATTAGATAAACTATTTATCTTTCCTTACACCTGTGAGCTGCTGTCAGATAGCTAAAATGGATTTGCATGTAAATTTATATAATTTTAATAATTTCTGTATGTTAACTTATTTAAAGCTCATGAAAAAAAAAAAAAATGATGACTGGAAAATTGGATATTGTGAAACCTGGTTGATTTGACTTTTTCTCTGTAATATCAGTGATTAAAAATAATTTTGTGCTGCTGTGTATGAAAACTTCCTGTTTATGGCAGATTTCATATAGCTTTAAGAAAAGCTGTGACCTAATTGCTAAGGTACCTTAAACAAATGATTTATTACCTTTTTACTCCAAAGGTATTACTGAAAGATATTCCATCACTCATTTTACATTAAACATTTTTAAAATATGAATAGGGTGTAGTTTATCTAAAAGATTTTTCAGCAATCCTGCATGGATACTCAAGATTACTTTTAGGTTTATTGTAATGCTGAGAGTAGTTTCCCTAAGACATATACAAATAATGAATTAAGGTTTCTCATTTATGCAGCTATCCAATATATTATACTGCTATTTAAAAGAGAATTACTTTTAAAAATAAATCCACCATTGTAAAACAAAAAATGAACCATGTGGAGGAAATATCCTTCAGATGCATCCCACCAAAAATGTTTAATAAAAATATTATGAAATCACTTGAAATCTCAGTTGATGGAATTGACAACTACTGAAAGCTTGAATGAGTTTCAAACCTAATAAATCTGAATAAGGGAAAATGAGGAGTGTTTCATAAATGAAATAAAAATAATTTAATTGAAAATCTATTTAAATCTCATTTGGATTTCCTGACTCACCTGGGTTTGGTCCTAAAATTCTAATTCATTCGTTCTCTATGTCTAAGATCCTTGTTACTTGAAGATTTTATATTCCTAAGCAAAGTCATAATTATGTGGATATGTTCAAAGCTGCATATTATCATTATTACATCTAGTATAAGTATCTGATTTTTTACCATTAACTACATACTGAAAATTTGAATACAAGGTTAGTGTATGTTGTAAATCTAAAAAAACCCAAACTTGCAGTTGAGGACTGACCTATTATAAGGTTTAGATTTTTAATATATTTATAAATATATATATTTATAAGATATTTGGTTTTGTCTAACCTTTTCTTTTTGTTGTTTATCTTGATCATACTTCCTTTCTTTGGACTGTATCTGTTAGTGCAGTTTATATCTGATAGGTGAGCTAACAGAGGTGAAGGTAGTGTTTAAAAAAATTACAGGAGGAATAGGGGTTTGTCTTTGTTTGCTTGTTTGTTTTTATTTTCCAGTATTTTTCCAAATAAGTATCACAGCAGGCTCTTTAGACCTTTCAACCAGTACCATACCCCCCCTATTGATGAATTGACCTGATGCATGTAACCATGTATGCTACAAATTTTTCTAATGGCTGTAGTATTGATAATTAACTGAATAAGTGATTCTTTTGCCAAGATGATTATTTATAAGCATAGTGTCCTTGTTGAATAATTTATAGTATCTCATTTTATTAATTAAAAAAACATTAATTATACTTTCACACACTGAAAATGACAAAATTATTTAATATATTATGGACTGTCAAATAATTTTCTCATTTCTAGTTACAGATCTAATGTTATATCTAATGTAATGAAAAGGTCCCAAGAGAAGGACTTAAGTGGAGCTGAGGTTAACAAAATTGTAATTCAAAACTTTCAAACTTTTAACAGATGCCTGAATCTGTTGGGGCATTAGTCACAAAATCTTCTTTAGGATCAGAATTAAACAGACATAAAGAGATATAGCTATGCCCAGATCTCCTGTGAGTCTTTGCACGTCGTTTTCTTTCTTTCAGAGTACAGCAGGGGTGTAGGAACTAAGCAACCCCCTTAAAAACACCCCCAGAAGGACTCAGCTACCACTGAACTAAAGAGACAAACAAAGGAACCCTGATCAGGGTCTTGAAGGAAAAAAAAAAAAGAGCATCCAGTGTTCTGGTCTTTCTTTCTAATATTGTTCCCATTTTCTTGTTTTTAGTTACAGTATAATGGAAAATACAAAACTAAGCTTGGGACTAAGTAGAAGCAGAGTAACAGGGTTGCAACTAAAACAATACCTGCAAGAAAAAACATACCTTTCCAAGTGAATGGCAGTGGATACAGATGTGCCAGTAAAAGAAAAGCACTGACATTATGCTTGGATCAAATGTAGGGATACAGGGAATACTGGAAAGCCATTCATATTGGAGGTGTCTGTGTCTTTTTCATTTTAGGGACCTGAAAAGCTGAAGGTGACTAATATATTTTAAGCTTAAGACAAACAGATATGTTTAGCTAACTGAATTCAAGTGGTACTTTATTTTATGAGCTTGCTTCATGAATTGGAATTGAAGGAGAATAATTAGGCATTGATATTGAGCAAAGTATATTTATTTAGATGATCTAGCCAGTGATGAAACATTAATTAGGGATTATTTTTCTTCATCTACAGATTAACAGTTTCAGTATATGGTTCTTTCTGTGTGGTGAAGGGTGATTCTCCAGTTTTCCTCGTGACAATTCTGATCATGCATACATTCTTCTTCCATTGTTTCCAAATCTGAGAAATTCAAGTTGGATAACAAAATCAAAAGTTTACACACACAGATATAATTACCCTCCAGAATCTGGTTAATAAAATCTTAGCGTCTATCTAAGTGGTGTAATTAATACTAATATTAAAATTCTTTACCTGAATTTGCTGCACATCTGTATTTTTTCCTTGTCCAATAATAATATATGATACTGAAAATTCAGGTGATCATTCCCACAAGATAAAAAAAAATAGATAAAAAATTAAACAACATATATACAGCTTTATTGCTGTCATCTTTCATCATAACACATAACATACACTAAATCATGCTAATTCTAATGGCAATCCATATCTGATTTGGTAGGAACATGTAAAAAAAAACAACACTGACTTTGTATCCCTTATTAGTGCTATAAATCATTTAGTTTTAAGAAATACCATCGTATTTTCTTGTTAAACAAGAAAAACTGAATTGGGTAGAAAAGTCTGGGATCATATGTTGGTTTTTCCTCACAGACATTTATTACCACCAAATCAGAATAACAGTGTATTTTAAGGACTTTTTGCAGCCATAGTGTTTCCTTATCCCTGGAACATCACTGGGTATGATATCTGTAAATAAGGTCAAGGCAGGTACAATGATTGTTGTGACTATAAAAATAAATGGATATAACCTCAGAACTGATTTCACAAAATTAGTGATGATGGTGGCCACTGAATATAAATATTGCTGACAGAGCTATCAAATTTTAAAAGATTGAGCTCAGAAAAATTAATATGCACAAACAGAACTCTCGGCATGTGGCTGTTTCTTTACAAATGGTGAAACTCGTCCAAGCAAGCTGCATTACTTATGAAGAGTAGTTTTACAAATGACTGTGCCACCTTATCACAAATCTACTCCCTGGGGTGACAACCAACATGACTTGTAGTTTAAATAGACTCAAGTAAAGACTGAGGCAAAGAGAATCTGATTTAATCTTATTTATCTTTGAAAAATAATACGACTGGATTAAATGTGTCCTTCTTTTCCCTTGAGTTTGTACATTGGTTCATCTGTGGATTTCAGAGTGGAAAGAAGTCATACAAAGGACAGTATTACATCATTTTTGGCCCATGTAGCAAGAAATAAAATAAATGAACCACTGTCACTTGCCATCAAGGCTTGTACTTTTCTCCATGCATGTTCCTTACCAAAGTCAAAGGCCAAAGAGTGAAAATACATTTTTAATTGAATTTTAAAACCATACAGGCTAATAAAGTCAGTGAAGTGCATACAAATCATATTATCCAATGCTTCTAGAAGCTTTAACTCATTTTGCCTTACAGCTAAAGAAAAATGTGTGCTCATCGTAGGAGTAATAAACATGGGTAATTATGCATAATTATAGAGATTAAGTTCCAATTAAAGTTCAATTTCTGTAATAATCCTATCCAAAAGTCTTTTAAGGTTTCTGGTGGCACTAATGACGACCAAGGTAACAGAACAAAGTAAGGATCTTTATGATTATAAGCAAAAAGTGACTGTAGATCTGAGTGGCTTGAATGCATTGATGTGGTTTAAAAACATTAAGTTTTAAAGTCCTTATTTTTTTTTTGCTATAAGACTTCTAATGTTTCCCTGTAGCATCATCTTAGATCAGAAGAATATTCTTATATCTTACAGAAACACTCTGCTTGCAATATTGAATGAGGATTTTTTTGTTTTGCATTTGATAGCAGAAAATGATGCATGTTTGTATCTCAGTCAGTTGTAAACTTGCCAATTCTGCTATGCTAAAAACGATATTCTGAATCTTATTCCACCTAAATTCCTTTATGTTTTTGCATATTCATTACTTTAGTGAAATTGAAATATTTCACATCTTATTCTATTAAAAAGGAAAATAATCTTCAATTATAAACATACAGGTCAATACGATTAACATATCCATGTGATACTCTGCAGAAACTGTTCCATAGTAATAACCACTGAGAGCATACATATCACTCAAATTCTCACTACATAATTTTGCATGCAGTCAACTTTTGCTAATTTTATTTGTTAAACAAGAAGCCTAATGTAACAATATATTCAATGCTTTAAATTAATATTCCTGCTGAAGAATAAATAACTCTGCATCTCCAAGTGAAGTATTATTCTAAATTCTAAACTTTATTTTCAGAATTCCTGAAGGGAATAACTCCAGAAGTCTCATGCTTTAAGTGTAGCTGGGGAGGCAGGCAGGGCCAGATTAAGGAATATGACTACAAATGAGGCAGGCAACTAAATGTGTACTCAAGGCAGATGGAGGCAGTAGTTCTAAAGCTTATTAAAAACAACAAAAATAAAATTACATTTATTAAATATTTTTACATCTTAAAATGGAATAAGTTTAAAAAAAGCAGAAAAAACTCCCCATTACTGATAGGAAGAATTTCTCAAATTAATGTGCGTGTGACTCACTTGGTACACTATGCTCATAAGGTTGCATACCTATAAATCAAAGGGAAACCTGCAGCCCTACTAAAGGGGAATTCACTCACCACTAACAAACAAAAAGAGTAGAAAACCCTAGACTCAATAAGACCAAATAGTTATTTGCTGATCTCTTTAGAACTGTATTCTATCTCTACAGGTTCAGAATCCAACTATCTTGATCTGTCTACAACTCTCATCAAGCAGCTTCAAAACACAGTTCACAGGTAGTTTTAATATTATACTTGACTGAAAGTTTAAATTTTTGCAATCATAATTTTTAGCAAAGGGAAGACTCTTCTGTTGTTACAACTACAGAAGGTATAACATTAGGCTTGAGCCTATTCTTCCCACTCCTTAGTCCAATCCTGAAGATCTCAAAGGTGAAGCAGGAAAATTTGCCTTATTATCTAGCTGACTGGGAACCTAAAGTCCTGATATTGTCAGATATTAAAAAAATAAAATTTTCATTTATCTGTCTTTTCTATATTAAATTCACCTAAAGTTATTTGACTCAGATAAAATTAATAACAAACATTCATATGATAAAGATGAGATTAAAATCTTTTACATACACAGTTACACCTACAGGAAGGTATTCTGGATCTGAACCTCTGGTATTTTCTCTTTTTAACACTATGACATGATATTGCCCTGTTATGTTTGAAGCTAAACCAAAACCAATTCTAGACATGAAGACCTATGCCTCTACAGAACATCAGGACCACAACATACATGATAATGTAAATAAAACCATTATTTAAACTAATATTCATATGGGGCATAATTTTAAAATGTCAGAGTATCAGTACACTCAAACTGAAATTTATTAATTTAGGCCACTACAGATCTGGTCTGAAAACCTTTGGATTTATCTTGCACAAGTAAGGATGCATAATACTTACTTTACTAATATAATCACAAATTTAATGAAGACTGAAACCCAAAATATATTGCTTGCTTATTTTCCAGAAAAATTCAGGTAGAAAGGAAAATTTTTTTTTTTTTCTCCAACCTCACACCCTTACTGGTTTCTTCTGCCATATCTATTTCAAAAGAACATTACCAGGAGATTGCAACTTCTCCCTAACCACTGAAAAAAGGTAATTCAAAAAGGGTCCCAGGTGGGATGTAGGTGCTCATCCAGAATATAACTCAGCCATTGTATCTTTCAGCAGATGGTTATGTCAGTGTGCAGTGAATCATGAAATTTCCACTGTTTTTTTCTGGCTTCTCTCTCTCCAGAAATAGGTCAAACTTTATCAGATACATCAGTCAACCCTTCCAGCTACTTACAGTAAGAAGAATAATGATTATGACTGCTTGAAATGAATTAATTTCATTCAAAGCAGTTATTGTTTCACCTTGACCTTCAGGAAATATTTTTCTATCTATCTGTATAACTGTGTTAACATTTTCAGGTATTTTCATATGTGAAACATAAAATGTTTTGAAGTAAAGTAAATAAAATTAAAAAATAAAATTAAAAATTAAAGTAAATAAAAATTATTTAGCTATTTTCTGAATGTTTGGTGTAATTACCATCAGATGCACCACTTTTTATTTTGGAATTACCTATGCAAATTACATATGGAATAATCATATTGATAAGAAGAATATTAGATAAGCATTCTTTTGCAAAAAATAATGGTAAGGGGTGAGGTTTATCATTTAACAAAGTTGTGGCTAGGAGCAGTGGTTTTGTAGTGTAAGAAAATGAGTCCGTGTATTCTCCCATCTCTTGCTTAATTCAAAGATAACAGGGATTCTTCTTACTATGAATTTTGTCAGTATTAATAATGTCATTGTTTAAAATCATGGTAAAGATTTAAGGATGAAAAAAAGCCTTGGTCACAGTGCTATTGGAAAAATGAAATTAGAAACTCACACCAGCAGATGAACACTCTGTATAAGTAGGTCTTGGAAGAGTGAAACATGTACAAGGCATTTATCAGACAGACAGATGCAAACTGTTGATATTGAGGTATGATATTGAACTTGTCATATTTCTTTAGCTACTAATTCATAGCAGACTGTCACAAAGGAAAAAAAAATAAACTGGAAAAATAGACCAGAAATGGAAGAAAGTAGGAAAAAGCATTAAGATTACTTTAATTTATGCATAGTCAATATTTTACATTAGATAAATCTGCTAGGATTCAGGGTCTTTTAAAGAGAAATCTTTGTTTCCTTCGTTATAGAAGCAGTTAAAATTTTCATAGATATGACAGAAATTATTGTCACCATTATGAGCCCCTCATGACAGAAAATGATTTTGCCATAGTGACACTCAGTGATGAAGCAAAGGGAGTGTGAGAAACTCTGTAAAATCTGAGTTTGTTCAGCAATTTTTTTAATCAAATACTTCTGAGGTCCTATGCAGGAAGTAATCTCTTCTGTTGCTACTGCTGCTGGTGTATCATCTTTAATATTTTTCAGTAAAGGCATTCTATTCATAGGACTTCTTATCACTTTGGCATTCCACTGTTCCCTGTTTACACCTAAGAGCCCAAGAATAGGTTGGCAGTTTGTACTAAATCATGCATGCCCTTAAGGTGTCCTTGAAGAACTTTCTTGAGTCATCATGGGCTTTAACACACACCAGTTAAAAAGAACAGAACTTTTTTTCTTTTCTTTTTTTTTTTTTTTTTTTTTTTAAAGAATGTGGTCTTCATCCATACAAATCATCATTTCTATTAGTCATAATGATAGAGAATCTTGAGGGATGATGAGTATAAAAAATTCTTCCAATATGACCTGAAATATAACAATCCAGATATTTTAGATCAATGACAGATTCAAGAATCCCCAACAGGAGTTCTGAGTGAGATTCCATGAACCACTGATAGCTTGCTGTCACAGATAGAATGCACACTTTAGAAGAGGTTGTGATAGTACCAAACTGGAAGTAAAAAGCAGAGTGGAAAAGCAAGGAAGTCCGACCACTTCAGCCTTTAATAGCAGAGACTCCTGGTAAAAATACCCTGCAGTATATAAAGTGAAATTATATTGGCAACAGTTTTTTAAAAGTTTTAATCTTTTTCTGTTTAATGTATTCTGGTTTAGTGACTCAGTGAAATCTTGTGGGTCCCTTCTCTGGATATTCTCTGTACATTTTACATATGTTGGTTATTTCAGCTTTTTGTTTAGTTGAATTACAATATTTTCCTAAATGCTTCTATGTCTTTCCAGTTTTATTAGAAGCTTATTGTCACTGAGTCTAATTACTGTATTTAGAATCAACAATGTGGAAAGTCTGTAATATCTTATTAAGTCTTTACAGCAACGGCTGTTAAAAGCTTATTGTTTTGAAGAAATACATGGATAAGTTATGCTCCAGCTTGGGATACAATGACATTTAATTTTGCCCAAAGAAAACTACCCTGATTGTGCTACTAGATGCTACCAAATAGCTATTTCTCTATATATTGTATGCAATTTTAAGAAGTAGATATAAAATATTGTAAGAAGAGGGAGACAGTCTCATGAATATTGCATGAACAATCTAGTGTGAATATTCTTTTCTGCAGTATCTCTTGTAGAAAGGTAATCTCTGAGACTGTGTCAGGGGAGGTTTGTGATAGGTTTTTGAAAAGGTTCTTCACCCAGAGGCTGGTTGGACACTAAAACTGAATCACCAAGAAAGTGGTGACAGCAGCAACTCCCTCAGAGTTCACAGAGTGCTTGGACAGCACTCTTGGTCTCATGGTGTGACTCTTGGGGTGCTCATGTGCAGTCAGGAGCAGGGCTTCAATGACCCTTGTGGATCCCTTCCAGTTCAGGATATTCTATGATTCCATTATCTTCATCCAATGTCTGTGTGACTTTATCATAGAAGGATACCAAATTAATTAAACAGAACACATTTGTGAGCACATCTTGTGGGCTATATTGTAGATCATACATGATTTATGTTTCTTTGTGATAAGTTGACTGGAATGTAACCAGGTGACTCCACAGAGCCTAAAATTTCATAAGATTCCTATGTTTAAGAGATGAATCTTGTTGTACTAACTCAGCAGCAAAGGGTGTGTCATTTTTAGATTCATAATCTTGAGATAATATATTCAAGGAAGTCTAGATTTCTAAGCCTCCCTTACATTCAAGTGAGCTTTAGGCACTGATGTGGTTAGATACTAAGAGTTACTTGGTGTAATTTCACGTGCCATGGTGTAAGCAGGATGTGTGGAAAGCCAATATGAATTACTCTGGACTTGGAGCTGTGAGAACCAAATACTTCCAGAGTAGGTGTTAGAGGTTTCACAATGACTAATATGATCATAAACACGAATAGTTAGGCCACTTAATCTTGCCTTTGATGTCTACATTAGGCTGAACTGAATAGCTCTTCTGGCTTTTTTGGTTATTCCTCTGTTGACAATCCTTCTTCTGAACCTTCCTGTAACTTATAACAATTATAATTGTATAGTTCAAAACAGCTGTTAGAGAAAGATCACAGCCCAAACTTATCCTTGGTTGATGGTTGTCCCAGGCATGAGGCAAAGTTTCATTTGTGTTATCATCTAATGTAGGATCAGTAACTCCTTGTCTCCTGAGATACCATTTTTCTCCATTTTGCCTCTGGAGGGAAGTAAAGGTTTTCAAAAAACATTTTCAGAAGGCACTTTTGAATGGAGTTTTTTATTCATTGTGTATAAATTAGGTGAATTATTTGTGGACCTAAGTAGTTGAAGGACTGCTATGTTTGGTAATTTATTTTTTGTGAACATTGAACAGTCTGTGGACTACATTTTTATGTATGTGCAAAAGATAGATAGGAGGATCAAGTTGGACTTAAGTTGTCATAGAGATGGTTTCTTTTCTATAATAAGTTGCAAGTTAATTTTTTTTTAGATTTGGAATTCGAATTTTCACCTAAATGTACTCAAAATGCTGCTCTCGTATTTTGAATGAAGAAAATGTCTCTGTTAAGTAAATTTCTCATCTTTTTATAAAGTTGTGAACCCTCAGAACATTCTTCAAATAGTCTTCAGGTTCTATTAAAATTAAATTTAAGTAATATTTGTTCTGTGCTTGCTTAATGTATGCTGTGTTCAGATTGCTTATTGTATTTTTTTCAAGGAAGAGACCTGTATATTCTGAGTAGATCACACGAGCACTGTTCTGTGACTGAACCTTCTAAAGAATATTAAGTAGACTTTCTCCCCACTTCACCTAGCCCTGTGTCTCCTCTTGAATCAACAGAATAGTATTATTTTACTGGTTTGGGTTGAAACAATATTCCTCCATATTAAAATGTTCTACAGAGACGTCAAAGAAAAGAGAGCTTTGTCTCAGAGCTAAGTCAACATGCTCCTTTAAAAGTGTGCAAATCAAAAGGTTATTTTTAGATCAAAAATATATATGAAATATAATTGGAATTTTAAATACTTCTAGTAATTAGAATGAAAGAGTTGTCACAAATATTTCCTAATAATTATTATTTATGTTTTACCTACAGCTGTCTATTTTGTAATTAATTGAATGTAATTAATTTGTAATTAATTTGAATTAATTTGAATTAATTGAATCCTAATTTGATGTGAGAGTATTTTTAGATAAAAACAATAACAAAAGTACATCCTCTGATTAATGGGGCACCATTAATTATAGATAAGCATCTAAAAATCTTGAATAAAAGTAATAAAAAAGAATTTTTAATTTCTTTTATATGCTCTTTCTTTTCCTTATAATATTTAATTCAAGTCATCAGGGATTAAAAAGCATTAAATACTGGTCGAATGGCCAGGGAGCACACTCTTAAGACTCATGAGAACTTTTAGTGTCAGAGAACAAATTCTCCTCAATTCCTCTGTAGAGTTCTCTGCAATGGAATGCAATTACTTGTTCCATAAAAGTTCCATAAAATCTCCTAGGGTGAAGCACTTAGACAAGATTTTAAAATATTTCATACCTCTCCGAAGAGCCATGATACTAGATAAATATGCTTAATGAAACAATGCTTATTTCTGAAAACTATGCCAAAGATTCTGCAGACTTCAAACAAAACCAAAACTGCTGAATTACACCAAATTCCATTTTGGTGTCTACTTGTCCTGAATGAAATGTCAGCAGAACCAGACCTAATTAAATCTCAGTTATAAACATGCTGGGAAATGGACAGCTTCAACTCTTCTCAAAAGCTATAATATCTGAATTTCCTTGCTTATAACTACATCTATGAACTATGAGATATTATCAAGCTCACTGTATTACAAAAGACTGTAATGATTTCCATAATGAGTTACACATTCAGCCATCTAGTTCTAGATCCTTCCATCCTTCAGCATGAAGCTATCAGTTACCTGTCACTGAATATGTGCTGAGAACATCAGATACTAAATTATTATTTAATTTCTATTAAAGGAAACATACTGGAACAAATCATTGAAAATACAATTTTAACTTCTAGCATGCTCCACAGACATAGAAAGTAGACTGGAAAAGACTTTATTAAGAACTGACAATTTCTTATTAAGATTGAATTATAGTAGAACTGTTTGCCTCCTTTATTCTATCTTGTTCTTTTTTGGTTTCACTTACAAAGTCCCAAATATTGATGAATCTGCCTGTGGAAAGGAGATTACAGTTACTATTCTTGCATCATGCAAATTAGTGCACTTGAAAATCTTGATGAAATGCAGATTTAGCTATATTAATTCTGTGTGTGGATGATACCATTATGGCTAGGATTATAATGAGCCTGGGAAAAGACAGTAATGAGTTCCGCTTTCTTTTTTATGAAATACTATTTCAGTCAAAAAAATTCAATGCAACTATGTATAATGTGCACTTAAATACATATAAAATAAAATTAATTTTTCAGTTATTTTCCTTTAAAAAACACTTCTGAAACTAGTCCATATAAAATCACCAATTCTATTATTTGAGTTTAAAATGCACAGGTATGAATTTCTGAAGACATTAACAGCCCATATTTGCCCTCTGTATTCATAAAAGCACTGCTTATACTAGCAATGCTGTTGTGATATATGTATATTGGGATTCTATATTCTGAGTTTCAATTTCTATTCCAGCTCATAGGGATCTGGAATATTTACATAGTTTACCTTTAATATGGAATGTATTTGAAGGTATTTTAATTATTATCCTCTTGTAAGCAATGGAATAGACATTACCAGAGAACAGTGTGAACACTAAGTGTGAGGCTGCTGATACTAAAAATGAACAATCTAGAGTATACTAATGCTAGGAAATGTTTTGGAAAGGGAGAAAAAAGAAAGGAAAAAAGAGTGAAAAAGGAAAAGGTTAACAGAAGAAAAAAAAAAAGAGATTTGAAGGTACCTCTCAGTTTATGAACAGACAGTTATGCAGCTTGAACCTATAACTCTTCCCTTTAATTTTCACACATGCTACCATGTACTGCTTCCTGACTGGTCAAGATGATTTGGCCTGTATTTGTTCTGCTTCTCTTCACACAACTTGGTCTCTAGTGGAGAATTTATCAACTACTTCAGATGCTGTTTCTAATAATATAAGAATTTTAAAAGTTTCAATAGTAGCCTACATTTGTATAAATGTACTGTTCTTGTTCCAGTAATCAAATATTTTTTTTAACTGAGCTTTATTAGAATTGCAGTTTTTCAGGGATACAAGTGTTCCAGTTGATTTTCGCCAATTAAAATACCAGAAAATATACCAGAAATTATTCTTCCACCCCCACCAAAACCAAAATAAATTTAAAAAAAGAAAATATTTCAATAGAGTGACAGTATTTTGCCAACTTTTTTTTCAGTGCATCAGTGAATTTTAAGTCTAATAAAATAATTTGGTATTATCTTGAACATTGCTAAAAACTTATCTGCAAGATCTTTGATCTCAGGCTTTTTTATAATAATCTCTAATTATTTTCTGATTTTTTGTAAGAAGTTTTCTTCACTCAACCTTTTTCTCCTTTATGATTTTATTTCTGTTGATATTACATTGCTGAGTCTGGAAGCCTTTTCTGGGTTAATTGGTCCAGGTGGATTAATTTAGAATCAAATTACACAGCTCATTTTTTTAAATTCTGCACTAAGTTTTTTGGGGTCACACTGAGTGAACTGCACTCAGATACTTCTAAAAAAAAATCAAGAATAATTTCTCAACAATTATTTTCTTAATCTGATTCTGGGCTCCATCCAAATCTCATTGAAATTAGTGGCTAAATTCTCATCGCCTTGACTGGTGCAGAATTGGGCTTGAGCCCCCCACATACACTTATTTTTAGTGGTTCATCTTAGTACATTAAAAATTACATGCTGCCTTTGGTCTCTTTTAAATACTTGCAGAGCAGTCACACTCCTTAGTGTCTCTCCTTTTTCAAACATATGTAGGTAACAACACGTACACATTTAGTTTCTACGGTTTTAGTTGTGCACTGCTCCTCAAATATATAAAAAGACAATTTTTCTAACCTTTATGACCAATATCTATGTTTTTATAGGTGATATTCCCAGATTTTGTGAATCAATAAAAGACAGATTCGTTCTTAACCTAGATGCATAAGGTTTAATTATATGAATTGGCTGAATGGATCTTAAGTGTTTTATCTGCTAATCTGTCATCCTTAATTTTGTGGCATCATTGCACAAAATACAGCACTCAGAAAGATAGAAAGGATGGTTCTTTCCTATATCTCCATATGGTGCTATGAAACATACTCAAAAATCTAGATTACAACAAGAAATAAGCTCAGGATAACAATAACTTTACTATTATTCTTACCACTTTCCTGTCACGAGCACCTTATTTTTTACATACTTTTGACAGCAAAAAATTACTGGAACAAAATATGCACATGTATTACAATATTGGTATCGAAATACCCTAATTCTCTAATTAGAGAGATAATAAATGCCCTAAAGAAAGACATACAAGTCAAAGCAAGATGAACAAATGATGTGACAAGAGAATGGCAAAACCAGGAAGAAAAATGATACTAGTACTAGAAAAAAAGGACAAAGAAACAGACCGAGGAAAGCACTAAAGGAAAAAAAAACAACAAAATAAACAAACAAAAAACTGAAATATGCTTCTGGGCTAGCATTAAGCCAAACAAACATTTTATGTTCAATTATTCTAAATTAACCAATGAAATCGAGGTGCTAGTGAAATAGACATATTTATACAAAACTCAGAGATGATTTAGATCTTCAAAAACCTTTGAGTGAGAAACATTTTGGTGATTCCATTTATGTTTGTACAGCTACTATACAAACTAAAAAAGGAAAAAACTCACAAAAAAAAAACCCCAATAAAAACAGCTTTGTCAACAAATGACAGAATTCTCAGGCCAGAGAATATTATGATTGTCTACAAAAAATGCCTATACATCTACAGATGTATTTTAGAGAAGTCTGAGCCTTGGACATCAGATTGGCACTTTGCACACTAACAGTTCAGCTGCAGTATGATGTTTCTCCTCAGTGACTTGCTGAACACACTGTCTTCTGTATGACTGAATGGAGAAGTTAGAAACATTTGTGTTCACAGTAGCTCTTGAGCCAAACAGTTAATTAAGAAAATTCTCACAGCAGAATGAGAGCCCACTTCCTGTCTGGCATGTTCAGACCTTAGTTTGACTAATATACTTGATCTATTAATGTACTTAATCTATAAACTTTAGAGTGTTTATAAAGCCCTTACTATTACTGCTGAAGCAGTAATTTAATACAGAATCCTTGTCAAGTATCATGCCTTCTAAAATGAAAAACACCTCCACTTGAAGAAATACTCTTCTTTGATTTTCACTGCCAGCATAGTGAAATTATTCTTTTTTTTTAAGAGGACTAGATATCTTTAGAACACAATAGGAATTAGGTAACTATATCAGGATAAGAAGGAATTGGAATCTGGCACTGAAGAAATTGATATATCTATATATAAATATACATATGTATATATTAAAATCAACTATTTTTCTGTAGCCATGTAACTCATATCATCTAGAAAGCAGCTTTGCAGTAAAGGAACTGGGTTTTAGTGCCCAGCACGTTGAACCAGAGCCAGCAAGGGGCCCTTGTCACACAGAAGTGCAGTGGCACCCAGAGCTGCAGCAAGTGTCCCAGGAGGTCAAGGGTGGTGATCCTTCCTCCCTGGTCAGCACTGGTAAGGCCACATCAGAAGTAATGTGTCCAGTTCTGGGCTCCTCAGGCTTAGTGAGGCTTGTACATCACAAGGGCACTAAGATCTTTAGGGGGATGGACATACGAGGAGAGGCTGAGAGAGCTGGAACTGTTCAGCCTGGAGGAAAGGGGGATCTCATCATTGTGGATCAATACTTGATGGGAGAAAATGAAGAAATGGAACCAGACTCCTGTCAGTGGTGCCCACTGACAGGACCAGAGGAAATGGGGACAAATTCAAAAGGATGAAATTCCATCTGAACACAGGAAAAATCTTTTTTACTTTGAAATTGAGCAACTGTAATAGGTTTTCCTGAGACACTGTGGAATCTCCATCTGTGAAGATATTCAGAACACAACAGATCATAATCCTGAGCACCTTGGTCCAGTTAAACCTGCTAGAACTTCCAAAGTCAATCATTCTGTAATCTTCTGATACTCTCATTTTGTGATTCTTTGACTGCACTCAGAAATTTAAATTACCTGAGGCAGAAACATGGGAAAAGAGACATCCTTCATGTACCCTGAAAGAATGTTTTGATCACTAACATTTTCAGATCACCACTTCTTCCTATGGCTAATAGCATATGTTTTAGCAATGATTTAGCAATGATTCCAAAACACCTGACTGTTAGATCTTGGCTAGGTGACTGTGAGTTAAACTCCAGCTGTGCCAGAAGAATTAAAATTAGGATATATTGGACCATAAACTTCAGGTGTCAGGCTAACTTAAAAAGTAAATTTTTATACCTATATAGCTGGAATTCAAAATTTGGCTAGCCAAAATAACTAGTAAGTGTAATAGCAGCTGCATAAAACTTTTCAGAATATCAGTTTGGATTTAGAATCCTAAATTGCACTTGTGAACTTTGTGAGATGACAGCTAGTACAGCAGTGGTTTTTTTACAATTTTTTTTTCTTTTTTTTTTTTTTTTTGGTTTTTTTTTTTTTTTTGGTTTTTTTTTTTTTTTTTTTGTTTGTTTGTTTTGGTTTGTTTTTTCATTTTATGCACAAAAATTCCTATATTTTCAATAACTCTCTAAATAATTAAGAGCTATACCAGTCTTCTGCAATAGAGTTATAAGAGTTTATGGGAGTATTTGACCTGACTCTAGAGTCATTACATGCCACTTTATTTAAGACTTTCTTTTTTTGATTCCTTGCAAGGGAATTCCAGTCCCTTTAAGGAGATAGGTATTTATTGTAAAATTAGATTACTCTTAAAATAAAAAATCAGACTGAATTATTAAGTCAGAACAGGCTAGGACCACATTTTCATAGCAGTCTTTTTTTTTTTTTTTCTTTTTTTTTTTCTTTTTTTTTTTTTTTTTTTTTTTTTTTATGTAGTATCAGTACTTAGCACAAGAAACCAAAACAAGTATTTTCTGCTTTTTATAATTTTTAACTTTTGGAAATACATTGCCTTAATAGATCACCCATAGCAAAAATATTGCACAATTTTCACTTTCCTCACCTTCCTTTAAAAATGTGGAGGTAATATATCACTTAAGAATTTTAATTCAGACAAGATTCAAGGATAGACAAGATGTAAAAGGCTATGTTTACTGCTTTTATTTTCAATGATAAAAAATAAAAATGCATTAAAACCAGCCTTAAATTTCAAAAGTATATATTATATAGACAAAAAACCTGAAAAATATTTCAGAATGTGTAAATCATGTTTTTAGAAGATAATGTGTGAGTTCTCATTTTTTCAGAGGGAAATCTCTTCCTGATCACTCCTTAACAGTTCTACAGTTTTTTTTTCTATTTCCTGTCACATTGTCAATCTCTTATTTTGAAAAAGTCTCCTTGTCTAGTGATCTAGAGACCCAGATAAAGCTTACATCTGGATAATTCAAGGTTTCAAGGTCTGTAATTAATCTATTTTGCTTTCTTGTACTTTCACTTTGATTCTAAATTTATTTATTGTTTTAGTTTGAAATGATTAGTCAGGATATCAGACACATTTCTTTTCTGTATTGCATTTTATGATTATATATATTCAAATTTCTTCCACTTCACAAGTGCAAAAGTTAGTATATCTCTAGCAAATAGAATACATCAGTTTCCCAACTCTATCCAAATATTAAAAGTTTCCATGGCAAAATTTTGTCCTTGTGAAACTATTACAAAACAAGAGCTTCAGGGTCATATTATGCTCTCCAACGTTTGATTTCTGTCTGGTGATTCTACTTGTCTTAATATTAAACTTCCTTTCATACCTCTAAACAGTAAGCCTTCAAAGATGTCTTAGAAATTATTCAAAATACTAGTGGTGCCTTTAATTAAGAAAGTGTGACTTGACAGTTTAAAATAAACTCTGCCAAAATCCTAGGATAAGTAGTTTTCTCATAACTTATATAAGATATATATTGAGTAAAATTCTTCATCCTATCTATGACTTCAAAATGCAGCTGACCTATGTTGAAGAGAGAGGTGAACATTTCCCCTTCCAGCACAAGTCCAAACTTCTTCTTTAAAACTACTCTTTCAGTGTCATTCATGTTACCAAAATATTTATTATTTAATTTTTGTGTTTTGTTTTGTTTTGTTTTTTTTCAATTGTGATATCCTCACATTATTAAATTGCCAAACTCCAAACCCTTGTTTTAGGACTACAGGATCTAAATCACAAGAATTTGAAACTGTGAACTATTGTTTCTGTTTGGGCATATATAGTGCTACATAAAAAAGGCATAATTATTCTTCAGAGAAGGAATATTGTTTGGGGAAATAAGTCCATATAAAGAGTACTGTCAAAAAAATGTCAAAGGCTTGGAAGAAAAAGATGTAAAAGAAATACTTCATTAATTAGCCAGGATACTGTAGGGATTGAAGGTGGTTCCTACTTCATCTGAATTACAAATTGCTTAAAATCCCTTTACTTTTTTATGGCTAGGGATATGTCTTTGAGAAACGTTAGCTTTAATAAAATTTTAAAAAAAGAAAAAGTGTTTAAAAATAGTCCCTATCTTGCAGATGGTTTTGTTTTTTCAGAAAGCATGGAAGGAATTCAGCCCCTTTGAGAGCCACTGTTTTCAACTCTGCTGAAATCAAGCTAAATAAGGCTTTGCTTAAGGGTCTTTTAGCATTCCCAGAAATACTGGTGGTTTCTTGATACGTAGTTCCATGATGCACAAAATTTTCAGTTTTGAACAGCACAATCTTGAGTCCATTGAATTTTTCCTAGCATTTCTACATTATGTTTTCCAGGTACAAGTCTTGTGCAGAGGTGCATATATGTGGGATTTGGTTTGAAACAGGGCCTGAAAGTGAATTTACAGTGTTTAAAATGTTTCTATACTAGTTCAAATGCATATGTCTTACAAGGTTCATCTGCATGTGTGGAAGCACATGTGGTTTGTTGGATTTACTGCACATATATGAGTCTACATTGTATGCTGTATAAAGTGCCTAGTCCATGAGTGCATTAAGTTTCCAGTAACCATCTTGGATATTGAAACCTTTTAGGCTTTTTTTTTTTTCAACCTGTTGCTTCTCAAGGCTGATAAAATAACTTAATAGGCTCAGTTATCTAAAATTATCTCTTCTTATAAGCCCATAGGACTAAATGCTAGGGATGAACAATTCTGACCTTTTCCAAGAGAAAGGTAAATGTAATGTACATAGTTAAAAGGAACCTTTGTATCAAAACTAGTAGCTAGTTTCCTATATTTCAATTTTTCTCCTTTTTTAAGACTAAGGCAAGGACATAATGGTGTACTCTTCCTCTCATTTGCTCAAATTTACTCTGAAGATACAATTACTTCTTTTCCAACCAGCAATTCTTTGTATTGTTTCATGCTCCTTTTCCTAGCTGTTTCGTTTTTCTTTTCCAGATCTGCTTGTTTAAGTAGGTTATACACTATTGCTCATATTCTCTGAGTGAACAAAAAAAAAATCTAATTCTACCAATGTTACTTTCACGTGATATGAATTTAGATTTTCTGATAATTTCTGTATGTAAAACTCAGTTGCTATTAACATCTATGGAAAAGAGCCAAAAAGCATGAAGTTAGCCAAGGAAATGCATTTTTAAAAGAGTTGACAAGTATTCTTATTTATATAACATTATTCTGTCACTCTAGCTTTACAATAACCCAATATCCTACTAATCCTTCCTGATTCCAACTAACATTGTTGAAAGTAATTTCTGATATTGATATCCAACCCAGTTCAGCCTGTTGAGCCAATAAAAATAATGTGCTAGTACGAATAGGAATTAATCCATTTCCATGTTTAGCAATTGTGACTAAAATATTCAGCATAAAAACACAAAAAGACACAAACTTACATCTGTTAGCAAATCCTTTGTTACTTATTTTTGGAACCACTATTCTTATGAGTATTTCTTTTGAAAGTGCCAATTTGGAAAGAAGAAGTAGATTCTTTGTCATTTAAATTTAATGGTCTTAATTAAATTTAATTAAATAGAATGTTGTGAATTTGAGATTCTTTTAGCTATTTTTGTTTTCTTGTCTTCTGGACGTGGTTAAGCAGGTGGGTGGGGTTGTTGTTTTCTTCGGATTTTTCTAACACATACATTGTTCAATTAAGTATACCACTGTGATACTAGGCATTAGAATGAGCTCTTGCTTCATCAATGTGTAGGAAGAGCTAATGATAACATATTTTACCATTTGCTACTTTTTGGAATAGATATACTGACAGCAAAAAGTAACTTTAATGGACATTTGCAATATTTAGAGTCTAGAGACAGATGACTATAACAAAAATGTCTTTATTAAAAGATTAATTTATATATTTAGGGAAAAAAACAATTAAAAATTTCCTAAATTTGAGATGAGGGATAACAAGATATACTATCTGGAGACATTTTTCCTAACAGTATTGAAGGGATGAGTTTAGATATTTAGTTAATATCTAACTTTTAATACATCACTTATGCTAATCCTTTGTTCTCCAGTTTGTTTTCAAATTAATCTACTATAATGCACAGTCACTGGGACACTGGACACTTAATGGATAGGCTGTGTATCAGCAGCTTTCTAGCAGTGACTTTTTAGAAAGGACTTCAAAATCAGATGAGGAAACAAATTGCATTTGGCATTGCTGAGTTCAGGGCTATTACTCACTATAGTTATTCAAAAATCTAGATTAAAGGTAGCCCAGTTTCATCTGTACTCTTGCAAGCACAGTGTTGAACTCTACGTATTACAACATTCTGATGGAAAAAAAAAACAAAACCAAGTAAACCACCACAAAAAATATTATAATTTTCTATAGACAGTGAAATTTCCATAATATTTCCAAGTTGTTGCTGTTCCCAATATCCTTATATTTGAACATACCACTATTCTCATCTTTATTATTACACTAGATCACTGAATTAGGGGAGGACTCTCAATAGCTAGAGAACATTTTTAATGTTACATTATTTCATAATGACAGATTATTTCATGTGAAACATGCTGAAACTGCTGTCAAACTGACTTTATCTTTTAGGAAATTAAGCTGCATTATCTCACACAATGCAGACTTCTTTTAAAAGCAGCAAGGCGAATCTAGTGGGTAGTTGTCAGGAGATAATCACTCCCCTTGGGAATTATAGATATTCTGCAAAATCTCGTATCTTTTACAGCCTTAGGGATATGATTATATTATGACAAAAATACCCCTGTTGCATTACTTACATTTTTCAGTGAAGGACTACCTGCAATCATCTAGTTGAAATACCTCAAGAGAGCATTTCTTTATGCTATTAAATTTCAAGTCTTAAATAACCATATCAGAGAATATTCCTCATTCAGCTAAAGAATTCTAAAACTTGCTAAAACTTTGTTATTGGAAGGTATCAAAGGAAGACGCTTCTGCAATATTATTTATATTAATATTAAAATAAATTAGAATGAGATGTATGTATGACATTATTTATAATATATACAGTACTGATAACAATGATATAATAGAAAAAATACAATAGAAGTAGTATTTGAATCAGAAAATGTAGAGTTTTCCCCCCATATTTAAAGTGTCAAGTACATATTAACTGATTTCCAGATCAGTGCTATTCTTGCTTCTGCACCAAGTAGAACACAATGACTTGAAAACTGACTTGTGGCATTATGGTATTGTTTTAACCATAACTATATAAATAATATTCTTCTTTCTGGAGTGATTTTTTAAAATTTTTACCTTGAAAAAAATAACCATCTATGGATTTGGTTTAAAATGTAATTAATGTATTTATGAAAATTATGGAAAAATTTTATGACTTCTCACTCAGCTTCAGAAGAGAACTTGGAAGACTGGGGAAAGACAGACTTTACTCTTCTTGTGGAAATGAAGTGCTAGGGTTATTTTTCATTTTGCTTATTTACAACAGTATTTTACAAAATGAGAGTTACCAGTGGAGGAATAGACATCATCTACTTCACAGTCCATGGGACAGAGCAGCTAATCTCAAGGGCTTGAACCCACATTTCCTTTTTCCAAGAGTTAGGATGGAACTCTAAACATGTTATTGTGGCCTTGTCTATATGCCTAATTATAATAATTGAGCACCAGTTAAAGACTTCTAAAATAGCTTTTAACAAACTATCTTTTGTATCAGAGGTACATGAAAGTGTAATTCGACAGCCAAGAACATTTTTCTGCTTATTGAGACCTGCCTCTAAGACAAACTAGGAGTATAGACAGAATATTAAGCCAGAAAAAATAATCTAAACCTTGCTAGTCAAGGGATCTCATTAAGTACACACAAGCCTTTAATACCAATGAAGGGTTTACCATATTTGTACGTAATGGAGACAGTCCAACTAAAAGAAAATGTATTTACTCTATAGTTTTGAATTATAGCAAAAGTTGTCAAAAATTGTGCAGAATATCCAGGTTAAATTTAGGTGAGAGACAGCTAAAAAATTAAAGACATTAAGAAAAATGTGTCTAAAAATAAATTATCATTTTTTAAACCAGATGTCAAGGATCCCATGGATCCCATTACATTTACTAGTGCACCTGAGTGCAGTAATGGACTTGGATGTCTAGGGGTCTCTCCCAGCCTGCCCACGTCTCAGGACACAATTTGAGTGCCCAGGGCCATCAGACTATGCCCCAGCCACGCCACAGCAGGGCCAGTCTCCAGTTCCCTGTGCTTTTTCCAGTGTACGCATGTTGTGTCATGTCCTGTTGGTGATTGCCAGTGGGAGAGTTCTGGTTGGGTCTTTTTCAATCATCAGTCTTTTGCACACACTGATAAGATCCTCTGGAGCCTTCTTTTCTCCAGTCTGAATAATCACATTTCTTTCTCCCATATATATGAGATGGTTTGGTATTTAATCATCTTAATGGCACTGGTCTGGTCTTAAGGAAAGTGTTTATGAGGTTGCAACAGGTTTCTCAATATATTCTGAAGTTTTATGTCCAAATTCGCCCATGAAAATTACATGGATTAAATCCATTTTGATGAGCAAGTTTAGTTCACTATTAAGATCCAAAACTGCTTTAAAAATAAGGATATCCAAATAATGGAGCAGCTTTTCCCATTAAATTTTTGAGCAGTATTTCAAACAGAGATTCTAATCTTCTTGAGGAATCTGGAAAATCAATTGACAGTAAGGTTATATATTGATCAGTATCTCAGCACCTCATTTTTTGTCCTTGTTGACCACATATCTGATGGAGAGCTGGATTTAGGTTAGCAGTGTTACCTGATGAAAGATAATACATAGTCTTAATATCTGGACGAGGGGAGCAGCAAGGTAAAGCAGTGTCAGAAGAAACAATGAGACTTTAACAGTACAGTAATACAAATAAAACAAAAGCATGAAAAACAAACAATTGTCTTAATAATGAACTGAATACTGTACCAGAGAGGTTATACAAAGTTAATCTCTTCCAAAGTTTTTTATTCTAAATTGAAATTTGGCAAGAGATGGAGTAAATGATGGTGTTGTCAGCACTGAAGATATTTCAGTAATGATTGAGGAAGTGAATTGAATTCCAAATGAGAGACAAGTGCTTTTAGTTGTTTGAGTGTAGTATCTAAACGAATGTCAGCTGCCTAATAGTCAAAAGAAATACAGTCAAAACTCCAAAAACATGTACAGCTAAGCAAGTATAGATATCTATATTATTATTTCAACTTCTCTATTTATGTCTATGAATATATTGAATGTGTAATAACTCTCTTTAAAGACTCCTGAAGCCTAAATGAAGTCAGAGAAAAATCACAGTAATACTGCTGAAGTACGTACATGAGAGTTACTGTAATACAGGCCTTGAGGGACATTCTACATGAAATATAAAAAAAATAATTTGGATTTGAAATTGCAAAATTTATGTGCACAAATTGATTGACGGGACTGCAAACTGTTCATGGGAATAAATAAGACCCCCAGTTCTCTTATGTTTTGTACAGCTTATAATAGAGAAAATTTTCTTTGTAGTTACACATATGGTGTCATTGGTGCCATTTATATTTTGACCAAAACAAAATTGGTAAAACACAAGTGTCCTAGCATTTACTGAATGGCATCAGCACACATCAGGGCCTTCTCTGTTCTCACTTTATCCATTAGTGAATAAACTAGAGGAGCACAATAACTGGGAGGGGACACAACCACACAGATGACATGAACTAAGCAAAAAATATTCCATATGCATAATGCCATGTTCAACAAAACTAGGGAGAGACAGTTTTAGGAGGATTTGCAAACTTCTGCTCAGGAAAGGTCAAAGTATCAGTTTAACTGCCTATTGCCTTTGCATCACTTTGTATAATTTTGTTTTCTTCTATCTCTTCCCATTTATCTTTCACATAATTATTATTTTTTTTTAATCTTGACCTACAATTGTTCTTGTTTCATTATTTCTTTCCTCTTCCCCTGCTCTTCTCAGGGTGATGGGGAAAGCATAATGAGCAGCTGGGTGGTGCCTGCCTGCAAGCTGGGGTTACTCCATGACAGAAAGCCTGAGTAATTATTTCTTGTTTGAAAATTATGAGATTGGCAAGAAATTAAACTTTACTCTTTGCAGACAGGATTCTATCATCCTCGTTATCCAGAAGTATTATTCCAGTCTGTGGTTTGACCATTTGTTGTAATAAACAGATACACAGATTACAAAACTTTAAGGAGGCACTAGCCTGACCTGAATAACACAGGTCATAGATTAATTCCTTGAATTATTTGATTCTGTACTAGATAAACTTTTCCAGTAGAGCATATGTTTTTCCTGATGAATCCTCCACCACAGCTTGCAATTACAGCATATTACTATCATCACCATTAAAATTAAATTCTGCATTTCTAATGTAAATTAATGTTTTGACACCATCCAGGCACAAGGCATTGTAACCCAGCTTGTTAGTCTGAAATTACAGGATACTTGGTGCAGAATCCTTTGTTTCAGACCAGTTTAGCTTAAGCAGTTTCATGTTTAAAAATGACAGTGTGATTAGTTGTCATTGTAACTTCAGTTTTACATGCTATGCTCTGCTCTGAAATTTTTGAAGTACTTTAGACCAATTGTCACAATACTCATCAGACTATATTCTTAATATTAAAATATAGTTTCACAGTTAGCCTCAATAAATGGCATTCATGACTAGTTTTACAGTTTGTCACCTCAATTCCAGTAAACGGTCTCATTCTAATTTTTCCCTCTTTCTTAGCTGTTTACCATTTTAAATATGAAAAATTTTATGTGTTTGTTTTTTTTTTTTTTTTTGGTTTTTTTTTTGGTTGTTGTTTTTTTTTTTTTTTTTTTTTTTGCATATAACTGATACTAGCAGAAGACAAGAATCAGGACTAGAATAAATTCCTTTTATGTTCATGCAGTCATTATCTATGAATAACCCCAATTTTGAAAACAGTGGTGAGTCAGTTTTCACTTCACTTAATATTCACAACACTGATAGCCCTCTACTCTCTTCATTCCAAAACACTGAATCACATACATGCCTTACAGTATCTACTTCTACTACATCCTCACTATTATTTATATTAAATTCTCATAATATCTCATTTTAAAAGATAGTAGATAAATCTGTTTTCGAGACACCAAACTGAGCTGTCATTTTTTGAAGACGTCCTGATTTCAGCTATTAAATTATAGTTTAAGTCCTCTCTAAAATTTCCCTATAGGAAATTGATTTTGTTCTGATTGTGAACAGGCAGGAATCACAGTTGCTTACACTGAAATATTAATAGAAAACTGTTTTTAGCTTTTTCATAATCAGAATTGTAAGCCTCTAAGCAACTTCAGGATGAAAGGGAAGGTACTTTAGCTGTCCTTCTTATATTTTGAGGTACTACAGTAAGAATATTTAGGTTTGAAGATTTACTCTTAATTCAGTTTACTCATCTGAGTCCCCCATAAGAACCTTTTCAACACCAGCTCTTACAGCAGTCACATCAAAAACACATCATGATATCCACACCTACGGGTGTAATGGGAGGCATAGCCTTAAAAGTTATTGCAGGCATAGCACCTTTGAATTTTGTCAATCTACAGGGATTTGAATGGTACACTTAAACTCTCTCAGGATGTGGATCAGACTGTAATAGGTAGCTTTTTTTGTCCATAGCCACCTTTCAGTCATATGTATATACAATAAAAGTTTCATAGCAGAAGGGGCATGACTAGAAGCAAGCTCATGCTTTACTATATTTACACAATTCAGAATCTTATATTTTAAAAGAACGGTACAACCCTTTTACAGAGAATATCAGGACAATTGTAAATTTGTAAATAGTAAACAGTAAAATTGCTTATGTAGCTTTTTCTTCTGAACTAGTTTGAAAAACAAATGGAGTTGCCTTTTCATGTGCTTTAAACTTATTCTCTCTTTATATCTCTACCACGCCTATTTCAACATTCTCTGGGTATTGAGAAAAGCTGTTCTATCTCCAGACAAACCAATTTTACAGCATTATTAATTTATAAAAGTCTGTAGCTTTTATAATTTAATTCAGTTGCTATAGAAATCTCTACAGGAACACAAAAAATAAAAAGAAGCAAAATGAATGTGCCTTATAGTCTAGTTGCCTAGAGTGCACCCCCTATAGGGAAAGCACAATAATTAAGTCTTGTTTACTGTGAGTTCCATTAAACCTTTGCTGTTACTGATTATACCATTGTCTGATTGATTTGTCAGGTGTGAAAAACGACAAAAAATTAATTGCCATGATCTGCATGACCAAATGACGTGCCTTGTGAGGTGCAACACAGAATTCTGCTTGAACAACTGGAGCTTTTCTACTTGCTCTTTCCTTAATTTCCCATTGTAAGAGTGAATTGCTTTTGAGGTAGGGGACATTGCTTCTTCCACAGATTTGGATTTGTATGTGATCAATGTAATAGAGAGAATGAAAGGATTTGTTCTTAAATTAATATAATACTTCCCCATTATAAAGTAACAGCAGGAAAGAAAATGTTTTTCATCACCAGGAAGCGTGTTAAAGGAAACTGGTGGGACAGATTTTACACGGTATTAAATTCCAACTGGCAGTAATAAATGAATCAAACAAGATAACAAATGAATTTCACAATCTAGTTTATTGCTTCATTAGAGGGATTTCACTTACATGTTTCCTGAAAGAAAGGGCATAGATTCTGTACCTCAGATATATTGGAAGGTTTTAATGCTCTACTGTTATTTGCAATATGAATGTAATTACCATATAAATATTTGATTCAGACACTGGGGGTGAATGTATTGTCAGTTTATTTCAGGACATGGCGTACTACTTTTAGGAGACTTGGACAAGGTATGAATATTGAAAGTACTTGAAATGCATATTTAACAAAAAGACAATATTTTCTTAGATGTAATTATAGTTGGGCTATTAGAAAGTAACAAAAGGCAATGTTTTATTTAATCAAGTAAAGTCTGATGCATTGTGCACTATGTATTCTGTAGGTAATATGTTGAGTTTCCTATTCTTCAGTAAACATAATTCTGCCTTTCCACTGCATATTATTCAGGAAAAGCAGTATATGTGTGGCAGCCGGAGAATAATTTTATCAGATTTTGCTCACCTTGATGTGCTTGATCACAAATAAGTTTGTATCTTATGTTGTTTGTCTTTGCTGCAGCTGCACTTTAGGGTCAAGGATATGTTATGGATTTTCACAGTAAGATCTTTGAAGGGACAAAAATCAATACCAGCATTTATAAAGACAAAATTGCAAATGGGCACTCAGTCACAGTAAACAAATTTACAGGCAGTGGCAATTTTAAATAAGTTACATGATACATCTGTTAGAATCCTTCAAAAGCTGGAATTGTGAATACAGACTTGAGTAGAGATTATGCTATTGTTACACAAGTTCTCAGTGTGGCAAAACCAGTATGCTACACTAGTATTCTTACTAAGAAATTTGATTCACAGGGAAGAATAGTTTATTTTCTCTCAATATGTTCTTTTTTGAAACCTTATAACCTTAATAATAGATTGTCATGAAGAAGTCATTTGTGTTGATATTTCTTCAGGATTAAAAATAAATTGATCTGACTTTTTAGGGCAAATGTAGTGGTTTACATGCCTTTTATTTTCAGGCTTTCTGGATTAAGGGTTGGCCAAATGTCATGATTAGATGGCCTAGTTTAATCCCAGTAGGCAGTACAGCCCTGTGCAGCCACTTTCCCCCCAGCCCAGTGGTATGAGTGGAACAGTCAAAAGGGCAACCATGAGAAACAACTCCTGGGTTGCAATAAAGACAGTGTGGTACAGAGAGCAAAAATAACAAACAAACCAAGGAATTAACTCACTGCTTCCCATGGGCGGGCAGGTGCTCTGCCATCTCCAGAGCAGGGTTCTGCCATCTCCAGAACAGGGTTCTGCCATCTCCAGAGCAGGGTCCTGCCACACATAGTGGTGGTTTGGGAAGAGGAAAACATAACTCAGAAGGTCTCCTGTTCCTTCTTCTTCCCCCAGATATATATGCTCAGTGTGTCACCACAAGGTATGGGATATCAGTTTGGTCAGTTGGGGACAGCTGTCCCAGCTGTGCCCTCTCCCAGCTCCTTGAGCAGCCCCAGCCTCTTCTCTGGTTATGTGGAATGAGAAGCAAAACAGGTCTTGACCCTGTGGAAGCACCTCTCAGCAATAACAAAAAACATCTTTATGTTATCAAGGCTGTTTTTCAGAACAAATTGGAAAGAGAACTACCTACATGTGAAGAAAATTAACTCTATCCCAACCAAACCCAGTACACTAAAGAAACAGAAAGGGTCGATTTTAACATGTAATTGCAATTTTGTTATCTGTTGTTGTACCTCTAAAGAACATCCTCTGCCCCGTAAATGAAATAAAAAGCAAGTGCAAGATACATCTTATTTTATTGTGCTTAACAATTAGGTTAAGTACAATCTATTTGGCAGTAGATATTTGGCTTGATTTAAAAGATATAAAAGTCAGATTTCTGACCTGAAGACTCCAAAATATTAATTTTGCTAATTGCTTCAGGGTCTTATATATTTGAGATTTTTTTTTTTTTGTGCAGTTTACTATAAAACTAAAACACAGATCTACTTACATCAGTATTAGTAATAGAAATTATAGTGAAATCAGATTGAAAGAGTAGGATGAAACAAGAAGCAGGAGATGTTAGAGTCCAGAATACAGGAAAAAGTTTGCTCATCTTAAAACATGTTTGATATAAACAATGATAGTCTGAGCACAGCATTCTGTATATAATAATAATAATAATAGTAATAGTAATAGTAATAGTAATAGTAATAGTAATAGTAATAGTAATAGTAATAGTAACAGTAATAGTAGTAGTAGTAGTAGTAGTAGTAGTAATAATAATAATAATAATAATAATAATAATAATAATAATAATAATAATAATAATAATAATAATAATATTGTCTAAAAGCAAAGTGAACCAGACACAACTCGGCATAATTTAATTCTTAACTGTAACTTACTATATAAAAAAAATGTAAATTTCTCCTCAGCAAAAATATGTGAAGATTCTTTAGCTTAGAAATTGCTTTGTTTTGAATTATTTTCTTCTCTGCAAAAACTAACAGGCTTTAGGTTCGAGTTTTTTCATAATATAAGCTCTATCTTCTATTCCTTCAAGGAGAACTTCTGCTGTGTGATGAACAATCAGAACACCTCCACTGTTCTTATAAAGCCTTAAGCATTTTGTTATACTGCCATATTTCTGATATTCCAGTGTCCTCCAATTTTTGTGCCACCTTCACCAAAATGCAATATGTAGAAAACTATAATTTCAAATAGACATCCCACAATATAGTTAAAACATTGACATTAGACTTTTGTTATAGTTTTCATGCGAGTCAATTTATAGCTCAACAGACTAGAGTATTAATCCTGTTTTTTCCTCCCTAGAAATACATCGCACAAAATGCACAAGAGTAAATTACACATGATCTTTATGCGCTTTGCTCAGACTGATTTCAAAAAATGTAAGAAAATATGAAAATGCTAATGAAATAAGCTGTTGTGCACAGATAAGTGACTCAGAGCAACTTCAAATGTTTCTATGAAAGTAAATCACTGTACTTCTCACAGCTGACATGTGTTATCTATTCCCCCACTGCAGCATGGTGTCCTTTTTGTTTCGTGGCATGTAGTACCAGCCTGTAGATTTTTTTTTTCTGGTGGTGACAATAGAAACCAGGAGCTAAAGGTTGCCCTATCAAACAACCATTCTATCTTCTCTTAATGCAGAAGTGTTAACATCCTCATTGTAAGTATTTGGTGTTTTAAAGCAATTCAAACTGCTATTTTGATGATATTATTTTATAATTACTAATTAAAGATTAGTGCCTAAAAATGATGAACACAAAACTCAAGGGACAAGAACAACAGAAAGAAATGGTAAATTAATGGTGCAAAGTGAAAAAGACAACAAAATATGAAACAAAATTTTAACACTTTTCTGTGTATTCAAATAAAATGAATTTAATATTGAATTGAATATAAATATTTTATTTATATGAATAAATAAAACTCACCCTACATTTGCTTTCAAAAATCATTGCAATATGCCGAATGTTGGACAGCAGCTCTTGTGAAGTATAATCCAAATCCACTGAAAAAAAAGAGAAATGAGCATTATGAATACAGAAATTTTACTCAGTATTACTCGAAAGCCAGCTTATTGAACATGTCTTTCAGAATAACACAACTCTTAAATTCATAGGATTCCTCTGTCTCATTTCCTACATGTTTCCTGTCATTTTCCCGACAGTTAGAATGTCCACCACATGATTTTTGGGATGTTGGGTTTGGGGATTATCAAATAAAGATAATATGTAAACTGTAAATGAGGTACTGGTTCTGTGCTTTACTAGTCTTGTGATTACAGAAATGTAAATTTATACCTACTTATTTGAAAGATTTCCTGATTTATATGGAAATGTATTAATCAGCTTCCAAGCTCAACTACTTACATTATACACTGAAGATTAGAATGATAATTTGACTATTTAAAGACAGCAAAACCATTACAGGAAACTGCAATGGATTTTTTAGATAAAATAGGCAAAACAGTATGAATACAGAGATCAAAACCAATAAAATCTGACCATGACTACTGAACTGGATGGATGTGTTTGGGGTGGTGTCTATTCTCCCCGCTGCACAGCAGTAGTTACCTCTACAAATGAATAATCAGAATCAATCCCACTCTTCCAAAGAAAAAGTGACTCCTATGTGAAAATACATTTTGTATTGCAACTACTATGGCCACAGTTATATCCAGCCTGAGTTACTTTTGCTTGTAGTTTTCATAGGTAAAAAGAAAACAATATAGATATTAGGATATAGGTTTGATTATTTTAGCAGTAAACTGAAGTTGAATAGTATTTGTCACGTTTTAAAATATTTTTATGACATATATATACTGAGACATATGGAAGACAGGGAAGTGATTACGAGCACCAAACATGGGCTGTGTCAGAAAGTTATAGTCCTTTTACCTTGCTCACTGTCCAAGGGAAAATCAGTGATTTCCTTCAGGGGTCTGAACTAGGAAAAATACTGTCCAACATTTTAGAATCTTAGAAGGAAGGAATAGTTTGGGTTGGAGGGAATCTTTAAAGGTCAGACACCAGATCATCCTCCCTGCCATGAGCACAGACATCTTTGACTAGATCAGGCTGCTTAAAACCCCATCCAACCTGACCTTGAGCACTTCCTCTGACAGGGAATTCTATGGTTCTGTGACTAATTAAACACAAGTTTCTGTCCAATAATATGAAGTTTATTTAGCCAGTGTAAAAAGTGAACAGCAGAAATGAACATTAAATAATTAATAACAATATTTGCAAACTTTCATATTGTAAGCATACTAATGCAATAAATACAGGCATTTTAAACAATTTCTGAACTTATTTTTATCTTCATATATGCTTTAGTTTTATATCATACTCTTTCAATTCCATTGACTCCCATTAATTTATTCTTCTCTGAGGAAACCTTTTGGGTCTCACTCAGTTAAGTAATAGAGAAAAAATATGAAAAGCGGGATGAGATATGAAATTGTTGTAGAAATCAAGGTCATATTCAGGTATAGAGCTATATCTTAATCTTTGAAAAATCAAAATATATATTAAACTGCTAATGACACCCATGAGTTTGAAGAGTTTTTGAACTTTGTACTACACTAGAAACCCAAAGGGGCAGAGAAAAATATGAGAATACTCCCTTGATAAAACATAATCAATCACAATTGCAGAAGAGACAGGAAAGAGAAGATCTAAAATTGTAAGTAAAGGGTTTAAAGGAAGATTAATTATATAAATAATATATGAATTTAAGGAAGAGTTAGATTAGTGAAGCAAAGATTGTTAGAAATTCTTACTAGCCATGATCAATCAAGAGAGGAGAAAAAAAAATATATATTATGATGGAGTTGTGGAATTGGAAGTAACTTCAGGTAATAAATGGAAGTCACATATAAGTGAATAAGATTACAAGGTATTTTGTAAGGACTGATAAGATTTATCTGTAAAACATATCTACAACTTACTATTGGCTACTTTGCTTCTTAATGGGTTTAGAATGCCAATGTTAAGACAAATGACGGATATTTTATACTGCAAATGGTTATGGAATAAGCTTATTCCTAAATAAACAATATTACAGGAGGCTGTTAAAATTCTATAGTTAATATATTGGTTTTAAAACAATTGAATTTTAAACAATTAGCAGCAAACATTAATATTCATACTAAAGCAAATATTCTTATGCGATATAAACAAAAAAATTTTTTCCTTTTAAAAGGAAAAAATTAGATAAAATAGAAGAGGTAAATTTTAAACAAAAGCTCCTCTAAAGGCAACATGATGATTTTCTAGGCACAGTTACCCTTTTTCACAATAAAAACACTGCTATTAGAATTTATGTTCAATATAGATCATTAAATACATGCATTTGGACATTAGTATTGCAGCTATTTAAAGAAAATCAATATCAGCATGCCCGTCAGATAATATTTTTCTCATCAAATGGTCGGTCCAAGCTTAAAATTACTTTTTGTCTGTAATGATACTACTGGGCCGAGAATTTACCAATATTTCAGAGATTAGGATCTTTCCTTTAATTTCTAATTTAATATTACAGATGAAAAAACTTAGAGACCAAACTTAGTCAATTTAAATGCCTGTGTTCCTGTCCACTTTGGTTGTTCTTCCCTGTGCATACTTTACATATTTCCTGGTGTGAATGCACAGAATTTCACATGAAATCTCATCTTTCTTTATATACTGTCTTTTATAGTTCCCCGGACGTACCAAAATAGAATATTTGATGTAACCCTAAATTTATGTTTCCCTCTAGTGGATTCCCTTCCATTTCTCTGGTGATTGCAAGGTACACTCAGAATATAAATCATTACTTCAATAATACTGTGTGATTCAACTAACATCAGCTGTTCATATTTGAGAGAATAACTTAAGGTTTATAGTAAGATCAAAGTTAATATTGACATTTGGGTCCAAAGCATGATTCATCTCATTCTGAGCATGAACATGACTTTGACCTTGAACTGTCTCTTTCCTGAGTACTGAGTCTAAAGTACAGACTCCTGCAACATCCATATAGAGGATGTAAAAAAAAAACCAAAACAACCAGCTGAATGTCACCTTTTGATGAAGTATTTGTTGCTTAATTAGATAACTTAGGACTTCTAAATCCTTTACCTTTCATTTGGTGGAATCTTGTCTTACAGTTATATTGAAAAAAGGAGAAAAATACAAGTTTGTAGTATTTTTATTGTGTTATTTTTGCAGCACATCACATTTAGCACTAGCCAAATTATTTCATCTTTCTTTCCAAAATCATCTGAACAGAGGAGATCTAAAATTAATAAAAACAAATCAAACAAATATGATTTATTCTATATTATTTTTATTTAATCCAATTAAAATCCACGAAGTGTAAAAGCCAAACTTTAATGATGGTTCTTCAATGACTTTTACAAATTAACAGTGCATATTCTGTATGCTAGTTCTTAGCCAAGGTCAAATGAGAGTTCTGTGCAAACAGGTTACAAAATGTGCGGGACTGGTGGTTTTGAGCAAGACCTTGAATGCCAACAGTGTCTGTTTTGACTATGCATTTCTAATTCAGCTAGAAAATAAAAGAAAAATATGACTTACAGCTCAAGAAAATATTAACAATGTTGGTCCTGCTTTCATTTTATAGAAAAATTAATTTTATTTTCCACCATAAACTGTGATACACAGATTTCTGCATAAAGTTTAACAATGTGAATTTCTTAAATTACTGTATGTATTTACACATTTAGCAGATATAATATGTCTTTGGGTGTAATGTGATGAATATAATTTATACCCTTAGTATAAAAATAACACAGTAAATTTATGGAACAAGATGACTTGTTTAGGAGATCAAATAATAATTCTGAATAACTTTTTTATTAAAGTGAATATGATTTTGCTTTTTTCATAAAGAAAGTAACAGTGGTCATAATGAATAAGATCTTATCAGCAAATATGTTCTACCATCTGATTTGTAATCTCTGTTCTGTCCATACTTACATATCAGATTCTGAGAACAGGAGAAAGCTGGTTTTTCTGTATATTTTGCATATTTCTGCTATTATCTCACCTTCTTTGTGGGAAAGGGTCTGAACATCTTCCATGGTATTTTCTGCAGTGGTGTCCTAGTCTTAGCATAAAAATCATGTCTATTGAGAAATAAGTCCAATTATGTATAATTTCAAAGTACATCCCTATTTATAATGCATGATATGGTTAATCAGGAAAATGCTGCCTACCTACAGTGAAATCACTGCAGTATGGCCATGTATCATTGAGTGACACAGTGAATCTGGTAAATCAGATTGATAAAACACTCAGACACGTATAAAAAGACCTTTTTTTGCTTTTTCAAGCAGTCAATTTACTGCATTATCTTCAATGTTCAGTTTTTCCACTGAAACAAGTTTCTTAGATGCTCACAATACTAACAGCAGGGTTTGAGCTTCTGGAAAAGCATAGGAAACAGAAACACACCATTTAGACCCTGACATTATCGTTTTAGGACCTTGAAAGTAATTGGCAGTTCATCACTTCATCACATCAGTGCCTTCCCACTGTGACAGGGTTGTAGAAAATAGCAGAAGACCCCTTTCTAGTTTTTTTTTTTAGTTTTTTTTCCACCCTGGCTATACGGGATTTTTTTTTTTCTTTTTTTCTTTCCTTTGAATTTGAGTTCCACTTTCAAAAAAGTTACAAAGAGGAGTTCAGACAACTGTTGCCAGTTGTCCATGTTTGTGAGAAATATTGAAAGCTTACTCCCTGGACAATTTGGCACTCAACTGTGAAATTTATCTCTAGACAGACATCTAAAAAGTAGTTGGTGTGTCCTCGATAGAGAAACTGTTGTATCTGCTTCAGATTTATTCTTTAGGCATTTATTTGACATCAACCAAAACCAAGCAGAAGTTCAAGGTCAGATGGCTTAGTCCTTAAACTCTTTCTCACACTCTTTCACTATCTAAATTGAGCTGAATTCTGGGAGATAAACCGTTTTCACAGCTAACTGGGAGAGAAGTATATTCTCAGTCTGTTTTCCAGTCTTAGAATGCTGCTAAAATTAAAAAGCTTATTATAATATTCCTAAATGAGATTTGCTTGTTTTGCAACCGTGTCACACTATTGGTACTTATTTTGTGCATCATACATGGCTACTGCTAGAACTCTCCTCTGCTATACTATGCCTACACTCATATTCCCCATTGGTTTTTGTCCCCCTTGAGAAATAAAACATTTTAATTTTGTACTAGTTGAATTTCATCTTACTCACTACAGATCCTGCACAAATTTGTCAGGATCATTTTAAAGCCTGAGCTTCTTTATCAAATTGATCCTTTTTTGACTGGATGTCATCAGCAAATTTTAGAAGTTACGCTCCATTTTCTATCATACTATTAATGAAAAACTGGCTTTAAGAGACACCCTTTTTCAGATGCTTCATAATAGTACTCCAAAACATTGATAACTATTCTTGAAGAATCATTTTTCAGCCACTTTGAACAACTCCAGACAAGAGTTGAGTTTATTTTTGATATGTTTTGTGGGACAGAGTCAATCATTCTGTGGTTTTGATATGTCGCATCTACTCTTACAGTCCATAAGAAAAAGAATAAATCTCCATCCCCTGCCAAGCATCATAGACAAATATATTCAATTTCTTAGTTCTCTGTGACCCCCATCTACTCTCTTGAGTTCTTAGAGATACTGGAGTGATTCTGAGTGACTTCCCCTAAGTCCTTTGGCATGCTCTGGTGAATTATTTCATTGGGCCCTGAGGAACAGAACACAAATGCCATACCAAGTCATCCTTTAATGTGATTTTTATATGTACATTTTCTTTCTTTCACCCCGCCCTGAACTCCAGTTTGAGTCCTTATCTCCTTGGCTTAACTGTTATACACCTCACCACAGATTACCTTTTCATACTCACCTAATCTACTAGTGCACTGCGACACTCTCAAACCTTTCCCAATTTGAAGGATGTCTGTTTCTTTATTAAGTATTAAGCACTTACACACTCTTTTATTGCTACTTTTTCTGTCTCTTGCTATTTAAGACTGTCTTTTTTTTTTTTTTTTTTTTTTTTTTTTTTTTTTTTTTTTTTTTTTCCCCTCCTGTTTTGGTAGGAAACTAGGGGAAAATAGAAGTAAATAAAAAAAAAAAAATCTTCAACTTAATCTTGCTTTGTGGCCTGAGGTAGAAAGTAAAACAAATTTGTTGCTATGTCATTAAGGATATGTCTCTTGAGGTAAAAATGAGCTTTGTTTGCTAAGGAGCAGTACACCAGAATATAAAATAAATGATGGAAGAAATTTTATGCTTCTCTAAGCTTAAAGAAATCAAAATAATTTTGAGTGATTTTCAACAATCAATTTATTTTTCCTTAATTTTTAACTAAGCAGTTATTTCTAGTTAATTAAAAATTACTGTATTTTCAAGGTGAATATTACTACATGTGTCACAGCTCAAGTAATCATTTGGTTAATTTCAATTTTTTTCTTGTCCTTTATTCTGTTAAATACACACAAAAGCCACTCCCCCTGAATGTTTTGCTTGTATGTATCTTTTTTTTAATCAGATAATTAGCTGGGAAACTGGAACATAATAAATACTAATTTTTAGACTTGGTTAAGCTAATGATGTTTGTTAAGTTTGAAATTAATTTTTATATAAATTGCTGTTCTACAATATAAGAAACAAGAATGCTGTAGATTTTATTTGGAAATTTTGCAATATTTTTGGATATTTTTGGAGGTTCTTTTTGTGGTAATTTGATGCCTGGTTTGAATATTCAGAACAAAATTTCCTTAGGGCATTCCCTAAGTTTCAGTAGAGCAATTTAAAGAGGGCTATCTGAAGCTCAAATACAAACAAGATTTTCACAACATGTGAGATGAAGTTTCCCTCTGAAGCTCTTAGAATATGGATTTGGTTAATTTGCAGTAACAATGTGCAATGCTTAATAAAGATGGAATGTCAGTAAGTATCTCTTACTTGGAGATTCTCAACTGAGATTGACTGAGTGAATCTGAGTGTGTAATTAAATTTATTCAGGCAAGGAAACAAGGAATTTCTACATCCATGTACAGTGGTTGAAAGTCAACAGGAAAGCACAATTGGTTAAGGTCATTCTTTAGTGCACAAAACTGCCGACAATTCCAAATCTAAAAATGAAGTTCTCTTTATGTTTCCACATGTCCTGTTCAGTGATTTCTTGAACACTTATGGGGAAGATGACTCCACCATGACTCTGAACAGCCTGTTCCAATGCTTAACAACCCTTTCAGTGAAGAAATTCTAAAAGATGTCCAGCTTGAACAGCCCCTGGTGCAGCTTGAAATAATTTCTTCTTGTCCTGTAACTTGTTACCTGGCAGAAGAGGCTGACCCCCACCTTGCTACAACCTCCTTCCAGGGAGCTCTAGAGTGATCCAGTCTTCCCTGAGGGGCCCAGAACTAAACCAGGATTTGAGGTGAGCCTCATTGGTGCTGAGAACAGGGAATGAACCCTGCTCTGGTCCTGCTGGCCACAGTATTGCTGAGACAGAGCAGAATGCCATGGCTTTCTTGGCTACATGGGCACATGCTGGATCCTGTTCAGCCAGATGCCTGCCCCATTATCCAGATCTCTAACAAAGATATTGTACAAAGATATTGTACAAGGCTGGAGCCAGTATTGACCCCTTGGGTTCACCATTAGTCCCTGCCATCCAACTAGATTTTGTTCCAGTGATTGTCACTCTCTCAACCAGCCTTTCACACAGTTTTTATACCCTGTTTATCTTCCCATCAAGAAAGCTTCAGCATCTGTTCCTTTTCTTTCTATTCACATTCCATTTCAAATTCTTAAAACTTTCCTTCAGGAGTGTTGATGAATCAAGAATATGATGATAAATCTGCCCTCTAAATCTGCTTGTATTTGCAAAATACAAGCATAGTACAACTTTAGGATTGCAGCTGGTGCCCTGTGTCTATAAGTTTTGAATTTCCCTGCCATGGTTTCTGGACTGTCTGAAGACTTTAGATTCCTAGATATGCCTATTCATAAAAATATATAAGAGAAAATCTCTGTAACACAGCTTCAACATTTGTAGACTCTCAGAAGCAAACTTTTTGGTATTGTAAAATCGAAGCATGCTCCTTTCCTACAATAAATAAGATATAGCATTGCTTTTAAAGATCTGGGGGAATTTTTTTTAGATATTTTCTTTGGTCTGGTTTGGTTGGGTGCTTTTTTAAAATCCAAAATGCAATAGGTATATACACATCAAAGAAACTCCCCAGATATATACTTTGTTGGAAGGATATTCACAAAACCTAAAACTACTTGAGCAGTACTTGAGTGTTACAAAAAAGATAAGAAAACACTAATCTATCAATTGCAGTTGGAATACTGGTATTGAAGGACAAATTTTCAGAAAAATGGAAATAAATTGAAAAGTGCAGATCTATATGCACATGGACGAATGAAACATAAGCAAAGGAGTGAAAATAAACATTGTAAAAAGATTTTTAAATTAGGGACGAGATTTATGAGGTTAGTTTTAGAATGACAATTTTGGACAAAGAACCATGACAAAAAGAGTAATTTTCAGATTTCGATATTGGCATATTGAAATTTATATTTTTTAACTACTGGAAGCAGAATTAGTACTAATACCATAATTTTAAAAATACAGATTATGAAGTATTATTAACAATTTTGTCAATCTGCTTATCCTAGCATAACAGGGATATTCCAAATAAATTATTTCACTTGTTTTTAGTAAACAAAGAGGATCTTGCAAAATTGTTCACAGAAAACAAAATGTTCTAGAGATCTGTGACTTGATTCATGTGAAAAGGCAGCCATAGCAAATGTAGGGGTGCAGCTGCAGTTTATCAAAAAAGCAAATCTTAGCAAATTAGACATTTTAGAAAACAGCATCTGTATAGTAAAGGGTGATTATCATTTTAGGGGTTTGTTACAGTTTTTTGGCAGGGAGGGAGCTTGGTTTTTTTCCCCCTGGCTGAATAAAATTCAGTGGATTTATTCTATTTGAACTTAAGCATATGATATATGCTTGCCCTGTGAATTATATACAATAAGAAACTATTGGTTAGAAGACCAGCAAAGAATTTTACTGTAAGATGAAAGAATACAGGGATAAAGAAATACTAACAATGAAATTCATCAAGGAGAGGTTTCAAATAAATTTCAAATAAGTGTTATTATTTCTGCTAATTAACCTGGAAAAAAGAAGCAGGGATATATTAACAAATCTTTTTGATGACACTAGATTAAAGCAATTTAAAATACAAAAGAGAATATGTGTATTATGGAGAAATAATTGCTTGACTTTATAGCAACTTACATTGTAGAAATGGGAGCTAGGAAAGATCTAAACCAATCAAAATCATTTGATAATGGATTAATCAAGACCTTTTTTTCTGTTTATTGAGAAGAATAAGGGTATATTTGAGAGACAAGATTATGAATTATCATAATGTTTGTTTGTTTGTTTGCATGTGGGCATGAGGAAATTTTACATGGATCTGAGTCACATCCAAGTACAGACTCCAGTAATTCGTAATTTGAACCACTTCTAATCAGCAATGTTTTCTCCCTCAGCCCAGACAACAGCATGGAATAATGTGTTTACCCTCACAGAAAGGATTATTAGCTCAGGAAGTATATAGAAATGTGAGGGTTTTTTGTTATTGTTTAGTGCTAGCTTGTATTTAGTAAACCACAATGACACACAGTGGGTTTTTGACACCTACCATCAAAAGATCATGGGGTTTCCTTGTTTTTCATGAAATAGCTACAAATCATCAATGTAATTTGGACTTAGAAAGATATACATAGCTCATATGCATCAGTCAACATTTTCAATAGCAATGAGAAAACACGTCATTACAGAAGGTATTAAAATATTGCATATAATTTTCATCAACCACATTAAAGAAAGAGAAATTCAAACTAGAGCAAGGCTTAGAACACTGTTTTAGAAATAGAGAAGTTATACTGAAGCTGATCAGCAGATTTTAGAACTTTTCACTATAGTTTATACTATAAGCCATAAATCTGCAAGATTTCATATACTATTGTTACTTCAGGTAATATTGATTTTGTACTTCTTCTTTTAAACTGGCTCTCATAAGAAGATGAAAAGATTTTTCATATAAAAAATGCTCAATATTCATATATTATGAACATAGTAGTTTTTTGGAGGCCAACTTAGCATATTCAAATACATAGAAATGTATGTTAAAAATGGTGACTATTTTCCATGGCAAAATGTCAAAGACAGTTATAAAGAAATAAAAAAAATATGTGATATATTTTCCATTTGTAGTTAACATGTTTCTCTTTCGTTAGAGAGGTTTCATCAAATAAAACTTTTGAGCTTTGAAATGAATAGCAATTTCTCCACCACAAGCATCTAAAACAGGCAAAAATGCAGCCTGTCCCTTTTCAGACTAAGAAAATCAGGGAACTTGCTTTTCAATGCAAGATAAAGCTGAAGCAAAGCATCAATTGATTCAAAGAGTGGAAAATTCAGCAACTCTTTTGAGGGGAGGAGGCACAGGAGCACCAAATGATGCTAAGTCTGGTGTTTGTGCTTGCCTGTAGATACAGACAGCGGGAGAGTTCTCTCTGCTGAAGTAATGAATAATTAAATCATGCTTAGAACCCAGCACACAGAGCGGCAGGATGCTATCAGACTAGCTGTTGGTGGTGACAAAAATGGCACCCTGGTGGCTGTTAATGTGGAGGTATGAGTAGTGTTGGCTCTTAGTACAAAAGATCTGAGAGCACCTAAGTTGAGGACTTCATTTTCTGATGGTTGTTTTAGCAGGCAGTGCTATGCAGTAGAGTGATACTATAGTACCTAGTAAGTTGTTTTCTTCGGATCTACACAGATATTCAGACAGAATAATGCTGGCTTGAGACAGAGAAATAAAAGAAGGTCTATTGCTGGGATTTTTTTTTCAGCCTCATTTGAATTTTAATAATTTGAGATTTTTTTCCAGTGAGAATTAAAAACTAAGATGATAGCAGATAATTTTTTTTCTACCTGTATATTCATACTGATGCACGAGGAACATTAAATTTTAGATAAACATATTTATATTTTTTTAACTTAGTGCACAGAGACTTGTAACTGTTAGGCACAATCAATAAGCAAACACCAACTAAGAGCTGCTGATTATCTTACTTCTCTGATGGACCAGCAACTTAATGTCCTTTTGAGCTCCGGAATAGAAAACTTATTTCTAGTTCAAAGTACATGAAATTCATATAAGGGAGACATTGACCTATCATTTACCTTTGTCAGTTAACAAACTAGAAAATACAAAATCATATTAAACATAATATTGGATCATAAGAGGACATGTAAGTAGTTTCAGGAACCTTTAAAACTTAGCATGGTTTGTATAGATATTCTGGAGAACATCTGTCTTTTTTAATCCTCTGGCTCCAAAAGCCAAGAGATTTGACAATCATGAAGTGTGTACTCATTCCATTATTCTTGTAATGCTGGAAGAATGGTAGTTCCCTGGACTTCATAGAGGTTTCAAGGATTTTCACAGCATAGAGGTGTGATTTTTGCACCATTTAAAAACATATAAATATATTAAAAAATGAGAAATAACAATTCCGGGTAGAATCATAAATTGACACCTTTTATGAATAAAAATCCAAAAAGAGATTCAGCAGCACAAAAAATAATACCAATAAAGAAATGTGAACTTCAGAAATTGTTCAGAGGATCACTCCAGCTCATTGAAATTGGTTCATTAACATCCCTCTGGTATTATGCTTTATTTTAAATTCTATTCTAATATAAAATAATAGGGTATTATGTCTTTCTAATATAATTGAAAATGACGTTTCTGGATCCTGCCAGAGATAATTGTAACAAATGCAAATATTTCCACAGTGCAGAATGTGGGGTGTTATTTCAGTCCTTGCTTTGGCCATCAACGTTTTTTCAATTTCTATCTCATTTTGGTTTTGTTGTTTCTCATTAAAGAGTGTTTGAAATAGAAAGGAAGAGTGGAATTTATGTCACTTAACTTTCGGCATTTCTAAGTCTAAGCAGATTAACTACAGCTTGATTCAGTTGCACACAAATAGGCACCTCATGTCACTGAGGGACCCTGAAGAATCTCACTCCTTCCCCATCTGTCAACCCAGAAGTACCTGTGTTCTCTTTTGTAACTCATAATCCTATGAAAATACCACAGTTAAGTCAAATTTTTGCTCCCCTATGTCTCTGTTTATGCAGCCCATACTTCCTCAGCTTCCACATGGAACTGATATTGGAAAAACCTTTCCTGAAGTTGAGATGGGACATCTGTTATCTCCTTCTCCTGTTACTGTTTAGCAGTAGAAGCCCCTCAGTTCAATCAAGAAATTTGGTTTTGTAAACTATGTTACCTTCCTGCCCATCATGCATTTGTGAATGCACTGTGAGACAACATGCTTCATGATCTTACTAAGGACCGAAGTGAAATTAAACGGCTTTTAGGTTCTTTAGTTCTTCTTTAAAATAGATAAAGCTTGTTTTCTGAATTGCTAGTGAAAACTACTGAATAGCATGATTTTTCATATATGTAGTTCAGCTCCATCAGCCAGTTCTTTCAACACCTTCATCTGAATTAAATGATCAAACATTCAAAAAAAATTAAAATGCTTAGTGATGATTTACAGACTTTTTCCACCTCTGTTGTCTGTTCATTTCCTGTAAGCTTCCTTTTTACATCCGAGTTAATTAAAAAAGTTTCTTGCTTAGTAAAATAGCTGTCTTCCAAAACTGCCAGACTTCTTGAGTCCATCCTCTTTTTCACATGAACAAAACTAGTTTTCCAACCGTAAAATCTTCTGATTTTAATCTAGAGATATAAAAATATGTCTCTGGCTACATGCTGGAGCCCTATGCAGGCAGGGAGCTGTGTCACACAGAATGTGACACTCTTCTCTATCTTTATTCCTCTTCACCAATCTAAACTTATTCCTGTATAGCACCTGTTGTGCTATTGTGCCAAGTTTATGTGATTCCCATTGTTACATAAACTTATCTCAGTACAGGAATTTGTACTTCTTCTGCACTTTTTTAGGTACTTTGTGTTACTGTACAGGTGCTTGAAAAGAGCTGCTGAATGTCCTCTCTTCTGAGAAGGAATAACTCCTACTTCTTCTATGAGAACCTCCTCTTATATAATGTTGAATCTTTGTGCCCATCATCCAGTCGAGTCATGTTAATTATTTTCTTACTAGGTAAAAAAGTTTGGGTTAACTGGTCTTTTTAAAGTGCATTCTAATCTATCACCAGTATCCTACTTTATCAAAATATGCTTAAGAGGCCAAACATATATGCAGGCAGGCATATGAATGTTCCTACCATACTCTTTCCCTTGAATAGAGAAGAAGAAATTACAGTGGAAAAAAAAACCCAAACCAATTAACACAAACCATTAAAAAAACCAAAAAGAAACAAAATGAAATCAAACTGTTCAGTCACGCAGAATTGAGTGCTCCTCCTTCTCAGTTTCAAGAATCACGAATGTTTTCTCATCAGTTACAATGAAGAGCAGAAGATTCTATTGCTCTCAAAAGCCCTCCTGAGAGCTTTTCTTATCTTCTTGCTTCTGTCTTGTCTTAGCCTTTCTTCCTACCTGCTGTTATTGGACTCAGGCTGTTGCCTCTAATAACTCTTTCAGGGGATGTTGTTTGTCTTCTGTTCTCACCCTGGTTGTAACAAAGCATGTTTGCATTTTCTTGCATCCCTTCTAGTTAGCAGTGCAGCACCTGCATCAGAGCACACATTCCAGATGGGACATCCCCAGTGCTGTTCCTGGCCCTAACCCAGGGAGGAACAGCAGGCACACTCTGTATCTGAAGATATTGTACAAGATACTCAGACTGAGAGTTTTATCTTCCTTTTTTTCTACTCTGTTTCTCAGGTATTAAAATGATGTGCATTGAAACCAGAAAAAAACAAAAACTCTGTTTTGACCTGACAACATCTTGCAAGTTATATAAAAATTACATTAAATTTATATTGAAAACTCATACCAGCCACCTTAGAATCTCTCTTCTACATAAAAGGGAAATGAGCTTATTTTATTTGGTTCTTTAAATAATAAAAATGGTCTTTCAGTTGTATACATGATATTTTATTTTTATTTCCTATAATGAAATTTCTATTATTGCCTGCCTGCAAAAAAAGTGAATTAAAATATGCAAAAATCAGAGCAGAAACTATAGTTTTATACTTTTTCATATATTTTGAATATTACCCGCTGGAACTCTGAATGTCAAAGCTTTTTACAATTTTGAGAAGCAGAGAATGCTACTTTTTTTTCTAAATAAAAAGTACATTTTGTAAAGTGTTTGAAAAAAAGAAAAATTGGTCACTGAAGCATGTAAAATTGCTGTCATTTCCCAAGAGTTCTTTATTAAAATAATGGAAAAGACTTTGAATCTCTGATAAGACTCTTCTATGTGAAAGATCCATTTAAGACATACCAAAAAATCACATTGTGACTATATATACTTCTCCCATATGCACACTGCATGCCTCACAACTGTAAACCTACAGGCTCTATATCATTAGAAGAAAGAAATACAACACATTTGGAAATAAGTTGGAACTCCTGTGGAATGATGGGGTATGCTTTATATTTCAAAAAATTGAAATAATAGACTAGATAACACTAAGGAAGGATGCTGGCAGAATGATGGGAAGAACTGAAAAAATAAAATTATTATCAGCTTCTATGAAAAAAACAAAATTCTTTTTACCCCCTTCTCTAATTAAGTGGGACGCATGAATCAATATGTTAGCTGTAATAATGGAATTAGTTTAATTTCATAATTTAAATAATTTTTAACATCATTCAAAAACATTTTAAAAAGGAGAAATTACCAATTGTGTATGGGAGAAATAATTTACTGGATATGAGGGAATATATGTAAAAATTCAGATTTCTTATAAACTTTATACTCAATGAGAGGAAAACATCTCAACTACCAGTGCAAAGAGATAATTCTCTTATTTTCTCACAAAGTCCTTGTCCTTTACATTTATCTATTTTTCCTTTTTAAACCTAATATTTTTTATTTATTTTGCACATTTGAAATGCACAAATTTGCCAAATTGTTTAAAGGTTTCAGTGAAAATATTCAATAGGAATTTGTTCACTAGGCTTTGGCACGCTCTCCTGATAAACCCTGTCTCTTTTCTCTGTTGGTAAAGAATTTAAATAGCTACATCATCATCCTCCTTTACTTTTCTGACTAATGAACAACATAATAATGCATCTCAATATTTTACATACTTTTCTTTATTTATCTTACTGTATTTTATTGTATTTTACATTTTTTGTGCTGGGGATATTTTTGTTGCATTTCTTAAAAAGTAGAACTATTTTAATTTCAGTTCCTACTTACTTATTCATGTTTTCACTGGATTCCCATTAAAATCTGACACAAATAAATCAACTCAATCATCAATACTGAGGACGGGTTTACAAAATTCTCAAAATTATAGAGAAAATCTATTCTAACTAGCTAAATACAATAGCAATGGGAACAACAGTTTTCCAGCTTGATAAATCTCCATTATAAATATAATTTTGAATATGTGAAGTTAAATGCATTAGCTCAATTTTAATTTACAACAATGTGTTTTGGTTTGTGTTGAGAAGCATAGACCTGATTCTTGACTTTCAGTGTGAAATTGAATCTTCATCTGAATGTCCAACCCTATGGTGTAGCAATCCAAAGAGCATTTCCAAATCCCTCCTGGAATAAGCGTGTACCCAACAAAAAAAAACAAAACAAAACCAAAAAACAACCACAAGAAAAAAAATTAGGTTCCTGCTAAGTAAGTATCTTTACTTTTAGTGTTTTGTGACTTGCAAAAAGTTGCCATTCTTCTAACAACCAAATCATGAATTTGTGTCCAAGTCTTTGGTTAAGTCTTTATCTTCACAAGTTTGATTTAAATATATTAATTAATATTCTAATTGTTAGCAATTTACTTATTTACATGGGATCATGGAAAAAAACATCTACCTGATTTATAATTTAGAGTGCAGTACAGAAACTGATTATTCAGATATTAAAGGACTGAAATTAATTCATGAGGCTAATTCAGTATTATTGAAATTAATATTGTCACTGCAGTGAGATTCTTAGAAAAGAACTGCTGCAAGGATCATCTCCATTGTACCAGACCTCTCTAATTTTATGTGTACATGTGTATGTGTGTGTGTATGTGTGTGTAGTTATATATATATATATATAAACATTCATATATGTTATTTAGCAGTTCTGTTATCATTAAATTATCTTGTTTCATACTGATGTTATTTTTTCAAACAACCAAGATTCAAACACACTGTCTAGTCAAAAAAAAGGCAAGGGTGAATAAAGAATCTAGAACAAATGTATTCTCTTTCCTTCAGTTTAATATGGGGCCTGATCAGCACAATCAGAACCTATTTATTTATAAACATTTAGTCTAGGAGTGCAACTGATTAACTAAGGCTGTCTTTGCTAACCATTCTCAGATTTACATAGCAATTAGGAAAAATAAGAAGGTGTATTTTTAAGGATCTATGAAAATAATCACTGATTAGTTATATAAAAATTCTTGTACTGTATATATTCTGATTAGCTATAACTGCACATTCTCTTTCAAGTTTTTTCTACTGAAAATTTTCAAGCTGTTTATTAGTAAAAAGATACCTGCTTTGTTCTTCAGTCTCCCAAGCCCAAAAAGAAAACTTGTGAAGATCTGAAGAGAATTAGAAAAAAAAGGCACAGAGAAAACATTGTGAACTAATATTAAAAAATAAAAAATAAAAGACAAAACTAAAACAATCCATGGAAAATTCTTTACTCTCATTCCTTCACTTAGCCCAAAACTGTTTCCTCTTTTAGATCATTTAGTCTTGAATATTTGCCTTACCTTGCTACACTTCTAATGAGAAAGGAATGCATAGAGTAGGTCTGATAAGAGCACCTCTGCTCCATTTCTTACATGAAAGGGTTCTAAGTAAGGGAGAACAAAGAATCCAAATAGACACACACAAAGAATGCATAGGAGAAAAGAGGAGGAGAGAAGTTTACCAAAGGCATAATCATTTAATTTTAATCATGACAGCAGGGTCAGATTCTGTGCCTGATAATTGGGGGTATAAAAAGTTTGATGTAATTCTGAAAGATAGATCAACATATGTTGAAGTCAGAAGGAATCCCCACAGAGCACAAATTCTGTGAGATGAGAGCTTTCCTCAAGAAGAAAGCAACAGAGAAGAATAAGGAAAGATAGTGTGGTATGTTGAACTCAGCTGGCCACCAGACACTGACCAAGCTGCTCTATAACTCCCTTGCTCACCACAACAGGGAGAAAAGATTAAAAACTTGTGGGACAAGATAAAGGCAATTTAATGATGAAAAGCAAAGACTCTGTGGAAGTAAAGAGAAACAGAAAAAAAATATTTATTCTTTACTTCCCAACAGCAGTTGATGTGCAGAGACTTCCAGAGAAGTACAAATCACAGTTGCTTCAGAAGATAAGCACCCTAGTTATGAATGCCCTCCTCCCCTCACTCTTCCTTGCCCACTCCCTCTGGCACTGGGTGCTGGAGAGGCTGGTTAGAGAAGCAACTGTGATGGTGTGTAGGCACTGCTGAGCAATAACCTCAGCACTGTTGTACCATCCATCCCATTCTATATACAAATATTCTCTTTGAATAATTCCCTTTGGATGGGGACAGCTCTTAAAAATTTGAAATTATGAGAACGGACTTAATTTTGAAAAGTAGGTGATTAATAATTTGTTATTCCTGCCTCATATTACTATCAAATATGCATTTTGATATTTTACTTTCATAATAAAAACAGCTTTGTCTTTTAAAGATATGTTCTTGTTAGGGAAGTGTTTTGGTAGTTCATATCCCCAAAATAAGTCAGTGTTAGGAACAACATGTTTTGTTCTTTGAGGAGACGTGTCTGTTCTGTGTATAACACTTGATCACATGGTTCTATCCTTGCAACTTGTCATTGATTTAGCTTTACAGCTTATGGCTAAAGACTTCTCTTAGAAGTTTTCTACAAAGTAAACAGAAATTCTTATGGACAGTTAAAAAAATCTCATCTGAATTCTTTCATCTTTATCTTACAAGAATACCAGAAATAAAAGCCAGGTAGGGGGAATTTTTTTATTGAATATGTATAACTGCATGTAGACAAATCTAGAAGTGCTATAAAGTGGAAAAAAACAGCAACTACTGGAGCCATAATCGAACATTAATTTAACAGACTTAATTAATTCCAGAAGAAAATATAAACAAGTCTAACTATAGAACTCCTGTTTATAACAGCTACTATTATAAAACATTTTTTTTCATAAATAACTTTTTCTCACAAATAATGGACTTTACACCTTGTATGTCTAACCTTTTGTGGTATTATAATAATCCAGAAAATAAAGACCTTCTGGGTCACATCATTACCATGTTTTGTATATTATTTCAACTGTCAAATTAAAAAGCATAATTTAAATAAAAACCACAAAAATAGTCCTGCAAATGTGCTCTGAGAAATAAGTATTTCCCTTGAAAAATCTAAAGCTGAAACACTTTTATAGGCACCTTTACCTCTGCCTCACACTCTTCTTAAAAGAGCTGCTTTCAAAAAATGTTGAGATAATGAAACTCCAGCAGATTTTTATGCTTGTTATTATAAATGTACTTTTTATATTAACTGGGCTGGGATAGGGAGAGTCAAAACACTAAAATCTTGAAGAGGACCAAAAAACCAATTTGATTTAAAAACATAAATCTCTGTTCCAACGTGAAAATGAAATCTCACAGGCTCTTCCTCTTTCTGTAAGTGTTCTTAGCACTTGCTAGCCTTGCTATTTAAAACAGGGTCTAAATTGTGTGCATGCTGAACTGAATCCATCTGGAAATACTTTAAATGACAGGAAGCAACTTGACAGTCTCATTTATGAGTTTTTCACCAAGAAATAAAGGAAGAATAGGTGTGGAAAACAAGGCAGTTTGTGGATAGTATCACATATATAAAATGTTTCTCTGTATCAAATGGATTTACCATGATTCTCAAGAGTATTTCAGAAAAACTTTTGAATTGCAGCTCAGTTTTTGTGTAGTAAGTAAACTTGAGTTCTCTAACATTATCTCTGAAATATTGAATGTACTAGACGTAAATTTCCATTGATAAATCTTGTTATAAATGATTAATATATCCATATGAGCATTACAGGCAAAATTTCCTTCCAACCACTGAACTAAAACTGGTCAGTGATTTCTCTGACATTTGATGTGGTGCTGTTGCTAAGGCATAAATTATATTGAGCAATACTGAAGAGCTGTCATTTTGGTGTTTACCTTCGGTTCAGAGCAATTAGATATTTATTTTCTTTGCAAGGTCAAACTACTTTGTCTTTTACAAATATGCAGAAACAGATCAGATTTTATATGGAAACCAAAAGAGCTACTATAACTGTGGACTTCTTTTACTTAAATTATCTACTCTGCTGAAATTAAAAAAAAAACAAAAAAAACAAAAAAAACCAAAAAAAAAACCAAAAAAAACCAAGAAAAACAAACAAACAAACAAACAAACACCCCAAAATACCCAAAAAACCCCCACAAAAACCCCCAAATAATTGTAGTGTTAAAGGGTGCTTTAAAAACAATATTCATCATATCCTTGCTACTCTATATAATCAAACTATTTTAATCCGAAGAATTAAATTAGCATTTCTCTCTCATTTAGAAACAAAGAGCTTCAAAGTACACACTTGGTGTTTTTATTCAATATATTGAAACAAAATAATTCATACTACCTGTTTTCCATGGACTATGAAAAGTAGTTTACATATGTCTTCCTCTGACAAAACACATTGTTTTCAAAAAATTGTCTTAAAAAGGGGCAGAAAATCTGGGTAAAGAATTCACTGATTAAAAGCAATCCGAAATAAACATATGTGAGCATCTTTTGGTTGGACTCCAAAACTTGAACTGAATTTAGATTTCGTACAAAGTGAAAAAATTGGTCAAGGAAATCTGACTGAAGTCAACAATATATATTTATATATATTACTCAATAGTTATAGAATCGTAAACTATAGAATCAAAGAGTGATAGATTAATGGAATAGTTTGGATTGGAAAAAAATTTAAAGGTGATTTAGTGTAACCCCTCAGCCTTGGTAAGGGAAATATTGCAGTAGATCAGATTGCTCAAAGCTGCTTTCTATCTGACCTTGAATACTTCCAGTGATGGGACATCCAATATTTCTCCTTATGTCCAATTTAAATCTAACCTTTATCTGTTTGGAACCATTCCCCATTGTCCTGTCCCTACAGGCCTTGTTAACAAGTCTTTCTTCATGTTTCTTAAAAACTTCCTTTAAACAATGCATAGTTTCATTGTTTAACCCAAGCAAACAACTAAGCATTCGTACCTTCCTAATTCTTTTACTGCCATGTCCAAAATATATAATATTCCTCCTGTGATATCTCAATGTAAAATAGGACAACGTACTGTAAAGTTATCAGGGCAGACAAAGTAATCTCTTTTCATTTAAAGTCGTATCTGTATTAATCATTTACTAACAGAATCCTGTCCCCGCTGAGGTAATTGCTGTTTTGTAGCTTGTTGTACCAATAAAGGGAAAAAATACGAAGAAAGACTACGAGGGAATCACAGAAATTTCTGGAAAAGGAGAGTTAAAAATTTTAGGATTTAGCTGAAAGGTAACTGAACTGGAATTAGCTCTGAGTCAATTGGCACTTTAAGTGAAAGACATGGTGACTGCAAATGGTGAAAAAAAAGTCTTCTGTTCTCTAAGTATCATGATCCAGATTTTTTGAATTGGTGACAACCTCAACTTTGTGTCAGCATAAAGCTTACAGTTCAGTGATAATCCACGACAAGTGACATATCTTGTCTAAGACTAAAAATCTTTCCTGTACTCAATACTTTTTAATTCTCTTCACATTGTTTTGATTTTGTTTCTCCTTTTCCTCCCATTTGGCAAGCTATGAAGGTAATATGCTTTTCTTCTAGGCAGCATATAAGTAAACTCACAATGTGTTAAACTTTTTTGTCTCTATTATCTATGAGCATAAACCTTAGAACAATAGTTTCTGAGTCATGATGAAAGAAATTATTAATTTTAAAATAAAATTTTGACACATTGAGATTTAAAAGAACGGAATATGTATTTTAATATTCGAGTTTTTAATTTATGACAGTGAAAAAAAAAACAATGATGAAAGTACAGTAACAGCTCAAAAAAATCTGCTTTCAGCACGATTTCATTGCAAATGTATAAACAAAAATAGGAAAAGTGACAAAGATTAACAGACAAGAAAACCTACCAAAATAAACCAAAAACAAAGCAAAACTAAACAAACAAAAAACTCAATGCTTATTTTTTGAACTTGTGTAGTACTTAACCACGAGACTACAGCAACTCTTAAGGCAACATAAAAGTCCATTGAATTAACCCTTATTTATGCATTTCATCGTGGTGAATTTTACCTAATCAAGTAAAAGCTGTCTTCTTAGTTTATAATTTTGATTTCCATTTCTCTTCTGTACCTTTGCAATCATTACCAATCTGGTTCAGGTACATGTTTACAGAGTTGTCAAGATAAAATTCTGAAAGCAATTTTTTCTAAAGTAAGGATAAGTTTCTACAGACTGTTGGCAGCATTATTATGTCACTGTTTATTGAAATTCCCCAAAGTAAAAATTTCCTAATACAAGACTAATATCTCTTAATCATTTACAGCTAGCAGAAACTGTTCTTTAACACAAAGTATACAGTAAAGCATAGTATTTAATCAAAGTTTTCCCCCTGGTGTCTGCATCTCAGAAGAGTAAAAAGAAGAGAAGGATTTTGTGCTAGGAAAATTACGTTGCTGGATTGGTTTTTTCGTTTTCATTTTTTAATGATAATAATCAATTTATAGACCAAGATATTTTTATTTCAAGTAACATCTATCCAGAACTCTCAGAAGACTTAAAGAAATTAATATCTAACATCAAAATTCAGTTGCTCTTCCTTCCTATTTCCCCATATTGGGTGAGAACAGCAAGGTTTGGGCAGCATTTTGGCAAGCTTTTGACTGCAGAGGTGGCTTCTGCAACAAACCACTAGCAAGCTTGCCCTGTGCCCAGCACAGCCAGTGCTGGATGCCTCTGAGAGAGACCTGCTGCTGGCCAAGGCTGAAACTATCAACAGTAGTGTCTCTGAACTAATATACTTCAGAAGAGGAAAAACCTGCTATGAGAGGGGAATGAGAGTGTGTGAGAGAAACATCTCTGCAAACTTCAAGGTCGGTGAAGAAGGAAGAGGAGAAGGTGCTACAGGTGCCAGAGCAGAGATCTCCCTGCAGCCCATGGTAAAGACCATGCTGGAGTGAGTGATGCCCAAAGAAAGTTCTGACCTCTCAGGCTCTTGGCAGGACCTGTGACCCTGTGGAGAACCCACTCTGGAGCAGTCTGTTCTCTGTTCCCAAAGGGACTGCATGCCATGGAAGGGATCCACGCTGGAGCACTTACTGACTGCAGCCTGTGGGAAGGACAAGTTTTAGAAACTCATGGAGGACTGTTTCCTGTGGGAGGAATCCTACACTGGAGCAGGGGAAGAGTGCAAGGATTCATTATCTCAAGAAGGAAGGAGGAGCAGAGACAATGTGTGATGAACTAACTGCAATGGTATGGGGGAGAGTGTAGAGAAAATCAGGATTGAAATTGAGCCCCAGATGGAGGGAGGGGTGAAAGACAAGGGGTTAAGATTGGGTTTATTTCTCATTGCCTACTCTGATTTAAGTTTAACAAATAAATTTCCTTTCCCAAGGTTTTTGTTCCTGTGATGATAATTGTTGAGTGATTGTTGAGTGATTTCAGCCTGTCATTATCTCAGTCCATGAGCTTTTAGTATATTAATAGAGCAGCTTTGGTAGGCACCTGACCTCCAGCCAGGGGCAACCTTCACTTCCAGAATAACAGCAACAGCTGCCTCTGGCATTATTTGTACAACTGCAGCTATGCAAAACTGCAAATTCACTACCTTTTTAAAACTATACCTTTCCTATACAGATGGTTCCTGCTCAAAAGAGAATTTTCATTTCTTAATCTTTTAACATTAGCATGTTTTTGATCCATGCTCAAAGACTTGGAATGCTCTTCCAGTGACATCCTCTAGGAAAAAATTGCATGGTAACAACAAGTCAAAACCTTACATGCATGTTTTTGGCTTGGTACAAACTAACAACCTAAATGCAGAGCAGTTTTTTGGGAATACACTCTCTGAAAATACATGGATCCCAATTTCTATATCAATTACTCTATTACCAAAGTATCATATCTGAAATGAACACAATAGGGATCTAAATTTTTTTTTTTTTTTTTTTTTTAATGCATGATATAATTTCTAATCTTTTATTTTAGGAATGAAGAGAGCTTCTGAACAGAGCAGCTGAGGAGCTTCTCATTTAGGATAGCTCTTCCCAAGAAAAATGTTTGAGTGTCTGAAAATAGAAGCTTGTCTGTCATTTCCAGGTGTTTAAAAGATTTCAAGAATGCATTAGAAGTCAATGAAATATGTAAGCCATCCAACACTCATGGCCTTGAGGCTCAGTTTTCCTGAAACTGAGTTGATCCATCTGAAGACAGGCTGTAATAATTGACATATTAGCAGCTATCTTATCTCCTCTCTTTCCTTCACAGGACACAAATATCCATCTTTCACTAAAAGAAATAAGGGTACATTTTGATGCGATGGAGAGTGCAGTGATGCCACCACAGTTGCACTCAGAATTAACAACCATTTCTCAAAGGCAGATAAGCACAACCAGTGAAACTTTAGATCAAATGCAAAGAAACAATTCCCTTTAATGACAATAACTCTGAGATTTGTGACAGTACAGTGTAGAATATCAGAGAGAACTGTACAGCATACTAGATTATGAAACAGCAGCTGCCAGTTAATGCACCTTCATCAGATTTTTTACACAGCCATAACAGCAATCATTTGTTGCTCAATCTAGGTCTGTGTTCTCTGGTATTACCTTGGTACTGTAATTTCAAGGCCCCTATTATCCTGCACTTCTGGGGACAAATGCTACAGTCTTGTGACTGTTTGTTCATACATTCTTATTCTAAAGGCATCAAGTATTTGAAAACAGAAACACATTGAATGCACATAGAGCATTTGTTTGCATCTAGTTCCAGCAAAGTTACTAGTATGGGTTAGATTTCTCTTTTTTTTTTTTTTTTTTTTTTTTTTTTACTGCAGTCTATAATACTGCATTTTATAAAATTCTTAAGATTTAGCATAAAATGCCACTTCTTAATGATGCAACTGATACTGACTTGCATAATGCTAACAATATAAATTAATTATGAGTTTCAGAGGAATTACTTCCAAGCAACTACAATTAATAGGGGAGCACTTACCAGGTAAATCACATTTTATAAATAATTGTGATGTAATATCTAAAATGTTAAGACATTTTCATTTATTTATTCCCTTGGGAAAGATTCAAGGGCAAAACAGAAAATAGTAAAGATAATTTTGTGGAGTTTATATGCCTGACACAAATACTGTTTACATCAAATAAGATAAATTACTGAATTAATTTACTGAGGGTATTAATTAATGACAGAATTTCACCCCCCAAAATCCTCAGTTCTGTCTTCATGAGGTAGTCTTCACACATGTATATGCTAAATTTTAACTCACAATGAAAGCCCCCAAAACCTCCTCCTCCAAAAAACTACAGTTTTGAAAGCCTTAGCTCAGTCTTTCCTGACAGCTTATTCTTTAACTCTTTTTCTTTGCTTTTCTTCTTTCTGAGCAGCATGAATAAAGTTTCTTGATTTGTCATCTGTACCAGGATGTTGAACAAAATAACCAGAGTAAACAGAATGATGATTAATAACTTAACTAATTTCTTCAAAAGACAGCTATGAATGTTAAATTTTCCAAATACACAGTGGGATTCGCTTTGATTCTCTACAGCAGTTAGCTCTGTTCCACTTTCTTCTTGTTCTAGACATCACTTTATTTTTTCTATTTATAGTAATAAAAACACCTAAGCATAACTGCAGTAAATTCAGGAGACTCATCTTTATCTGAACGGTTCCTGTAGCCATCTGGCCATGACCTTGTATGAGCCTGTGTAAGTAATGATTAATCCATGACATTGTGGTTGAACCTTTTTTTCTTTTGTCTTTTCATCCCTTGTTCAAGCAAATCTAACAGTAATCTTCCCAGTAGCTAAGTCACACCAACATTAAGTACCACAGAATTTGTGGAATTGCATTTTGCTTGAAGAAAAGAGAATGTATCATAACCTTACAATCTTGAATCAGTCTCTAGAAGACAGATATTTTTACTATGAAGACACCATCACAACTGTCTTGAATTATCCCAGTTATTGGCAGCCTTAGCAGAAGGGCTTAAATTTGAAAGAATATAGGAATCCAGCTATTTGAGAGAAGGTTTTTGGAAGAGAAAACTGAAGCTTGTTGGAAAAACAGTGTGAAACAAAATCTCATATCTTCTCTCTCAGCTGAATTTACTACTTCACTTCAAACCACTTTTAATGAGTAGGGGTTTTAACTAATTTCTATATTTCTAGTACCTGATTAAACATTTATCATTTAAAGAGTGTATTTTAAGAGTATAGATTTATATACTTTTTAGTTCCAATTCTAATGCAAAAAAGCATATTCCATCAACAGGAATCAAAAGCAGGTTGTCATGGTGCTATCTTTGTATTTGTTTGACCAAAATGTTTTTCACACAGTTAAATGAATACTAGGGAATCTGGGAATGTTGTGAAAATCTAGTACACTTTTAGGTACTTCCAACGCTCACATCTGCATTCTGATCCAAGTGGGGAGCTACAGATTCTTTTCAAATGTATATTTGCAGCCACAGAGCATTACTGTGAAAGCACAGACACTGTGAAGTCTTTCTTAACACACAATATTCACTAAGTCTAAAAGCATTTGAAACATCTCTGTTAATGGATAAACACGGGCTCTGAAGATTGAAAATGTGCTTCCTGCAGAAAGTGATATATACACAAATAAGCACAAGATGTAGCTATGAAAACAATCCAATTTCAAAGCAATCAAGAGGAAAAAGGTTCAATATATACGACCCTCCTCTGAAAAAGTATTAGCTTTATTCAGTGTTTGTCAGCCTTTGCAGAGATGTACCAGTTTCAATCAATGATAACATCTATAAAAAAACACCTCTAGGTTTATCAAGGACATATCAAGAAAGGCAAATTAAAATCCAGTATTGAAAAGTTTCACATTCCACAGAGCTGAATAAAGTTCTGATATGGATAAAGAGCCATCCTAGTTAGTGATAAAACATAAGAAGGTTGTAAGCTAGTATAACAACATGTAGGCCAATCTTTTTATGATGGTATTGCTGTGATTATAATCACTTGAAATCTTCCTGTTACAAAGGCCAAAATATTTTAAAAAAATTTAAAAAAAAGGTAAAAGTTTCAGAAATTATATTTACCTACCTTTGATGTAGATGCTGGCTTCAGGTACTTAATATCCATTTCCATTGTTTAATTTAAAATGGGAAATAGATATCTACATTGTAACTTTAACTTGCCCCTCCCATTTAAGTTCATTATGTATCTGCTCTCTAAACTATTTTTTCAGCAATATTTCTTATATTTCAGAAATTATGCAAATTGAAGTTTGCATTTTAAAGCGACAATCACGGTGGTCACAAACATCTGTAGAGAGAAAAAAACATATCTGACATATCTCTCACAACAACAACAACATATCTAAAATGTCACTAAGATATCTAACACTGCAAAAGAAATAAGAAGATCATGTTTCAGATAGCTTAGTCAAGAGAGGATTTGCCAAAACAGAGGAAGAAAGCTGCTTGATTTAATGTTCACGTGAATTAGACAATTGCTTTGCCAATCTCAATATATCCTTTCTATCCATGAATGATCACTGCAGATGGTAAGCAGATTAGAAAGACCTGAGAGAAGGAAGACAGTGGTGCATTTACATTTGTGTTATACAAGAAACATACACATTCAGAGTTATTTAACGTTGGGTAGGATACTTCTCAACAATGAGGAACACCCCAAATGCCTTCTATTCCATTTCTTTTTCACTTCTTTAACTGTTAACAAAAAGCAGGGACTGATGAGAATTGAAACTTTTTGAATGTGTCAGCACATAACACCTTTCTTAAAACTCTCAGAATAGAGTATCTACATATCTGACCCAATTGGTGCACTTCATCCTCTCTCTGGACTGTCACACATACCAGAATTCTTTCTTATGGTACTATTAAAAAGCCATGAAATCTGTATTTCCTTGAACAAGCTGATCATACCTGAATACTTCCTCTTCTAGTTCTATTTCTACAGAAAGGAACTGTGCTGAGTTCTTTAACTTAAACACACATTTAAAAAAGTTATTTTTCCCTTTTATTTAAAACCTAAATAATTTATTGGAAAAGATTTAATCATGGATTTGTGTAGCAGAATTTTTCAAAGTATTTCAGACTAACCTATTCATGTAGAGCTTTAAAATATGTCCTTTTTTAATGCAAAACTAATGAGATGTACTATTTACAGCAGCTCTAATACGCTATTTTGTCAGGATAAATAGAAATAACTACTGTACATTATCCTTTTCATTGCATAACTACTGTGATACCAAAAGCATTGTATCTGTGTTTCTAGGCTTGAAAATTGTATAGAAATAGCTTTGGCAAGGAGCTTGCTGAGTACTGTGAAGACATTATTTCCATAAGGCTTGCTGCTTCATTACTTTGGAATAGAGTACATAATCAGGCTACACAGCATTTTTTTTCTGTATAGAAAATGGTTAATATTTACCATTAAGAGAAAGCAACTTTCCTGCTCTGACTCCTTCAATTTAATTCAAATCACAGCATCTAGACAGTTATCTGTCTGGCAAATTTCTCCACTTGCCTTTTTTTCTTTTTGGACATTTTTCTCTCCACTTGCCTTTTCTTTTTGGATATTTTTCATGCAGCTTTTTGGTAGGTATAGGGCAGCACATGGCTTAAGAAGAAGATCGGTTCAAAGCTGTACTTTATGGGACTGGAAATTTCAAAAATTCATACAAGAGATCTCTGGAAAATGAACATTTGTTCAGTTGGACAGAAGTAGCAAACCCATTTTTCTATGTTCAGATATTTAGAATATAACCTATGTCTCTCTCTGTGTAAAGACACACAGTCCTAAGCAAGATTGGCTGTGATAAATTCATCTTCAAAACAAGAAGTCTAGAAGATTTTTTTATATTTTCTTTGTAATCAAGATTCATGATCCAAATCCATTAATCTTTGACATTCTGACAGGGAAGGGGAAAGGTACATGGTTAACTTCAAACTGCATTCAAAATATTTTTTATTTTTTGTTTTTTAAAGGGGTTACTGTTGAAAGACATGATAATGGCAAACTATTTCTAGAGTTCTATACATTAGCATCCTGTTGATACAAAACAGAAGAATTCTGAAAAAGAACTAGTTTCTCCACTGTCTCCAGGTTGCTTATATTTGAGCCATCCCGAAACACCCATGACAACATGCTTACTTTAGCTTTTATTGCAAGTATGAACTCCATAGAATCAGCTATTGGTGAACTTCCCCTGCCTTTTTCACTCATTTTACCTGCCTGGAGAATCCATTCTGCAAAACAGACTTACAGCTTCATCCTGCTAACCTCAAGCACACACCTATGAGTGCCCTTCACTGCTTATACTATTTGTAAAAACAAGTATGAATTGAGGTAGACACAGATTACTTAAACACAGGACTATTTGAGGAAGTCTAGGATGCTTAGTCTCTTAAATGACGTGCCATGAATAAATATTTGGGATTATACTGGATGAGCCTGAGACATATCTTGCAGTAACAGCTGGACTTGATAAATTTCACTGACACCAGAGCTGCTGCATAGGAGCACAGAGAATATATTTCTGCAGGTTCAACCAAAGTCTGTATATACATCCTGAGGCATTCCCATCTCCATGTAGGTGAATGCTTTAGCACTGCAAAGAATTGGGCAAAATGTTCTGGGAAAGGTGAAGTCAAGGATGCACCAGAGGGTAAAAGTGCTAAGGGTGGCAGACTGCAATCACAGAACAGAAATTTCTTTTAAGGGACATGTCATAAAACTAACGTTAAATAACAAAAGACACTGACAAGTTATTTAAAATTATGGAGACTTATCACATAGTAAGACAATGACATAGTAAGACAATTATTAATAAAATCAGAATTTCAGAGTCTACCTAATATTAAGTTCTGTCGTCACAGCAATGAAAACTGAGATATTAGTGAAATTATTTTGGGAAAAAAATTTAAGTTATTTTCCAGTAAGCTACATCTCTTGACTCACTGTTCATGATTACACAAATTCCAAAACTATCACAAACAACACAGAATTGACAAAAGCTTTAAAGAGTTAAGCATGAAGAAGCTAAGAAATGTTTTAGAGTTCAGTAGTAGTTCTCATCAAAGATATTGTAATTTCAATCTTATTCTTCTAATCTAGCTTAAAGAATCTGTAATATTAGGTTGATGACCTAATATTTTCTTTCTGTAGAGAAAATTTTAATGAGATAAGCAAATGATGTGTGTTGCATGGTACAGCTGAAACTGTAGCTGAAACTAATAAATAATCACATGTATTTTGTATATATTTTGAAAAATGAGCTTGAACAAGTCTTTATTAAAGTCATTACTTCTCTTATCATAAATCACAGTGTTTATTTTCTCTCACTAGATATAAGGCAGTCAAGGACAACTGTTTTAAATTTGTCCTTGCTTGTAATTTACTGTTCAAGATGTTTCTCATAACTTTTCTTTGACTAATACAAAAGAGTACTACTCTATGTGTAATTATAATACACAAAATATTTAAATGAATGGAATTTCCACTCCAGAAAGGTCTTGCAAAAATACTGGATAATATGTACAAGTGTAATTGCAGGGATGGGTTTGAAGTGCCAGTATGCTGAAGCAGAATCAATTTATTGTCTTAGAAATATTTTATGAAAAGAGGTATAATTTAGCTATCTACCTGAGCCAGTGAGCAAACTTGCACTGTACTGCAAGAGTTTCATGTTGTTAGAGGGGCAAGTTATGTCTTTTCTAGTGATATGTACTGAAAAATTTGTGTCAATGAATGTTGTCTGAGACATTAAGCCTTTTTTAGCCCATTTCTTTAACTTCTTCCACAAAAAACCAACCAAAACAAAATCATGGAAATAATTTAAATCAGGATCTCCTTATATAGATCATGTGCAATGCCAGAAAAATAAGACTTTTGTCACTAAAAATGGAGTGCGTTCAAGTATCCCTTCTTAGCACAGTCATAACTACACCAGGGACACAAGTTGTTTTGTTATTAATATTTAATATTCTAAATAAACAGAAGTCCCTCCCCGCCTCCCTTTTTAAATGCAGAATGCTGTGACAAGCATCTAGCATCCACATCAGTTTGGACAAACCAGGAGCAAGAGAGACAAACCTGGAATGTCCTCCCATTTAGGTGAGAACAGAGTCCCACATAGGTACTAACTGTACTTCTGTGCTTTTGGATCAGAAAGCTGTCCCCATTCCTGAATTCCACTTTAAATGGGTCATTTGTGCATTATGTTTGGGAAGTTCCCATAACAGGGACCAATAGCCATGGAAGCAGATACTTTGGTTTTTAAGAAGCACAATCAAGACTTCAGAGTCTCCGCTACTTCAGATACATGAATCTTGCAGCTATCACATTTCCCATTTGAAAGAAGTTGTAAAAAACCTATAAAACACAAATATGATGTGTATAATTGTATAAAGAGGCACACACACTGAACCTTCTTTATCCTATCCCTAATTCGACAGAAAGCAAGGGTAATACAGACTGAATGTAACTCTTAACAGAAGTGTTTACACAGCACCAGATTTTCTAGAGATAAAAAGCATAAACCACATTCCAAGAGAATTCATAACATGAGAGACTTGCCTGATAAAGGACTATTCCTCATACAACAGCCACAAACAGTGAGACACTAATCATCCATTGCAAATGTTTAATGAAATGGCTGTACTACTTCAGATATTGATTAGTACTGAGGAAAGAAGAAAATACCCTTTGTTAGCAGCTGCTCTTTCTACAAACTAATATTCATATTTAAAAAAACTGAACAGCCCAGCAGTTATCATGTAATAAACCCATACTGTACATATTAGAAACTAATATTTCACAATATCATTTAAATAATGAATACATTATAATTTTTGTCTACTGAAAACATTAATACTAAAAAATTGGTGAACACAATTTAAAAAGCAAAAAACCTTGATATTAAAGAAAATACATTAAGATAAATACATTAACGTATTACAAAAAATTATCAAAATCCTGTTGTAATGCCTAATCTTCCAAGTATTATTCCCATACATCTAACAACCAAGCTGTCAAAATAAAACAACACCCCATTCCCCCCCGAAAAAAAACAACCAAAACCAAAACCACACACACACAAAAAAAACCAAAAAACAAACCAAAAAAAAACCAACCCAAACCCAAAAAAAACCAAAAAACAAACACACAGAAATAGTTATTACCTTCAAGATGGTGAAATATAAATGCTAAATTAATAGTATCATTAAACATCTGCACATGGGCACTATGCCTACAAATTCCACACATCTTATAAGTTCTTATTTCTGTTCCTACCACTTTAACAGTTTTGCTGGGGTGAGTCTGAGAATCCTGCTCAGGCCACTCATCAGTAGGCAGCACAGCCTATGGCCTCTCCTGCTGACTGCACCTGTGACTCCTTAAGTTCCTTTCAGCTGGGCAGGGTCTGGGGTAGGAGAGAACAGTTTGGCATTAGCTAATGTCCTCAGCGTGTCTTTCATTCTATCTTGTACATTGAATTAGGAGCAGATATAATTCTCTTTTCTGGCCTGGAGGTAGCAATGTCTAGAGTTCTAATCTTAAAAATAAATAAGTAATTAAAATAAAATGCCTTTTCTTTTGAAGCTGTAAGTTTTATTTAATCTGCCAGTAGATCTCTGGTATGTTTTCAACTTTAGTTTTTCAGCAGAGCTGATTCAAGGCCTTGCAACCAAGCAGGCAAACCTGAATTTTTCTGTCATGAAGATAAGGTGCTGTCTGCTACTGCAACTAAAGCAGAAGGTGTTGGAGTATTCTTGAGCCAAATGAGAGGAGTGTGAATTGTGTCTAGACTAATAGATTTCTTTCTTCCCGTTGGGATTTTGAGGTTAGTTATTACTGCTGCTGTTGGGAGATCAGTTAGCTTACCACAGCACAAACTGCTGTTCCTCATCCCTGAGATAATCCTTCAGCAGCACTAATTCCTGTTGTTGGCTCAGCTTCCCACTGTCCTAAACAAGAATTGTGCATGTCGTTTTTGCGGCAAATTAAGCGGACTTTTTTCCTGCTTATTTTTCTAAAAGAAAAACTGAATAAACTGTTTATTGTCTTATATAAATTGTTTTGAACTTAGAAAATGTTAGCATCTCTTCCCTTAGTACTGAATTTTCTAGCTTTTAGATGTGGTTTCCAGGACTGGCAATCCATAAATTTCTAAATTCAGAAGGTATTGCCGTCTGTTGGAACAGACATTAGTGTTTCTCCTCACATGGACAAAAGTGGATTATTGAGATAGATAGGGACATATTCTGCCATAGTTCTAGGTCCTTGTTAAAGTGAGCTATGGTAGATTAAAATTAAAAATAAATCTGTTTTCATTTTTGCATAATAGTTTGACAGCTACAGCAGTCATTCATGAAAGGAGAACACTGGGAACTCTCTTATGTTTCATTTAGCTCAAGATGAAGTGATTTTATAAATATTGTATCTCTAGTGAGAAAATCATTAGCTTGTAGAGAAGCCAGAATATGTTCAATGCTTATCTGTGAAAGCTGAGCTGGAGCTCAGATAGACTCATCAAAGAATGATGAAGCACCTTGCTGCATTTTGTCAGAAGGTCCCAACTTTGATGGTTATTTCTTCTTCCTAGTTCTGGGCCAACCATTTGACATTTAGGTTTAATTTTTATCCATGTCAAAGGGACATGATAGCGATATTCTAACAAAAAATGCTTTTATAAATCAGAAGAGGTGCTATAAATCCATACTGATCAGATCACTTATTATCATTAATAGGAAAGCCTTCAGATGTGTAGAAAATATGGATTATGTTTGCCTCTACTTAGAATTTAGAGTGTGCAGATACTTTTTTTTCCCCCTTGATAGCTCTGAAATAATTTGAATGCATTGTAGACATATTATCAGAAAAGAGGTAAGGAAAGTAAATGGAAGCACTCACCACATCCACTGGTTTTCTGTAATCTTAAGAGATGTGCTTTGAATGGAAAAGGAAGTAATATTATTTTTCTGTGCTCTGGATTGTCCTCAAAGATACATGATTACGATTTTGTTAAGACTGTATACAATTTAAGCAGACTGAATTCCACTCTGTTTGATGAGGAGTCAATTAAAGTTGCCTTTTTAGTATCTAAATACTTGAGAATGTCAGTAATCAGTAAAATGTAATCTCATTTTCTCCTTATCTGCATAGCTTCCATTGTGTGTGTGTGCACGTGCTTGATTTCCACTTCTGATGCTTCTGTCACTTCCCAGTCTGGCTGGCTGATAAAAGGAATACTTCCAGTTTTTGTCCACCAGCTGAGAGAATAAGACAAGGCAGTGGGCACAGTGAAGGTAAGTACTTATTCCAATGCACTCTTACACTTGTAGGCACAAAAAATGATTAGCCAGTCATGTAAAGGATATTGCCTCTTAGAATGTACCAAATGTGCTCTACAGATGAACATAAGTGAAAATACAGTTAAATAAGATTTGATAAGGTCCAAGTTCTTGTTTCTCAGATCTTTGTCCTCTTCCTTGGGGTTATGAGGTCAGGACTTTTTGTCATGCCACTCCTTCCTCTGCTATACCCATCAGTCACTCTTTATAGGCTTTTAAGTGTTGTGTGCAATGAATTTCTTCAATCCAGTCCCAGTCTTTATTACATTTGCCACAAATGCTGACCTTTGCTTTGCATTCCCTTCTATGCGTCTTCAAACTGCCTCTTTATGAGTTGGGTTAAATGGCAGCAGTATATTTTCCTGTTACAAGGTCAGCTTTTCTCATTTTCTTGCTAGTTTTTCTGACAGGGTGATTTTGAGGTCTAAAATCCTCTCTGAATAGCAATCCCTAGTGTAGCTAATGTAAAGTTCATTTATAACATACAATATGCATCAAAAATCTGTTTTGTACTGAATTTCTTCTCATGATTTCAGGCTCATTACACATATACATATTGTCATAATTTATATGTATTCATAATTTTATATAAATTTTCTATATATATGGACTGGGTTTCTGCCTTAAGTATTTACTCTGAATAAGTTTTCTTAGATTTTATGGAAGAATCATGAAAATAATATTCAGAAGCTACATCAAATAAAGTTCATAGACACTGTCTCCTTTTTCACAATTTGTGTTGACAACTTCAAGACATATTCATTCTGTTTGGACTCTTGCATACTTTATGTGCAAAAAAAGCCAGGTGACCAAAATGAAGCCATAATCTCACTCCTAGCTGTGATTTGCATCAGATCAAAATGCTCCTCTTATTTGATGTAAACTACTCAGCATAAAAGTAAAATATATAAGGGAGGAATAAAGTTTATTTCTTAATTGGAAAATGGTTACTCGGACTCTTGTAAAAGATTTTTTAAAAACCCAAGCAAATAACAACAACAAAAAACCAACCAACCTACCAAACAGAAAATAACAAAAAACCCCCACAAAATCGCACAAAAACCAATAAATCAGCCAAAAAAAAAAAAAAAAAAAAAAAATAAAATAAACACACCAAAGAAATACATAAAAGCAAGGAAAACCTCAACAAAAATCTAACTTTTAATTGCAGGTATTTCTTTCATAGCTGATTTAGTGCTTTAAGGAGCATAATCAGTTTAAAGTAATTGAAAGAAAAAATAATCTTAAAATAGGAATCAAGCTCCCTAACTGCAAATGAAGCCATTGTGATCAAACACAGCACCCTGTTAGCTATGCTATGTCACCACATTATTAGTTCCTTGGTAGTTTACAGCTTGCTGCAATAGCAATCAAAAGGAAATTATTCTTTTTTTCCTCTTGCCCAGATGACTACTTTTCCTCAGCTTTCAATATCTGAGGAAAATATAACTAGTCTTTTCCCAGTTTCACTGCTGGAAAAAGAACATCAGAAGGGAAAAAAAGGTAAGTAGAGGTAAATAATAATTAAAAGTTTATTATTTGATATAAAGTTTATATATTAAATAGGATTTGCCTAGGCAAACCTATTTGGAGGTTAGAAAGGTAAGAAAGTAATCTCTAAGGAATGGAATAAGTATAGTTGAGTCTGCTTCAGACTGAGATTTAAACTATTCAGTTCTGTGCTTTTCCCTGTATTTCTCTGCAACCAATTGTGGAAAATCTACCTAAGAAAAAAATAATCAAAATAATTACTAAATGAACAGCACACTGAAAGTTAAAAAATAATCTATTTATCTTTTTCACCTGTGCATGTTATATATTGAGGAAAGTTTTCGTCCCTAAGACTGCCCTTACATTATTAAAAAATGCCATTGTTGGTATCAAACAGTTTGACTTTGAATACAATCTTAAGCACAAAACTGATGACAGGAGTTTTTATCAAAATAAAATGTCTTGCTCTTGAAATTACTGTCCTGGGGTTCAGCATTTTTGCTGATGGTTACATCTGTCTTGCTATGTTATGGTGAGGTAGCCCTTTCCTGTGAAGCAAACTTCTAAGTGGATTTTGTTTTGGAAAGCAATTTAATGTTTGCTGATAACGTTGATTGCTACTTTGTCAGTGTTAGCTTTTAAGCTTCTGTTCTGGTCTGCTTAATTTTTTGAAATAACTTATTTGATTAAGTGATGCTTTACCACCAACAGTTCAACTGGCTTTCTGCTGATAGCTAGATATTCTTTCTTCTGTGCCATTTTGCACTTGCTGAGTCTCTTTATCATTAGAATTTAAAAGGGTAGGTTAGATTCAGACCTCCCCCACTCTGCTGCTCTTTTTCTACATATGTCCTAATAAACTGGGACAGCAAGTTTGCAAATGACACAAAGCTGGGAGCAGTGGCTGAGTATGCCAGAGTGTGATGCTGCCATCCAGGGGGACCTCCACAGGCTGGAAGAACAGACTGTCAGGAACCTCACAAGGGTCAACAGTGAGAAGGGCAAAGCCCTGCCACATGGAAGGAACCACGCCTGGCACCAGTATATGCTGAGTGTCCCACAGCTGGAAGGCAGCTTGGCAGAAAATGACCCGTATTCCAAGAGGACCCTGAGCCAGCAGCGTGCTCTGGCAGCAAGGTCTGATGGCAGCATGGGCTGCTTTATGAGAAGCATTGCCAGCAGGCCCAGGGAGGGGAATCCTTCCTTCAGCTCAGCAGTAGGGATGTCATATCTGGAAGACTGTCTTGTTCTGGACTCCTGGACATACTTGGGAGAGTACAATGGAGGACCATGATGTTGATGGGGGGAGAAATGGGAGATGGTCAGGGAAGGAACTTATTAATGAATCTAAATATCTGAAGGGATGGTGGAAAGTGGGTGGAAAAAAGTACTTCAGGAGGAAACAATTTTTCACTTTGAAGGTGCTTGATTACTAGCACAGGTTGTGGAATCTTCCTCCTTGGAGATACTGAAAAGCAGTGCAGACACTGTCCTGGTAAACTGGCTCTACGTGTCCCTGCATGAGCAGGGGTGGGAGCAGATGACTTCCATCAGAGATCCCTTCAAATTTCAACCATGGGATTCTGTGATTGGGTAGACTCAGTAGTTGCAATAACAGACATGTTTTTCCAGATGAAGATACACTTGTTGGCCTGGTCACTTATCTTGTTTTCCCAACACATATTTTATCTGTACTATGAAGTCACCCAACCTAGTAATCTCCATCTTTTCTCCTCTTCAGCCCCAACAGAAAATGAAGTCTCATTTTTAGAAGAAATAATTTACTGCTCATCATCACACAAGTAATTCCTTCTATGTCATTCAAGCTGATAGATATTTGCTAGAAATACATAAAAATCTCATTTTTTACTAACTTCTCTAGAAGATATGTGCTTTTGCAAGGCTTTTAGAGGAACATACTACAAACCATCATTTCTGACCTGTTGCTGCCTCAATTATACCACGAATAGTAGAGACTCACTGTGATAAATACAATTTAAATATCATACAAGATTAAATAAATTATTCTTTAAGTTTACCACATTCTATTTATTTGTATTTATCTGGTAATTAGTAATTTAAATAATCTTACTGAATTTGAAAGAATAACTATGAATAAAAGAAAATTCACCAGATTAAATATTTCAAAATATAGCATAATGAGATGAAAGAGGTTTGAGGTTTTTTAAAGTGAAACACATGCTATATTTTTATTCTTAAATATTACTTAGAGGTGAAGATTGACTATCAGGGAAAAAAAATAATATATGAAAGAACCTAATTATCAACTATTAGTAATAGTGTCACCAAAGTGTTCAATATAATTCCCTAAAACAGGGAATGTATATCTGCTGTGAAACACATTCTAGCAAATGCCCTGGAAATTTTACAACAAAGGTCTACTTTTTACAGTATGAGAGCAACAAGACCAATTGATCAACTAAAAAGAAAATGAAATTGTGAGTTGATAGGAAAATATATCTACAGAAAAAATATTTAAAAGTTATTTGGCCATAAAGTGCATTAATAAAAGGCTGTTAGGATAAAAGGTATGCTCAACATTTCAGAAATGGTAATCACAAGTGAGCTCACAGGGCTGCTACAAATATCAATTTTTCAAACACTGACTCTTTCAAATGCAATGGCTTGAAGTTGTAATCATTAGAACAACTAACATTTCATATTTATGCACCAAGAAAAAAATGTCAAAAGACTGTTCATAGCTTTGAATTTGCCAAAACACAAATACAGAAACTTGGTCTTTCAGATGTGATTTTTCTGAATATAAGTTCCCAACCCAAACTGGTTCTATTTTTTCCAAAAAGACCTCACTTTCTCTCTGAATATCTTAAGACTAGTAATAAAAAATAAGGTGAAATTTTGTTAGTTATGTTTTTCTGATCATAACCTGTATCTGATTAGCCAAGGTTGGATAGCTTGGAATGAGTAATTTCAGCTGAGCAGGAGAGCTTAGCACAACATTTTGTGACTGAACTGCTGTGGAAGGGTTTGTTTTGCTCCGTTAAACTGTTCCCCTGAAATTAATGTGTCAACACTAAACCATTTTTTAAGATCTACAAGAGATGTCCAGTGTTCTGCACTGGTCAGAATTCATCCCTCTCTTTTAAAGGCTTTCTCTCCTCTGGCTCTCAGCACAATTAGAGAGAGAGAAATGTGTACTGCCAGCATGTGATTCAGCCTACAAGCTATGATGTTCCTAAAAGCAGTTATGACCTTGGTAGTTAAACTCAGTTGATGTGAAGCTTATCCCTACCCAAAGAGCTCTTTGCTATTTGTGGCAAGTATGAAATCACAATCTTCTGCACAGATGTGGTGCTTTTTTTCCCCCCCTCTCTCTCTCTTTTAAAATAGCTTGTACATTTTCTTCTTTCCTCTCTTCATTTATTTCAGAACAGGTTTAGGATTACTTAAGTGATAATCCTTTGAAAAAATGATGATGAGGTCTTTTTTTCATTAATTGAATAAAAACCAGTTCTTTCCTTAGAGGTGTGAGTTTTATTCAGTAATAAGAGCACCATATACCAGCAAAAATGACACTACACAGTATACAGCTGTATTCTATGAATTGCAATTCAGGTTTTGTCAAGCAAAAATGCACATATACAGACTGAATTCTGATGAAGATACCAGTTTTGGTTTTGACACAGACCTGAGCAATGAGATTTCCTTTCTATGTAGTATTCATAGAGTTCCTTTGCATCACCAAAACAAGCTGCAGTAGTCTCAGAAAAAATGTGGCTCACTGTAGTAACATGCTGAGAAACACCTGCAGTGTCTAAGATGAACAAAGCTTATTAATTTGTCATTAAGCAATCATGTCATGTGAACATCTACCTGGAAATGTGCATGCCTTTTTTTTTATTCCTGTTGTGAAGAATTTCCATATCTTTCCTACCAATAAGTTATTTGTAGAAAAATAAACTCATCTGTAAAAATTTGTTAAATTCTTAGTTTTATCATTAATATTTATAGTAATTGATAATTATGCACGTATTGAAACTTTGTGTTAAAATGTATTTAAATTGTTCTATTTTGTATTGACCGGATATTATTCATGAGTGCATTGCAGATGAAAAACAGCTCTAAAAATAACTTTCCAAACTATCACATTTAAATGGAATCATAATGACACTCATCTGTACTGATTTTTTTCCTCTGAATTATTGCAGACCAGAGATCATGATTCAAAAGCAGCATACATCATGTTATGTCTTAATTAAGATGAAAATGTTTTACTTTATGAAGATTTTCCTTCTGTTTTTTGTAAAGCCATCATATCACCTGGAATATTTTAACTTTAATTTTACACTTTCTGTTGAGCTGGAGTAGTAATTTAAGCAAGTAACAGATTAATGGCTTCCTTTATTCCCCCCACAGGACATTTGCAAAGAGCTTATACTAATACAGGTCAAACTTGGAGCTAAAATGACTTAATAGTATCCTTTAAAGAAAGGATGGTAGTCATTCTTTTGTTTTGCTAATGACATTACATAGTGGCATTTTACTGAAAGGTAGGAAAATCTGCAGAGATTAAGAGTGTTATTCATATTCATATTTCACTATAAAATCAGGTCTTCTCTTTAAGTACAAATCTTTGTGCCAATCTGCTCTATTTCAATGCTCAGGGGAAAAACTATATCTGTCAAGTAAGTTTTCCAACACAGCTTAAATCAAATGTCAGGATAAAATTTGTACTCATTCTCTTTATGGACATATCTTTATGAGCATGTTTAATACTCAGAGGAGATTTACAAATAAATAGTTAAAAGAAACTTGTATCTGTTTTGCACAGCCAGCAGTTTGAAACTCAGAAAGTGCTCCTCAGTGTGAATAAAGTATACTTGAAAATAAAATTTTACTTTATAATTGGGATATCTGAGATTCCTGCTTGCAGCAGCCATCTTGCTGACAAAATTCTGATAGAATGATGCCCTATGTAATATTCTACTAGAAAAAACCTGCCTTTAATACTGCACTGGCATATTGATCGATACTAATTTTGTATTTCCTTCCCCGCACATCTTACTGGGAGGAAAATACACTTTTATGTGCACAGAACAAAGGAACACATTTGAATTGTGACAGCTAAATGGCACATAGAAGTAATTTGTACAAAGGTATGAGTACCAGTTAGAAAAGATCAATATTTGTAAACAATGCAACTTTGGCTGTTATACATAGAAAAACTTAAGTCAAATTTTGGTGTAAATTTGTAATTGCCCAACTGTCTTTCAGTGTTTTATTGCATAGAGTAGGTTTTACACAGTATATTTTAAAAACATATCTGTGATCTCTGACCCTCCTACCATAACATAGATGTCAAATAAATAAGTGTTAATTCTCAGCAGGGCTTGCTGACTTGGACCTGGCACTATATTATTGTGGTCAGGGAGGTTTGAGCTGGTTGTTAAGCTTAGGCAGAGCAAGGTCAATATGTTCTTAATTACTTGTTATCCTGCTTTGTCTAGATAAACTTTGGTCATTCTTCCAATTTTAAATTCACGCTGATGTATAGAGTTTGTCCTGTTAGAGTAATTCTGCTGAATTTCTTCAGAGATGTGTGCCAAGCAGATTATTGCTCCTGCTATCTGGCCAGTATTATAATCAATATCTTAAGGCTAATATTAGCACTATACATCAGTGCTTATTTCTTTTACTTCAGTTTTGGGAAGTGGTAGATTTGGATAGTTACATCCTGCTTAGGACGATTTCATAAAATATTTTAAAGACAGATACCAGAGGAGACAATGTAGGTCCTGCATTAAGAAGTGGAAAGATCTTTTTAAAAAAATTGTGAACCAACTGTCCTTTTTAGAGATAGCTATGACTAAGTAGGTTCAATATGCTTCATTTTTTTTTAATAATTTTTGTCATAGAAATAAATTATAAGGGTTTTTGTGAGCAATTGTAATGTATTGCCTCCACTTTTTTCCATGGAGATTGTATATTATCATAGTTACCCTTTTCTCCCCTTTTTGCCAAGTACTTTCTTATTTCGTTTTTCTTTTTCTTTAGTGTAAACACTTATAACTAAATGGTAGCATCATGAATGAGGTCAGTGCAAGGTAAGGGTGTATTATCTGAACATATTTAATGGCAGCACATTGATTCATTTCTGCTTATAAGAAAAATATCAATTTATTTATCAATATATTGCAATATATGTTGCAGTATAATTATTGGGAAAGCTCTGATTAGTATTTGTCTGTACTATCAAATCAAATAATATTTTTGAGCATGAAGCTAATATAGGAAAGCCCCTACACATGCTAGTTAGCAAGGCCTCAGAAACATATGGTTTCATGCAGGCTGCCTACTACATAAGTCATGGATCTTTCAGATTCTGAGCATTCCTGTGAATAGTTATAGCAGCCAAAAGCTTGTGAAGCAGCCTCCTAGCACGTCTGCTGTAGGGATGATTGAGCTGCTGAGTGATGTTGAATTTATCAGCCTAGCCAGGGAGTCCTTGGCATTCCTGTCCTCTGCCACAACTGATCCTATGTCCTCCTCAGAACTTCATGCTTTTTGTTCCTCCCACCCATATGTCAGGTGAATTTAATTGTTTTGATTACTGGAAAGACTTCTGCTTGTACCCTCATAAAGACAAATAAACAGAACAGCCATATCCTACTTGGTGACATAAAACTCAGCAGATTCCTAGCTCAGATATAAATGTTGAATCATTTCTTAAACTTAGTATTTTATACATCTGCTGGTAAAAATCAGGAAAATACAAAAGACATGGTATTTTTCAGCATTATCTTTGTCTTTCCTAACCACTGCCATTTGAAAAAAAGAAAACAAACCCCAGTCAATCTTATTTAACCATAAAACCAAAAGTCCTAACTGTCAAATTTCAAATATGCTTGACTGTTCTGAATTTCAAGCAGATAAAACTAAATTCTTACAAAGTCTAGATTGTCTTACTTTCTGAAAAGCTGCCTTCCATTCTCTCCTGCTCTTTGAGCATAGCAAGCAGGATTTCCATCCAGTGCCTAGGCCTGGTGAGCACCATTATTGAAAATGCATGCACACACATCAGCCATTATGGCTGGTATTACAAATTGCTCTAAACTGCAAACTGTCTGAAAGATAAACGTTGCTATGTTCATTCTCAGAGGGCCAAATTTGATCTTGTACATCTAACCTGTCTGTAACTCAGTGAAAGATTTGTAGGGCCTTCAGGATTTGTCCTGATTTTGTACCTACAAGATTCAGTGAGAAATACACCATTAATTTCAGCTGAAACAGTTTCAAACCTACAATACACCTATCAAAATTCCTGCTTTTATCTCATTTGCAGAGATATTCTAATTAAGTGGTATTAATAATGATACAGTAGTAGAAAATGATGCAAAAGTGCATTCAGTATTACATGTGGTCAAATGGACCACCAATAATATGATTCCTTTTGAAAAATAATATTTTCAAATGAAGAAGCTCTAGTAGTCTGATATTTCCTTTAAAAAGAAACAAAACCACAAAAAACAAACAAAGAAGCTGATTTCAAATAAAGAAAATAAAGGATCTGATCCTACAATCAGAGAGTGTACAAAAATAGACCCTGAAGGACCCTGTAGACAGCAGCCATCACAACTTAACTTCAGCTGTCCAGAAGGCAGGTGGCCACGTGTGAATTGCCATCCTACACTTCCTTTGACATAAAGAAAGAAATTAGCATGTTTAGGTAGTGTCTTTCTCTAGTCAGTTTTAGACTTCTGATTCAGAATTTATTATGTCCTATGAGTACTAATTTGTCTCCAGTTATTATAAAAGGTGTCAAGATTGATAGGTCAAATTATCTGTCAAATAGATATTTACATTTGGCCAAAGGAATTCCACCCCAGATTTCCAAAAGAATACTTGCATTTGAAGCTTAGGACACTCTAGTACCAAGAAAAGACAGATTCCTACTGCGTATTCAATCTCACCACTGACATTGTTTTGTATCCTTAAATAGTATTAAAACTTTTTGACAGTTTTAATTAGTGTGTAGATAATTCCTGTTCTTTAAAATAAGCAGGGTCTAAATAATTAGTGAGCTATAAATAATTCAGGTAGAAGAGACATTGGGGGCCTTCTAGAGACCATAATCTATCAACAATTGGGAACATTAACATCAGGAATTCCAGCCATCTTTCTAATAAGAATATTAAATATGCAGCTAGATCCAAAAGATGAAAGTAGAGATCTGACCTCCATTCAGCAACATCAATAATTAATCCACCTGTCTATCTACCTATCATCAATCTACTAAACTCAATGCTTCAGCTTGTTCTCTAAGTTTTGTAGAAAGAGAAGACTTGGGGAATTAAAGGAGTTTGTAACTAGAACAATGCAGTTTGAATAAACCTTTCTTGATTGCACTTGATCTTTTCAGCAGAGCCATAAATCATTTTTTTCTTGTAGTTGTGCTGATTTCCAGTCTTAATTCGAGGCTATCAGGGTTGAAAATGTAGTTTGCTATCCCAAGTGTTTTGTTTGCTGTACTGTTATATGCAAATGTTTTTTTTTTATTATTCCATTGTCTCAATGTTAGAAATAATACTCAGCAAGAACAGCACATTCCATGTAAGGTTCTGCAATGCTATTCACACACAAGACTAGTTTAAAAAAATCTGATATTTTCTTATCTTTGAATAGGGAAAAATTCTTGTGAGGAATCACATCCACTGAAGAAGGTATCTGGCTGCTATTTCAATGGTGATGGGAGCCTGTTGCAAGGGCCCTTTCAACAGTATCATCATCTGAATTATCCAAGATTTTCAAACTGATCCAATGAATTTTTATAAACAAGATGTTTGATGGCCGTATGTGGCCGCTTCAGAAAATGCATTGTCCTCCTTGTAGAATCTTTATCTGTGTACAAAACATCTGTTGTCTGGTTTTGCTATATGAAATGGACTGCAATGTGACCAAACCTGCCTAAGCAGAAACAGTTATATTATTTATACATCTTTTGGTCATCAGGTCTGATACTGCCAGATTACCCATGCAGAAGGACCAACACAATTAAGTGCACAAATAGCATCTACCAGCTAGTCTGGGAATAGCCTGGGAAATGTCTGTGACTGCCCAAAACTCCCACTTTCTGCAGCAGTTAATTTAATGCTTTGTTTGACAGGGGCTAGGAGTTTAGTCAATCATCTTGTTTCAAGTCAGCCTGCTGTTTCAAATCAGTTCATTGTCTCACCTATGCAGAGACTAGCCAGAGAGTTTCTACTCCCACTGTGAGTGCATACAAGAATGTCCTTCATACCCAGCCAAACAACACTTATAGCTATAGGGCAAACTTGAATTTCATCCTTATATTGCTCTTGCAATCTAATTTCCATGCCAACAGAAACAGACAAATTATGTGCACAAGTAAATGTGTAAAACACAGAGGAGGTAAAAATACTGTTCAGGGCTTGTTCTTGGAAAGGGAAGAAGAGTGTTTCAATGCTTTGCAATCCTTGTTCCCCTTCCTGTACTAGACAGGATATAGATGAAGATCACAAAGCTCAGAAAATCATAAAGCCAGAAGTTTCTATTCAACTACATTCATTTATCACTATGCCAGTCCACTTTAGAAATGTATTTACATTTGTGTTTTAAAATGTGAAGGATAACTCTGTGCCTTTTAAAATATCTTAGTACATACTCTTTGAGGGCTTCTCAGCTATGGTCCTGTTCATATTGCAGCAATACTTCTATTCCTGTTATTATGGCCAACCTTTTCTAAATGGGAACCGTTATTAAAAAAAAAAAAAAAAACAAAAAAAAGCAGTCAGCTTTATCTCATTTGTATTAATTATATTCTGTATTACATTTGTTTTGTGTGTCATTAAATACATTTGGGAAAAAGATTAATTTTTGTTGCTCCTACGCATGTTTTTTTTCATTATAATTGTTTCTATTGCAGAGCTAATTAAATATTCTAAAGTTCTCTCCTTTAAATGTAATCACCTTTTAATGAAATGTATACATATTTCTCAGTATTATTGTTTAACCTTTAGCTATTTTTTCTATTTCCCTCTCTTCCACTTACTACTGCAATTACAGTCTGCCTTAAATAATGCTATTAACATGGGAATTTTGACAGAGACAAAAAAAGTTCATTCTAGCTTATAAACATTGGATAATCACAGGGTATTATAACCTAGATTTCAAGAAACAGGTCTACCCTGATATTTTGATGCCTGGCTTAACACATTTTATCCTTATTTACCTGAGTATTTACATGTCTTAAACTTCTCTGGAAATACTAACTTAATAATCAGTCCAACAAAATGCCTTCAGACAAGAGGAATCTAGAAGGTTTTTCTAAGGTTATCTGACTTTCTTACCAACATTTTCCTCTTCACTGCAAACAATCTAAACTTACCATGACCAAAGCTGGATAGCTGAATGTTGTAAGACACATGATGTGGACACCACCTTAAATTGTTTCAGATTGCAAAATTTAACCAATGGCCCTCTGAAACTAACTGTCTTGAAAATACAGACTTATGTGTCCTGACTTTGAAAGTGAAAAAAATACGTTATTTTCCAGACTGCTAGAACTTTCCTTGTGCTTCATGTGAACACTGTCTCATGAGGTTATCAACAGTCTGTTGGGCCTAACAATGGAGATAAATTCTAGCTGTAATTCATTACAAAAAGTTTGATGTAGCTACAGCTAGTTAGCTGCAACTAGCCCTGTAAACCCTCACGACCTAAAACATCACGGGAGTCAGCACCCACAAGTGAAAGAAAAGAAAATAAAACAACAAACAAAAACAAAACAAAAAAAAAAAAACAAAACAAAACAAACAAAAAAAAAAACAAAAAAAAAACAAACTAAAAACACAATTCGAAATGATAGACAATTATGGAGGCAATTGGCTGGACAATGTTTATGTGAGTCACATGTCCATAGCTCAGTTTTCCAGGAGTCTCTATCATCCCCTCAATATATTGGATACATTAGATAGCTAATAGGTAAAGTTAGTACAGCCAGAGTGTGCTTGGGAGCCAGCTCACCCAAAGCCATTTATGAATAAATTATCAAATCTTCATGTGGGGTAACAAGACATATTTATACATGGCAACATAGGAGGCCACTAAACTATGCTGTAATTGCCCCTTTTATGACTATTTCTCAAGAAATAACCTGATCATAATTGTGTGCAGTCTTTTTTACCAATTTGGTATTACATCCTTCAATTGTCAAGTGTAACCCTTCAATGAGACTTTAAAGTCTCATATAAAGTTGTTTATATCCTCTGAATTAGACACACAGGAGAAACGAGGTAGTCTCAAGAGGTCAAAACAAAAATAACTTTACTGAAAACTTCGGAAAATCAGAGACCTTAGGCAAAAGGTTTAAAGCAGAGCTCAGTCAACATAAAATACTTCCCAAAGCACTAGCTTGCCCCATTCAACTTATCAAACTCTAAGCCCATTTGATTTTAAGTTATTCAAAAATTCCAAGAGGAGGGAATAAGAAGAAAGACAGCAAACATACAAAAAAGAACAAGCATAACTACCACTCCTGGTACCAGCACTGCTCACTGAAAGAGATTCCAAGAGGAGGTAGGGTCCAGTGTTCAACTTATAGAAATCTCAACAGGAGGCAGGATCAAGACAGGAGGTGCTTGCCTACTGCTCTAAATACACCTTGGGCTTCCTGAGCCCTTCCCCCAGGTGGGATTTCCTGTCTGGTGGCCACTCAGGAGCTGGGTTAGGGGCTCCAGAGGCAGGTGTGGAGCATTGCCTCTGCTGTGCCAGGATTGGCAGCCCCTGCAGGGTGGGACACAGGCACAAAGGGAGTGGGGTGGGCAGAGCAGGGCTTTGCCTCACCAGAGCAAGGTCTGATCCATCCCTTCTACCACACACACAAACAGAATGTGTGGAGACAGCAATCCTTCCAGGCTCTCACAGCAAGGAATGCAGCAGTGTAAATTCTGTGGCTTAGTGCAAGATTGAGGGTTATAGGGGGTTTCTGAAGCCAGGGAAACATGGCCAAGGGCAAAGACCCCACCAGAAGCCAGCAACTCTCTGAGCAGGTGCAGTATATTTAAATGACCCAAGGGAGTGCAAGACAAGGAGCACTGCCAGCAGGCTGGGCAAATAGAGTGTGGTGCACCAGCCAGGGCATGGCTCTGCAGCTTGCAGAGAGGGTGTGGAGAGGGCCTTGCACCCTGTTGTAGGTCCACATCCCAGGAAAGTGCTCTAGGTCTCTTCTATAATGGTAAACAGTTGCCTCAGAGTTAAAACCAGTGTTTCTATGGAGAAAGCCCATGAGATGTCTAATGCTTCCATGCAGACAGGACTGGTAAGGAAGAAGAATGCCATACACAGCTGTAGACACCCACAAGCAAGGTTTGCAAGGAGAAACTGTACCAACAGCACACAGTGGATACCATAAAAATAAACAATGAGTTCTCACGTGGATGTCTCTGTTAAGGCATACTGTAGAACTCACCTGCCTACCTGACAGGGGCTTATGCTGCTGTCAGGGAGCCAAGGTCCGAGATGTTGCTGGGCAGACACTACTATCCCCTACTACTCTTTCATGTGGGCATGAATGAGCTGCAAGTCACTGCATATGTGTGAAATATCAATCCAGTGTAATATTATTTTATGTTTATTTTAAAGTCCCTTTTTGCAGATTCAATTAGAAAAACATAGAAGCAATTTCTCAAGCTCCTTCTGAGAAAGGAAAGGGCGTGTACTGAAATCTGTCTGCCTCACCCAAAATCAGGTCACCTCCGGATTTGTATAAAAAGTAACTGACTTCTGCCCTTGCTTTACATGTTAGCCACTCTTCTGTTTGGATATATAATTATTTATCACAAATAGTGCATGGTGTTGAATGTATTGACATAATTTAACATACCTTACGCTCAAATACTATTCTTTATAGAGGAAGTGTGTGAGTGGGTTGAAGAGCAAGTGGCAGCTCATACATGCAAAATCTGTGAGGTGAATTAGCAATCTTAAATATGTATAATTGATTACTGTGCACAGGTTTCCTATTGATGTGGAAGATGTGCATCTACACATCATAATTTGATGTTTTAAATTCAATCAAAAATTCCATAATTTATACAGTAGTTTTGTGTTATGGCAGTTGGGTCCTGCACCTGCTTTTCAAAGACCTTGTATCAAAAGGAGAAGTTTGATTGGTTTTGGTAACCTGCCAGATTTATCTGCCAAATAATGGTTTCCAAATAGAGACTTCTGGGTGCAGGTTATGCTATGAGGTTATGTTTGAAAGGGTGTGGGAAGCATGAACTACCTCATTTAATAATAAGATAATAATAACATCATTAATCTCCAATGGCACAAATTAATAACTGCTTTGATATTCATGGCTGGAGATGATGCTGGTTTTGAAAAGTAGTGTGATGGCAAAAGTGAGCAGCATTTATTCACTTTCAGAGGTACTTGATATCACATAATGCAAAATCTGAAAGTGAGTGGTATCATTCCCCACTAGAAAAAAAACTTTACATTTCTAATTTGGATGAATGCAACAGACGAAGAAAAATCTCAGATTTTGCAGCAGTGATAGAGAATTGTATTAATTCTTTATATTTCATACTGTCGGACTGTTTAAAATTTAATAATCAGAAATGTAGATGAGCAGTTGAAGGCTATTATTCCTGGTCATCAGTGCTGAACAGCCAATCGAATATATTCGGAAGTTAACAAGAGATTATTTTCTGTCTTCTTATGAAATAAATGCTTGTTATTTCCCAGTCTGTACTAAAACCAGTTCCAATCATTAAATAATCATAATAATCTTGAGCAAGACTTTTTTTGCCAGGCTAAACATCAAGTCCAAAACCAAACTACTGAATCCTTCTATTTTCAATTAGATGCACAGGGAGGGATGAGCATACACAAAATGCAGAAATCATGTTTGAAAGTGTAAATTTATTCCAGGCTAGCTTTCTAAATGTTTGAAATATAAAATGCTAAAAATGCATAATCTCTTTTATGCATCTATAACAGTACAAGTATCAGTAGACTTACTCTTGTCAAAATCTGAAATAATTCTTCAACTATATAATTTTCTCTTTTTACATATACATTAAATGTGCACAGAGAGTTCATAAAAATTCTTTGTAGGGTTCTTCTCAGTATAATTCTAATGTGGATTGAGGGTATGGAATGTTACCCTGACAGAAGTAAAGACATATCCCCACTTGTTTGTACAAGTTGAACACAAACATCAATTAAAATAAGGTAGAGAGCTATAGTTTAAAACTCATCAAGAGCATGTTAAATTAAGATGTTTTTGTCTATACATGAAGAGTAAATAAGTCTTCTGCAAATATGTAGCTGGTTATATGACTATTCACTTTTATTTTACTAGGAGCTGCACTGTACACTTAACAGAAAGAGGAGCTGTTACCAATATTCGATAAACAATATTTTGTGCAAAGTTTCTTCCTCTTCAAAAGCTGCCCAGGTGAAAATGATACTGGTAATTTACTTTTAGTAAAGCAGATCTCACTTGGGAGTAAACATGTAAGAGAATGATGACTGAAGATAGATAAGGCCTCTGTGCCTCTTGTTTTTAAATCCAAAGAAAACAGCAATGATGAAAATTTTCATGCTCTGCCTCTCTAATTTTTATGGTTGGATGCATTTAAGGCATGTTTTCATAGAACCACAGAACATAGTGCTTACTTTGTGCTTTTTGCTCTCCTGCTGCCCCACACAGATGTCTAGTGGGTTTTGTTGTTTTAATTATTATAAAGGCCTCCATTTATGCCTTCATACAGATACATAAACAGAAAACAGCCATATCCCAAGAAATTACATAAAACTCCACATATTCTTAGCTCAAATATAGATGTGGAATGGTTTCTAATACTCAATAGATTATATGTCTCCTGGAAAAAATCAGGCAATTACAAAAGATACAGTATTTTCAACATTATTTTTGAGTATTTGAGTAGTTTATTTGGAGTATTTTCACTTCTCAATGACAATAAGTTTATTTTCAATTTTCTCATCTTGCTACTGCCACTTACACATTTTTTCAGGGACAACTATTCTCAGTTTCAACATCTCACCACCTGTCAAATGGCTGCTCAGGCAGAAAAAAATCAACCCATATGTAGTCTCTGTAGACTGAAAATTAGCTTACTCATAGTTATGTCTCCTCATGGGAATTATCAATTCACTGATTGCTGAAAAGGCTGCCAGTAATAACTGGAGTCCTCAAAGATGGCTGAAAAAATAAAAAGTAATGCCAGTATCCTCTAGTTCGTATGAGTTCAGTAAATTTTGCCTTTGCTCATACTCACTCCCACTGGCTGCACAATCACTTATCTTTTTAATCTAATTATGAAACCAGTAATTGAGTGCTTGAGTCCTGTGTTTTGAAACCACAAGACAGGATTACTTTCACTTAACTTTCAACATTTACAATGTAGCTTTCCACATATGAGGTAGTTATCCTAAGCTTCCTTTTTACAGCAGACAGCTAATCACTTAGTGATATGATTCATCTGACCTATGTTAGACATCAGTTTTCGGATAAATCTACAGCTGCTCAGATTAATCCTATCTAATGTGGCTTTATAATAGAGCAGTAAGAGTATTAAAGACTTAGAAATAAATGTAAATATTTCTAATATTTTTCTTGAAGTCTCCTTTGATTAAATACAGAAAATTAGAACTTTTAATGTCTTCTGACAGAATATGCTAATAGCAGAAAACTGCATAGATCAGACTCTCTGGGTTAATCAGGGTTCTCCATGTGCTGTGGAATCCAGTGACTATTAAAGATTTTTAATTTCTGCTCAACTTACTCCTATTAATAGATATAAAAATACTATTAAGAAGAATTTATTTCTTGGATTATTTTAAACGACAGATTCAATACAGTTGAGTATAACATTCAGTTATATTTAACCTTCCTTCTGAGTAGTTTGACTTGATGATCTGACCTCTTAATCAAGGATTTTATGATTCTGATGAGTTGATGTCTATTTTTCTTAAATATTAATGTCGACAGTTTATAGAACTGAAGGATTTTTTCCACCGATGTCTTAAAATGGTAATTCTGATGTTCCAGTGAACTAACTGTATTATTATGGCAGCAGTATTTTCTTGTGACTCTGCACTAAATCTGAGATTCCTTTTTAGTAAACAAAATTATATCACATATCAACTCAATTTAAAGAAATGGAAGCAAAACATTAAATTGGCATTCAGCTAAACAGCAATGCAATTTGTGTAGGATTAGGTATCAATTGAAATTAGTTATGATACAACACATGCACGTTCTCCAACTCCTGCTTTCTGACAGTAGTTGCCATAACTACAAAAATATTTTTCCTTTAAGTTTCCTCATTCAGCTGTATACACAGCATCAGAAATACTGTTATATCTGAGAAATTATGAGCTGCTACAAATGGTGTAAAGAACTCCATGATGCCATATTTTTTTTTCCAACATGTGGTAAAAGAGGGATGGGTATAGGTCAGTGAATACTATCACTTATCTAAGACTTGCACAGATAAGGAGTTTTAAATAGATGTCCTTCCTACTCTTGCTAAACCATGCTAAAAGTCAGACCATTGAATCTACTGTTTATCCTTGGGACATTAATGTCTGAAGAAATTTTCCCCAACACTTTTTGTCTCATGGTCTGTTCCTGTGTCAGTCTGTTTGCAGCTCAAGGACTTTAAGAGGTGACAAATTCAGCCCCTTTAATTATGCAACAATCTCTGAAAAAGATGAACAAGGGCTCACCAATAGGTCCTAAATAAAAAGAAGTCTACAGAGGTCACTATTACTCATCTGCTTCCAGATGAGACATGGAGAGACAGTTGACCTACATGTAAAACTTCAAAATAAGTATCAAGGATGTGATTCTCTGGAAATCCATGTCCAATATAGAGTAAGATGACTGGGAGAAGTGGACCTTAAAGTATATTTTTCTCCAACATAATTGCTGTTGTGCTAATTTTAGTTCTTGTTACCCAGAATATTAGATTTTATAGGCCCCCTGTTGAATATTCAGCTATTATATCTGTACAAGAATGCCAGGCATTCTGCTAAGTCCTCAAGATGTTGTGAGATAATGTGTATAAATGATATAACACAGATGATGACCTTTTGTTTTCTATCTGTAAATAGAAATTGTCTTGCTTGACTCCTCAAGATTTCTCCAGCTTTCTTCAGCTCTCTGTGGAAAGTATAAAGCAAGATTTTACAGGGGAAGAAAAACTCGCCACATATTACTGATAATTGTGTATATAAGAGAGAGGAGAGTGGTGTTTGAGCAGGAAGTCTTAACAGCAGAATTTTTTAGCTTGTATATTTGAATCTGTAAATAAAAGTTTACAAACAGGACAACTTCAAAACAAAGCTTCAAAATAATTTGTCACATGGGGTAAAAATAACAGAGGGAAAAAAAAGCCACATAAAGATGAAAAAGACTTTAAAAAGTTTTGAGGTGTGTTCATCCAGATTATCTACTCCATCTTTTTTTCATTGCTTACCACCCAATGTGTTCTTCTGAATCACAAATCCACATAGCTTATCAATTACTGTTAATTTAGTCAGTTATAAACTGCATAACTTCCCAAGGTCTGTAAGGTTTGTAGATATTGCACATTCAGTATTTTGGCAGTATGACTTCTGTGAGGGCTTTGCTAAGGATTGGCCAGAAGACACAAAAGTGTTTGCATGAAAACAATTTACCCTGAACGTATTTTGGCTGAGGTACACAATTTTCTTTATGGAAGAAAGAGAACCCCAGCTGAAAAACCGGAGAGGTCACAAGAAACTTAGATAACTCTAACTTTCAGTTCTCATTCCATGGCAACAAAGAGAATGAACTTTACAAAAGTAATCTCTCACTGCTTCTTCCCTTGCTGCAGCCTATGGCTGTAAAATTCTGCGATAAAAGGGTTAAAAGATTTTTTTTTTTTAAATGTCAGCATGTCCTATATTTCTTCCTTCCAAATAAGAGAAAAGTAGTTCTGTAGACTGAATAAAATTTTATTTGAATATTCAGCGATGTAAATGATGACTTTGTATAATGTTTTATAGTGATAAGGTGTCTTGATTAGCACTGAGTAAGCAATTAGTTTTTCTTTTTCCTTTACAGACTCAAGTACATAGAAATGGTTATAAAATGCTGAGAATGGACATCAAAAATGTGTCTGTTTTTGTCAGTGTGTAAAATTCCAAGTCAGGAAGAAGTCCATCTTGCCTTATGGGGCAAGTTGCTATAAAATTGCTTATAATGAGATAAAAGATTGTTTCAAAATTAGCTTCTGTCTCATAAATAACAAAAAATGCCTAAACTTGTGTGACTACTCTCAAACTACTCTGCCTTCTTTCTCCCAAAAGAAAAGGGTAAAATATTTGTGTATCTGTATGTATTTTAGCTGATTGTATTCGTATTTGTGAGAAATTGAAAGTCTCATATTTTTCTTGCTAATGAGATCCACTTATTTCAACTTCAGGTTTAAACCAACTTCTTTAGTGCCTTATTTTTGTATCTATAAACACATTAGAAACTTTTACAAGTTAAATAAAATTTAAATGTTTAGGAAGCGTACCCACTTCAGGAAAAAGGAACTTTCTTTTTTTTATATATTATTATTGTCTAAGATTCTGATCTAGACTGGACCCCCTGAGTACTTGCAATAATGTATTTTGTTCCACTGTATTTATTTCCAAAGATATATTCACTTCAGTTCCTAATGCATTGTTTCACATGTTCTACTGTTTTCATGTATTTTAATGTTGTATAACACTTGTAATGTCTTTTCTTTCTCCCCACACAATTAGCTTTGCAGTGAAGCAAAGACTGAAAAGGTGTCTTCTAATCACAGATGTTTTTCTCTCTACTGGACTGAAAGAAAGTAGTATTAAAATTTATTGTGAACAAGGGAAATATTCAATTCTAAATTATGCCATATCCAGAATAAATAAGATGAATTTAGATTAGCTGGAACAAGAACTTTGTATGTAGTTTGATAGATTGTTTCACAGCAGGAAACGAAAATTTTGCACCTTGAAGACACAGAAGAGAGGAAAGTAGCAAGGAGTTAGGCTGTATTTTAGCTGCAGAATCTCTACATCACACTTTGAATAAAGATACCTTTTTAAAAGAGCTAGAGGATGACCACACACTTATAAAAACTTATGAAACCTCTTGGTTTTGAGTATAGAATTCAGGGTCAAATCATCCTCTACTGATGATCGCTTTGGTTTCTTCATTCACATTCGATTGACATTTGACAGTCATTTGATATCAACTCATTGTTAAAATGGAATTCTCATTGCAACTGCACATTGTAAAATAATTTTGCTGTTTCTCCCTTTTCATAAAATCAAAGGTTAAAATTATAAGTGGAAAATCTTATCTCTCACAGTAGAATTGATTTTGAGGAAAAAAGTTATTTTGTCCGTTTTTAGTAATTTCAGCAGATGCCGAAAACATTTTAGCAAAGAAATCAGGTCTATGATATCTAAATACAGTGGCTAAAGCCATGGCCTCCTCTTATGACATCCAAATACAGAGGCTTAAACCCTGGCCTCCTTATCATAAGTAAATTTTTCACATGTATTATTTTCCACATGTTCACAAAGACTTTGCAAGTGAGGTAAGAAAAATTCCAAAGGGAATAAAGGAAGGAATTAATAATTGGTCTCTCTGACTCTAAACATAAACAGGTATAAGATAGAAATGCAATACTACTAGTAAAAAAATTATTTTGTCTAAGCACTCTTAAGGTGTAAGTATTGACAAATCTGCTAGAAAGGACAGATGTTGTGTGGTGCTTATTGTGCTCTTAAGTCATACTCTTATAAACAAACAACTCAATTAACACAAACTCTTATTTGTTCTAATTCCTGCTCAATAGCTACTGGTGGTTTTAACTGTCAGTTCAAAAAGTGCTTCCCTGCTGTCACAAAAGGAAAGAATGCTGTCTTCAAACATAAAAGTAGATGTCTGTAAATGTTGATGCTATATTATAAAGAGTTTCTTACTTGGATTTTTCATAGTTCTAGTTAGCTATGTTAGCCATTTTGTCCATTTTGTCAGAACCCAAATGATTGCAGTCTATGCCAACAGAAAACAAAACAAAACAAAACAAACCCCCAAAAAAAAACCAAAAAAAGGTGTGAAAGTTAAATCAGCAAGAATACACTTTTTTTTTTTTTTTTTTTTTTCCCTATGATTATTCTATTAAGCAGGCTTGGGAGTGCTCCTGGACAGAGGCTAATGGGCAGGGAACAGTCCATATCTAAGGTAATACACATTGTCCACTCCCACACCATGATGTCTGTATGCAAACACCTACAGGTCCCTAGCTTTTGACTACCAGGGTGTTTATGAGAATTGTTCAGGAGGGTGATAGAGTGGTGGTTGGCATAGTATAAAGGTTTCCTAGGAAAAGATCAAAACATACAATTTATGTCCTTCAAAATATAATTTCTCCAATAAACAATATTAATAGTGTTTATCAATTAGCCTGTAGGATTTTTGTTTCATGGACCCAACTGGTGTGGGTATGCTGACAGAAAGTTTTAACATAGACTGTGTTACATCTAATAGCACAGATAGCACACAGAAAATTTACTCTGCAAAAACAAAGCTGAAACACTTGCACTGGAAAGATCATAAGTGGTAATGTGCCATTTCTATGGATTTTTTTAGAATTTTTTTTTTTCTCTTGTCTACTATCAGAAGTTCTCAGACTAGCAGCATGGGGGGAAGCAGTGTGTGGCAGTACCAGTGATTACAAGAAAAGTGAAACAAGGCCAGGAACTAGCAGACAGTGTGAGATATTTCCTGCCAAGCAGAGAATCTTGCAAAGCAAATTTACAGCTGGCTTCCTACTTATCCAGCAACTGAAGATACCCATAACCAAGACTGATGCAAATTTCGTGTATAAGTCTGAAATACACAGTTAACATGGCAGTCAGTGCACTGATAAAACAAAAGGGATGCAAAGGCAGGTGCTGCTTCACAGGAAAAAGCCCATAGTGATGACTGTGCATCAAGTTTCCAATAGATGACTCAGAAAGAAGGTAAATCTTATCTGTATCCTGTAAATTCTCCAGCTTCCCCAGTCCCTCAGCTATCCATGAATTTTCAAAGAAAAGTGAATATCACATCAAATCTTGAAGATATGTTCTCATGTATATCAGGATGATTTCAGTGTTTCAGCTAAAATAATTTGTAAAGAAGATGCATCCATAAACAAAAAAACTTTTCCATTTCGCATTCTCTGTGAAATGAAAGATTAAAAATGCATTCTACTTTTGTGTTTCCAAAAAAAACCTGCTCAAATATCAAGATTCTTGTCTTTACCAACTACAAGTTTTCTTCTAATTCACCTTAATTCAAAAAACATAACTATCTAATGCACATCTTCTGCACTTCTCAGGTATCCTCACAAACCTTTATATAAGTAGTCTTTGATTTAAAAGAATTTCCATATAACCCTAGCAATATAAATATATCCTTATGCTTTATGAAAATTTCTTATATGTTGAAACCTGAAAAACAAGGCAAAATATTGTGGCTACCTAGTGCTCTAAATATCTAAATATTTTCTATGGCAATCCCCTTATGAGAGTTAGGTATGTGACCAGAGAAAGGAAGTGAACTTGTGTGTTTGCAGCTCACAGTTAATGTACACCAGAAAGGTCACTGAAGTTTGCAAAAAAAAAATTAAAAATAGTATATGCTAAGAAGATCAGTGTTGGTATCAGGACTAGGGTAGGGCAAAGATGTCTAATATTTTCCTTTTTTTCTGAGATATAGGACCAGCTCCAGAAAAATATTCTCTTTAAAATATGTTAATTTGTCTCTCCAAACATAGATGAACTACTCTATGAAACTTAGGAAATATTGTTAGGCTAATATTGTTTTTCTGTAAGCAGAAACTTACTGCATTAAACCATTCACACTTGCTCTGACTTGGTCTTAAAAACAGGTTACTTTTTTTTCAGTGCTTACTGTTACAAATGTACATTAATATTAAGGGAGAAAAGAAAGGATTAATATTCTGCCTATTATGGTAGGAAATAGGGTCACCTTGGACCAGGGCCAGTGACCTCTGTCAATTATCCCTGCTGCTCATGTTAGCATTAGAGTGGCAATTTTCATATAACAGCCTTTGAAATTATTCCATGAAAATAATTTCGTACCAGCTTGATTACTGCTTGGATTCTCCTAGATACAATATTTTTAAATGGTAAGCAAGGAAAATAATTTTAAAACAAAGAAACAACTACCCAAAACCCAAACCCCACAATATAGTCTGCATTCAGTACTTGAGTGACTGACAAAAACTTTTTGGATGATTATATACCTCTGGTCATTGCTGTTTTATTCTATATTTTGGTCAGAATACCATAATAGTCTAGGGGACATGAAGGTGAAGACTTGATATGATATGATTCTCTTATTATCTCCATTATTTATACCGAGGAACAAATTATATTCTAATAATACTGTAGTTTTTAGAAGGTTGATCATTAGTCAAAATAAGATTTATTTATTTTTTTTTTTTTTTTTTTTTTTTTTTACAGGTAAGTAGAACACAGGGCAGAAAACAAGAGTCAAGAGTAATCAATGGTGTTTCTAAACTGATCATATTATCACCTTACTAATCTTTCAGGATATGTGAACAAACAAACCCTGGTAGAAAACCTGCATAGCAAGGCTTTTAAAGAGAGAACATAATCTTTCCACAACCAGAAAGGACAAAACTACTATTGCTACGTGAAGTTTAGTGACAAATGAGGTCTTCTGTATTTATGCATTGTTAATTCCATGATGAGGACCCAATCTAAAGGAACATTTTAAGCTATGGCTGAAGTTAAAGAGTAAAGGAGTTGAAGTCAGTGGGTCTGTATGTATAAGTAAATATTTCTGGACCTATGCCTTCTTCAAATCATCACATCTGTAGTTTAACCAAGGTTCTAAAAGATAACTCAGAAGGAACCAGTGACTGCTCAGAGCCTTGCTCGGTAGCTTGATCCATTTTCTGTAGCTTTGGTGGTGTTGTTTGTACAAATAGAGAGGGCAATTTTCCTTTAAGCAAAATGACACACCATATATTTTTACATGATGGTTTTGTGGTGGCATGAGCTCTTCATTGATAATATCACAGTCTAGCTCAGATGTATATTGATATAGTGTGATGGGAACATTTGGTAACTGTTCCATCCCCTTGTTCTTGTTGACTTCTGTAAGGGTGCCAAAGTCCAGAGAATATGGCTTATAACGAAAAATTCACAGAAGTCATACAAAGATTATAATAACAAACAAGCAAACTCCTTCTCCCCTATTGCCCACCTCAAAACAGTTTTATTGCAGACAATATATGTAAAATCTTCCAAACTTTATCATTCTGCTTCCTGAGGTTTAAAATAATATGAATTAATTAGCATAAACACTCTAGAGTTTTCAGTCCATTCTGTAAGCTGGCTTTGATTTCAGCATACAAAATCAATATTTACAAAATTAGTGAAAGTTCCTGAAGGGACCGGTGTTCACACTGGTTTTGGTCATGACCCACTATATTTCGTGTTCTGCAAAATCCTTTTAGGAATGTGCTGATGAAGATCACACAGACACCAGCAACCATGGAAATCATAGAACCAAGAGTTTGAATTTCTGTTTCTATTGTCCTGCCGAAAGCTGTGTAAGTACTATTGACATCACTTGCAATTTCACAAGTATAACAATAAATTGATTAATCTGTTTCTAGAGAAATTTCCCCTATGGAAGACCTTAATAAAAACCTGGTACCTCTTTTTGTTGCTTGCACTAAAGAGAAACATTTGGAAAAAATATTTAGTTATGGATTTTTTAATAGGTTTTCTCTACGATCAAATATTACATTGTGATTTTTTTGTGTAATATAGATTAAGTGCTAGTGAAAAGCTACATGCAGAAACTGGCAAGCCTCTGCACAAGAACAAAGGCTACTGTCTTGGAGAAGAGAATCAATTAGTTTGAATATAAAACACATGAAAAGTGAATTCTCTACATCCCAAGTTTATCATAATTTAGTGTTTATACAGATTTTAAAAACTGATTAATAAGAGATGAATATATATATTTATTCTATATAATTATAATATTCTCACAGACTGATTAAATAAAACAATGCATTAGTTCTCAGTGCCAATGGAGCTGATGTATTTATTTAGCTTTCCAGTTTTCAAACTGAATTGAGATACATCCTGAATTCAGAGTTGAATCACAGCTTTTATGTTTCATCCCTGCTCAAATTCTTTGAAACTTGCCTTATTATACAGAAAAGGAATAAAAAGAAAAAATAATTCTATTTTGAACCTCGTATCTCTTAAATAATAACTTTTAATCTTCACTTTTAAGTACAGTAATCTTATCTTCTGGTTTTGGTAAAGTAATTATGACACAAAAATGGAGAATGGACATAACAAGCAAGAGCACAAGAGTAGTTCAGGAGATACCTCTTTCTAAAAATGTAATTTTGAATAGCAAAAAAAATAAAAAATAAAAAATCCTGTTTTCATATATATAGAAATGATGGATGTTTCTCAGGAGAAATTATAACAATGAAATCTAATGCTGATCTATCTTTATAAATTCCTGTCTTAGTCCCATGTATTCCTCACAACCTTAAGTTTGATTCTAGCAAAAGCTTTTATCCTCTCCTTTGCTTTTTCTGTTAACATGGGAAAGTTTCAATTTCCTTGTAAATGTACTTAGACCTTATCACTTTCCTGCTGGATATTTTGTGTTTCTAAAGTAATAAACTATGCATATTCCTAATAAGATCATAATTATATTGTTCAGTTTAGTGCTATGTCATAATTGCTTTGCCTCATTATGTTTAAGATCATGGCAGTTGCTGAACAGCAGTTCAGTAAGTCACAGATAATATTGTAACCCACCAAAAATTTAAAAATTGATTTTTATAGATTTTGGTGAAAACTCATTTTTCTTTTTGAATCTGTAGATAATAAGAGTTTATTTTTGAAAAATTTTATTGATAGTGTCCATGTTTCTTCAAACACCAAAATACTCAAAGTACCTTAATTTTGAAAGTTCTCATTAGAGGCATTATGATTCATGGGATAAATTACAACCACATCTAGAAGTCACCAGAAATGTTTTATATCAGATATTACATAAACAAGAAAAATGGAAAACACTTTTAATGGAAAAAACTCCGTAAGAATGAATAATATGAATAATTAACTCAATATGTGTAAATGTAGAAGAAGACATTACAGATGACCTTGTCCCTGATAAGTCACAGTTGTAATAATTACCAAAGAAGAATAGCCTTGCCCTTAATGGGTCACAGCTAATGGTGACTAATAAAGATAAGTGGGATAAAAGGGGTGGATTGGGTGGTTAGGAGGACCTTGGTGGCAGACAGCCCTGAGAAAGAGGAAGTAGAGGAGCCCTGAGGAAGAAGGCATGATGGATGGCTGGATCCATCCATCCACCCATCCATCCATCCACCCATCCATCCAGAGAGGCACAAAGAACAAAACAAGGAAGAGAGTTGTAGTAAAAGCTCTGCTGTGAGGTCAGTCTGGGTCTGATGGAGTCAGAGCTGCTGTTGGAGCCTGCAGTCACAGCTGAGCTGGGTGCAAGCTGTGTTCAGAGTCTGCAAACCAACACTTGCAGTCACAGTCCAGCAGGAAATAGCCACAGCCAGTCTGCAGTTGGACCCCACAGTAGGAGGTTGCTCTGGTCAGAGTCAGGATGGCAAAGCTGTAAAGGAGAATAAACTGGGACCCTTTTCATGTTGTTGAGTGAGAGTCTGTGTCTTGGCTCGTCTGTAATGAAAGGCCTGCTGCAACAAATATGAATAATAATCTTAGGAAAAAATGTATCAAACTTATCATATCTCTAATTTTTGTTCCAATCTTGATGATTTTATGAGGGAAAAGGGTTAAGTTCTACATTTTAAATAGCACAGTTATGAGTATCTGGATTTTCTGAGATAAATAATTTAGGCTGGAGAAGACCCTCAGTTGCTCTTCATAAGGCATGTGTTCTAGACCTCTGTTGGTTTGACCTTATCTGGTTGCCAGGTGCCCATCAAGTGTCACTCCCTCCTCAGGCAGATGGCTGAAGATAATAAGATGTAAAAGTGACACATAGGTTGAGATAACCAAAAGTGAAAGGTTTCACATGCAAGTGACAATGAGAGATGTTAAAGATTTCATTCCCCACTTTCTATCAGCAAGTCATATCCATCCACTTCCTGGGAAGCAGGGCTTCAGCATGTGTAGTGGTTTGCTTTAATGTGTATACTGAGGCTATGAAAGATATTTAAATATAACGACATTATATTTATCTAAGTAGTGGTTACCTTATCACATCCAGCAGCATCTGTAAAATTTTATAAATAGCTAACCTTTATGTGACATACTTTTAATTTGGAGGTTTGTGGTCCTGTGGAAGAAGCCACCTGTCATGATCAGAATCAAAAAAACACAATAGTTTCTTTGTAGCTTCATTAGTTAAGTGAATTCTAAATTGCATTTGGGCTAAGTTCAATGTTCATAAAATGAATAATTGTTGCAGGATCACAGCCTCAAGTGATACACTGTGCTAGTATTAGTCAGAATTAGGCATACTGGGAGAAACAATGAGCAAGTGCCCCCACAGTCCTGTGTCGATCCATCTCTGTCTTGACCTGCACCCCCCTGATATTCCATTCCTGGCCTTCCCTTAAGCAAAGACTGACAACAGTGCCAAATTGTGACAGATTGTGTTTTTGGTACATAATATTGACATTTTTTTCCCAAGGGACTGTATAATTATACATGTAAAGTAGAAATAAGACAAATTAATCAGAAATTGAAGTTGTAAAAAAAGGCAGAGATTTTAACAGTATCTGAAATAAAACCACACATCAATAATATAAATTATTTTAAAGATTGATATCCTCATCTCAGTATATCTGCAGAGATCAGAAGTTTAGATAATGTTATACAATGTAGGTTTGGAATCAAATACAGTTTTGATGTCATACAAATGTTATGTTAATTATATTTTCTTGTTGAATATCATCGAAAAACCCCTTGCAACAGTGTTTGGAATAGTAAAGTAAAAAAGCAGACCTTCATTGGAAGGTTCCTGTTGTTCTGGTGGTGATGGGCACACCTAGCACCAGATTTCTACAATTTTATAAGGTTAATTAATTAAGATATATAACAGGTACATCCAATAGGAAATTCAGTTGCCCCATTAAGCCACCCCTGGGTCAGCCCCTTGACCAAGGGGCTCTCTGCCCCACTTATTACATCTTATTGTAGTCCCCTACTTGGAGTAAGACTAAACAATATTTCCAGAATGTGTTTAGAAGGTCAGCCTATTGTTCCAAAATTTAGGGGAAAAGGGGTAAAAAAAAAATACTGGAGCTATGGCCATGCATTATCAATCTACAAAGCTACAAATATATGAAAAATATATAAAAAGCTTAGGCATCATTCTCAGTGTTTTAGGTGTTCACCTTGGTGCTTGAGTTTATATGTACTTCTGCAGTGATTGCCTTTTACAAATATTTTTCACTGACTGTTTTTTGGTGTGCATTTATAAAGGTTGTCTTCATATTTTCTCACATCATTTGCTTGCTGGTTTTATTTTTTCTCTTTCCATAGCTTTATGCTTCTTTCTCTCTTTTGTATTCTCATAGCCTCTTTGTGTTTATATTTCTTCACTTTAACTCCCGATCATCAGTCCACGTTTGTGTCTCCACATTTACAGATATTTCTTTCTTCTGTTTCTGCTGTCTTCTAATCAGCTCTTCCCAGCATCTATCCTTTTCCTCTTCGCTTCTCTTAATTATTGCTCTTATTACAAAGGCTTTCAGAAAATGATGTTCTTTTTCATTCTAGATTACATTTGTTCTTTTTATTTCTGCATGGAAACTACACAGAAACATCTTTACATTTACCAAGAAAAAGATATGGCTTATTAAAATATTTTCTGATCTATTTCAACTTAATCAGGACAGGAAACAATATTCTTACGATAAATACTATTCATTTGATGGGTGAGAAAGGGGATGAACTGCTATAATCCTATTATGTCATTTATATTTCAGGGGCAGTGGTACTTGAACATTAATGTGATAATGAAATAAAATCTGATAGCTGAGTTATACCTAAGGATTGCATATTCAAAATTTCTACGCATCTAATGACAATTCTTTAGTAATTCAGGCAAAGCAGACATACTTGCCAAAGATTTTCACCAGAATCTCCTGACTGCAAAGGATAAAATGTGTGTATACTGCCTCCTCTAAGTGAACTATGGAATAGCTGAAGGTTCTGATCCCTTGCATTAGGTGTCTGAGGCATCTTCAGTTACCATAGCTCATCTTTGAGGAAGACTATCTAGATCTGGAGTCACTCCAGATTCCCATCATATGTACTTCACTTATTCTAACTTCTACATCTTCACCACCTCCAATATGCTATTCAGACAGGGCACTGGAAAAATTGAATATGATCTACATCTGGCATGTAATTTTTAAAGAATAGGTAGAATGTCTCTGCAAGAGGTTTGGAATAAATAAATAAATGAGGCAAGAAAATTTGTCAGAATGGGGAAAGAACTATTAATTTGCCCTTATGTGTAGTTTACTTTATGCATCACAGTATGTATTAACCAAAGGAACAGTATTTCAGACTGTCTTAGTATGTTAGGAAGAAAAACTAGAATATCAATGTAGATGCCTTCATACAAAACCAGTTCTGACAGTGAGGTGAGGTTTAGAATGATTCAAATTTAAACTGTGTGGATGAAACTCACGCAGAAAAGGTGAGCAGAATATATACTTTGTGTGAATGCTGGAATGGCTTAGCAGATTTGAATACAGATTTAAATAATAAACTAAGTCCACTATGAAGGCAGAAATTTTGAAACGGTTCTTTTAACTAGGACAAAAGTTGAAATTATGTGAAATCAGAAAATGCTACAAATTGTGCTGAGGAGAGAAAATGAAAGGGAATAAAAATGCCAGTATTAATCATCCTGGTCCCTGGATAAACTCTCTGAGACCATTTCAGTCTGATTAGACTCCTTATCACAGGCAGCGATGCCTACAGGTAAATGTAAGAAGCAGAAGAAATGGAAGGACAAAGAAAAACAACACAAAGTAAGCACAAACAAGGCACAAGTAGAGCAGAAAACCTATACAAACAAGTACTATGCTTATCCTTGGATGCAAGGCACATTTTGATGGCCACACACTTGAGTTTATTGTTTCATAGGAATGCAGTTGCCACAAAGCAGCCTTTGTCTCTTCTGTAATATTGTGCAAGATGTTTTCCTTGGATTTAAGGTACAAGGAAATAACACCAAGGAAAAACTATCACTATTGTATAACTTAGAATATAATAAAAAATTTTCACTGCAGTACTTGCATTGAAAGTGCTGACATGCATGTTAAGTCATGAAGTTAATTGCTGTTTGCTGCTTATCTAGGCTAGTAAATGTAAACCTAGATACTACTAAATTAGTCTTCTCAATTAGGGAGCAAGCCAGACATATTCCAAGGAACTGATATTGAATTCTTTCATTTCAGCTGAGGCTGAGCTGGTTCCTCAAATGAAGTAGCTATGTACATTTTTCCTCTTTACCCAGTTGCTTTTAGAATTTCTAAAGAAGATTCTCTGTGTACTTGCAAAGGCCATTCCATAGAAGAATCTGAGTCTCCTAACTCCAAGTTTTTTGTAGTCTTCAGCAATTTAAGATAAATGTATAAAACACACATTCAACTTTTTTTGAGGTCTTCCCATGCAGAAAAGTTACTCTGTTTGCATGACAAGAAAAAAAAATATTGAAGTGTGTGATATAAAAACATGATCTGCAAATTTCTCTGCCTAAAGAACTTTTTTCTTCTCTTACGACATTCTCTGACTTCATGTTGCTATATTTATGAAGAAAGGCATCTGGTAAAAATCATTCAGTTATAGGCAGCACAGTGGGTTATATTAGCTTTTTAAAACAAATTTGGTGGAAACACAGCCTGTTTCGTTCCTTTCCTTTCCTTTCACCTTTTTCCTAGATATACTTTGATGTTGATGTCTAAACAGAGCAGAAGTACGGAAAAAGAAATATACATTTTCAGCCAAAGCCTTCAACACCTGCAATCAGAACCTTTAATTGAACTGAAAATGAAACAATTTCATGCAAACTAGACTCCTTTCTCTTGAGGGTTAGATCAAATCACCACAAGATGGCTCCCCAGCTTCTCCAAAGATATATATATATACTTTATTTTTTTTTTTAATCATGCTACTCTCCAGTGAAGGCATTGATTATCTTATAGAAGTCTGGAGTACAGCTGAACAGACTGTGGATTAGAGCCTTGTCTAATAAAATAATAGCTATTTTTACATTAAAGCCCTGGAGATCTCTTTGAAAGGTAATTCTGTTACTTTAATTTCTGTTCCCCATAAAAGGCTGTTATCTAGTTTGTGCCTCTGTTCATTTTTTTTTCTAACAGACAAAGATTGGCTCAGAGAATTCAAACTGATTTGGAGTTTAAGCCTCCTGCTTTTAAAGGCTAAAGCAGCTTATGTTCCTAAGATTTCTAAAAGTATTAGGAATTTTAATTCTAGATATAATTTTTTTAATTACTACTTTTTATTTGCCATCCTTTTTAAAAAGTAGGACTAAAATAAAAAGGTATGAGCTATGATGTTAAGTTTTTAGTAGAGGTTGTTCCCAAAAACAAAATGAAATCACACCAGAATAAGTGCTATTCTCAAAGGAAATACAGGGTTTGGGGGTATTCTTGTAGGTTTTAAAATAAAAAAAATGTAAAAGTACACCATCTGATTCAGTTAGCCAGAACAGCATGCATATTTTTTAGAATATCACTTCTGGGATAAATAGATTCTGTTTTGATTTTCTTCAAATTATTATATTGATACAGTTTTCCTAACACAAAGCAGACATAAGGAGAAAAAAAGGTACAGAAACACCTTGATGGATAAAGAGGCAGAAATATAACATCAGAGAAGTAGTCAATAGCAGTAGAAATCTTTCTAGTTTGCATATAACCAAAATAAACTTTTTTTTTTTATTTGCTCATAGTAAGAACCTACTTTCTTTGTAAGAACTACAATGTAATCTTGGAGAGTCTGTCACAGAAGCAGCATGATAGAGACAGAATTTACTGCAGTCTGAGAGCTACAAACCTGAAAAATTCACTTCTGCAAGGTCAGAAGTGCAAGTTATGTCCACTCTGTCTTTTAAACTTATTTGTGAATCCTTTCTTAAGGTCAAAGTCACTGATCAATCACACTGTCTCTAAATTTGCACTCAGTCATAGGGTAACATTTACTGGTAAAATTTAATCTTTATACTTGATGCAGAGAAAATACAAAATGGGAACGAGCTCCTTGTTCAGCTGTGGAAAGTTCACAAACACGAACTTATATTTACTAAAACAATGCTGCTCTTCTCAAGAAGAAAGAATGGTAAAAATCTCTAAAATTGAACAAAGCTTTCTTGAAGGCTCAGAGTACAATTAGAAGTACCTCCAAGAAGTTTCATCTTGGTTATAACTATTTTATGGATGTATTCAACACTGATTGGATCTATAACTATCCATGACACTCCTTTTCCCTTTTCTGCTTTTAGTCCTTTCTGGTTTCTTTTATACATTTGTAAGTGTCCAAGAACAAAACTCACCTTACTAAGGCAAGAAGCAACCCCTGTCAGCTGCAGATCCTATCCACATTTTCTATTTTCTGGACTAAATCTGCCTATGCTACTAGTCTCATACAGTCTTTCTTTCCATTGACTATAAGCCATTTCTATGCCAATTAATTGTATATATAAGTGTCCATAAAAATAGATGCATACACTAAACATCTGTAAGTCAGAAAAATTCTACCTGTTTCCATCTGGGAGAATGTCAAACAATGTTTCCAGTTGTGATTTATGTTGAAAATTTCAGCTTCTTTTGTGACTGCATAAACCAGTATGCCCAATGTGCCCCAACAGTATGAACAAGCTGCAATGCCACAGTCCCAACCCCTGGCAAAAATGAAAGTTTAAGCATGAGGAAGCAGCAATGTAGCAATCCAGACTGAATTCTGTACTGTATTCTCAATATGCTGTTGCTTCATTTAGAGTGTTCAGATGACATGTTACCCTTAAATTTGTGAATGCAGTTTTAAAACCTCCATTTCCTCTTGTTGTATGTAGGTCAGAAAGACCACTGGAGAAGTAGTCACATGTATTTTAAAAACTCTTTGATCTTTCTGGATCTCAGCCCCAAGTTTCAAAAGCAGAAGTAAATTGCAATCAGGGAAGTCATTGACTTACTGAGATATTGAAGCCAAGCCCATGCATTATTTCATCCTTAGTGTGGTCTCACAGTAAGAAGTATTTCTTTAGCTGTGTTGAGAGTGCCAGTATTTCCTTACAATGTGACAGAGTAAACTTCTGCCTCAAGAGCAAAGAGTTTTAATGTATTCAAGGTTTTATTTATTTATGCACTCACTTTTTTTAAAGGGGATATTTTTAATTTGATGCTAACACAATCATATTAGCTTTCTATACCATTGATTTAATGGTCTCTGCTCATAAAATAGTTGTAATAAGACTAGCTTTATAACAAGAAATCAGCTAATTAAAGAATGCTGGTGAAAGATTATGAGGACTGCCAGCTACCTTTCACTTGCACATCATTATGGCAAAATGTCTTCCAGACATTGCAGTGAGATTAATCCCAAAAGGAAAATTTTAGCTCAAATGAGTTGGTGCCATCCCCTTTTTTGTAAACACTGTCCTCCTGTTGCAAATTTTACACATATACTCTCTTAGATAGAGAAATAAACACTTAAAATGACTTTTAAAATATCACAAGTAGCATTAGTAATTCTCCTGAATTATTCATTAATCTTATTTATATAATATATACTAGAACACCAATCTGTGGAGTAGGTTAGTTTCTCAAAAAGGAGGTTTGGAGCTGCTGTTTTGTTAAAAATAGTAGCAGACATTTCTGGAATAAGAACATTTCTTTATACTCCTTGAGTAAAATACTATCCTTAGAGAAGCCAAGGTAAGTTTTTTTCAGTGAAATTATTAACCACAATTTCACCTTTAATTTTTATTAGTACTTATGCCATTTATATAATGTTTCCTGTGCTGTCTTTCTGGTAATTTACACAAATGACAGATATAAATTTAATATACCTAACTTAGACAAATATTAATTCTTCCTGCTGTTAAAATATTAGCCAATTACGAAAAAAAACAAGGAGAAAAATTGCACCCTTGTCTAATCCATTCATAGGGATACACAGATGGGCTCTCAGACACACATATCTACAGTTTTTTCTGCAAATCAGTATGCTTTGAACAGCTTTATATGTAACATAAATACACATACTGGTGTTTGCTTTATATCACTGCAGAGACAGTTGACAAATAGAACAGACTTCTGTACAAAATCAAAGATTGAAAATTATAGGTTTTCCAAAGACTGAATGACAATGTGATTGGAAAGAAAAAGGGTATTGAATATTTTAATGACATGCATTTTAAAGCCACCCTTTATGCATTAATTAAAAAAAAAAAAAATAGTGGACATGTTGATCTTGATGAGAAGATTGGCAGTGGGTGAGAGGCTGGACATGTGATGGAAATGTGTACTTGCAGCCCAGAGAGCCAGTTGGACCCTGGACTGTGTCAAAAGCAGCGTGGCCAGCAGGGCAAGTGAGAGGATTCTGCCCCTCTGCTCTGCTCTGCTCTGCTCTGCTCTGCTCTGCTCTGATCTGCTCTGGTGGGACCTCACCTGGAGGGTTGTGTCCAGCTCTGGGGTCCCAGCATAGGAAGGACATGAACCTGTTGGAGCAAGTCAAGGGAAGGGCCACCAAGTGCATCAGAGAGCTGTAGCATCTCTCCTATCAGGAAAGGTTAAAAGAATTGGAATTTTTGAGCCTGGAGAAGAGAAGGGTCTGGGGTGACCTAATTGTGTTCTTCCAGTAACTGAAGGGAAGCTATAAGACAGTAGAGAATTTTTTTTGACAAGGGCAGATAGTGGTAGGACAAGGGCAAATGGCTTTAAACTGATAGAGAGTAGGTTTAGACCAGATATTAGGGAAAAATTCTTTAGTGTGAGCATAGTGAAGCACTGGAAGAGGTTGCACAGAGAAGTTGTGGATGCCCCATCCCTGGAAGTGTTTAAGGCCAGGTTGGATGCAGCTCTGAGCAGCCTGATCCAATGGGCCACATTGCATTCCACAGCAAGGGGCTTGGAACTAGGTGATCTTCAAGGTGCTTTCCAAGCCAAACCTATTCTATAAATCCATGATAATATTGTGCTAAATCATACTTAAAAGTGGACAGCAATGAAACTTGTAAAGTCCTTGTGAGTCCTTTCTGGTTCAGCACTGGAATGAGTTGCTAAGGTTTATCCATGAGAGATTTTCAACTCATTTCAGTGAAGCTGAGATTAGAAATGGAGTAAAACTTGAATGCAATATTTAACTATAGCAAAACTACAGCCATGTTTCGTTTCAAGCATGTTTAACTCATTCAATGTATTGTACTACAACTAAACTTACAAAATTTAAAAAAAACTTTTCAAAAAATTTTACTATTAATCTAAAAAGCAGAAGTCAACCTACTTTTCTTGTATACTTATATATTTATAGATTTAATTGAAACCATATTTTTATTTTCTCTCATGAAAGCTGGAAATGAAAAAATTTTGCAGCCTAATTTTTAATACACCATGCTAGATTTGTATTGTGCAACTAGTTGGTTTCCTGAAGAAAGAAAATTACAAATTTCGTTACAAGATCAGGGTCGACACTTCTATGCCTTGTTGTTGTTTTTTTTTCAGTTTGTTTTGTTTTGGTTTTTAAATTCTAAACAGAAACATGCCCCAGATTAATGTATTTTATATAGTACTAAGGGAAAATTAGATGATAATAAAATATCCAGAGTACCAGAGTGAAAAATTTCTTTATTCTCTCTAAATAATTAATGAACAAATACTTGTTAGTCATTATAGAATAGAATTTGAATTGGTTTTCTCTTTATGTTCAGAGTGGAAATCTTTTAGGTTTAGTCACTGAGTTGAACAGGAGTTCCTGGGACACAGCTATTACTTTTTTCCCGTTTCCATAGAAACTCATGTCAGCAAGATGAATATGGAAAATGGTACTTTGAAATAATCTCCATTTTGAACATAAAAGCAAAACAGGGTGGTGTAAAGGAGCAATTATGTTAAAGCACCTTATCCCATTTTTCAGTCAGTACAACAGCGGTTTCCATGAAAATGAGAATATGACTAGTAACAAGCAGCTAGACAGCCAGACTCCTGAAATTTTGTGATTTGAATTCATGGGGTAAGACTTGGCTCCCTAGGCTTTCTTAAAGATAAAATCAAAAAATTTCCTAAAGTTTCAGAACTCTTGCTATTTTGTGTTTTGGCACAGTTGCTGTAGTGAGCAGATTTGATGACCTTTTGAACATTCATAAATTAACTGCATCACTGTCTCCTCTTTTTGATGCATTCTGTATGTAACTAGCACAGAAAATATGTGCAAGTGAATCTGCATGTGAATTCAAATATTTTGGTTTCAAAAATTATTGGAAAAATAATAGGAATAATAGAAAAAAAAAAAGACAAACCATTTGATCCTTGCACTTTTTTTTTAATTGGAAACTATTTGAATCCATATAACTATTACTGTTTGTTCATTCTCTCTGAGTGACAGTTGATGCCAAGAAGGCCACTCTTGTGGTGTGTTACACTACTGTAACAGTCCTAAGTAAAAATGATATCTTTGTACTACAGGAGTAGCTTAAATTTTAGATCTGCATCTAAAAGAAGATATTGATTATTATTTCATATTGTCTGCTTACATTTTTTGAGCAATATGGTATGTACACCTTATGTGGATTTTCCAATCATGCCATACTATCTACCATTCAATAATATCCTCATGAAGAAATATATAGAGTGCTTTAGCATAGTCTACATACCTAGCTGTGAATTTAAGGAACTTTAGCCAACAAAATGTTGAAATCATATGTTTTCATCTATCCATAACAGGCTTGGTAGAGTCAAGATTTGTGTCTTTCCACTTAACTTTCTCGAGAAGCAGTGTTTTGAAAACAGCCTTTACAATGGTTTGTGTTCCAAATTAATATAGTACCCTGAGTTTTGTGACAGAAATAAAATCAAAATCAGATCAGGTCCTTGTCTTGTTTGCAATTATATCAGTTTCAGGCTATCTTTTATAAGAAAAATGGAGAGCTCAGTGGACTCCAAATTTACTTTTATAAAGCTGAAAGAAATAGATTTCTGTATTTTTGGTCATAATTACCTTTCTTTTTTATGTCGTATTTTTATCTCATGTCTTTGAAATATTATGTGAACACATTATGCTCTGAAAGAGATATAGACTAATATTTGTTTTCTCTTGATTATGAGCTTGAAGGTATCCTATGTTATCTTTTGGCAAATGGGAGAACATAAAAGACACTTGTTTTCAACTAAAGTCTGAGGTATTTAATGACCACAAAAGGACATGCATTGAAATGTGGTGGACTTCCAATCCTTTTCCACCCACTGGAGCCTACAAGTGATCAAAACTCCACAATATTTTAAGAAATACATTAACACATTTTTCTTTAATGATTCAAAATTTCACTGTTATTTTACCATCAGACTCTTCATCAGGATCACCATTTCAGTATGGTAAGACTATTTTCCTGAGAGACAAAAAAAAGCTCAATCTTGCGCTGTAAATAATTTGGTGAATTTAAAAAAGCAGCAATTCCTAGCAAGCACAATTATCTTAAATGAGAAGAACACTGACACATTGTCCTAATGTCTAATACAGTGACATGGTGAAACAGATGAAAGCTAAGTGTAGGAAAATGGACCCTAGGGTTGTTTTGTGTTTCTTTTTTTTGTTGAAGTAATTGTTTTATATCCCAAATGCTATCTTACATATTCTTAAATAAATGAAACAAATCATATCACATTTATTACTGAAAAGTATGATTTTCATTATTTTAAATAAGAGGACCCTATATATAAGAAATATTCAATTCTAGTTTACTTACAGAAAAGCCAGTGAAGCAGATGGTATGACTAGGTACTATGAATGGCTATTCATCAATAACAAAATATGACTGAATAAGCACAAATAAAACAAATAGTCTATCCGACACAGATACACAAAAAAAAATCTCCAAATTTTTTCACTAAACTGTTGAATTTACACAGCCCTACCTAAATAAAAGAAAGACCTGATAGTTCATGCTGTTCAGGTTATAAGCTCAGAAATATAGCATTTCTTATTAGGGAAGCTCTTAAACTATCAGCACCCTTGCTGAGAAAAAGATTTATGGCTAACCTTTGCTAGGTCACTGACAATAAGACTGGAAAATGTTTTTTAGAGAAAAAGCAGTCAGGTGGCTCAACATGAAATTAGATATGTTGCCAGACTCAGCAGGTAGCTGATAATATGATTGAAATTCAGGATACCTATAAATAGAAAATAGTGCCTTAGTGCATGCAGTCTGGGCCATGGGGAAGATGCTTCATCCTGTGATATTTCAGTGTCCTGCATTTTTTTAAGTGTCACACATATGTTATTTTTTTATCCCCAAAAGCATGGAGGCTGTTTCAGTGTCCAGTGTTGCTAGTGTCAGTTTTTCAGGTGCGCTTTGTTGGAATAATTGCTCTTGTTCCCTGTATCAGTGTTGAGTAGTGTTAGTACACTTATTATACTTCTATTAAAACAAGAATGTGTTGATGTTTTGCAGCCTGATGTAATGGCAGGTGTCTCTTCCCATGGCATGGAAGATGGAACTAGATGATTTTAAAGTCCCTTTCAACCAAAACAATCTCTAATTATAGGTTTCTTCAGAAGGAATCTCTAAATCAACACTACAATATGCCCAAAGTAAAGGAGAGCTTGACTAGATTAGTCAAGAAAGTCAGGGTTGTGGAAACTTCCTGACTGTCCTTGTGAGTATGCAAGATATTTGAATGAAAGCTTTGAGAATGCCATAATCACTAAATGACCAGAGAAGGAGAGAGGAAAGATATACCAAATGAAAACTGCTGCTACATTTTATATTTTCTCATTATATGACCATTACTGGATGCAAATTGATTGTGATCTAAACAAAGATTTAAATGGAGCTCTGGAATATAATTTTTACATTGTTAATGGCACCAACAGGATATGAGTCCCAATTTATCAGGTCTGCTTCCACTGATTGTGGAATGAAAATGTGTAGACTGAGAACAATATGGAGAGTAAGATACGATTTCTGTGTGCATAACTTGTTCAGAATTGTTGCTTGTAGCAAGTGTGGAAATCACTGCCACATGGACTACATCCTGTAAGTTAAACATGCTCATAACTGCTCTCTGACACTGGAATCAGTGCAGAATGTCACACATGCACTGTGTCAAACTGTTTTATTCTCTGGAAATGTTAGTAGTCCATATTAAATTGCTCGGTAGAAATGACCTTTGACTTTTACTTACAAGCCACATGCACCAAGAAAATGCTGGCCAAGATTCAGACTGAGACAAGAAATATTCTGAGAGTTAAGAATTTATCAGGACTGTAGAGAACAGACTTTGTGAAAGCAGCACCTGGAAAATGAGATCATCTGATCAAACACAGGCATCTGTGGTGCAGATCTCTCCATCTGAGTTAGATGTTTAGGCTGTCTTTATAATCAGTGGAGAGAAACAGGCTCATCTAGGGGAATGATTCACTCCATCATAAAGCAGACACTTAACATTTTCAGATTAGTTGTTCCGTGCAAGTGCCTATTTTTCTTTCTTCATCATTAAAAAAAAGGAACAAAACAGGAAGACAAATATACACATCTCTTTTGTAAATATTTAAAGATTAAACAAATGAATTCCAGACTAAATGCATGAAATGTGCTGACTTAATCTGTGTCTTTATGCCTCCACAGGTCTATCCTGATTTAAATTCAGATGTTGTAAATCTCAGACTAATAGAGGACAAGAATTGATTTCCATGCATCCGAGGAAAAAGTTATTTCATAGATCCCTTTTGTTTTAATATCCACAATAATTCTATGAGCTTTTGATTCTAGAAAACCAGAATTTATCTATATTTCTATTTTAAAGAATCTATTTATTGCCATTTTAGAGGCTTAGTTTTAGCTGTTGACTTTTATTTTTTCATAAATAATTAAGGAATGGAAAATAGATTACAGTAAGAGTAATTTTCAATTCATGGAGAAAGAAGAAAGGAAACAAATACTTTACCTGCAATTTTAGAATCAAAGTAAAAAGACAAGAAGATAGTTTTCATGCAAGAGATAGTGGCTTTTCAAACTGGTTATGCTTTTTACAAGCATATAACAGCCCAAAATATATACATTAAATCCAAAGTCACTCATAAATCAAGACTTCTTTAAGTGAATAGTAGTTGCAGGTACGAACTGTGAATGAGTCAAACCATGAGTCCATCATGCTCTAAATCATTCAAAATTCATCAATAAATAATATATTTCTGTTATTGAAAAGAAAAAAAAAAAAAACAAATCACAACAGCCCTTTATAATAACTTTGTGGTTAAACTACTAAATGAAGCAATTGATTCCTCCTTCTTCTAAAAGTTTCCAGTGTACTGATTGAGTGGTGCTTTTCACTCTGCCCAACACTGATATCATTTATTATTAATTTTATTTTAATTGTCAGCAGAAATGATAATCTGATGTTTTGTTATGAGTGCATAGATAACCTTGCACTAGAATATGCTTTTTTAAATTATAAAAATGAAAATATCTGACAAAATTAAAATATTCCAAATTGTGTACTTAGTTCAACTTTCTTCAGGACTTCCTTATCTCTTACTTCTCTCAAAATGGAAGATCAGATGAGGATGAGGAAGAGTTTGTATTGAAGCCACGGCTGAAATACCTGAAGACAAATTCTAGATTTAGATATTTAGTTTGTAATTTTTGTGATCTCCCCAAACACATAGTCACCTATTTAAATATAAGGAGCTATGGAAACCTAGAGTTCTTCAAGCTGAGATAATCTAAATTATTTTTCCTGATCTGGATGCTTTCCTAAGTCATGGTGATATTGTAGGTTAAAGACTCCATTTTAATTTATTCACTAAGAAGGCAGTGGTTTTGGCTCAATGTGCTCTAAAGCACATTTCAGATCTTTGATACCATATTTCCCATATCTTCAACTTCTAATTTCCTATTTCATGATACATGTATGTAAGATACACATGTATAGATATATGAAATATATTCATAGGATACATAAATACATAAACCAGAAAAAATTAATTTCTTTCAGATTTTCACATTATATATCAAAAGTTATTTCATCTTCCTTCAGTGATTTTTTGGTATAAATACTGTTAGATGTAAACATGACAAAGGAAAGGAACTATGCTATCTTAGGGAATATTAATGATGCCACACCTACTGAAAGCTCCTGTAAAGAGAACCAAGACATTACATATGTTAGTTCATTGGAGTTTAGCAGGATGAGCTGTACTTTTAATAAATGCATGACATATAATCAACTGACATGCAAATTATCCAGGGACTTTTAAGTTTTCCTTCAGTTTTCACCGACCTTGGATGGACTTCTCTGCTTAACAATTATCACTTCATTCACATTTGCTTGGATAAAGGTTTCACAATAAAATTTCAGGAGCAGATTTGCTTGCATATTACCAAACACGTTTTCACAAAGGTGGGACAGACCATATTTTTATGGATGCCAATTTTTTTCACTTTTCTCTGAGTTATCTAGAAGTTTGCCAGTCTAAATGAGGAAAATTGTACACCAAAGAACTACTACTTCTTTTCCTTTCACACTCCAGTAATAGCTGTACAGTTTATAACAGCAATTTGAGTTCTTTACATATACCAAGCATAGAGTCCTCCCAATTACTTCTCACATGTGGATTGAAAAGATGAAGAGAAACAAGAAATTTTCTCTCTTAACAGTAGTTAGCCCACATTAGATGGCCTTAGCTAAATCTCATGATCAAGCAATTATTTTATTTACTGTGAAAAAAATACATTTAGTTTTTTAGTCTCCCATGAAGTGAAGGAAGGAAAAATCTTCAATTTTCATCCATATATAAGTAAATATACTTGTTCTATTTGCATAAAAGGAGTTGTATTTATGGAAATCAGATTAATTGCATGGGGATTCTTAATGTAAAATATTTCTCTTTACTGACATAGAAGTGATACTTTCTAAGTTTGTAAGTATATATTAATATTTTATAAGAATGCAAATAAACCTCCTCCCACATGACCTGCTATTCAAACAATTGACATTCAGCCAATCAGAATTCTGTGAGAAGACACTGAGCAGAGCTGGATGGCTTTCCAGACATATTTAAACAGCTAGCTAATCTCTTAGTTTTGCAAAATTTTGCATTATAAGCATAGTGCTGGAAATAATGATGTGCCATCTCAGACTTTAATTGTCCTTATTCCACTAGCAAAGAAAGACCTTTGCATATTGCAGTAGGCATACAAGATTCAGGTTAGGATGGAGGAGCATTGCAAACATTGGGGACTTTCTAGGTTACATCAGATATATTTTCAATTTTTTCTCTTAAAGTCACTCTAAGTCTTCCTGAACTTTCCTTTAGAAGAAGCTTATGAGAAAATTTAGCATTTAGACATCTTATTTTGATTTTCTTCCCGGGGGTGTGGTATTCGTTCTCTGTGAAACACTATCTAATTTAGTAAAAGGAAAATTATGTATTGAAACAGGGCAAATACAAAAGCATGTTTTAATAATATAACAGCAGAGGCACCTGTCTTAGTACTTAATTTATTCCCATCATTCCAGTATCTGAAGTTAGGACATTTGTGTATGTTTGTGTTTATCATAATCTACTCTAAACAATCATATTTTTTAATTAATATTATTACTTTTCCAAAAGATGCTGTATTTTTGGAATAATAATTAAATCACTTCTCTAAGAAATTTCATAGAATTGCCAAATGTCACACTTCTAATGAAATTCTAACTTTAAACAGTTAAAAATTACATTTTTAAAGTCTTTTACAGTTAAATTCACATGCAGATGTTTGCTTGCTTTTTTACTTTTTTGATTGTGGATTGGCTAGATTTTCAATTACAGTATTCTTCCAACAGCCTCTTCTATTATATTTAAAGTGAAGAATGCTTATGTTCAGTTATTATAAACCACTGGAGGTGTAAGTAAACATACAGGGAAAGATATGACAACAAAACACAGATAAGTTTTTTTAATTATACTTTATGTCTATAAAATATAAATGAAAGTGTGCTGTGAAGCTACACCAATTTAAGATGGTAGAGGAAGTCTGACTTAGCAAATAGCCATGTTAAATGAAAATTCAGTTGCATAACTAGAGCACCACAGAACTAGACATCTAGGTGATAATGTAGATGATTTACAAATTTAAAAGGAGCTTTCAGACATTAGTTGTATATTTGTTAACTTTGGGAAAGCTCTTCCTTTTTTCTGAAAGAAAGTGCTACGTATTGCTACTATTTCAGTGTAGCCTATATCACAATAATGAATTTTTTGGTGTCATTTTTGTTATCCCTCTCAGTCTTCTTTTCATTCCCCGGTTTTATCGGATAACATTTTATTTTTAGTGAATGAGTTTTTATATGTTCCAGTCCTCTGAGAACAAAAATGACAAGATAATTACTAAGAGAAGATGCTCAGGGTATGTCTAAGCTGTTAAGCAAAAAGAGGACAGAAAGTGAAATAACTCACTGTTCAGCTGGGCCAGATGTTTGTTACAGCAAATCTTTGCTAGACCCTGACTGTGTTGGAAAGAGAATATTATTTGTCAGACAGACTTACATTCTTAAGAACAGTCCCCAAGATGGTCAAAAAGACAGCCATCTAAAACAAAAAAAAAAAAAAAAAAAAAAAAAAAAAAAAAAACCACCAAAACACAAAACATCCCAACAAGAATTATGTTGATGGAAAATTTGCCAGACACTTTCTTCCAAAGATGAAACATTTCGGTATTATTTCTGCAGGATTAGAAAATAAGTGCTTCAATATGCAAAGTAGACACTGAGACTTTGTGGTAAAAAGTTTTTTTTTTTACATTCTGTATAATAAATATTAATTTTTAGACACATTGAAAGTCAAAATTTGATTGCTGTCTGAAATACAGATAAGTCCTGAAGAGTCATATGACAGCTAATAAGTCCCTTCTGTCTAGCATTGTTTATAAGCATTTCAGCGCAAAATATAAATTAAGTATAATTGTCCTACTTTCTTTCATCTTAACTGGTGTACTTTCTGGGTATAATTTTTGACATTTTTCTTAGTTGCAATATCTTTATACTTTTTAACAAAAATGACCCAGTTTTATAACAATATGCTTGCAGAGCCTGAACAGTGTGAAGAATAATGTTTCATGTGCAAATGTGGATGTTTGGATTTCACTGTTTTTTTAAGAGGGATGTCTCTTTGGTTTATGGTTCCTGCAGCTTAGGTTTATTTTACCATGGTCTTTCTTGACAGTCTAGAGTAGCTTAGTGAAAAACTATAACAGGAGAAGAAATGTTGAAGGATTTTTTTCCCCCCTTCTTCCTTTCTCTGTTTGAGTATGCTAATTTAATAATATTTGTGATTTTAATTCTGGAAGATTTTTTTTTTTCAGGTCAATATTGCTTAATTTTCTCTGCCTTTTGGGCTTGGTAGTAAAGGTGGGGGAATTTTCTTCTTAGCTATTAAAATACTTTATAACATGTGGAGATCAAAGACTGCAAGGAAGCTGAAAACTAGTCTGTTTAGTCACATTATGGCTTCCACATCTGAAAGTCTGGCTTATTAGGAGATGGGCCATTTTGACTTTGTCTTCTGAGTGGAAGATTGTGTTGGTTTGAACATCAGCTAGAAATTAAACTCCAAATAAGCCACTCCTCTTCCTCCTACTCTTCTGGTAAAGGAGTGACAGCGGCAGAGAGTATGGGTTGAGAAAATAATTTTCTGAAAACCCAAAGCAATGGAATAAAGCAGGCACAATAACAGCAATAATAATAGCAAAGAGCGGGTATTTTATTCACAAAAAGGTGTTCACTACCCATGAGGAACAAAAAGAAGATGAGGGATGCTCTCCATGGTTGTGTCTGTGAGCCTTCCCCAGACAAAGGCAATTAGGTGACCATTCCCCAAAGAAGTATGGGGACACTCCCACACACCACACCAAGTGGCCACTGGGAGCAAAGACAAGATGATGGAGGAGCTCTTCAACTAATGTTTCCCAGACCTCCTCCCCAAGCTCAAAGAATGACAAACAATGACAAAGAACCTCCCTGAAATCTGGTCACCTGTGCTGGGTTGTGCTGCTGGTCCACTGGGCTCTTTTCTGTGCAGTTGCCAATGCCACCCTTTCCACTGCCCTCTTGTTTTGGAGACAGGTCCCACAAGTCCCTGTCGCTCTTCAAACCATTCCCCTGGGCTCCTTTCAGCTCAGCTTGGCTGGACTCACTGCTGTTGCCTGGGCTCTTGCCACCTTGCATGGGCTAGGGGTCTCTCCTGCTGGTCCTTTCCCCACAGCAGCCTCCATGCCGGTGCTGTTGGTTCAGCACTACTGTCAATTCACATTTTAACCACTGTCCTCTCTGCACTATGTCCTGTAGCTGCATACGAGAGAAAACAGAAGGAGGTGGTGTTTGGGGGCAGATGTGCAGTGACTGATGCCAGCCCCTTCCTGCTGTATAGAGAGGAGGCAAAATTCTGCATTTCTGGTTGGGCGCCCGACGTTTCCTCCCAGAACCACGTCCCTCAGCAATGATGTGCATGGTACAGAACAGGAACCTGGCCAATCTCACACTGAGCTAAGCTCCTCCCTTCTCTCTTCCAGCAGGACAAGGATATACATAACAACCAAAATCACCTTCCTCTCCCATGGAGAATTCTGATGTTTTATGTGGATGTTGCATTAGAATGAGGCATGAAATAGTATATGATTCACCAGGTTCAACCTGTAAGTATAGATAACTCAGTCACAAGTCTCAGATAATGAGATTATGTAATCAAGTGACAATATTAATACATTGTGTCAACCCCCTGAAATTACTCTGTAGGAGTTAAAAGTTTCCTGGAGTTTAAACTGTAGCTTTAAACTGTAGTGATGATTGTTCCTGCAGCTCTTAGATTCCAAGTAAAACCAGTTTTGTCACTTAATAAAAACCATATAACCCATATCAAAACTTAGGGTATTTTTAGATAATGTTACTGGTTACTACCTGAAGTGGCCTCTAGATGGATGTTAACCGTTGTAGCTATTCTTGTCTCTTACAGAATGAAGGAAAATAAAATAGAACATAAGGCATAGCTGGGTGGGTGTTTCTTCTAAAGACAATAGAAGAAAAGGTAATTAGTTAAGGTGATTACCAGTGTCTGTAGGAACAATTTTCATCTTGCTCAAAACAGACCACCTCTTTTGACTGTGCCCTGATTGCACAGCAGCACGTGAGCAGGTGCACGCTGCCTACCTCCTGCTCCTTGGGTGACATTCCAAGAATGGAAGAGAGTGCTCACCTGTTCTCAGGCAGGCTGCTGTGCCAAGAGATCAGCTGCTCTGAATGGCATCAATGAGCATACCACACATGCCAGACAATGTGTGATGAAACCTTTTACTACTAAAACAAAGTCTGACAAGAAAGCTTGTATGAAGAAATTAAGTAGAAAAAAACATCAGTTCATTTAACTCTGTGATTTAAAAAAGATAGCAAAAAATCCCTACTGTCATTCCTCACCTAAAAACCTCAGCTGATGAGGAAAGAAATGCTTTTGATAGAAATCCATAATGGATTAAATCTAAACAAAAAGAATACAGAATATTGTCTAATGTCTTTAAAATTAGGAAATATAAGAGCACAAACTTTATATGTGAGAGAGAATTAATTACAGAACAGACCAAAAAATAAACTTCTGAAATGCTGTTAAAATTAATTTTTCCTAAACAATAATATTTTAAAAGGGCAAGTTTATAATTCATAAAAATCTTCCTAAATGAAGCCAAAATATATTTATGAACATGTCTGTGTTTCATGGAGTATTTTCAATGACGGTGGGAAACTAAAATAGACTTATATTATTTGACACAAAAACTTTACAAATAAGAAAAAGACAATGTGAGGTAAAAAAAATTAATTTTATCTTAGAGGAGGAAATGCAAGTATTATAGAGGATCAAATTACTTAATGAAAGAACAAATAGCTAGTCATCAATTCTTTCATGAGACTCCAGTATCAAATTGTTTCTTTCATGGCTGTCAGTTTCAACAGATTTTCCAACTGAAATATATTTTGAAATAAACTAATCTTCTTGATAATTTAAAAATGAAAAGTTATTATTTCCCTTTTCCAAGAAATAGTGATGGTGCAGTTCAGGTCCATGTTTTAGGCACATAGTGTGGGATTTAATTTTTTTTTTCCTTAATTTAAAGGTCTACCCTTGAGCTTCTATTACTTCTTCATAATGTCTATAATAGGCTCTAGAGAACACCTCTGCCCTTATGAAACAATCCTGGAAGCCAGGTGAAATCTACTAAGAAATCTCAAATGCCACAGAGCACCATCTGTACTCAACTTAATTGAGGCCCTGAATTAAATGTACATACATAAAAATAGCTAAATCCATCTGAATTACTGTGCTGGTTAGTGAAGACCTAGGAATTAATTTGTCTAAACATAATTGGTAATAGAATTTGACATGTCAGATGCTATTGAAAACGTCTGTGCAGGGCTGTTACTTGTGACACAGAAGCAGTAATTATATCCCTCTGCCACAGTAACTGAAACTACTCAAGAAAGTCCAGTACATCTCAGTGGCACTAGACATACTTGTGTCAGCAAATGGGCCGTGCCACAAGTCAGTAGAATCAGTGGGAACTGAAGGGACAGACAACTAACCAGATGTAACTGTCTGCATCAGGATAAACCCATCCCTGTCTGCAGGAGACAGAGCAGAGCTAGCAGCTGGGGGAGGAAAGCAGGAGGTGGTTTTTATCTCAGGATTAGCAGATAGGGTTTTGTGAGTGCAGCCACTCTCTTCTGCTTTGGAAACTGAACAAGCCTCACGTGGGACATTAAGAGAAATTAATTTGGGCTACTGTGAGTAATAGAAGATAATACTGATGAAAAGTTTTATGAGATCTTACAATAGAAATATTAAGTAATAATACATGGAACATTAGATGTTAAAGATGTAGTGCATAGTGAAGTAAAGCAGGAACTCCAAGAATAAAAATAAGAATAAGGAAATTTAGCCATCAACTTAGGTATTTAATTCTTCCTGCACATGAGAAAGAAGGTTTTATCCTACATTTTTCTAACTTATCTTACTTATGCCAAGTATTACCTTACAATATTAAGTACTGATTGTGCAGGGTATATGCAAGCAGCTGATTTTGAACCACAATATGTAATCATTTTTCATGCAAGATTTTGTCACGGATGGAATAATTCTCTGGATATTTTAGGTATGTCATGTATTGTCCTTAGTTTTTTGAATACACAGCAGATGAAGGGGGTTAAGGCTATACTGTAGGACTGAGGTGTTAATTGAGTAATTGAGAAAGGTAAGAAAAATGAGAGAAGTATGAGTTATTCCCCATTTCACTTCTAAATATTTTTGAAACTTCCATTCAAACTAACCCACAAACTATTATTTTATAGATCAAAAGAATAAATTAATTCATAAATACAATATTCAGAATATACTGTGGAAATAATGAAGAATAAAGAATTGGGAAATCCATTGCTACCAGGTGATCAGCCAGATGGTAAGTACTTGTCACAGTGGGACAGGAAGAAAAGATGCAACATTTCACTTTGATATGGGGGATTTTGACCTTTACAAATTATGACACTAATTTTACAGACTTATAAACTTGGTAGTTTTTTGATTTTTTTTTTTTTATTTTTTTTTTATTTTGTTTTTAGGAAAAAGCCAGGATAACATTTTCAAAAATTAAATTCTGTTTCTGTACAAGATGGACAATCACCTTTATGGATTAAATTATATATCTGAATGCTCCAGGGAAATATTCTCTAAAGAAATGTATTTTTATATTTGTGAAGAATGTTAAAGAATAAAAATGAAATGAAACAGTCTAACTGACAAAACCTAAACAGTATTTGTAAGTTAGCAATCTTTTCTAAAATCTCATAATAGCAACTATTTCCAAAATATATGCCTGAATTGCAAGAGATAATATCTTGTGGAATTAGTATATTCAGTCACCTCTAGATGTTTATGTAGTCTTCTCTGCCATAAATACTGTAAGAACAAATGAGGAGCTATAGACCAGAAGCCCAGATAATCAATGTCTGAAGCCCATTGAATTCAGGAGGCAAATATATGTCCTCAAGAGTTGAGAGCTTAGAGCAGCAGTGATTAAGCAATTTAATTTGAGTTTTCTGTAATGCCCACGAGAAGCTAAACAGGAAGAACTTATTTGTATTCTCTTCTGTGGTGAACTTCAAGCATTTTTGATAAGTGATATAAATAAGTCTCATCACAACTTCACACTGATTTAATTTTTCACCCAGAACTGTCTTCTCATCTGTCAATTGCATCAGATCAAGGAACACTGACATCACAGATTTAGACAGTTCCTCTGTATGTTTGCAATAAGGAAATTATCAGCCTTACCCTCCCTTATTTTCTCTCCCTATACTTTGCACTGTTAGACCAAGAAAAATTTGTATTTAAAGGCAATTTTGGGAGAACAAAACAAAAATATAATAATCTAAAGAAGTAATATTTTAGTCTTTTACAGATTAAAAATCTTCACTAGTGATAAAAAGCTTTTAAAAATGCATATTTCCCTAATTGTGCTCATTTATGGGAAAGAAATGATGGCTAGAAACAAGGAATACATTCTAGACTTAAACTTCATTAAATTAACAGATTTAATCTCTGTGTAAATTTCAGTAAGACTGACATATGACTACTTGAACATGGTCATGAAGCTGGTGACATTGAAAAGTTCCTGAGTGAAATATGGGCAAAGATGTATTCAAAGATAAATGATGGAAATCGACCAACTCTAAACTTTCTTTTAAAATTCAGAGGCATCTTTCCAATCCTTGCTGTATATCTTCTCATATGTTTGTCCAAGCCTTCATTTTACTAAATTCTGCCTGCATTCCTATTTCTATTTCTTTCCATTTTAATTCCCCTTTTTCTTACATTTTCCATTCATCTGCCAAGTACTTCTTTCCTCAGAAATAACTACATATGTTACTAAACAGAAGGGATAGAGTGGGATTCTCCCACTAGGCTAGGAAGAAGTAGATAGAAATCTTACAATTCTTGTGAGAACAAGAACCTTGTTGACCTGCTTGCACAAGATAAAGATTAGGATGGGGAGGGGTGTATTTATGGAAATAGGCATAATCCAGTGAATCAAGTCTTTCATACAGTTTTCCTTTGAACTGCTTGACGGCTCCATTTTATTTGATTTTTTGAATATTTTATTCTATTCTTTCATGTAAATTTTAGAGTTTTTCTACATCATTTGGAAAGAAAGAAAGCTGAGACTGCATCTTTGTTGCTGGTAAACAGCTTGACCAGCCTGAACTATTGAGAAATAACTGTATAGTGATTATGCAAATCAGATAAACTCAACCAATGAGTGTGCAGAGAAATGCATAGCTTAGGAAAAACCCATACAGGTACACATCAATAGCTGTTCAGTTACTCTGAGTTCTGATTGGCTGGAGCATGTCTATTTCTGTGTGCTATTCTTACATTGGTTAAAAGCTGAGACATACAAGACTGAGTCTCAAAATATTTGGAAAATTATCTTGATTGCCGAAAGAGTTTGGCTCTTTAAATGCACAAGAGATAAATTTAGCCACCAAATTTAACCTCTTTCATGGACTAGAGTAATGCCTTTTCATTTATTACTGCTTAGAGTTGCAGTTCAGTTGAGGAGGTGCACAATTAATAGCATAAAATGCATTTGGAAAAATTATGCCAATTCAAGAGGAAGTTATTGTCCCTGACTATTACTAAAAGGTTTACAAATTTGTTATTTAAATTATTTGAATATTCTGTAAGATAAAATTTTCACCTAAGGACTTCTGTAGGATATGAGTTGTACTTCATTTTAATATCTTGCAGTATTCATTTTATATACTAACTAGTTTGCAGCAAAATTGAGATTCTCCAAAGAACTCGTATACCAAAGACTCTAAAATCCGATATCTTCAAAAAGGGTCTTTGAAATATTTGTGAAATACCATCAGTTCCCAAATCCTCAGCAACACATTGAAACCAATCCCCTGTTAGAAGCAGCAGTAAACTTGTCTAGCTCTAGATCAGCACTCCCACACCATGTTACCCTCAATCACAGAGCTGCAGGCACAGGACTTTCAGTTTTGGATTCCAAGTCTTCAGATAACAAAGTGACATGCAATGAATTTGCTAGCCATGAAATTTGTGCTGATTTGTCAAAATACTAAATATTTCAGATTTTTAATCATACAGTGATTATATACTTTGGCTGGATCAGCTGCTTTGGGGCAAAAAAGAGAGCTCTGCCATTGGTATCAATGGCCTTAGGAATATTTAAAATCTCATTTTATCCTATAATTAATCACTATTTTTATGCTGTCAATTACTTAAATGGGTCTGAGGATCCTTTTCTTGTGGCTGTATGCAAAGGAGCTGCATGAGGGTCTTGCTAAGGAGAGGCTATTGCTGAGGAAAGTTAAAAATTAACAGTAAAAGTATAACCCAAAAAATCCAAGGAGTCTGAAAAAAGTAATAAGTTTCTGAAAAGTTCTAAGTTCATTGCCAGATGCCATTAATAAATTTGCACAGAATAACATTAATTAAGTTGAAATTATCTACATTTCTTTTTAAGTGTTTGGTTTTTTTAAACAAACAGAAGCCTGTATTTATCCCTTAATTATATGTTGCAACACAAAGTTTACATCTCTAACAGTGGCAAGTAAGAAAGGGTCTGCTAAAATTAAACTCATAAACTTTCCAGTCCCTTTGTAATACTCACCAGGCTTTGGAAAAATACAATTAAAAAAAAAAAAAAAGAAGAAATATTTCTCTAATATTCTAAATACACCAAGAATTACAGATTGATGCAGCTGCCTGAGGATTTATTGGTGAGGATTATATCAACAAAGAATTAAAGGATAAAGCCATAATGAATTTTATTTCACATGGGATCAAGAATAGAGGTGTTTTTCAAAAGCCTAAAAGCTCTGTTGTCTTTTTTACTGATTAGGATGTTTCTGATTGATCAAGACAGTTGTGTAGGCATTGTGCATTTTGATTTCTTAAGCATTTAAGAGTGTATGCCTTTTGATTGAATAATGTTCAGCATTATAAAATAGCATGTCCTAAGAATTTTGTATATGTTAGATGGGGGAGGCATGACAGGATTCCTGGAACCTTGGGTGGATCTCCATCCTGGCCCACTGCAGCAGTCTGTGCCCATTCTCAGCACCAGGATAGTCCTCCATCCCACTGGATCGAAGGGAGACTGCTGTGCTCCCTGTCCCCATGTTCAGCTGCTCTGTAGGCTGGAGATGTTTTCCCACAGGCACATGGCACTGGCAGTGCTGGGCACATATCCCAACTGTGCCTTGGCACCCACGAGAATACAAACAGCACAGCTTAGTCCTTTTCACCCTCACTGGATGATTCCACAGTGGAGTATATATATCTCCCTGGAAAAACACTGTCTGTCCAGCAGCTGATTTAAAGCCTGCAGTTTACCCAGTACACACAGACCTTTATCTCCTCCTTCAGACCTATAGTTAATCCCTCCACCAGCTGGTACTCAGACATCTTAGGGCTGCAATTCAACTTAAGGTGACCTTCCCTAACATGGAGTCCTATGGTCTAGAGTTCAGAAAAGATAGCTACAAATTCATATAAATATAGGATAAACTAAAATGGTCAAGGAGGACTCAGGCAATCGTGTCAACAGCAACTTGCTCACCTATGACCAATACTTACATGACTTACTATGACCAATACTCTTTTCTTCTGTATTATTACCTTGATTCATCTTTAGCCCTCCATTTACCCCACTTTATTCTTTCCCCTCAAAATGCTATAATAGGACCTGTACAGTCCCACAGTGCTGCCTTATGTATTCCAAATTTCAGTTCCACCTCCACCCCGTGGTTACTTCTGTATCCCTTTAGTTTGTATGACATTATGGAAATAATTTCTTTTGTTGAATAATCGTAATGGTTTTCCTGTAATAATCCTTGGAGCAGTCAATTTCATACTCTGTTTTCACAGATTAGGTTACAAATCATGGGGTTCCTTCATCCTTCAGAATGCTGACTCTCTTGTAAAATCTATTTGTGTTTAATTTGCCTAGTCTTTAGTAAAATAATTTAATATCAAACATAGAAAAGGAAAAACACTACCAAAAACCCAAAAAAAAAACCAACCAAACACACCCCAAAGCATGTTGCAAAAAGCACACAAAATCACAAGGAAATAAAATAGCAATGTAAATGCCTAAGCTGCACAAATAAAGTGGAAGAAAATCTGAATTTCTGGAGACAAAGGAATGTGCTTAATACCAGCTGTATCTGTTCCAAAACTAGCATGCCTTTAATTACCTGCTTAAAACTGACCCTGGAAAATCTCATAAGCAAATTGAAATAAATTGGGGTAGCTTGGTAATTTCTGTGGGTTGCCAGCGATAAAACAGAAGTCCCCCACAGATAATCTTCTCCCTATGGCATGAGATTCATTTTGGGGTCTGATAGAAGGAAAATATTTTCTTGCATATATAACAGCAGGTGACTTTGAGAAAACTGAAACTGTTGGACAGACAACCCACAGCTGCAGGAAGTCCTCAACGAGTCTCCTTGAAAACAGTCTTCATAATGTGATATTTGATGGAAATAAATAGAGGAAAAAGTGGTTTTTTGAATCAAAGCAAGACTGAAATTGTATCCTATTTTAATGTTGCTATTTCATGGAGAGAAAAAATACAATACTGGAAATACATTTATTGTAAAAGTTTAAGCACAAACCGTATTAGAACGACTGAAGAAATTGTAAGAAAATATGTATATCTAAACTGTGAAAAAAAATTGCACAAGAAGGGCTGTTTTTGCATTGAGGGCCTGGAAGCTGCAATTAGGGAACCAAGATGATAAAGTTCACTTAAGCTAGGATGACTTAAGCTAATTAAGTTCTGGGGTGGCCATGTAGGCTATATGATTGACTTGTTCTTGGTAGAGATTTCAAGTCAAATGGAATGATGTACATAACAAGGTGTTCCCTGCTCTCATTTGGAACAGTATTTCAGCAGTATTTATGTGTATTTACAGAAACAGTGGTTTTTCCTTGCAGCACAATCTCTGGACTCTTAGGTACGCTAAACTGCATTTTTGGCAAAATTACCTTTCAAAATAGAGCAAATTGCTTCTCCTGAGAAAATTTCCTGTTAATGATTTGAGCTATTTAACTGAAATAAACAGGAAATACTCTTTCAAGTTATTTAAGTAAAGAGATAGGCTGGGTGTGGGGGTGTGATTAGGTTTTATCTTTTTCTGAAAGGACAAATGGCCACAGCTGCAGATGATTCAGGATGAGTCAGCACTGCCTTGCTGCCTGATGGCTTTCTCTAAGAGTTCAAGGATTATAAAATACAGAGCCAGGAAGGAGCTGTTCCTCAGAGAGGTCAGTGAAGTTTCTGCAAGACAGCATGTCTCTGTGGCTGTACTTTACATCTTGAATAGCAAATGGCTGTTTAGTTTACATAGGTTATATAAAATATGTCATCCTTTCACTGCGGGTCTATAAGGTTTAGAGACACTCCAACTTCTTTTGTTTTCTATTTGTTTAGCATTCTGGAGATTAATCAGCTATCTTCAGTGTATAATTATTCTGACTAAGAATTCTAGTCTCTTTAGCTATCATTTCAATGAAATCTGTGTCTTTAAAGAAATAACAGAAGCCTAGTATTATCCAATCCACATGAAATATTGTCAGTAGAGATACAAACACTAGGGCTAATATAATAATATTTTGTTTATTTCACACCAAAGTATTTTTTTAAAATAAATCTATTTTAAAATGGCAATATTTGGGACTGCTTACATGAGGTCAGAATTATTAACTAAAAATAGCTGTAATATTCCAAAGTCTTCCTCTTAAACACCAGCTTTTGCCATGGAATTAAAAATGAGAAAAAAAAAATGATTTTCAGTGAAAACTTAGATTATATTTGACTAAATATTCAGATACTTCATGCCTTACTTGCAAGAAAGAATACATGTGTGCTGCCTTACAATAAGGTTACTGTAGAAGTTGTTGGGGATCCATAGCACAGTGTTACTGACATCAGTGCCAGGGATTAGTCAAACAAAAGCCATGAAATTACTCCTGCCAGCATCTGCTTGGTCAGCCTTTGGGTAGGTGGTGATGAATAATCACGTCTGACTTAGACGCCCTCACACCCTCCCTTTGCTGGGATGGAAGGGATCACTGTAAGTGCAGGGTGTGCTACAGAGCACGGGGTTCGTGCAAGACACCTCTTCAGGCTGCTCACAGCCTCCTTCCAGATTTTGGGTTGTGGGGACCAGCCTGTGCTGGTGAGTTTGAAGATGCTGGGACCAGGACTGCATGAGGGCTGAAGAAGATCTGGCTGAAGAAGGCCAGAACTAATCATCCAGGAGCATCAAATCAGGGGTACAAGGAAAGGTCAGCAAGCAGCCCAGGCTGGCCAGAGCATGGGGTAGTGCCCTCAGCTGCCAGAGCACTGTCTTGTGATAGGTGAGCAAGATGGGCAGGCTGGGGCTTCATTGAAAGTCTGGTGATCTCCAAATGCAGAGTGGGAGTTCAGGTCTGAGGTGAAGCCAGAAGCCCACTCAGTTCATTGGTGCTCCTGGAACCTTGGCACCAAGGAGTAATTGAAGCAGAGTGGTAGCCACTTCTATCTTGCTTGGTCTTGCTCTTGCTCTTCAGAGTAGCATATTGATTAAAGCAAAGTTCTCTGTTGAGTCTATGTGCTTGAACACTACTTTATAGATTTTTATTTTTGTCTCCAAGAAAGGGATGTGTTTTCTAGCTGAGTTGCAGAAATATAACAGCGTGATGCACAAAATATCACAGCAAAGTACAAACCATGAATACCTTGCTACAGTTGATTTCTGTGAGTTTTTTTATGTTGCTCTGGAAGGGTCCATTATCAGAATGTAGAAAGTTGCAATCACAGCTGCTTTTCCATGGATTAATTAAATAGAATAACAACCTGAAGGGCTGAAAATCAGTAGACAGACCGTTTAATTTCAATTGATTATGAATTGGAAATGATTCCACATTTGCCTTTAGCTCTTCTACTAAGATTGTTCAAAATGTCTGGTTGTTGTGTTATCTAGTGTAATCACTCTATTATCTTCCACTGATCTGTAATAAATTTCCATGGCCAGCTAGTAAAAACAGGCTTTTAACTTTTCATACCAAAGTAGATTCTTGCAGGCTTAGTGCTGTGCTTTAGCTTTATGTGTTCTGTTGTAATAAAATAGTCATAAAAAGAAAAAGAAGCATAATCTCAAAAAAAATTTATATTTTTTTAAGTTTACATTTTAAATCATTTGCATTGCAGTGATACAGTCAGTGTTTCTCTTGTGCTAGACATCTCCTACTAGAAATAATTGCATGCAATAATTACATGTAAACAAGATTAATTGCTTAGGTGTCTACAAAAGATTTTACTGATTTCCAACCTTGTTTGAATGCATAATCTTATGAAGGTGACATTGGGCTAATTTCTCTCAAAATGATCTGGCTGTCCTAAAAGAGAGAAAACCTAAAGTGAAGCTGTTTGGTTATAGTGTAGGTGATCACAATACTATTTCCTGCTAGGACTTGTGCTTCAAACATAGGGAAATTGCATCCATGGATCACTTTCAGGTAGCAGGTGTCTTTTTTCTGAGGAAAATAAAGCAGAAATTGGAGGATAGTGCATGCTAATTGATTGTAAAACAGAAATGAGTGGCGTGAAGTACTAGAATAGCTTCTAGTTTTACAAATTAAATATTTTCTCTACTGTCTTTGGATTTTAAAACCTTCACCACTGCTCTCCAGTGCTTGGAGAAAACCACCTAAGGAAAGATTCCATGGAAATTAGCAAATTGATGAAGTAAACTCAATCTAAAACTTACCTGATTAATTAAATGTGTGAATTTCTAAATTTAATGGAAACCTAGCTAATATAATCATGACTCTTGCAGGCTATTATCTCTTGAAGTAAATATGTACTTGATAGCGATCTAGATTTTACTGACAGTTAAAGGCAAGTAACTTTCTGAATATAGTCATCACTGCAATTTGAGAAATCCTGAACAGGACCTGCCTTGGTTGTGGGTTTGCCATCCCTAGCTGAGAGTGTTAGCCTGAAAACATCTACTAACAAGGATAGTCAAGGACAGCACCGTGTTCCAGAGCCATTCATTCTCTTGGCTAGGAGGGGAGTGTAAGGATGTCAGCTTGGATAAAGACCACTGTGTTTGGATAGAAATATTCCACGCGTTACACCTGCACTCCCTGTCATATAGAAAAGAAAGAGAGGGTCAGATGATGTTCTGGGATATGAAAGATTGATTTGAACTCCTACTTTTTTTGCCTGAATAACTACAAGCTCTTACATGTCCCAGATGCTCTCTGGGCTGAAAGATATTAAGAATGAGGATTTCTCAATATTTATTCAAATTCTTCCAAGTTTTGTAAAACATTGAAATGCAGACAAGCAAATGAAGAGAAGGGCTCCATATCCTAGTTGTAACCTGCTGGAATAGACTCAGTGTGTACTTAAACTAGTAAATTAATCAGACTTGCCACCTTCTATCAACAAAACTGTGAACACTTACAGAACAGTCCAAATCCATGTTAAATTCTTTTCTGTAACTAGGTAACCATATCCAAACTATGTATTATGAAAGATGTTCTATTGTGTTTGCCACAGTGTGTCAGGACATTACTTGAGAGTGCTGACTGCTCTAGGACAAAACCAGACCAGGATTCTTACAATTTAATAGCTATGGGTGACTAGATTTGAGCATCTAGGAAGCTACTTACATTTCCTGACAGTAATAATGACACAGTTTCATGTAACATTCTGTATTTCAGGGATGCATAAAATAAGTTTTATTAAATATATCTTATACAAGCTAGAATATGGCACATTCCACCAATATTCATATTTTATGCCTAATTTTTTCTACCTAAATTTAATTTAATTAAATTCTATCCTTATTTCAGAGAAATTATCTACAAAGTTCATTATATTGTTGATTGGGCTTTGAACCTTTGAACTTCAGAAAGAAACCAGCACAACACAGAAAGCAGTACTGCACAGGGAAAGAAGCATTCTCAGGAAAGAGCTTACTTGGGGATTGTAAACAAACAAAACCAGCAAAACCTAAGTGGCACAATGGGTGAGCACATTAAGGAAGGTCTCAGTCTGTATGCCACATAACATCATGCTTCTCAAAGGAAAAGGGGGCAATAATGTGACAGTGGTGGTTTAGAGAGTGGGAGCTCCCTGCAGAGCAGCCTTGGGGCATGGGAGCCTGTCACGGTCACCTACGAGCTCCTGGCAGCTGAAGCAAGATCTGAGCAGCTTCTGGAGCAGTAGTGCCAGTGCTGTGCTTGCTGGTCCACACTCCTTGCTGTGTTTCCAGCTCAAGGGCAGGTTAGAGCCAGCTTGCACCGTGAAGCTGTATGTTACCCACACTATCCCTACTCAAACCTTTCTCCTAAGGGAGGTTTTTAGTGCAGTAGCTTCTTTACTTCACATATTAATAGCCTTGGTTATTCACAGTAAAAAAAATATAGTGCCATCTTTCCTTATACAACTTTTCTTTTTCTATGCAGTTGTGGAACACCAAACAGTTTCATTAAGCAACAACAGGCAAGTAGATCTGTAAAGGTGTGTTAGCATCTCAAAGCTATTCCACTGAGAACCTGACAAAGATTCTCATGTGAAGAATCAAGCTGAAAATTATTAGACGAAATAATCACTGACTTGAGAATGAAAGAAAAGGACAAGATAAAACACATCAAATGTGTTTGCTGAGGGCAGACAGAACATATGGCACAAGTGAAGAATTATCAGAAATACTTTTTTATTCATACATTGAATTAATTTGAAATTTGGAACAGTGAGCCTACCTTACTACTGATAGATGTATAAGTATGTGAGTGTATCAAACGTGCATCCAAATGTGTTAGTAATGGAACAACAGGAGCAACTTATTCATATTGGAATAAAGGGTACAACTAGTATTTTTAAAGTATTTATACCTAATGGCTATAAGGAAATATACCAGTGATATATATACACTAGATACATCCTTATTGATGTAGGGATCACTAATTCTTTGTACTAGTTCCAAATTGTATAATGTCTCCTTGCAACATCAGCAAACACAGCAGCAAGCTGTACAAACTACAGTAAAATTATAGCTTCAACTGCCTGACAGTTCTCATCTTAACTTCCTTGCTTTTATCATTATTTTAATTTTAAATGGGCTGATCAGGAGAAAGCACAGTCTAAGCAGACAGTTGTCAGAAATGTGCTTACCACCGTAATGCAATTGAGAATTCAAGACTGAGTATTTTCAGCTTGTGGGAATATAAAATATTCCCACATTAAAGTGTAAAAGAAATCAAAGTTGGAGAATATTTTATAGGTTGTAATTCACTCTAAAGAGTTTATATTTTAGAAATATTAAAAGCAGAAAAGCAAAAGCTAAGGACTATGCCAAAACCTGGAATTAAAAAGGACACTGAGATGAAATAGACACTGAAGCTGCAGATCACATATGTGAACTTTCCTAATAACTTTCTAAACAACCTGGAGCAATTGATTCTTCTGAATAAAAAACAGTAAATTAATTAGATTAAAAATAACTGAATACTAAGCCAAACACGCAGCAAACTGACGTTTTATTTCTGAGTACTCTCTGCCAACAAACTGCAGTCTTTTCTTGTGACAATTGTTATTCAGGGATTCAATTAGCAAACAAAGAAATCTGAATGTATGTATTTTGAATGTATTTTGAATTCAGATTAAGTAGCCATTCACACTTGTAGAACTTCATGGAGTAGAAGCAAAACCATAAAGAAAATAATAAGAAACTATTATTACTATTTTAAAATTATGTAAATCCAAATCTGTTCAAAGGCAGTATAGCAAGTATATTCTTAAGATGTCAAAGTAAGTCCCCAGTAGATCAGAAGATGCCTGCTTCTATTCTCATATCTTAAAAAATGCAAAGGATTTCTAAAGGAGAATAGATGGGTAGATAGATAATAGATGGGTATTTGTGCATGCCATACAGTAAACACACATCTGTAATTGTCTTGTTACTTCAAAATTCCCTCTCTAAATTTTCCTCATTTGGTGGATATAGCCACATGTATTGCTCATATATAGAAGACCATTTTTAACCATTATAATGCTTTCAGATGGGCTCAGTGCTTCTCAGTATTTATAAGTAGGTTGGATTTTACAGATGGGACAGATGAGTGGGAATGATCATGATGAAAATTGAGGATCAGGTTTTGAGTAGGAAAAATGTCTTTGAAAGAATACTGGTATTTCATGATTCTTCTAGTATGGCTGGGTTCTAAAAGATGACTTAGATATATATGGTAATGAAGTATGTCAGTGATTATGAGAATTTCTTTTCTTTGTCAGCTCTTCTGCAGAGATTTCATTCTCTCTTCATCCTCCTCTCTATTCTCCTTTGCAAGGTTTTTTCAGAGCAAGAAAAAAACCCGTTTTTTTTTTTTATGAGTACCATGAAGGAGAGATTCAGGCTGCTTCTAGTTCTACTGCACAAAAAGACAAAGAAAACCAAGAAAGAGCAGCTAAGAGGCTTTGGGTGTGCTGTTCTGCTTTCCTTAGTGTTGAAGGTGACATGGTTAAGATGGGGAATATACACAAACACACAAAATCCTTTGTTCCTCCTTCAGCAGAGAGAGCCATGGCCTGTGCAAATAGAATGTGAGGAAAGAAGATGGTTCAGTCTAAGCAGACCCAATATCCTCAGCCAAAGGTGAAATAGGCAGTTGATTGCATTAAAAAGTGGGATACTTTGGTCCTGGTTTCAGTCAGATGTATTTATTTTTCACATATCATAACTCCCTTCTTTGGGAGCAGGCAGACCTCATCTCTCCCTCGTGCTCCCATTTTTTTCCACAGCAAGTAAGTCAATGTTATTATTTCTGAAAGTAGTCTCTACCTAAAATATAGCTGTTATGCAAGCCTCAGCTAATATATTCATTAACACTCCTTGTTATCCAGCTCTGCTTGGTTGTTCCCTCTGGTGGCAAGTTCCTTGAATAATATTCAGTTGTTAGCTTTAGAATAGGACTAGTGCTTTTCCAGACTAAATTTTAATCAGTAGCATAGGCAGAAGGAAGATTTTTGGGTTTGGTATTGTTACTTTCTGTGTGGAAAAAACTGCGTACTCGAGGACTTGTGCTTGAAATTATCAAAAATGTGGAATGGTTGCAGTTTGGGGTTGGAGCTCCATAAAATAATACTGCAGAATGGAAGAATACCTGCTGGCTCACCTAATTCTGTAATTTCATCCTCTGGCAGATATTCAAAAGCTCTATTTGTGTGCTTATTTAAATTTCCATGTCAGTATATGTAGTCCATTCTGCCCATTAATTACCTCAGAATTAAAGTCCCGAATTTCTCATACATATTCTTTAATTTTCCAGTGATAATACAATATCCAACTTTTTAACACTCCAGAATGTTTCCATAGCACCTTTCTTATTTTGAAAGTCTCATGTAATAGAATCTTGCCTTCTTATTTTTTATAGATGTCTTTCCAAGCTTGCTGGCAATTTTTATGAATGTCATTAACAATTAATAAACATATTTTTAATATCAAAGGTCGATTTCTTACCAGTTTTGCACTGTCTGATAATCATTTATGCCTATAAGCTAGTATAAGCATAAGTACAAGCTAGTAATATAAATTGGAATAATTTTAAAACCACTTAACACAGGAGTAATTGGCAGTAAATAGTGCAAGGTAATGGACATGTAGGTGATAGACACACAATTATATTAAAAGAATCAATAAAAGCTCTTCCAAATTACAACCGTGGCATAAACAAAATAGAAAAAAAAATCAATAAACTTAAAAGTACCCTTCATTGTCCTTTAAAGTGCTAAGTAAAAAGAAAAAATCCTACATCATAACTTTAATAACAGAACAACCTGAGCTGTGTTACACAACTGAGATGATAATGGTTTCCAGTGACATGTGTACAATATTGCAACTCCTTTTAGCCCTGATGTCGAAATTGTGGTTCAAGGTCCCACTAGAATTCAATTGCTGCTGTTCATTAAAAAAAAAAAAAATCCTACATGTTTTTGCCTATAAGCCTAAGCTAAGTGACCACAAAAATGTTGTTACTTACCAAAACTAAAAATAAGATAGGCAATTGCAGAAGGGAAAAAAATGGGGGGGGGGGGGGAGTGGGCAGGAGAAGGCAGGGATGGCAGAGGTGACAGAAAATCAACTCTTCCTATTATTTTTCTAATTCTCTATTTAACCATGTTTAAGGATTAGGTAAATATATGTTAAGTAATTAAGTTGTTTGGTTGTTGTTTTTTTTAACTAAGAATATAATAGGAACATAGAAAACTGTGATTATGACACTAAACATAACAGGAATTAATATAAAAATAAATAGAAAAGCAATATGTAGATTGTACTATTAATTCCTGTTCATTCAGTGAACAACTTTGTTTAGAAGTATTTTTTAAATTCCCAGAGCATATTCACTGTTTGCAGTAAAGTGCTGCAGAATCTCACACATCTGACTTGGAACTTAGTTCCAGCTTGTCACATAGTACACCCAAACAGAGACTGTGGAGAATTACAACATTTGTTTACAGCAGGTTGGACAGATGTTCTGATGTCCTCTTTATCCAGGTGTGCAATGATGAAATTACTCTTTTTTGCCATAAAAGAGTGAATCAACGTACATAAAATGAAATTTCTGAGATGTGAGTGCATGAGATATGCAATGTGAGGACAAGATACTGGGATGCCAATAGGACACAGCAGTGGAACTCAAGGCATTATGTATTTTTGCGAAATAAAATACTTAAAATCATTGACAAACCTATTCTGAGAAAATGCCTAGAGTGTTCTGCCTATCTTTGAAAGAAAACTCAATTTTTTGTTTTTAAGTAAAAGAAAACTTCAGCCTGTCTTGTCATGTGTTTATTTTAAGCCCAACTGGAAATTAAGCACCACATGGCTGCTTTCTCAACCCTCTTTTTTCCCCTGCCCAACCTGATGAAATAGGGAGGAAAATCAAAGTGAAGCTTGTACATTGAGATAAGAACAGTTTAGTAATTGAAAATAAATTGAAATTCAATAAAAATGGTAAATTGGTAAATAATAGTAGTAATTATAAGAAAGAGGGAAAAAACCCCAAGTATTTCACAATGGTATTGCTCACTGCTTGCTGACTAATGCCAGATCCCCCATCCCAAATCCTGATCAGTCGCCCTTGGGGTAATTCCCATCTGTTCTTGCAGGGGCATGGTGCTCTGTGGTGTGGAATATCCCTGTAGTCAGTTCAGGTCACCTGTCCCAGCTGTTTTTTCTCACAGTTTCTTTTGCATTCCTCCTTGCTGGCAGAGGATGAGATAAGAAAAAAGTCCTTGACTTTGGATAAAAACCACTAAGCACAAACCAAAACCTCAGTGTGTTATCAACAACATTCTCATTCCAAAACCAGAACACAGCACTGTAATAGCCACTGAGAAGAAATTAACTCTAGCTGAAACCAGGACAACGCATTAGAAAAAGAAAAGAAAGAAACTCAGCAAAACAAAGCAAACAAAAAGCCCCAACAAACACCACTTTGTGCCTACAGAGGAAATCTGTATATGTTTGATATCTGTTCGAGGTATGTCTGAGTTCAAGCCTTAGCCAGGTAGTGTTTATGGACTCCAGAATCAGAAGTTTGATTGGTCCTATCAGTTTATGCAAACACTGAGAAAATGGGAAAAGATATTTCAGGAAGGTGTGAACATTATGTGGATGAACTAATAGAGAAGTGAAAGCATAACTAAGAGCAAGCGTTGAGATGGAGGAAGCACATCATGTAACATTGGATTATTGAAGAAAACAAATTGTTGGATATCAAAATGCTAAATGCAAATGAAATGTTACTAAGCAGAAAGGGTGAGACAAAGTTAAAAAAAGATAGTGAAAAAATGTTGCCCTTCAAAGACAACTTACAGGGATTTAACAGAAGAACCTATTACCAGACAAGCAGAAAAGAGAAAGGAGGGAAAAAAAAGACAACTTCATAGAAAACACATCAGTTTTAATTGGTTGGGAAAAAAGTCAAAAATATAGTAAAAAAATTAAATGAGACAGCTGTAAATGTGGTATGCTGAAGATTGCCTAAAGCAGCAGGGTGCCCAGTGCCAACTTTGACTACAAAGTTTCAAAATCATTGGGATCTGCAAATGATTTAAGTACAGTAACTTTGCAGCACTTGTTATTTCCAATTTCTGTGACAGCAAGCTAATCCTTTGCTGGTTTATCAGGAAATACCTTTCTTTTTTGTTTTTTTTTTTTTTAAAGTAGGTTTGCAGAAAAATACAGTTTTAGAAGCTAAATTTTTCTTTAGCGTACACAATTTCTGACTAAAAAGACTGATACAGTGTCATTTCCTACTTGCAGTATTTGTAAGGTCTTTCAGGATACTTAGGACGTTAGATCTCTGCATTTCATTAACCTAAGTGACAGAATTTTTTGCTAAATGATCTTGTTACAGAAAATGAAAGAAGTGGGGACTTGAGCTGTCCCTTTTTTTCATGCAAAACAACAAAAAATGAAAAATGTGGATATGTTGCCTTGAAATATACCATTGTATCATGTACTTGATATATTCAACTTTATATCTCAAAGTTTATTTATATTTAGCTAATGACAGATCTAAATTTTAGAAGTCTACTTTTGAGTTAGTCTCATCTCATTGCAGAGAAATAGGCTGCTCTTGGACACCATTGCTGTAATCATAAAGTAGCTACCTAAAAGAGATCAGTTGAGCTGTATTTATTTTATACCATTGTTTTTGTTTTTGTTTTTGTTTTGTTTTTTTTTCCTAAGGACCTGAGATGAAGAGTTCAGCTGTTTGAAGTAAATCCCACACAGGTTATCTGGAATAGGACATCCCTACTAGATGCTTTATGAAATAGTAGGGAAGAACAAATGCTTCTTTCCTCCTCACATAAACAACAAATACTGACAAAGCTTCTTTTTCACTTAATGTCTCTTGGCAAGAGATATTTGCAAGACATAGCTGCTCACTCTAAGCCAAAGCATCCTTTTTTCATGAGGAAAATGATGAGACCAGGTGAAAAAAAAATGTGCCAAAACTGGCCACTTCCTTTAGATTTTCCCTTTCTACTTAACACATATATGACTTCTATTAAGTGGTTAATTATTTTATCAGCTCCCATGATACTGTACTCATGGTTCATGTACTTTCCTTGTACCTTGGAAAGCTATATTTAGATTTTCAGTGAACCTGTCTTCATGTTAACAGCTCCTCAAAATCTCTTTCAGTCCCTTGAGTTTCTTTTGCTCTGCTCTAGCCAGGTAACACCATCTGTATCAGCTCAGAGTCAGCTAGTACTTTTTCCATCACAATTGCAGAATCACAGAATGGGTCAGGTTGGAAGAGACCACTGGAGGTGCTCTGATCCAAACTCCCTGCTCCAACAGGATCATCCTAGAGCACATGGCATAGTACTGTGTCCATGTGTTGAACATCTCCAGTGAGAGACTCACCTTCTCTGGGAAATCTGTTTCAGAACTCAGTCACTTGCACAGTGAAGAAGTTCTATATTCAGGTGGAATTTCCTGTGCATCACTTTCTGCCTCTTACCTCTTGTCACATTGCTTTCACCACTGGAACAAACCTGGCTCCATCCTCTGGACACTCTGCCTTCAGGCACTTTTAGACCTTGATGAGATCTGCTCTCAGTCATCTCTGCTCAAGACTAAACTGGCCCAGCCCCCTCAGCATTTCCCTGTAAGAGAGATGCTCCAATCCCCTAATCATCCCTGTTTCCCTCTGCTGGACCTGCTCCAGGAGCTCCATGTCTCTCGTCCTGAGGAGCCCAGAACTGGACACAGCACTCCAGATGTGCCTCACCAGGGCTGAGCAGAGGGGCAGGGTCACCTCCCTGACCTCTGGCAATGCTTTTCCCAGTGCACCCCAGGATACCTTTGGCCACCTGGGCCCCCAGATCACTGCTGACCCATGGACAGTTTGTTGTCCACCAGGACCCCCATGTCCTTCTCTGCAGAGCTGCTTCCATCAGGCCAGCCCCCAGCCTGTACTGGTGGGCCATTCTTCTGCAGGTACAGGATCCTGCATTTGCCTTTGTTGAATTTCAGACAGTTCCTCTCTGCCCATCTCTCCAGCCTGCCAAGATCCCTCTGAGGGGCTGCACAGCTCTCTGGGCCACTCCTCCCAGCTTTGTGTCACCAGTGAACTTGCTGAGGAGGATCTGTCCCTTCATCCAAGCCACTGATGGGCAAGTCAAACAATAATTGAACCTTGGGGGACACCACTAGTGACAGGCCCCCAGTTAGATTCTGTGTCACTGATAAAACCATTTGGGATCTGCTGTTCAGCCAGTTCTCAATCCACCTCACTTCCACTCATCCAGTTCACACTTCCTGACTTTGCCTATGAGGATATTGCAAAACACAGAGATACAAGTGTTGCTGAGGACAAGGTAGACAATACCCACTGCTCTCATCCATCCAGGCAGTTGTTTCATCCCAGAAGACAATCAAGCTGGTCACAGTAGATACAGGTAAGCAGGTGGTTCATGTGCCACCTTAAGGCACAGTCTTGCTTTCTGTGGCTTTGCTTTATATTTATTTCATCTCTATTGCAGCTGAAAGCCATGTCTTCAGTAAAATAAAACGCCTTGTTCTTGTCACACATTGTATACCAGAATATTTCCTGCACACATATGTGTGCCTTGGCTGATCCTTACTAACCCTGCCTATTGATTTATAGCTCAGTGGACAATGTTGCTCTACTCCCTGTCACATATCCTACCATATTTGTCTCCTCTATTAGGGGATCCTTTCTCCTGGTGACAAAGAGAATCTAATACATTAACTTACTAAGTTCTTTCATAATTATTTACAAAATTTTCAAATAGTGTCCAAGAAGCTAAAAATATTCCGTAAGTTTAAGGAGATTGCTTCTCCTGTAATAAATTAATCTGGGAGATAAAGATGATCCCTTTTGTTTTCTGAGTAGGACAATAAACTATGGACTATCTCTATGTTCTATTGGCCTCGATGGTAAGAAAATTTGTGCTAATATATGGTAGAAAAGACATAAATAGATAGTCAAAACTAAAGTTTTTCTAGTTTCTTCTGCCATTTTTGGAATTATTTTGCATTTCACATGTTAACCACAAGGATAAAATCAAACAAGAATGAGACATAGAGTTTACCTTTGATGATTTTTTTTTAGAATGACAAACCATATTCTATTTGAAGGTCTCATTCTTTCAGAAAATTACCTTCCAGGGTATTTTTGTGTTGTAGGACTCTGATTTATAAATACGGTCTACGTAATTGGAAGTTTTCAAGCTATTCCATTGTTGTGGCTTTGTCTTGAATTTTTGTTTAGTGCTGTTTCATATTCATTATTCTACATATTATTTGCTACCTCATTTATTTCAGAAAGTGCTCTCTCATACCAAACTGCACTGTTGCAATTCATAGATGTCTTCTCTTTATGTATATGCTTGTCAGCTGGTCTATGACTTAGTACAGTAGGACAAACAATTAATGAACCTTTTTCAATTTGATGTTGTTATGATACCCTTGCAAATTTTTATACTGCTGCACTCATACTCTTGGTGGAGCTTTTGTTTTATTTATCAGATTTTGCTAAGTATATGCACAGTTTTTATTATCTGTATTTTAAACACATATAAAGCAGTGTCAGCAAAGTAAAAATGATCTCATAAATCTTACTGTTTTTCAAAGAGCAGAAAAGTGTCACACACAACACCATAAATATAAACCCATTTGTTTCTACAGTAAAATATGCATTTTTACATTTATGTAAGTGTTGGGCTATGACTACCACTTCCACTTCTAATAGCTAAAAAGCAAAAGTTGTTAAGAAAAATAAAACTTAGTCTTGTAAAACATGTGTCTGAAAGTACTATGCATGCAAAAAGAAGTTCTGGGTATTATTGTCTATCTATCCACCGAAATTTCTGTTATCAAAAGAAAATACTGAAACTGATGAGGAAAACTAGATACCTAAACACTTGAGCTACTAAACATTAATCACATGCATAAAATGCTACTAAATATTGTTAATGTGTAATAAGGAACGTGGATTTTTATTCTTCATTTTTACAAGTTTCCCTCTTTAGTTCTGTGCTTGAAGAATCTACTTTCTTCCCATTTGGAAAGGAGATTCCTAGCTAGGGTATAAGCAGTCAATGAATCTTAAAGCCATCCTATTTTTTGTATTTGAAAATATGTCCTGGCTACAAGATATTCAGTACTGTGAGGAAGGGGAACTCAGAATTTCCTACAGAAATTGTTCAATTTTTGCTTTATTGCACAATAAAATTCTTATAGAGCCATTAGGAGCATGACTAGATGTCCAAAGTATTTAGCTGCTCAACTACAATTTGGTAAACCTGGCATTTACTGCATTGAGTGTTCTTGGTGTTTTGCATTCAATGCATTTACAGAAACATGCAACCTGTCTGAGAAATTGTGATCCATTTCTTTCTCACTCTCACTGTAGCCTAGTGAATGTTCAAGTAAAAATGCAATAGCTTCAACAGAAGGGAATGACATCACCTAACAGCCACCACCCTGCAAAGTGCTTTCTCTCTCCTTGTCTCCTTAGCAGCCACCTGGTAAAGAAAGGAACTGACTTAGATCTCCTGAGGCAGTGAAAGCAGACCTCTGTTAAGGACAGGTCAATTGTGTGTTTCTTTGCACAGCAGTAAGCAGATGTGATAGACAACTCCAAGGTATGGAATAATTGAATTGGTCTTAGAATTAGACACTCCATATTTTTAAAACCAGGAAGTGACAGAAAATAATCACTCTTCTTCTATCTTTTTTTTTTTTTTTTTTTTTTTTTTTTTTTCTCTAATAAAAAGAAACAAGCAATACATTTTATATGGATTTAAAAGCTGTTTATATGAGGTTTATGAAGACTCTCTTTGGGACCAGTTTTGAATTTCATAAACTGCCTGAGAACAATGGAAACTGATACAAATTATTGAAATGAGAGTGCACTGAAGTGTGAGCAAAAAAGATCCCATATAAATATTCATTTTATTCTTCATGAGTTACTGCAAAAAGCTGTTAAATCTAAGTAGGTTAAAGGAGAGCTTTATATGCTGACTTTTAAAAATGCTGCACTGTTTTATGACAGAAACAGTTGGTAAGAGATTCTTCACCCAAGGGGTGGTTGGGCACTGGAACAGGATCCCCAGGGGAGAGGTCACAGCACTAAGCCTGACAGAGTTAAAGATGTGTTTGGATAATGCTCTCAAGCACTTGAAGGATGTCCTGTGCAGGACCAGGAGTAGGACTTCAATGATCCTTGTGGATCCCTTCAAACTCAGAATATTCTGTGATTTTGTGATTTTAAGGTGGAAATGTAAGAGTGTTGTTTTTGCTCGTATGCTGGCGAGATGCAATCTTTAGGGTAAATGCAATTCTATATACTCAGCCTGCATTTAGATGATTGCTAAATATTCTTTTCTTTTTCCTTCCCAAGACACAAAAGGGTTCTTTTTGCAACCAAAGTAAACAGCAGATTAGGAACTGAGATTGAACATGATATAATGCTTGATCATCAACTTTAAAAGGAGAAGAAAAGCAAAAAGTTCTGGAGAAATACCATAAGGAATCTATTAACTGACTTAGAAATGTGACTATGAAGACAGTTCTGATAGACCTAAATCATAGCAGCTCTTCTTCTAGATGTGACTCTGCATTGTCTATTTTCTTCTTTAAAGTTTTGGTGGGGTTTTTTTTAAGAATTTAAATAGAATAGAAATTTAATCCAAAGAAAACCAACAAAAAAATTCTGATTGCCAAAGAGTAAGTTGGAATTGTTCAATTTTCTTCTTTATTTGTCCTTATTAATTCTTCTTTCTTCAGCTTTTCTAAACTGTATGGATAATACTCTGTGTCTCTGATCTTTGAAGAGTTATTTACTACGTTTAAAAACTGATATACCTTTTTATTTCATTAATTTGCTAGCAGCTTCTGTCCACTAAAAGCTTCTCTGCAGCAAAGTATCAAGCTAAGCAAACTTCTTGTGCAAAGAATTTGTCTGTAGTTCTCAGAACATTCAAGAGCATTTTATGAATGCCCATAGTCCAATGACTAAGGTGGAGGAATATCTACTAGTCATGGATCTTCAGGGAGTGATTTATTACTGCTAAATACAAAAGAAACACAAAAAGCCCAGGTGTTGACATTATAAGGTATTTTCTCATGTAATTAACAGAAGAAAAATTATTTGCTGAATAAGTTAATATTGATTAAGGTGGACACCCTATATGTTTTTAAAATAAGCTTGCTGTTAGCTATAAAAAATAGAATTAATATGAAAATGAACAGAATTTTTTTAAAAGGTAATTTTTTTCCTGAAATAGCTCAAATTATTTGCTGTGTTAAAACAACACATATAATTATCTTGATACCATTAATCTTGTCAGTCTAATTTTCTGTGCTTATGTTTAAAGCAAAGTAGTGGGCCATTACTTAATATTTCAGATTCACCCACCACTGAAGTGAATGGAATTTGGTATTATTCATGCAGTGTGCTAAGGACAAAAAAAAAAAAAAAAAAAAAAAAAAAAAAAAAAAAAAAATTTAAAAATCAAATGCACATATTTATTTAAAAATCGAATGTAAATGTGTCCTCTTTCAGGTTAAAACCATTGCCCTTTGTACTGTCACTCTCTGCTTGTATAAAAATTCCTCCCCCTCCTTTCTGTAAGGCCCCATAAGTTACAGCAAGGTAAGCCTCCCTGAAGCATTTGTCCCATGGTGTACAGCCCCAGCCATCTCAGCCTTTGTAGGAGAAGTCTTTAACTATCTTCATGGACCTTCTCTGAACCCACTCTAAGGTTCAAGTCTCTCTTGTGTTGAGGACCCCAGAGCTGGATGCAGCGCTCCAGGTAAGGTCTTGTGACAGGGAGAATAATTTCCCTCAGCCTGCTGGCCATTACTGCTTTGATTCCAGGAGGAATTTGGCCTTGTGGACAGTGAGCTCACACAGTTGTCTCATATCCATCTTTTCATTCCCAAGAATCTCCAAAGTCCTTCTCCTCAGGGCTGTACTAAACGACTTCTCCCTGTTTGCCCTCATGTATGGGATTTCCATAACTCAGATGCAGCACTTTGCACTTAGGCTTGCTAGAAAGCCAGCAGGGGAAGAGTGGGGTAAAGCAATTGCAAATCAGACATCTAAAAATTAGGTGACTTAAACTCATCCAATAATTGTAGCTCCTTTTACACTAAGGGACACATTTCTGAAGAACAATTCAACCGAATCTGAAGTGGAAGTCTTTACTGAAGGCAAATTGTTGTAGCAGACCTCTCATTAGGGGTAGAAATGGGCCAAGACACAGACTCTCATTCAACAACATGAAAAGGGTCCCAGTTTATTCTTCTTTACAGCTTTGCCATCCTGACTCTGACTACAGCAAGCTCCTATTGTAGGGTCCGACTGCAGACTGGCTGTGGCTATTTCCTGCTGGACTGTGACTGCAAGTGTTGGTTTGCAGACTCTGAACACAGCTTGCACCCAGCTCAGCTGTGACTGCAGGCTCCAACAGCAGCTCTGACTGCATCAGACCCAGACTGACCTCACAGCAGAGCTTTTACTGCAGCAACTCTCTTCCTTGTTTCATTTTTCTTTGTGTCTCGCTGGATCATTCTCTCTTCCTCAGGGCTCCTCTACCTCCTCAGGGTCCTCTTTCTTCAGGTCCTCTTCCTTAAGAATCCTCTAGGTTGAACAGTCCCAGCTTTCCTAACCCTTCCTAATACATAGATGAGAGTCTGATAAACACAAAGGATTATTTTCAGATGTACTAAATAAGTCTAATGATTCAAACACCACATTTTCTGAAACACTCTACTTCCAAAGAGAGTTTGTATTGCACATATAAATAGCTTCAAAGATGGTAGCCCTTCTGCATCTAAACATTTCTATGTTTTTTTTTTCATTCTCTCCATCCTGTCCATCCAACAGCTTTTACCCTTTTTATACATCATTGTTGAACAGGTGCCATTTCAGATTTATCTTTCACAGTTGGTCCATTGACTTACCCTTCAATTTTGCCTCACCTTTCAATTTTGCCTTCAATAAATAAATGCTATTAGTGTCTTCCTTAGCTTTCTCAACCATTTTCTCTTTCTGTTCAATTCTTACTTAGTATTTCTAAAAAACGCAGGTCCACAAAATATTATGATGTTGATGCAGAGAGATAAAACATCCTAATTATACCTTTCAAGTTTTTGCTGAGTTTCCCTGAAAGGCCATATTTTCTATGTCTAAGTCCTTTCATATGTATAGAATTGAGAGTGCAAAATAGCAGTCACTTATGGTAGAAGTGAGGAGCATTGAGCTGTGACAACATCTACTTACTCACTGTCTTGGAACCTTAGTGGTGTAAGAGCAGAATTGATGTATTTGGTCTGGAATGTGGTTCATTTTCTTTGTAGCAGAGGGTACGTTGCTGGGCTTTGGATTTACAACTAAAACTGGGTTGATAACACAGCAGTGTTGTTAAGCAGTGCTTGCACAGCAGTGAGGTTTTCTTCCCACCAATCTGTCCTAGCAGCAAGAAGCCTGAGGGTGCACAACTGCTGGAAGGAGCTGGGGTAGATGACAAATTGGCCAAAGGGAGAGTCTATATCATAGGATATCAGGCTGAGCACTAAAAGCTCAGTAAGAGGAAGAAGAATCAAGGACATTCATGGTTATGAATATCTGTCTTTCCAAGACTAGCTCTTGCACATGCTTTTGGGGCTAAATTGGCTAAATATCTACCTGCTAATGGGAAGTTGAGCATAAATTCCTTATTTTACCTTTCTTGTTATTTTATCCTTTTATTCCACTTATTAAACTCTTAGTTTTGAATGACCACTTTTTGGCTTTTAATCTTCCAATTCTGCACCCATACCACTGAGTGAGCAAACAGTCGTGCTCAGCTCCTGTCTAGAATGAGCCTACTACAGGTGAAAATGCTAAGTTCCCTCAAGTATATATTCAGTGCTCATCTAGAGGCTTCCCACATTCCAAAAATATCTCAAAAAATACCTCTGAAGATATGTCTGAAGAAAATAATAGGGTGAAGACAGCTGTATCAAAATCAGATAAAGAAAAAGGAAACATTGAATTGTGGTGTACTCAGTTCCCTCATACAAATCAAAACACAAATTTTTCAACCTAAGATGAAAAAATTATTTAAAGCTCCAGATATATTATCAAATAAGTTATTTCACTTAATAAATTAAATGAAATTTAACTGCCACTCTAAACACAGGGTAGCAAAAGTATTCCTGGTAAGGACTGTAGCAAAGCTCTCATTTATAATTGCAAAATTGTTTTAAATAACTAAGTGCAAAACAGAAATGTGACAAAATTTCTAGATCTAGAAAAGAAAACCGAAAGAAAACTAAACACATATTAGTATGCAAATCTTCATTTGTTATATCATTTCATTTATTCCAGCAGAAAATATTTCAAGATCTTTTTGCTGTATGGCAAAGAAGCAATAGACTTCCCTCATGAGTCTTTTTACCACTATTGTTCACTGCCTTAGGAATACTTAAGCATAAAACTTTATACCTTGATGTTGTTCTTTTTTTTTTTTTTTTTTTTTTTTGCAAACAGAGAAGAAAGAATTTAGAAATTCAAAAAAATGTCAGCTGGAGTTGTTTTTAATTGTCAAGGATTTTATTTTTATTGAAGGCATTCCTTTTTCTCTTTTTTTTCAAAATTATTATTTTTAAAAGAGATATTATAAATATCAAATTTTTGTACCTCATGACCTAGGCCTCAACAAGCAGAGTATAGATTTGTGATAATAACCAGTAGAGATGACATTGCCTTAGTTTCATCCTTGATAGTAAGTGCCATTGGTTTTTCTAAGCCTAAGATTTGTAACAATCAATTTAGATATGGTTTTCTCAGAAGCCATGGAATGACAGGGGTGTAGATTTAAGATGGAGGTGAAACTATAGCCTACCACACCAAATTAACTGTAGTAGATTCTTAACACATTGAAGATAGGAATAATAGAAAAAAAAACCACTAGCACTACACATTGTGTTGAAAAGTAATTATTTGTTACAAGTTTTAAAATAATTTCTGCCCTACTAAGTAGCCTTTTTCAGCGTATTTCACTGATAAATGCCCTTAGGATTGTGCTGTGCATTAAGTGATATCCTGCCAAAAATAGCGTGCAATCTTCTATGAGGTATGGGATTTAGCTGGCCTATATTTAAGTATTGGTGTGTGACCTGGATACCAATGTAACCACTTTTGTCACTGAAGAACTGGTCAATATACTCACTGGAGTCTGAAGAAATGTTCATTGTAGCCTAAAGCAGCCATCCCCCTGTGATGTCTAGACTCTATAGATCTAGACTTCATCAACAGTATTGACTAGAGCCCTGCTAGACATAGTAGGTGCTCATAGATTGACCTTACATAGAGACTCTGCCATTGTAAAACCTCCGAAGTTTGGGATACCTAAATGCCTTCTCACTTATGATTTTTATGATTTTATGATTTAATTCTTTATTCTCTTTCATTCTTGACTTGAGAACACAGCACATTATGTGTTTTAAGCAGGAAATTTTGAATGCAAATGGAAGCATTTTTGAAGAAGCAAGGTAGAACTGAATTGCTGATGGAAATCTGATAATTGGAAAAAAGTGCTAACTCTACTGCTGTGGCACCACTGGAACACGAACCAAATATGTAGTGTATATTTAGACTTAATAAGTTAAACCTAGGAATACTTGCTAGTCTCTGGGTCTCAATGCATGTTCTGCTACCTGAAGAGATCTGCAAGGTTTTATATCTATTAACTGAGTATCTAAGATTAAACTAGGACTCTTGGCACAGAGCCAGCTGGAATTTTTCCCTCATCATCCTGTTCTATTCCTTTTACCTTCTATATCAGTGGTGGCTTATTTAGGCATGCTATCATTTGTATTTTTTTCTAGTTCTGCTCTTAACCTTCCCTTCTTCCTCTATAATTTGGTCCTACATTTGCATCATCCTTTCTGTATTCTGCTTCTTTACAGTACTTTCCTCTTTTCCTGAATATGTTTTGTTCACTTTCTTCCATTTTGAGCTCATTCTTGTTAAGCAATTAGTCTTTCTGTTTATCCACTATATTTATGCAGTAAAATAGGGTGAAATGGTTAAATATTAAGTAACATATATTTTCTTTTCAGGAACTAGTTTGCAGAAAGGACAGTATACAGGATAAAAAAAAGCATGAATTATGTGCTAATGTGGATTATTCCACATTCATTATTCCAATATGCATAGCACTTCAAGTCTGAATATTAACAATGAAAAATTAAGAGCTCAAAAGATGTGTTTGAATTTTCAGTGTTCAGTTTCCAGGATCTGCAAATTGAAAGACAAAACTCTAGAGTCACTTTCCAAGGGGACCTTCAGAATATTTCAGAAAAAGCATTAAAGGATCTGCTGATCATGTATTCATGCTAAGTAATTGTCCAAATCAGATAAGCAACTCATAGAATTGGAGTAAAATATGTATCTTCATACTAATGAAGGCAAATTAACTCTCACTGACAATCAAACAATTAAATGACATAATGAGAGACTAGGGTCAAGCTCCTCTACCATGCTGAGTACACATATTCCCTGTTTTCAGCAACTCAGCTGGGCAGTGCAACTTGCTCATGCAACTTCACCTGGATCCAGTGCACTCAGCCATGGAGAACCAAAATTAATTCCAGCCAAGACCTGTGGAAGTGTAGCAGAATCTCATGTCCGAATAAACTTTTCCAGAAGTCACATTTTGTATTTGTTTTATTTGTTTTATTCTTTTACCACATGGGAATTTTGAGGGCCTTTCTCAAGTCTTTTACCAAATTACAAATACCAGGAATTCTTTTTTCCACAGAGGAACACTAAATCTGAGTAATTTGTTTCTGTGATTAGCACTTGTGGTGGAAAGATGAATGTAGAAGAAACACAATGGATCCCTCAAAGGTAAGAGATTCTGCCATGAGGCCTTGCTCTGCACAGATGGAATTGACATTGCAAATATGCCACTAGAGAGGACAGCACTCTGGCTATATCTGCATCACCATTTGAGTCAGAACATGAGGATGGACCTTGGATGTTCCAGGATCAAGGATTTTTCCTGCACATTCACCTGTTTACACCAACTGTGCCATACAAGCTCACTGATACCAAGGCTGAGAATAAAACTTTAACCATGTAATTTATGTGGACAGAATGTTGTCAGTATCAAAGAAAAATATGAAATCCTGGCTTTATAAGGCGTGTGAACACAGCCTTTTAATGAAGGATGACGGGACCAAGGGTTGGAGAAGAGTGCAGATCTCTGTCTTGTACAGACATTGCCACAGAAGCCAGAAATGTAAGAGATGATGAAGTGCTGGTAATGTCAAAGATGGGAACAGAGCTTTGGCTGTGTCAAATAGTTGCTGTGGAACACTGTCTCTGTCAGAGAAGAGGCCAGAACTCTGGCTGTAGCAGGAATGAGGATGGCACTCTGACTGCACCAGTGCTTGCCTCTGACACTTGGCTATATTAAATATAGCCAGGAATGGACATCTCGCTTTTTCAAACCTGGGCATACAGACCTGACTATGTTAATATTTTCCATAGAATTACTGTTTTAGCAGGATAAATTCATATAGCAGGATGAAATTTCCAATATATCTGTCATTTACCATGTATGCCAGATTAAAATACAAAGGTTTCTTTTAAATACTTCTTAGATAGAGAGTGGTCTCTGACCCTATCAGAGAATGACATCCACCTCTGCCTGGGATTAATACTGATATGTGCCATCTCATGTCAGAAACATACAAGAATCCTTGCTAGGAGCCACTCTGCTATTATTCTGTATCTCTGATGTAAGACACAAGCAGGATTAAAGTATATGTTTTCTTTTGTGTGTGGTTAAAATGGTGTGCTGGTCACTTCAAACATAATGAATCTGTATAAATATGAAAGTTTATCCTATTTACTGTCTAAGTCATATTCATGTACCAAGTTATATTAAGTAACACAAAAATCTGTTTATAATTAAAAACAAGCATCTAGTGTTGTTTTTGTAAAAGGTAACAATCACTATACCTGAAAAAATGGGGATTCAGTCCTATATTTTCAGATGTACATTTGAAAACATTTTCACTTATGGATTATTTGTTCCCAGAGAGTAGCAGGATGTTCTTAAAGTGCATTGATTTTTGTTATGGCACTGCACTAAAAATGCATTTAGTGAAAAGTCTTAATCGTGCTTCAAATTTTGTTCTGAAAGTCTGTCTCTACATATATATGTAATCGAAGTCTGTGTACTCCAAAAAATCAGAACAATGTTATTAAAATTATCCAAGGGTCTGATCTGGTCGAGGTGACAAAGTAGTTCCTAGGCATTTTGCATGTAAAATGAAGTCTATACCCTTCATAAATTTATGAAAGCTTATGCTACAGAAAAGGTAGAATAGAATTCTTTGTAAGTCTATGGCAGTTTGTAAATAAGTGAAGAAGGACAGCAAAATAATTTTTCTTAAAAAATCTACTTGTCTTGTTATATGGAAGGTGAGTGGTTCTTCCTACACAAAAAACAGAGTAGGTGAGTTTTGTTATATTTTGTTGTAGTTCTTGTCCTAGAATATGATCAAACAACTATAAATATTCAAGTTATACCCAAGTGGTATTTCAAAAAGTTACAGAGCTTGTTTTTTCAATAGCAGATGTTCATGGTCATAGTTAAGAGTTACAGCAAAAGATGCAGTGTCTTCATCAGTTGAGCCTAGTCAGCAATTTTTCCTGAGAATATGTGAGGTGGATAATTATTAGCCCTGTCTCTGTAAGATCTTGTTCTGCTCTATCCTCACACTTGTATCAGTCAGTGTTGGACTGCTAGAGCCCAGAGGCAGACATTGCTGGGAAGAAAATAGTCTGCCTAGATGAAACTGGAGAAAATACAACTTTCCCTGATGGACGGAAGGAAGGTCAAATTAAAAACTTCATGTTATTGAGAACTATCTGCTCTTCTTTTTGATTGTTGTTAAAAAAAAAAATTGGCATCATATGTGTAATTAACAGAAGCTTGAAAAGTTGTGGTCAGATCTGTGTCAGATTATATTGTATCATATTACATATACTCAAACACACAATATTTCACAATATTTTAAATTATAAAGAAAGTTGGATCTACTTTACATGACGTGCCCTTTAAAGAGGCTTGTTTTGTACTTTATTAATTAATTCTCTGAGGTTGTTTATATTTAGCCATCAGCTCCATCTGGGCCAGCAGCAAGATACCTCATGAAGGCACAGATAATGAGCTGCTACACTTTCATACAAATGCCTTGTGTTTTGTTATCGAAGTCTGCTTCTAAGTCTGTTCAAACTTTCAGATGCAGATAAAGTGTGATACAGAAGAGTAAATATGGCAACAAAGTAAATTTTTCCTTCCTTTGGTAGTAAAGCAACGGTGTGAAGGGCAATAAGGAATTCTCCAATTCTATCAATGCTATCTGAAAGTCTCTGCAGAATTTCTTCCTCAGCAGTTCTGTATTCTTTCATGGATAGATTGAGCATTGTGTAGACATGGCTTAAAGACTTATTAAAGGACTTTCTTGGTTACTGCATTTCCATCTGTTTTTAGTCCTGAGGTCTGCATTGTGTTTTTCTGTCTGCCATGGAAAATATGTACAGGCTCTTTTCAAATTTCTGGAAAAAGAAAAAATAAAATTAAATTATTTTTTATGTCACCCTTAAAAACTTGACTGTAGTTTGCCTTTAATGTGTTTTTTCAACTAAGTAACATGACTGGGGATAGTTTTCCATTATGCATAGATTGTGTTCCTTGCCACAATTATCTAAAATAATATCACATCTTATGTTCACCTGTATATTCTATTAAGACATTCAAGTGTTCACGATGACAGTTCCCATTTATCAAGAAGCTTATGTTTCATTTACATAGCTGCAATGAAAATTTGGAAGGGAATAGAAACAGACCAGTTGGAGAGGAAATCATGGTCTTAAAACTAGTTGATAGAACTTTATTTTGTAAGCATTTGAAATTAAATAGTGCACACACATATAAAGAATGTCTTTCTGTTGAGCAGATAGTTCAGCTGGCAATAGAAGAGACCAGTTGTTGGATAGAATTCTTTTACCAATTAAAATGAATTATTTGCTGCTGTGACCTCTCTAAATACAACTTGGTCAAAGGAAGGCAAAAATAATTCCTAGCATGAGATAGTCAGCACAGATATTAATTTAATAGAATAAGACAGATTGATTTATTTACTAGATATATGAAGGTTAGGCCTGTGAGCACACATTGTCATTTAAAAACATCTCTGTCCTTATGTGCCTATAAAGAATTATGTTTTGAAGGATACTTTCTATCCAAGGTTATTTCTTCCCCCTCTGCCCGTGCCTGTATGAGTATATGTATGTATGTACAGACAGAAAAACATTTATCTATTAAAAACAGCTTTTCAAATATCCTTTTACCATTGGAAGAAGTAAACTTATTGCTCTCACATTGTACATTTCAGTACATCCTGAATATCACAAAGGAAGAGAAAATTCTGATGGAATTTTTACTCCATTCCAAACTAAGGGGGAAAGGCAGGGAAGAGGAGGAGGAGTGCTGTGTGTGTGTTACATTTGCTAAGAAGAAAAAGGATTGCATTTTATAAAACTTTATTTTAAAAGTCCCTTCTGAGCAGTTTAAGAGAAATAAAACATTGTCTGAAAATTTTAAGAATGTGTCGCAGTCTATCTTCTTCATCTCCTTCGTTTTCTGTGTGCTTTTCCCCCAGTTACATGCTGAACATGATTCCATACCTGTGGAATGTCCCTTTGGCCACTTGAGGCCAGCTGTCCTGGCTGCATCCCTCCCCAGCTCCTCCTGCCACTCCAGCCCTCTCACTGGCAGTGCATGACAGGCTGAGAAGTGCTTGACTTAATACAAACACTTCTCAGCAACTACTGAAACATCAGTGTGCTACCAACACAATTCTCTTACAAAATCCAAACCCCACTGTACCAGCTAATAGGAAGAAAATTAGCTCTACCCTCATAACATTAGTTGTTTTTGCCAATAGTTCTGAAAATTCCCAGCTTCTACCCTAAGTGAACTTTTGAGTTTGGGTCATGTTGAGAAGGTAATGACATTTTATGGAACAGATACAAATACAACTGAGGAGCTTTGTCTGAGACATATTATACAAAATTTTTTAGTATTATATTATTCCTTTATGCTTTTGCATTCTGTTAATTATGCAAGCAAGTTCAATTCATACAGTAATTATCCTGGCATTAAGATTTAGAAGGAAAAAAGAAAGCTTTAGAAATTGTATCCCAAAAAATCTAGGAGAAATAACACCTTTGCCTCAATGACAAATTAAACATTATTAGATCCTAGTAGATATGTGAAAATTGTCCGTGTTCACTTCAACCTTTTAAAGCCATTCAACATATTTTGAAAGAAAATATAATTTCATGTCTGCATCCTCTTTTCAAAATTCCATTTCACAGAATCATGGAATTGTAGAATGGTTTGGGTTGGAAGGGATCATAAATATTATCTAGTTCCAAACCATCTGCCATAGGAAGGGACATCTCCCAGTAGAACAGGTTGCTCAAAGCCCTATACATCCGAGCCATAAAGACTTCCAGGGATGAGACATGCACAATTTCTCTGGGTATATCTCTGCTCCATTGTCTCACCACTGTTGTAGTGAAAAATTTAATAGTGCTTTAAATGAAAAGGAAAAAGTGTAACCTTCTTTTAAATTATGGATAAATGTTTTGAAGTGATTTGGATCTTGAAAAGTGTTAGAAAAATTAACTGAGGAATTTTTTTAAAAATATTTTTTCATCTTTAATGAACTGAAGTATCTTTTGGCACAGAGTGCACAGATGGTAGCAAAAGAAGGAAAAGGTATAGGAAGTGCCCCTTTTGTTGGTTGCATTTTTTAAAATCATTACAGCTATGGAGTCTGAGCACATGGAGTGACTTTTATTCAGCCTCTCTTCTATGAAGGCAACTGAAACATTGCCTTCACATTAAATACATGAATGGCTCATCTGAAATATAAGGACTTTGCAATTTAATTCTGTCAGTTTCATCCTGAAGTGTTTATGCTTTATTCACATAGGAAGAAAGTGTTTATGTAATTATCTTTGAAGTCATTATTAATAGATAGCAAAGTCAATGAAACTTTCAAAAATAAACTAATTCTATGAGTTTGTTTTTTTATCTTTATAAAGACAAAAGATTTGTATTTCTTCTCTGTACTGTTTCATTCACTGTGCATTTGCCAATGTTTGTGTGTGCAGGAGTGTGAGGAATCTACAGTAACAAATGTGCCAGTTTATTTAAGTCCTTTTTTGCATCAACAGTGGGAAAAAATGCCTAAGGGTAAAAAAGAAAACTGTGAAATAGGTCTTTGTCAAGTGGAGTTAGCTATGGAATTCATAAGGAATGTAGGATTTGACAGAAATGTAGAATGATGAAAACTTTCAGTTTATGGTATCAAAGTTTATTGACAGCACTTGCAAGCACTGGTCCAGAACACAAATTTCTAATTGCTGCTACTGAAAAAATGGTTCCTACTGATGGCCCTAGTTGAGTTTACTATGTTTTTCTGTGAACAATTATTGGTCAGGGAAACGCAGTATTTTCAAATTGGTCTGTTCCCCCCCATCCATTTATTTTCTCTTGGTAAGATGAATATATCACTTTTCATCCTTCATTGGAGATCCTTTCAAAAGGGGTGTTTGTGTACTTCCTTCTTTACCAGCAAACCTTTAAATTCTAGAAGAAAATCCTGGCATAATTGCTGCTAATCTTGGAGCACACAAATCTCTTCTACTGTGGTTTGAGTGTGTAAGAGAAGAGTTCCATCACTGCAAAAGGCAAAATTGCCAACACTGGAATTTTTAAGGACATCAGTTCTTGAAAACAGCAATTGTTAGCATAGGTGTTGTGCAACATGTATCAGCCTTGTGCACAGTGATCATGTGAATGAACATCATGGCAGGAATATTGAATTATATATTTAATTAGTTATTAAGTCTGTGAAAAATGAACAGCAGATGGATTTACTGCTATATAAGTATTGTTTCTGTTGTTGGCTTTCCCTTAGCTGTTTGTTCTGCTTAAAAATAAATTCTGTCCTGACATTCAGTTCTATGCCATAATGGCTTTTAAGTGTTTATTCACATTTCAGAATGTTCTGGTTTTATTCTTACCATTAACATGTAGAATACTTTACAGAGAGACAAGCAATGTAAGCTAAAAATACACTAACAATGTTTTATACAGTTAAAAAATTTAGGGCAGTACCTTGCCTCTTTATACATAAGCATAGCAAACCACACTTCATTGTTATTATCATATCCCATTGGTTTAGTAAGGATGTTGTCTCATAAACTTCACAATTTGGCCCTACAGGCTGCAAAAGCAGAATTCTGCCTTTACATTTGTCGGAAGAAGAAAGCCATTGCTTCCAATATAACTAAAAAATGAACAGATCTCTAGAATTTCTGCACATTTTTTAAAGATAAATTATTTTTATTATCTCAATGTGTATATATATCTATGTGTGTGTGTATACATATGATTTTGTACATGTGTGTGCATCTGTATTGATATGTCTTTCAGTTATGAAGAAGCAATGGATTTTTGTCATTATTTCCAAAACCAAGACTCTGTCTTAGAAAAAGTAAAAACAAAAATGCAATTGTAGTGTAACAGGTTTCCTGGTTCTGCTCATAAGAACTTTGAAATCCTACTAGAGCAGTCAGAATTAAAAGTTTTCCTTCAGGTTCATGATCAATATGAACTAGCTGACAGCCTTCTAGTTGTGTTCTGAACTGTAACTTCAGTATTTACTGGAAGGAGATGTTTTGGTAATGTTAAATTTTCCTTAAACTAAGGTCTTTCCTGTTTACACTTTGATGTATTCACACTCTGTTTAACGCAACATAAAAATGTTCTGTGGATCACAGGAGTCATGCTGATAAAGTAATAATACTGCCTTATGGTGTCACTATATTTCTTATATAAGTCTATATAAACAATTGCTGTTTGTGCAATAGCATCCTAGTATAGTATAGTATAGCCTCTGGGAAAGTTCTCATTAATTTTTGTAGGGATGTGGTAATCTCTATGCTAAATTTTCCCACAAGGGCTGACCAAGCATATGATTTTCATTTCAGAGGTACTAATAGTTTTTGTCTTCAACAATAAAAAAGTAAACTATCACCTAGGATTTTTATTCTTCCATATAAAGCAGGTGAAAATTTAGTACAGGTTCAACAAGAAAAAATATTGATTTCTATCTATGAAAACACATTTAAGTGTAAAAAATCATCACAGTACTATATTTATTTTTAAGAACGGAGGAATACTAGATCATTTGCTAAAGTTTTCCTAGTGTTGGTAAATTAGAATTGCAATATTTATCCTCTATTTATTCATTTATGTAGTTAGTTAGCTGCTTGCAGCTACCCTGTTGTTTTTCACTATGATTTCCTCATAAATTGGTTGAATGATTTTATGCCTTTATGCATCCTTTAGGGATTTCACTCTGTAATTCTAAACATTACATTCTAAATGAGACACTTATACCTTTTTTTTTTGTTAAAATGTGTCTCAATAGTAGCTGTTATATAATTTTCTGCAAGGTTGTGAAAAGTCAGTCTTGGTGATAGTGTTAAGATTGGGCACGAGAGGAGCTCACTATGATATCAAACCTAATCCAAAGTGACCTGTATGGAGGTTGTGATGGATATACCTTTAAACTGTTGCAAACCATGACTTGAGTTGTATGTTCCAGGAATTGCTTTATCAGGAACCAAAAAAACAGTGGAGAAAAACTCTCACACAGCAGAGACACTGCCTGAGCTGTCGTTGGCGCCCAGAAACTTCACACAAAACCATCCCCTCTCCTATCCCACTTTCCCTGTAACAGACAGAGCCCAAACTCATGGAGTAAATTAAATCCGTGGATGTTTTTTAGACATTTGTGGAAATTTTATGGACATTTTATGGCTATTTTACACAGGTAATACATAGACTAAGTGAATGATATCTGTGTTGAAATTGTTTTGGACAGTGTGGTATCTGAGCATCATGTATACAGTATAGTCCAAGGATAGGAAATTGTCCTGGTTTTGACTGGGATAAAGTTAATTTTTTTCATAGTAGTTGGTATAATGCCATGTTTGAGATTTAGGCTGAGAACAATGCTGCTAGGCACTGCTTATGCAGAGTTCAGGCCTTTTCTGCTTCTCATAGCACCTGAATGGTGTGGAGGCTGGGGATACACAGGGAGTGGTGAGGGGACACAGCTGGGACTGCTGACCCCAGCTGACCAAAAGGCTATCCCACAACATATGGTGTTATGCTTAGCAATAAAAGCTGAATGAAGAAGAGAGACAGGAAAATTCTGAGCAATGGCATTTCACCTCCTAAATCACCACTACATGTAACGGAGCACATCTTTCTTGGAGATGTCTGAACACCTGCCTGCCCATAGAAAGTGGTGAGTGAATTTTTTGTTGTGTGTTCTTTGCACATGTGGGTTTTGCTTTACCTGTTAAACTGTCCAGATCACAATCCATGAGTTTTGTCACATCTACTCTCCTGATTCTCTTCCCCATCCCATTGTGTTTGGAGTGAGCAAGTGACTGGGGTATTTATTTGCTGGATAGAGTTAAACCATTGCATCATTTGAACTCAACCATGTCCTTTCAGTTTCACTCTGTTTTGTCATATTCTTGTTCCCCACCTTTCATTTGCAGTTGTTTATGGTCAGATATTTGGTTTAGGGTCCCTGGTTCCAAGTCTGACCTTGCTTATATTCAAAGTTGCCTATCAGCATATCAGAAAGTTTCTCATGTGAATCTGAGGCCAGATGTGGATCTCAATCTTCATTTTGATAAAATTCTTAGGAGAGTATTGATTTCTGTGCAGAAAAAAACACACTCAGACTAAGGAAGAATTACAATGCAAGCTTTTTAAAAAAAGTAGAACTAGAAAACATTAAGATAGTGAATCACACCTACTGCACAGCTTCCTATATGCTTCTTTTTGAACTCCAGAGAATAAATAGTCTTTGAAATAAAATTAATTAGGAGTGCATTTCAGACTTGTAAAAGCATGAATATAATTCATTTTACTCCGAAGAGAAGGACATCACAATCATGTTCCTTCATTTTTAAAAGTCAATTCTTTATTTATTTGACATTCATCAAAACATATGCCAATATCTTTGTCTCTGGGAATATTTATAGTTTTTTTTAAAATCCCTAATTGGAGATATAGATCAGGTGCCAAAGACATTCTGAGTTAAACTGCTCAAGAGTGACCAAGCCATTGCATGGAGCAAACAACTGAAGAGCTAACAAGGCAGTTGCAAGCAAGAAACAATAATAATTGAATTTCTGGGATGAGAAAATTGAAAATACTCATGACAAAGTACATGAAGAAGAGCATGATAGCTACTGTTTCAAAAGATAAAGGGTGTGTGGAATATGATTATTGGAATATGAGTGTTGGCTAAGTTCTTCTGTGAAGGAAAGCTTAAAAATATTTTCTTTTCTTTAATCTCCACAGATATTAATGAGCTAGGCAATAGTACAGAAAGTGTACTAATCATATTTATGTCTTTTTGATTTAATGAGCTCAAACTTTCTTAAAAAATCTTAAAATCACTATGCCAAAATAATTACTGAATCAGGATTTAACAATAGTGGAGCCTACGGATGTTATTCTGATAAATACCAGCAGTCACTATGGAATAATAAAGATAGACTTATGTAGCAAAATTCTTGCAAATTAAAGCTTAGTTAAATTATCAGACTCACATCCTGACTTTCATGAAGAGGACTGTACTTCGTCAAAACAACTCTACCAACCAGTGACCTGCAGTCCCTTAATCAACTTTGTGGCCCTTTGTTGGACTTTCTCAAGTAAACAAAAAATCAAACTCCAAACAAACAAACAAACAACAAAAAAAGGGAAATGGTTTCAGTGCTTGATCATACCAGAAGCCACCAGTCTTGTCCTCTGCCCCTAGGAGAGGTCCAAGCTTGAAATAGGATTCCAAGTATTAATAATTAATAATGATATCTGATCTAAAACTGATTGCTTATTGACAAGTTTGGAGAATGATGAAGTAGTTCTGCAGATATTAAAAGTCACTCAGATTAATAAAAATCTTTAAAAAAATGCTCTTGATAAAGCTGGAAATAATACAAAATCTGTATTATTCCCTTGTTACAGCTGTAATTTTTAACCCATCTGTGCATCATTATATAGGGGAAAATCAGATCAGGAAAAATGGTAACTGAAAGTAGAAGAAGGTACTTTCCTGACTTGCTTCAGATATTCCTAAATTTTTGGGGAGATGTTCAGTTACAAAATTGTAGAATTTTACATTGTCTTGAAAAGTTTTTCAATATTTTTCAAGATTTTTTTATGCATTCCTATTAAAAGAACTACTTTATTGGGCAGACTTATTTCAGATAAGCGATGAACAATTATATAACTCATGAAATAATTTTTAAGAGCTAAATCGACAAGTCTCTTACGAAAAATACCAAAAGTACACCTGTTATTGTAAGCTGTCCTTTCGTAATGAATTTATTTTTTTACAAGTCATAGATATTTTTTGCAGCTTGTAAGCTTTAATAATTGAAGGTAATTACTGTCTTTAATTATTTATTACAGAAATTTTAAATAGGCACCACTTTTAATTTTAATACATGTGGAAAATAATCATCTTTTCTTGTTAAGAATCTCTGTTGGAGTTATTTATAAACATATATGCACATATATGTATTAAAAGAGAGACTGCAAAATGAGTTTGTTCACAATGCATATAATATACAAGGGAAAAAAGTACATTATTTATTTGGAGATTACAAAAACTCCTGAACATATTATTCCAGTATCTTGTTATATAGAGAAATGATATAAATGTCTATTATTAAAATCCTGAGAACTGGTCTATTCTCACTTCCACAAGTAGGAAACAACCAGCTGATATGAAGGAACACAAATATTTATTTTGCCTGCTTATATTTTTTAAAATATTTATTATTCATTTTATTATCCAACATTACTGCTGCAAAGAACAGAATTAATAACATTTTTATTTACAGTATATATCCCTCTATACTTATCACAAATACTGGCAATGTTGCTTATTTGGGCTAGTTATTTACATTCAGTACAGTTATTACTGATTTTCTTTTCTACATTAGTATGTCAGTCTAGCTAAAGTCTTAATAACATGCTTTTTAATATTTAATTTTTTATGTGAATACTGATGGGAAATGTTCCTATTTTATTAATGCAACTAGTGACACTCAATTACTGGTGACTAAGAAATAACAGTACATCATTTTTATTTTTTAAAGGATTCTATCTGTGAAGCCGTAATTCATCTAGCTGCAGCCCACAGACTGAAAGTAGCAAATTTCTTCAGATAAACAATGTAAACACTCAAAGCAACTGCTCCTGTGATTTGACTTCATTTGATAAGCTAACTGGACCAGTCTCCCTTGAGTTCACTGTATAGCCAGCGAACAGAAGAAGGTCTTGGGAGTCTCAGGCTGAAATTATATTCCCATACATTCAAAATGTTCTGCTGCTTCATAAGTAATTTGTGTTTCTACTCAGAGGAGAAGAAATGGATCATTGCAATTTTTCAGACTTGCTTGGTATTTCTAAAATTATCTCAAATTTCACAACTTTAAATTCCATACAACAAGACCACAAGTAAAATTTTTCACTTGTGTAAGAGCTATGTGAAGGAAGCTTTAACAAAGTCAAGACTTCATGCACTTGAAAAAATTTGGATAAAAATTTACTACTAATTGTTGATAAAGAAAAGAAGCAGAAATCTCCTTTAAGACAGACTGATTATTATTTCTGTCAAGACAATAATTCTTTTCATAGATGAAAGTTTTTCTGTCATCTCTACAGCACCAAATGAGAACTTTTGCCTTTGTACTTGCCTGAAACTTTTGTTGCAGCAGGACAAACTGAGAGTCTCTTTCTACCAATTTTTTTTGCAGCTGCTCCTAATGTCTAAAAACATGCTGTGAAGAAGAATGTGAGTCATTGATAGATGCATCCTATGGAGCAATCTATTTCTGGGTGCAAAGGTACTTGAATCTGCAGATGTTTTCCCAGAGGAGTGTTTCATCCTACGTGACTAGTACTGCTCAGAAACCCTGCTGGTGTGACCTCAGAGATCCCCTCTTTTGCCCTGGACTTACTTTGACAGTTGATCACCTTCTAATATTTTTCCAAGATGAGGACAGAAGTAAGATCAGTAAAGATAACTTACAAAATCCAAGGAAAACACCTGTAGTCTCTATAAAGGCAAAACTAAATGTTCTCCACTCTGGTGAAACGGATGTTAATTGACAGTCTGAATGTCAGAACTTCAGGATTCTGTTCTTCAAAACAAATTGTCTGTCTGCTGTTCTAGATTTGTATGCACAAGTGAACAGGCATATAAAAAAAAAGGACAACCCACACCATTTTTAGTATAGAGCTATCTATTGGACATCTGGACTTCAATAGGAAGGCATAGATATAGATATAGATAGATTAGATGATATAGATATAGATATAGATATAGATATAGATATAGATATAGATATAGATATATAGATATAGATATAGATATAGATATAGATGATATAGATATAGATATAGATGATATAGATATAGATATAGATATAGATATATATATAGATATAGATAGATATAGATATAGATATAGATATAGATATAGATATAGATGATATAGATAGATATAGATATAGATATAGATATAGATATAGATATAGATATAGATATAGATATAGATAGATATAGATGATATAGATATAGATATAGATATAGATATAGATATAGATATAGATATAGATATAGATATAGATATAGATAATGTGGTTGCAGGCATCTCTGAAGATATCTAGCCCAGTTCCTAAGCTCAGAGCAAGGGCAAGGGGAGCAGGTTGCCCAGTACCACGTCCATTCAAGGTTTGAATATCCCCAAGGGCATATGCAACTCCTTAGGCAATCTGCTCCAGTGTTTGACCACTGTAACACTCAAAAAAAAACAAAACAAAAAACTTGGACAAAAAAAAAAAAAAAACTTGGACAAAATGTAGGCAGAATGGAAGGCAGAATATGTCTAGAAGGACTGTGGCAGAAGTACATCTGTACTTATATATACCCAATCTAATCATGCAGGGGAAAAGACAGACTAATGAAATCGGAAACACTAGAGTTACTGAGGATCTGAAGCAGGAGGCCAGAGAAGAAAAAGGTTTCAAAAGACAGACATATAATCTGATGAGTAAAAACTTCAAGAAAAAAAGAGGGGAAAAGCCCTCCAAGAAGATGTCAAATCATTGAGTAGGTTATGAGCAAATATCCACTTCGCTGATTAGTACTGTAGGCCCTGAGAGGTTGTAGATTCTCTGGAAATAAATACATAATATATGCATTCTGAGCATCATAGAATACATGTGTTTTCAAGATAGTGGACAAGCAAATAACTCACAACCTCTCTGCTAGATTAATTTCTTCCTTCCATATTTTGATTTTGATGTTAAAATTCCTTGAGATTTATATTGTGAATATGATGGTTCAAGTTTATTCATGAATTACTTGTTTTAGAACATCTTCACACCATGTAGAGATTTGTCATTATGCATTAGGATACTGCGACTCACTTATCAAAGAAAGAACCAGATGTTCTGTGCAGATAAATGATGTCTTCCAGCAGTGAAAACTTATAGGTTTTCCAGGTAATATAGTATTCTAAGTGGAATATATCTTAGCTAACTGCAGGTATTTGGAAGTTGGATGTCTGCACTAGGAAGCCAAGTTTATCGTTATGGTAGAAGAAATAATACTGCCAAGAACTTCCAACTGATTTGTCTTGGGTGCCTGTTTTGGGGTGAAATAAATTGTTCTCTTGTTATACCTGACTTTCTGTTGACTACGACAAAAGGTGACCAGCCTGAAAAAGTTAGATGTCTAACTTTTAAACATCTCAGAATAGATGTCTTAAATTTATTTAGTCACAGAAGACAAGAAGGGAAAGCCCTGTATAAACTCTCTATACTGAAGCAGAGCTTTGTTAGATTGAAAAATGTGAGATTTGTTCAAAATTTTATATTCACAACTAGACAATATGCCATAATAAAATTTCTTCAGTCCATTCCCTCAAGAAAACTTAAAAGAACCTGAAAACACAGGGAAAAAAGAGATTTCCTACCAATTACCAGTTTTATATCCATATTGGTTAAATTACCAGGACAGCTCTAAAAAATTGGAATAATACTGCAGCAGTCTTTGGCAGTCTTCAAAAGGACAGAGATTTCTCCAAAATTCAGACTAGTTTCAGAAGAAGTAAGAAGCTTAAAATGCTGACCATCATATTTCTTAAATTTAACAACCTGATGGCATTGTGTAATTCTCTTGCTTTCACTGCCTCTAAATGTGTTGGGAATACAGAAGAAAGATCTGTAAAATTGGAATTGTGTCTTTTGGTGTGGAAAGTCTTCAAAATGCTTCAATCATTCTCTATATGGCATATAAATACATTTAGATGCAGCAATAAAGATATGTAAGTCTTTACCTCTTCTATTTTTTTGACATTACTTTCATATCAATTAATATCCAGTCTTTTAATATGTGTGTATTAGTCTTTCTCTCTCTTTATTAAAGCAAAGAGTCCAATTGCAGTCTTATTTGAGCCTTCTACTTTGTGTTTGCAATAGAAACAAAATAAATAGTGTCATTTATCTAGTTTAATTGAGAAATATATTAGATGAAACTCATGCATTTCATAATAAGAGGTCAAACAACCTACCACACTTTCCAAAACTTTGTGGAGAATAATTATTTTAAGTTCTTTTGAGTTTCAGATCTTAATGTATAACAAATATGTTTGCTAATTTAGTGAAGAGGTTGCCTTTTTTCATTTCTCATTTTGTCTACATATAAACTTTTATACAAGGTACAAGTAGGAGAATCATGGTCAATGAGGCTTGGAAACTTGTTACTATATAACATTATTGTAAATTTGCTGCATATTTAATCCACTTATACCCAGAAAACTACTATTTCTTTATACCTCACACTTGAGAAGGAAAAATCACCCAAAGCCTCAAACAAAATAACCAAACAAACAAAAATGAAAAAAATCCAAACAAGTTATCTTATAACTGAATGTGAAAAAATCAGCAACAGCTGATACATGAGGCATTGTAACAATGACTCTCATAGAAGTTAGTAATATCACGAAGAAAGGTAGGGTGTCCTTGGAATATCTGAGAAATTATAAATCACTGTGACCAGAAAAACAAAGTGAGATTTCAACTCCTTGAAAGAAAAAGTAGAGAATATCAGACAAATTCCTATGAAAAATATGTAAGGCAAGAGAAAAGTAGATAATAAACTGTGATGTTAGAAGTTCTACCAAAATAAAATCCTGAAAAAGATTTTGATGGATAATGAAGAGACTGGACAATCAACTGTAAATAGAAATATCTGTAAGTGAGGGCAAAAACTAGTAGCTATAACCAGAAGATAAATCAGTTTTGCATAGTTGTGGCAGCAGGCATAGATACTTCTGCATTACAAGGAGAAAACTAGCTGCACAAATACTAAAGTGCATATGCAACAGTATGACTTTGGTAAGCCTCCTCATTTAATCATAGGTTAAGATAACTATGAAGACCCAAGCAATTGGTCCTGCTGCATATAACAGTCCAAAAAACATAAAATAAAAAAAAAAGGAGAAAAATTTTATCACAGAGGAAGAAGTTGATAAATAATGTGGAGTATTAAAGGTAATAACAATGTAATTTTTACAACAGGCCCTTGTGACCTGGAAGACTCCTGACAAACATAATCAATACAGACACCAAGAGAAAGGATTCCCTTCCAATACCAACCCACTGGCAAAATGACACCTTTGTAAGTTCCCTAGTTTTTTAACAAAACAAAGTGTTAAGGGTTCCCATTGGAAGAGTCTCAGGTCACAAATTTAATTTATTTTTGCTGAAGAACCAACAGATTTCACGCAAAGCTGCAGCATAGTCAAAGATAAATAAACAAAATATAGATTAAAAAGCAAAAAAAGAAAAGAAAAAGAAAGGCATAACCATGAAATAGAAAGCTCTTAATTGTCTTCTTTGATAATAAAGAAGCAAGTTTCTCAACACAGGAGAAAATTTCATCCTAAATGGAATTCTCTATTGCAGGGGATTTTAGAGATTTGTCAACAAAGTAAACAAATGGTGTATTTACTATTTCAAACCAGCATACTTGTTAAGTCTATAAGAATTAAGAGTCCTAACTACAGCTATTTTGTACTGTATTGTAGAGCTTTTGTTACATGTATATAAACCACTTTGGGTTATTTTTAGTACCTCAATTTAAAGTAATATTCAAGTAATTCAGATTTTCCTTAAAATTTAATAATTTTTGAGTACTATCTGACACTGAACCTATATATGTCTAACTAAACCTAAATATATATTTAATTATATTTAATTAATTTAATTCTGCAATTTTTGACAAATTTAAATTTGAATAGAAGACGGAAAGGAGTGTCTCAACCGGCAGTTAGAAAATAAAATTATGCTCCAGGTACTATCTATAAAAATTGCCTTACTTTAATTGTAACAGCAAAAAAAGAGAAAACTTTCTGACAGGTTAAATGCCTGGATTTTAATACAGAATGAATTACTCTTGAGTGAGTAATAAAATACAGTGTTACAAACATTAGTGCATTACTACCTATGTATTCTCCTGCATGTCCTGTAACTTGTACTCATCATAATAGCTACTCAGTCAGACTTGTGTTTCTGAAGGAATCATTACAGGTCTTATAGTATAATATTTAAGTCCTACACAAATCCTGTAGGACAATGTTACATGTGATTTAGTCTTATAGGATTACCTCACAGTCATCTAAAAATCCCTTTAATCCATCAGAAAATCCTTAGGATTGTTTTGTAAAGGCACAAAGGGACATACATCTGACCAAGCCTGCTTCTTTCACAAAGAAGATCCCTCAGGATGTAAGAATCACATCCACAATTTCGTATAATGTTGGTGGCATTTTCCACTTCCTTTTAATAAACTCTTTTGGTCTTATAGCTTGAATTCAAGTGTGGACTCTATGTAAAGGTTTACACTAGCTCAATTTATCAGGCAATTTAAGGTGAGCTGCTATGTGTAAGATTCTAAAAAAAAGATTAATTTGTGAAGTAGTTATTACAGCAGTAAGACTCAAGGTTAAATAAAAGTAATCCCTCCAACATCTAGAATCAGCACCAAAATGAACCTTAACCTATATTTCTGAGTAAATACCTTTTATGAATATACTTAATATCCAGCTACCATCAGTGTCTAACAGATAAAAATTATCTACAGAATGAGTCCTGGAAATATAGAATCATGGCAATAATATACATGTAAATGTGTGTGTGTATAAATATATATATATATATATATGCACACAGTAAGAGAGTGGCAATTTGTTAAGGAAGACTCATTCCTATAGTTAGTTTCATTTTTAAATTTACCACTGGAAAAAATTTGAAGAGTTTGAGGCTCTTTCTCTATATAATGTATATGCACATATATTTTGATCTTTGGGAACTGTCCAAGTGGGAAGGGATGTGGTTTGTAAAATCTATCTGGAGTTTTGAAGATTTGAAAGATTTTGAAAGATTTGAAGACCAAGAAGAGGAGGTTTTATAGGTGTAACTGCAGTGGAAGAAAAACAAAGAAAAATATCAGCTGCTGAACTGGACAGACAACCTGGTGAGAAAGACACTAAAAAAGCTGAATTGTTCAGTGTCTTCTTCAAGTCACTCTTTATTGATAGGCCTGTCTTCCACAGTCCAAGGTCATTGAGACTCAAAGACAAGTCTGAAGCCAGAAAGGCTTATTTCTCCTTGAAGTAAACTAAGGAAGACTTAAAGGTGGAGGAAGAGCAAGTCATGGAACGTTTACCCAAACTCTAGGAAAGTTCATGAATATTTAGAATATGCACCAACAAGTGTAGAAGAAACTGACCAGTCTCATTGTGGGGACACTCCGGATTATATTTGAAAGAATATGGAGGTCAGGATTGTTTCCTGAAAACTGGAAGAGGGCAAATAACACATTTCTCTTCAAGAAACACAAAGAGGAAGAACTAGGGAGCTGCAGCTCAACTATCGGAAAGCGATGGTACAAGTAATCCATTTTTCGGTTAAACCATTTTCCGGTTACATGAAAGACAAGAAGGTGATTTGGAGCAGTCAGCGTGGATTCAGCAGAGGGAAATCATGTGTGACCAACCTGATAGGTTTTTGGGATGACAGCCTAGGTAGGTGAGGGGAAAGTTGTAAGCTGTTTATTCATACTTTATGGAAATGTTTTACACTGCCCTCCCTGCTATCTTCATTGATGGAGTGATGAAATACAGGTGAGTTCTGCTTGCAGAATCACAAAGATATAATTGTTAAGACTTGTGGCTTTCAGTTCCTTGTTGGACTATAAGTGTTTAATATTACTTAAATTGGGAACATTCTTTAAATTTCCATTCCTTTAGAAATGGAAAAATTTCTTTTAAACTTTTAAAATCCTTTTACTGATGTTTCTATCCCAAGTTTTATCTTAACTTGGACCATAATGATTTTTTTTTTTTAAATGCAGATTGTTTTTTTTTTTTTTTACCTTTTATATGACTTTCTATACTATAAAAGGATCCATACACTCTAGAAAATAAATTATTTTTAGGTCATCAGAAAGCATGAACAGATGAACATTATGAATTTTGATGAGTACAATGTACAATGAAGCCAGACTAGAGGGAATAAAACCAACAGTCTGTAGTTTCTTCTATATGACTCAGACAACTTTCTTTTCTACTCCAGGCAACAGTTATGCCAAACATACTGAACCATAACCTTCAGGAAGAGTAAACTCTGACTTTTTCTCAGAATTGATAGCTTTCCAATATGGGTTGATGCCCAATTCATTGACCTTCCCTCAGAGTTGTATCAAGAAGGGCATGGCTAACCTCACAATTTACCCATCTCTCAGACTGTCTTGGTTTTGTTGTTGTTGTTTTTTTATTTTGTGGATTTTTTTCCCAAGCTTTTTTAATTAAAAAAAAACATATTACTTCTTTAGGAGAAAACAAATTTTTAATGAGAGCTGTCCAAGCTTCCTACACATTTACAGCAAAATTTCTTCCTATCAAAATCTCTTAAAGAACAACTGCTGATTGCTCAATAGATATCACTTTGACTGCTTTACTTCACATCTCAAACCTCACCAGCTTTTTTCTCTGCTTCCCTGACACCTTTAAAAATTACAGGACCAATCCTAGTTTTCTAAATTTCAGACTTCTGCTGACTGCACAGAATTCATGCTTATCTCTTCAAGTGACCTAGGACATGTTTCAAGATACATCTTCTGTACAGAAAGTTGTCTGTGTGACTGGCAGCCCAGAAGCTTTCATGTTTCCTCTATGCTGGGTCATTGTGCTTCAGTGTCAGAGACTGAAAACTACTGTTAATGGCTCGAACATCTTTAAGGACTTTTGCCCATTATGGCAAGTAAACAAGGCTGAGGGAGGAGAATGTATGAAAAAAGAAAGCAAAATGCAGCAGCTGTCCTGCAAATCAGCCCTGGAGGGGCTTGGGGTAGGGGAAGTCTATAATTCAAAGTTTTATCTACTGAGGCCAAGATTGCAACTATCATCCCACAAAAAAGAGGGGAGGAGGAGTGGTTTTGGGTATGTGGCATAACCTGTGGTCAAAAGGAGTAAACACCTATCCTCCCTTTCACAAAGTGGATCAATTGTAAACCCCCCTGGCCCAAATATATTAACCCATTGAACTCTTATGTTTTGAGGAACCCTCACCACCTGGAAGACCAGAAGAGGATCAACAGGCTGCTATCAGCATCCTCAGAGTGGTGGTATTTTCTATTTCATCTGTCTCTGTCACTCTCTCTCTCTACCCCACCACCACTTTTTCTATTTATTTCTAACTCTCACTCTCCCTCACATTTACTGTTAAATCAAATCAATACTGTTCACTTTGGCATATGGTCTCATTTGTCTTAAGTCAGGCAGAGACATCTTTGTAATAATTTTAATATGTGGATCATAACATTTAGGTAAATGCACTGTCTTTTCAGAACTTAAAATGAGAAAGTGAGAATCTTCCGTTTCTCGTTTTGTGAGATTTTAAATTTTATTTTGTCAAAATGACTATTTTGGACAAGTGAAAAGTAAGAGTCTACTGAGTTACCTAAACACAGATATAAAATACTAATATTGAAGGTTTTTGGTCTGGCATCCAGATGATGTTTAAAAGGAGAACATGGTCTCCTCTCTCAGCTCTTTGCCATACTGTCAACTCCATGAAGATAATTGTTTATACTAAGAAATTTTGGCAGATAAATCTGATAAAGAGTATTTGGCATGTTCTCATGAATGAAAACAATATTCAGAGTTTAATTACCTTAAAACAGAGTTATATCCTATGTACATGTTATTAAAGCATGCAGAGTTTGAATTTCTTGCTTAATATTTGGAAACAGACTTGGGTTTGGATTAAAAATGAGTTATTAAATTTTTAATAAAGGCTTCTTCTGAAACCATTTAAAGTCTATGGCAAGGCTCCAAAATTACTTCTACTTTGAATCAGGTCATAAATTGCATTGCCCATATATCTTTGACCATTTTTTTCTACTGTCTGTCAGCTTTTCAGTCTGTAAGAAAGCAATTTTTCACTGTTCTTAGTGATGTTAATTCCAATCAATATTATGTTACACACAATATATGCAAGCTTTTCCTGAAGAGATGCAAAGAAGTAGCAAGCATTCATGACATTTGACACTATCTCTGAAGGCCATATTGATTACTAAAAAGTCAAATAAGGATTTATTAAATTTAAAATAAAATTAAAAAAAAACACTTCTTGAAGTGAAATATAATGTTTCATATAGACACTAAATATAAGAAGAAATTACTTTTCCTTCATGGAAAATGAAAGAGTTTTTTTCTTCTTATTAGCATTTCAATTAAAAACATTTCTACTCATTTTCTTTTTAATGAAAGTATATAAATAGCAATAGCCTTAAAGTACTTCTTTTCTTCTAAAGCAAAAGAAAAATAATTTTTTGCATTAAGAACCATAATAAAATTTCTACATAGGAGTAGAGTAAACAATAAAATTGCCTGTTTCAGTTCAGTAAATATACATTGATTTTCATACTGATTCATATTTGTGCCCTGAATGGTCCTCAGCACTTTTCACTGATGCTCACTTTGAGTAGAAAGTCATGCATAAAATGTAACATTTCCTGACTACTTTTTTAAAGGCAAACCCTCATATTTTCTAAAATTGCATGGTCCTACCAAAACCAGAGAAATTAATGTAGATCCATAGAATGGTAGTATTTTAAAAGAATAGAGATATATATTTGGCAGAAATATTGGAGAAATTGAGATATTTTGAATTTATGAACTGAATTATTTTGTGCAGAAGAAATAATCTAAAATGTCTATATGTTCAATCTTCCCAAGCCATTTTTGTTTTTATTTGATTGGTTTGGTTTTATATTTAATCTAAGTCAAAGGTGTCTAGAGTTTAGAATAGTTTGGAGGGAAATTCTGTGCTATTGTTCATTATAATAAATACAAAAAAAGATGAGCTTTGTCCTTTAATCAACAAAACCAAGTAAAGTACTAGTAGTACTGCAAATGTAAGCTTATGATTCTTTAAACAAAGTTAAGCCAAGTAAATTTCCACTCAGTAATACGCAATATTCATACTCAGCAAAAAGCCAATACAGGAGTATGCTGAAAATGTTCTCACTAATAAAAGAGTATATAGAAGAGTCTTAATTGTGACTATAGCTTGTTTGTAAGCATTGCTTCATCAGTCTTCAAAATAAAACAAATCAATTCTTGTTCCAGGCATCAGAGAAATAGAAGAAGATATCTACTCATTCTGGCTTAATCCTAGCCTTAATGAGTTACTTAGGGGAGTCAACACCACATTTACACAGAATTACAAATCAAAATCTCATGTTAAGCTACCTTTTTAAAATTAATGAAATACTTTTTTATGAGAAAGAACTTTATCAGTGTGCAGATGACTGTGTACTGGCACAGATTGTCCAGAGAGGTTCTGGAGCTTCCCTCACTGGAGATATTCAAGATCCATCTGGACACAAGCCTGTGCCATGTAGTCTAGAACGATACTGTTTGAGCAGGGAGGTGGGACCAGATTAGACCCAGTGGTGCCTTCCAACCTGACCCATTCCATAATTCTGTGATTCTGTGATTTTTCTTAGGAAGTAGTTATTACATTTTAACAAAACTAAATGGACCAGGCTGAAAAGCTTCAGTATAGACATCTTTGAAAATATGTAAAATATTGGAAGAGTAATTCCAGTTTGATTACTTTTAGTTATAATTTCTGTAAGCATTTGTGGTATGTGAAGGGTATGTAGACTCTTGGAATGCAAAGACATCTGATTTGTTACCCAAAGACATTTTGATTAATAATTAGTAAAGAAAATAAACCAAGCTAATATAAGGTGGGGAAATTAAAAAAACTCAGCTAACCAAGCACATATGAAAACATCCCCTCCCAAGCAACCACAACCAAACCTCAAAGAATAGCTGTGTACTCGACTCCTAAAGCCTAGGAAGCAATAGAGACAAGGAAAAGGGCCATAAATCTGCTTGCTGACTGTTGGGCTGTTGAAGGATCTCTTCAATCATAAGCCTTAACAGGTTTACACAGGACTTTGCAAAGCTAAAAAAGGTGGGAAAAGAGTGATATGGGTCCCATGGAAAAAGCAAATAACTGAACACTCAGCTGATCTTGCTCCATGACAAGCAAGCTCCTGGTGCCATGACATACCAATGGCATAGGATCATATGTACCATCATATTTTTATTCTGAAAAACACAAGCTGAAAAGCAAGTGAACCTATATAGGTGAGCAAATGTAGCAATGGAGTCAGGACTTGTGTATTAGGTCTGGAAAGTATGTCTGTTTGCCACCATGTTTCTTTTCCGCAGAAGACTAAATATCTTTAGCAAAATTATCCTGGAATTATCTGGTCTAAATTACTCTGCGTTTTCTATACTTTTTAAAACCTGGCTTCTTGGCTTCATATACTCAATCATAAATTCAGAAAAATTTTGTTTCTTTGTGGGGGAGGATAGAGAGAGAAGGAAGAGCTGGTGTCCCTCTCATGTTTTTGTCAAAAATTGATGCAAACCCCAAAGGGTTAACTTTTAAATAAATAAATCCTTCTCAAATTATAGAATCATGGAACAAATTATTTTATTAAATCTTTAGATATTTAAAAATTGTAGTGCATTTACATTCCACATTCACCAAAACACACACACGCACACACACACACACACACACACACACACAACACCAACAAACAAACAAACCAAAAACCAACCATGCAGGCACTTTACGACACTACTTAATAGAGCTCATCCTCTCTCCAACTACAGGGAAATGAAAAGCAGGATGAGAATTTGGCTTCAGCTTCTGCCTCATTTCAACTCCCCATCTTGAAGAGCTCCTCATAGTCTTTGAGAAACTTCTGGACTAAGTCTAAGTTTCTACATACATAAGAGGAGACCAAGAACTGTAATGAGTTCTGCAATTACTGAATGAAATCAGAGGTTTGCTGAATAGGTTACTACTAGGTGACAAAGAAGGAGCAGATATGATCCTTTAACAATAGAATGAAAATCACAAGAAGCGATATTTTCTTCTTTTTTCTATGCATGCCCTCTACCCTTAAGAAGAGAAAATATGGTAGAAGAGTGGAATTTAATAGGCACACTGCTTAAAGTGCAAGGAACCAGTCCTCAGTCAAAAGATCAAGTAGCAATGTCCACTAGAATTCATTCAAAATTTTGAGCTCCTTCATGAGAAGAATGATTTTATCTTTATGGCATAGCACTCGGGTCTGGATCTCTGCTAGATTCTGTACAGGGCCTCTGTAGCTGTGTAATATGTATTTGTTTATTACATGTGTAATATGTAATATTATATTGTTTTGTACAGTTTCCTCCCTTCATCATTAGGCATAATGGTGTCCTGGTGTGGCAACCCACCAAGGGTGTTTAATTATATTTTTTTTATCATGAACCTGAGAGTGTCCACAGCTTGCAACTGGCTGTGAGATAAGAGCATATAAGAGATAGAAAAATATACATTTGAAAAAGTGAGAGAAGTAATTCTGCCTGAACACAACTCTGGGCATGAAGCAAAGTATTCACTGAATAAAGCCTACATATTTTTTAAGGGAAAGGTAGTTGATCAACTGGTTAGGGAGCAAGTTAACAAGTCACAGGAATGCTGAGAGTGCAATAGGAATGATGAGAGTCCAGTGTACGTTTTACTTTCACCCTCTTTTGTTTAGTAGGATAGAGAGAGCTTGAGAAACTCATGTTCTATACTTGTCTGCAGCTCTACTAATCTATACCTCCATACTAGTCATGCTAGTACTGAAAATAAATTTTCAGGACATTAAAATGCTTGGTTTTAAAATGTTTGGTGATACTTTTTGAGGTATTGTAATTGCAGTATCATTATTGGTGCTGGCTGGGCAAAATACAGTCACCAACATAAATAGTTCAGTCTTAACAGTGTTTGATGTAAATCAATATAGCTGAAAAGACTGGAAAGAATTTAACTGCCAAACAGAGCAGATAATTTTGTTCTCATTCTGCCTTTTTGTCAGTGGGAACATATGCATTTTTTCCCAGTCCAGCTGGGAATTTCACTAAATGAAGTTTAGAGGAATACTGAGATTTCTACCTCTCTCTTAAAAGTTTGGAATCGACCAATGCATTGGAAAGATTCTATATAGAAAGGAAATGAGATCTCCTTAGGTATCATGAATTGGCCAAATGCTCAGAATATTCATTTGGACTCTTCACAATGAAGGGAACTAAAGTAATTTAGTCTAGCTTGTTTAAAATGAAATTAGTTTTAACTATCTGTTACAAAGGTATGTAATGTGTATATATATATATATCTCTTTATAAGTGATGAGATGTACAGATATACCTTCTGCTCAGCCTTCTCTTTAAATTTTCATAGCTGAACCATGTCTAAGTCCTGCTGATTCCTTCTGCCCAACAACCCCCAGGAAAAAAACTATAATTTGATATATTGCATCATATTCATATATTTGTTTTTAAAATGCTCCCAAAGGAACTTTTTCGTTAATTACTTGGACTGATTTGATGTTAGCTGGATTCCTAAAGATATTTTCAGGTCCTTTCTGGCTGTAGGACTTTACTTACATAGGAAGAAATAGTTTTAATTCTTTCAGCTATAAATTTAAGTCTAAATTTGAAAAAAGTATTTTCTTGGAAGAAAAAGTTAATGATAAAGAAAATTATATATTATGGAAAATTACTGTTGTACTCACTCTCCTTTCTCTCATATATTCTGACTTGCTATTACTATGCTGTAACTCTTTATTTAAATAATCTTTTTCTTTTACAAAACTCAAACTCCTTGTGATAGAAAATACATCCTTGCATATGAATTTATGTGTGTGTTTACACTGAACATCATTAATTTATGGGACAACATTGATTTGTGTTCTAAAGAAGCATTTCTTTTTAAAGTCTTACTGTTTACTACAAAAAAAGAAGGAAGGAAAAGATGGAAGGGAGAAAAGAATAGAGTAAGAAGGAAGGAAAAAAGAGGAAGAGAGAAAGAGAGGGAGGGAGGGAGAGGAAGGAAGGAGGGAAGGAAGGAAGGAAGGAAGGAAGGAAGGAAGGAAGGAAGGAAGGAAGGAAGGAAGGAAGGAAGGAAGGAAGGAAGGAAGGAAGGAAGGAAGGAAGGAAGGAAGGCATTTAAGTACTTTAGTGACTATATTTTCATGTGCTGAAGTGTTTTACTATTTAAAAAATCCTCTAAAAATGAACTTGGGATTCTTTGCTTTTTTGCCTAAGTTTACAAAGTACTTTCCAAACATTGTAGAGGTGTTGAGAAATCAGTGATGGATAAGAAGTAATTTCATTCCATAAACTTCCATCCAGCACCTCTCTTCTACTTCAGCTCACAGGAATAACATAAACCCTTTATAGTTTTGTTTCGTTTGAGGTTTGTTTGTTTGTTTGTCTGTTTGTTTCATAAAAATCAAATGGAAAAAGACAAACAACAACAAAAAAACTAGCATTAATGTTAATGGAAACAGAAATCAGACAGGTAGAACTGACTTGGTTTTTAGGAATGATCTCTGTAACATCTTTTCATTGTTCACTGAAGAGATCAGCATCTTTGGTCTCTAAAGAGGAATTGTCCTTCACTTCCAACACCCTGAACTCATTGTGGTAATTTATGTAGTTTGTCTTTCTTTTGAAGTGGTTATTCATGTTAGACTGGAATTTGCAACTCCAGTGTGAGAAAACAGAACAGGATTTCAGCAGGGATGATGTATGTTCTTCACCTTCTTTCCACTGTTCCTGACCTTGATTTAAGTTGAGGAGCAGGAAAGAGCCTGTGGCTTTTGCAGAGGGCTTGTTAGTCCTGTGAGCAAGAGATGGAAGATGTGTTGTTCTAGACACTCCGAGTTACTCTGCTAAATCCATGTATGTCTATTAATACTGTTTCCATATTCTTAGCTCAGTCTTTTATGTATGTGTCTAACATGAGCACCAGCCACGTTACACACTGTGATTTGTTTTAGGGTGTTTAAACTGACCTATATGAGCTACAGGGAATGTCAGAGACAGCCTAAAGAAAAGGGCATGGAGTTCTGCATGGGTAGATCTCATCTCCTTCTCATCTGGGATTTGTAATTACATTGAAGCCTATTAAAGTCTCAGAGACATGGATCATCAGACATGGGTCATATTTCAGATACATCAAACATAGTATTTTCCTCTAATACCAAGATGTGAAATCTGTAATACTAACATCACACATCACTGGTTTCCACTCACAAGTCAATCCACAGACCCAAAGAATAGAAAACAGCAAGGATGTGGCTAATTTGTAGAGAGGCAAAAGGTATCCAAAAAATCAATACACTTGTTCTGTAGTAGCCAGTAAATATGGCAGTGGCCATTTCACATAAAAATCCTTCATTTACCCTTCTCCACAATAACTCTTTCTTGGCAGAATGAATTTTTATGTTTTAATTTTTAGCCTTTATCCTGTCACTGTATAAAATGTGTCATCTACACCTTGTGCAGAGCAGTAAACACAATTTGAAAAAGTAAGATAGTATTTATCCTTTTTAGTCCTTGATCTAAAGATAACATATTATATTAATTTAAATATGATCCTTATGGGTTTCCTTTTTTATTTCTTTTTTTTTTTTTCTTTTATTAATGTCTGTTCAATCATCTTTTTTCCTAGTTCCTGGAATTTATTTCCTTATTTTTTTCCCTGTAGTTTCCTTTTAAGTCTAAGTTCTTTCCTCTCAGCCCAGTCCATTTTTTTAATTTCTTTTTCTTTTAATTCTTTCTTTCTTCCACTCTTTTATTTTAATTGTATATAACATGGGAAGTTACAGATATAAAGCTAGGAAATAGTTATCTCATACATTTACATATCACTGATTCCTCATAGGATAGTAGTATTCTATAACAGAAGAGAATTTAAAAATAAAAGTGGGTAGTATCCACTTTGGGAAGACCCAAAGACAGATGGAAAAAATATTACAGCAAGCACAGGATTTTCTGAGTTTCTTTGTGTGGTTCATTATCCTCTTTGTACATGTAATGTTTATAACATGGCTCTATCAGATGTTCTGTTCCATAACCATTGTCTAACTAGCAAATTCCAGAATTTTGGAGATTCTCCATATTTGATTCAATGTTTGCTGCCACTCAGTTATTTGGCATGTCTGTAACTACATACAATTTTGATTTTGTGGATTGAGAATCATATGGGCCTCTAATTCTCACTCATAATAAGACAAAAATTATAACAGATAAAATTATAATTTAGACTATTTAAGATATTACTTAAATCTATTGTTTAATTTTGATGGTGTATTATATTTAACCTCACTTTTTGAGTAACAGTTAAAAGACATCTAAATTTGGTTAGGGAGTAGCAGTCATTCTGTGCATAAAAAAATATTCTTTTTTCTCAGTACATTTTTAAGGGTAGGATTTGAATCCAAAGCACAATTTATTTTATGACTTTATAATAGAACAGGACTCATCTGGGACATAATCCACTTCATGATTCCTCAAGACCATATCCTGATTCTAAGAGAAATAAAGATTTCCACTGATACCATTTCTACTTTTCCAAAGGAAACCAAAATTTATGAGAAGCTTTTTTGCCCTTCTCTAGATGTGTTACAATTTCAATACTCTTAGGAAGATGGCCAAAGGATAAGAAATGAGGGGAGCTGCAGAGATCACAATTCCTCTGAGGGCAGGACACGCTCAGAGCACTCCTCTTGGAACCCAGCATTTATGACACTGTAGGCAGGGATTCCACCCACGGTATAAATGCAGTGTTTGTGGAAAAGGGTGACAGAAATTGTTGGGGGTTGGGGTATTTTTAACATTTTGTACCTTACAAACCTTCTGTGAACCATACATTTTGTTGCAAAGATTCACAAAGAAAGAAACCATAGAGTGAATCAGTAAGGAAATCTTTTAAGGAGTTATATCTTTTAGTTGATTGATTTTGCAGTGAACTGAACTAAAGGGGTTTATGGGGTTCCTCTGTTTGTTTTTGTCTGTTTGGGTTTTCTTGTTTCTGCTTATATATATAGACACGTCTTCAAAAATTTACAAGGTGGATGTCTTCATCTAAGTGAAGAGTCAGGAAAACAATTCAGTTACCTAAATGACTTGGTGTCAAATGCTTTTCTTGGGTACCCTGAGGGGCCTGAATTTCATGTAATGAAACAGAAACTTGTTCTTTTCTTCTTAGGAGGGCAGGATAAAAAATAATAAATTTTAAAAAGCCCAGATTCTCATTCACATTGACATCTAGTGTCTCTCCACTACCAGCTGAATTAAATTGAAAGCGAAGTGAACCAAATACAATATTCAAGGTAAAAATATCACTGGAAAAATGAGTTTTCATGGAAAGTCAGAGTGAAGGCTAAAGTACTCATTGGGGAGATAGTCTACAAATTAATTCAAATATAGTCAAATTGAAAAAAGAAGCGTACACATTTTGAAGTGTTATATTGTTATCAAAGTACACTTTCTTATTCCTCCTAGACAGTCCAAGATAACTCTGTCACTTCCTTCAAAACACAATGGTAGGTGAAAAGAAGGAATAAAGTAGCTATTTCCATACATATTTACATGTTACTTCTTTATACAGTCCTCCATACTTGCTGATTTATTGACAATAAATCTGATTAGAACAAAAATAAATTTAAAAAAAATTTAAAAATCTTAGTTAAAGATTTATATTTATGACAGTATAAATATTTAAATAATGCAAACATTTTTTATGTCTAAAGTAGAAATACAAAAGTGTGTCATTTGATATTGCTGCTTCTTTTAGGTTTTATTTAATCTATGAAGTAACAAATATATTGAGAGTATGTAAAAATAATACAGTGTGTAAATTAAACCTTCAATTTAAAAAATACAGAATTTAAAGGGAAAATGTTTTATGATTTTAGAATCTATAATAAATTATTGCAGATGATAAAGGATGCTTAAACAGTTTAAGGAATATGGAACCTTCAAAATGATAATGCAATGTAACAAAAAAAGCCTTCCCTTTAACCAAGTACTTGTATTCTTCCAGAACATATTGAAGATTATTTATAAAAAAAATACAAGCAGCAGGTAGTTTACAACTAATATTCCTCTTTATATTGTACTCTAACCTCCAGCAGTCTATGCATTTGGGATTTCCTCAGGTAGAGTATCCATGTTTCAACTTCCATTGTTTGAAAATACTGGAATTAACTTTGCCTTGCAATAATGATCAATGCACTAAAGTTTCAAGAACTACAAATGAGTAAATAAATAAATAAATAAATAAATTAAGTCCTTTGAATTTTTGGTGGTGAGAATTGAGAATAACTGAAACAGAAATGTTGAAAACCCCCATACTCGTGCATTATATTTGTGCTCACAACAGTTTTGTCTGTGTCCTTTGTCACAGCATTACTTTCAATAGATCACTTTAATTTGAGAATCTTTTAAATATTTTGGACACCTGAAATCAGGACCATACTCCATGATCTTGCAAGAATTACCTTGTGTCCAATTTAAAATATGATTTCTACTCCTGCTGCAATTATTGGGAGAACTCACCTGAATGAACTACAACATTATTACTTAGTATGAATTCAGTTACCTCACTTTGGAAATCTTTTTTTTCTGATTCCTTGTCTTCTTTAATTCAGCACCTTTTTGTTGTCTTGCTTACAGAATAAACTAATAGGAGTTTTTAGGGCTCATTAACTTCCTGCATAAAATAGGGCTCTATGTCACAGCAGCTATTGCAGTACTAGTACTGTACTATGGATAGTCAATACAGGAACACAAGATTTTATTAAATCACTTAAAGAGAGATGGAGGCAATTCTTTTTGTTGAGTAGTAAAACTATCTTTCCTGACATAAACCCAACACAAAATATTGGCAAAACAGACAAAATTCTTTTGCCAAACAGTAAGAAGGGAATTAATTGAGTAAATACAGAGTAATTTTTTATATTTTTTTGTCAGTGGTGTAGAGGTGTTTAAGAAATGTGCCAGAGTAACATGTCCTGAGTACAACTTGGAATGGATCTGTTTTAAATAACCTTTGAAAGGTAACTGACAGCTCTGGACAACTGAACTAGCACTCTGGGAAACTGGAAAATAATAGTGCATTATATCAGGTAGATCATAATAAATGTATTATACTGTTCTGCTTTTGGCTGGGACAGGGTCAATTTCTGCAGTAGCCAGGAGGGTGCCTGTCAGATACTTGAAAGTTATTTTATGCCAGTTCACATAGAATGCAAGATAAAGGACTCTCTTCCAAGAAAAATGGGTTCCTTCCAGTAAGGGGAGCATGGTGCCAGTCCCAAGCCAGAGGGAGCAGCAGGATGGTGGGACTGCATTGGGTCCAGTCAGCCCTGTAAGCATTTTGCATGTGAATTACTCTCTTGTTTGGACTGCTCATTTTCTTATCTCATTGTTTTTCCCTGTAAATTATTCTTATCTCAGCCTGTGATCTTTGCCTTTTGTGCCACATGGAGCAAGAAGACAGGGAGGGTGAGCTAGCAGCAGAATCCTTTGGAGCTTCTCACTGGGCTAAAGTAAGGAGTGCCTTTCCAAAACCACAAAATACCCCTACTGAAGGTTTAAAACTAGGCAGGGCTGACTGTCAGAAATCAGCCAACCAAAAGCAGCTTTTAGTATTATATATTAGATATTTGAAATTTCATGCACAAATGCATTAGATCTTATAGGAAAAAAAGAAAAAGCTGATGCTACCAGAAAAGACATCTGTTCTATAATGAAATGTTTATGTATTGCAATTCAGGGAGGGTTTTATGACAGGATTCAGCTGACATACATATAGATATACAGAGATATATTATATCTATGATAGAAATAATAAATGTACGGATTCACATGATAATTTAACTGAAATACAATTATAGGTCATCAAACTAAATAGTTTCCAGGTGAAAATTTCACATGTTAACAAGCCAGAATATTCAAGAAGAAAAAAAAAAAAAAGTGAATTTTTCAATCAGCTCAATTTAGTAGAAATTATAGGTAAGAGTATTATGGTCTTCTCAGACAGAAACTAAACACTTCATGTTAAACCATGTAGTTTAACCAAAGCTTGCTAAAATATTGATCATTTGTATGACTCTAAATGAGTATTAATACAGGATGCAGTAGAATTATAATATCCAAGCAGAGGTGAGAGTTAAAAAAGAGTTGAATGTATAAATTTGTAAGATGAGGTCAAGAGACACGAAGTCTGAAGTTGGACATAGTGAGTTAATCAAACTGAAAAGTAAAAATGTGGGCTACATCTGTCCTAATGTAGGAATCTATGATTTAGACATCTGCATCTGACTGAATGACCATGATCAGCATTTATAATCCTGTCGTTCTATGCACTCCTCAGATATCAGTATTTATTAACTAAAGTCAGATGAACCCCCTCAAAAAAAATAAAAACAACAAAAACTAAACCAAACAAAAAACCCACAACAAAAATCCACACAATCCCCCAAACAAATAAACAAGCAAAACACAAAAACACCTGTAGAAAAGTATTTGTTTATAGTGATTTATTTAAGACTTGATCTACAGATTATGTTTCTTATGTTGTGCATGTGTCTTGATGTTCATTTTGACCCTATTTAGGCTGGGCATCTCTGTTCACATTGCAAAAGCCTAATTATTGTTATTACAACCCAGAAGACACTGCCATAAGTTATAGGTCAAAAGATTGACTAACATGACCTATAGTTTGTCAGAAAAAGGTAGTGGAAAAAGGAATACAACAGCAAGAGTGTGCCAAAAGCCAAAAATAAGCTGGAAGGTGACTTACAAGCTTTTTGGTCTATTTTAAAACCAGTTAACCCCAAAGTCACAGATAGAAGCCTACCAGTATCTAAGGTTGAATTCATGGACATACAAGTTTCTACTTTTATATATATATAAATCCATAATTTCAAAATACCCATATGCACATTTAAATACTTAAAGATTTTCACTAAAAAATTCTCTTCAGTCAAGATTCATATGACATCAGACCTAAAATCTTTACTGCATTAACATTTTATTTAGATAATACATTCATGTATCTTAAAAAGGACATTTCTAATATAGCTTTACTCCTCCATTTTTTTAAACCCTTCTCATTAAGACCATTCATGTTCATTGCAGTGCTAAAATTAAAAAAAAAAGAAACTTCATTATCTTTTCTTAATGTAAAAATCATCTATTTGTCAGCAATATTGAGTCTGACATTTTTAAGGATTACATGGAGCAAGCAATAAGTGACTTTGAAATGAATGAATGCAGCAGAACTGGCAAAAAAAATAAGACAGTTATATTTTATGTTTATAAATATTGTATCAAGTACTTTGTTCATTGGTTGTAAAGATCATTCCACAACTAGCTAAATATCTGTCTGATAATTTCTTTACTTCTCATATTATTAGGCTAAATATTGCTTATCCATTATCTTCTTCAGTACAGATATTTGCTTATTGAGACATAAGGTTAATGGTTTTCACCACTGAGAAAAGGTAGTTGAAAAGAAATTTACTTTTAGTGATATATATTATATATATATATATATATATATATATATAAAATATATTATATTATATATGTATATTAGATATGATAAAGGGTAATTGAGAAATTAAGATCATCATTTGAGACCTGGTCTCCAACCAATTTACTTGTTATTTCGCAGTAATGAATTATCATTCCTAATATGAAAATGCATCTCTCTTTTATATCATTCCTGTTTATCCAGGTAATTTTTTTCAATTTTTTATTGGTTTTGATTTTATGTCACTTTAAAAATTTTCATTTCTTTTTTTCACTGTTATCAGGGTGGTCTTATGATCATGTCTGCATTTTTTAAATATTTCTTTTTATTAAAATAGAAAATAAAAGAAAACTTTTCATCAAGCATAAGCTATCCTTCTGTTCATGTCTTTGTTTATTTCTGTTAAGGCTGCAATGTATTATATTTCTCAGCTCTATGAAGAGGAAGAGAAAAGATTAAATTCTGACAGAATTGAAATATATCCAAAATAGACATCCCTTGTCTTGCAGAAGAAAGCAAGTTAAATGAATACAAATTATTATTTTTAAGTACATAAAAGTGGTAAGTGCAAACTTACCACAAAGGATGTTTGCATTGTTGAATATCCTTCTTAGTAACTTGGCAAAGGTGAGGAATGAGGTGGTTTAATTAGCAACAAAACCAGCTAAGCATATTTGGGTTAATCAGGTCTCAAGGATATTGTGAAGAACTTCAAAAGGACTTTGGTGAACAGGCAGCCTAATTCTGGATGAAATAACTTTCATTGAAGGCAAAGTGGTGAATGTTGGAGGGAATAATATGACCTACTTGTGTATGTCTGAGTTCTAAATGAACTGCAACACAAATGAAAAAAACAGACACCAACATTCATAGATCAATAAAAAGTCCTGCAGTGGAGGTCAAAAGCAAATGAAATGCTTACCTGAAGGAGGATGCATACAAGGCTGTGGTGAAAACTTATACTTCTCCTCTTGTAATGTTACTATTTAAATCAGAAGTCTATTACCAGCTAAAACACCATTTTTTGTTTCTGGTCACACCAGTGAAGAGACGAAAGGAAAGGAGAAAGGAATTTCCTATTAGGTCTTGATACAAAATAGAAATATTTAATTTCTTCCTGTTATTCTTAAACCAGATTTACTACTACCAGTAACGTCTTCTTTGATTCAGATGCATATTCAAAGATCAATGGGGCTCTGAAAAGAGGAAAATATGTTTCACTAAGAAGCTGACAGCAGTTATTGTCAAATGAATTATTTTCAAAGCTGCAAATGAAGATACACAAAGCATAGGAGTACTTTCTACTCATTTCAATATTGGCTTCATGGCTAGCTTGCCCAGGAGGAATTAATGCAAGATGCTTTGACTTCTGTATGTCCAGCATCAGGATTTCAGCTATTACCCAATTATCTGACTATTTCTAAAGGATGCAAATTCTCTCATATAATTCTGCTCAATATAAATATGCCCACTTTTTCCTCACAAAGCCACTATGATCTCTTTAATAAAAAGTTAATGTTATGCCCATCCACAATGACATTAGAATATTAACTTTCAAAAAGTGCTATCTCAGCAAAATCGTCAAATAACATATCATTGTCTTCTAATATGAGTGGTGTGACAATTATTGTATATCCCCAAAAGATTGTTCAAGGAATGCCAAATTTTTTTACAGTTTCATGTTTTATTTTAAAATATGACCATTAACATTGCTTGTTGTTTGACACAAATGATTTGTATTAACTGGCTGTAGTTATTTTATTTCAATTTATTATTGACAGTTTTATAATATTGTAATGTTCTCTTTCATAATATGAAGAATCTTTAAAAAAATACGAAAAATTCAGGCATTTTTAGTAATTACTGTGAAAAATTTATTTTACTTCCTTTTACTATCTCTTATATAGAAATTTACTTAATTTTGATCATTGGAGTCACAGTTAAAAGCATTACAGATAATGATATTCTCTGCTCAAAATTAAATAAATTTCCTAAATATTAACAACATGAAGGGCTAAAGAGGTGGTGAAAGGTCTGGAGCACAAGTCTTATGAGGAGCAGCTGAGGGAATTGGGATTGTTTAGCTTAAAAGAAAGCTCAGGGGAGAGATACCTTTTTGTTCTTCATAACCAACTTGGAGTATGTAACAAAGTGGGGGCAGTCACTTCTCCCAACTGACAAGCAATAGGACAAGAAGTAATTGTCTCAAATTTTGCCAGGAGAGATTTAGAGTTAATATTAGGATAAATTTCTTAAAAGAAAAGCATGTCAAGCATTGGAATAGTTTTTTTTCAGGGAAGTGGCTGAATCCCCACCCCTGGAAGTATTTCAAAGACATGTAGATGTGGCACAGTGACATGGTTTAGTGAGGAATTTGTTCTGATTAAAATCGATTTTTTTCACTGTTGTAAAAGCAATTTTACATTTTAACTTATAGTTTTTTTATACATGTATTTGTTATTTATCTTTTTGACAGGAAGCACAAACAGTTTCTCAAAAACAGAGTTTAATTTGGATTGCATTCGTAGCAAAATTATTATTTTTTTTAAATGAACTAGTTCTGCTTTTACGGTCTTTTAGTGGTTTGATTTTTTTTTCAGTGCAATAATGCAGCCCCATAAGACCAAGACAGCCAGGACTTCTAGCCCATGCAGTATGGAGGTAAGATCTCGAAAACACTGAAAAATTCAGGAGTTCTCAGTTATTTACTGCAAAGACAGATATCCTATCAGGAAAGCATTAGGATAAGCTCACAACTTTGGCACAGATCAGAGATGTCAATCATTCCAGGATGGGTGGTACAGAAGGTCCAACAGTCACAGCTTTGGATTAGTTAGCTATGCCAGGTCTTCAATGAACTCTGGCTTTACATCCCTTAGAAAGTTTAATCCAGCCAAGACCCTTAAGTCTGTGAGGGGTGACCCTTAAAAAGTGTACCCAAACTGTGTACTGAAGAGTGACCACTTCAGCCTCTGGGAGCTCAGAAAACCCTTAAACATATCTGACATCTTCTCAGTTTTATAGTTCTTCACCAACCAACTGTTCTCCAAGGACAGTGTAAGTGGTATATCAATATAGAGAGATAGAGGTGTATATATTTATACAATATATATGCATATATAAAAATCTATAACATAGATTAAAGGCAACCTGAACTTCATTATACAATGATAGAATATGTCTAAAACCATTTCCAAATACATATCTGGAGTAGTTCTAAATGGTTGATGCCTGACTGGAAAGTGACTCCTTTATTTAAGGTAAATATGTTGCTTTACTGTGTAGCCCTAATGGGAATACCCTGCCAAAATGAGTCCCCAGTCAGGAAGGATAAATGAATCATAGTCACAAGCTAATTTGTCACATATGTGGTAAATTCTCTCCTTTATTTGTAAATATTGAAGATGAGTTCTGCAACTAGAGCTGCATTTGTTTTCTTTATTATCATTAAATTTATCAAATAATTTCTTCTCCTTCTTTTAGTATGTTTAGCAAAGCTTTTCTGATCCAATAAATGTTTGGTTTTCTGTTTTTTGTTTGTTTTTTTAAAGTGTTTCGTTCTTATCTGAAAGATTATATTGTTGGCACAATTATAAAGGCTCAAAAGAGGAAATATATTTTGCTGGGCATAGTATAGATCATTACTTTGGGTCTAATCAGGGGTGGTGATGTGGTAGTTTAAGGGTTTGGAGGGGAAAGTGCAGATCAGAGTAGACTATAAAGAGAATTGTTTTTAATAAGAGAGAAGCAGTAACAGATATTTGGGGTTTTTTTAGGGATATGTATGCTGATGAAATATATATATAAGCCTCTTTAATGTTCTCATTTCACACACCTCTTCAGTCTCATGTAATGAGCAACTACAGGCTTTAGAGAGAAAATATTAAAGTAAAAATATTAAAATCTTATTATCCAAAGTATTTTATTTTGAAAATCTAAAGCAAACAGATAAAATCCCCCAGCAATTTAACTGAGCAGGTGACTTTAATTGGAAAAGGTCAAAACTCTCAAATGGTTGGGAAAAGCTGTCATAAAAGTCAAAGAATTTCAAAACATAGAATTTGGGAATAAAGCAAAAAATGTATTTTCCATTTAATCCTTCAAAATTGGGAGGACTAAGCCCTTGGGCTTTGAGAAATCTAAAGCAAGAAATAAACAAATAAATTGATTATTAATAACCCCAGAGCTAGCAAATTATACCACCAGTTCTTTTTCCATCACAAATGTGTCTCTGAACTAGCTCAAATATTTTGTACTCTACGTTTATAGTGCATTCTGTTTGCCCCTCAGTATGATGTAGATCCTGGCTTTTTCACAGTAATGTCTGTTAAATGTCAGTGTCATTTTTCATCTCTGTAAGATGAGGAAACCAAGAAACAGAAAAGGGAATGAGAAGACCATCTAAAATCAGTATTGGTGTGAACCTTTGAAAAGACTTGCTCTAAAATTCTAAATATGAAGTAAGTTGCAATGCTTCTGTTCCCTTCCCATCAGCAATTAGTTCCTTTGTTGTGGATATTGTTTGAGATAACCTTAGCCAAGAGCCAGTTTGAGATTGCTGAGGTGGATTATTTATTTGATTTAGAAAATCATCAGACAAGCCAGAACAATTTGTTTTCTTGCTGAATGTGAGATTTAGAAGAACTTTTCATGTAGTAGCCTTTGTTACTTAGTACATTAAATCTTGCTTTTGCTAATATTTAGAAACTTCCTATTACTGTAGACAGTCCAGATGGTAAACTTATTTTCTCTAGAACTTGAAAAAAGAAAATTCAAAGAAATGAGATGAAAAAAGTCTCAGTAAATTAATTTAAAATTTATAACAGGCAACTGCAGATAGTTTTTTTCTCTGATAGTTGCTCATATGTCTAGTGCAAAAGAAGATAAAATAGGATAAGATTTTAAAATTTGCATTTTAAATGTACTAATAAGTGATAGCTAACAGACCTCAGAGGTCAAGCTTTTATGCAGAAGAGGCATATGGCATATTCCCACTTAAGATCAATTACTTTTTCTGGTTTAACAAGTACATCCAAAGTACTGCTGTAGTAGCCTCATGCTGGCTACCATGCCTGTCTGTTTTGGGGGACTGACACTGATGCTATTACATTGCTTTTCTTCAGTGGTAACTTTGTTTTTTCTTCATATTGCATAGTTGAACATCTATCAGGAAACACAGCTCTCTAACACTTTTCTAATGGTATCATGCTATTTTCTTCAATGAATTTTTAGATAAATGACTGATTTAATTTTTAATTTATGGTGCATGGGAGTAGCTATTGGAAAGTTTGGTAGCCAGCCACAGTCCATGTTTCTATTATTAGCATTTAATACCATTTCACGTCACCACACCCAATGGACCTTTCCATTGCAATACTGACAGCATCTCAAAATGCAGTGGTATGAGTATTTCATGTGCTAAACTCTACTATGGTACCACTTATTTTCTGAATGAATGCACTTTACAGTGTGGCAATGTTTATCTCTCACCATTCATCATGATCTTTTTAATAGTATCTCCTGTTGACCTGATCATCTGGACTGCCTACTGCAAACCCTCTACCGATTTGCAGCCCATTAATTTTGTAAATTTTAATTATGTCTAGTTTTGACAGCTTTAATTTTCCTGATATCCTGGAGAAATCTTATCAAAAGGTGGCAAATTATTTAAATTAGTGCTGCAACTGGAGCACTATTGGTAGGACTGAAGAAATGGGAAGACAGGAAGAGAGGAAAAAAAAAAGGTTAAAAAGTTTTAGTCTGAATCTAAATGCAATCTTAAAATTCAAGAGTGACATTAGGCTCAGCTTTCAGAGAGAGGTAGTCTGTAATTGGTATTAGTCTCCATGATACTATGTTGCAAATATTTCTTTTCAGATCCGCTTCCCCAGGCAATTACTGATGTGTTGTGGATGAAGCAAATTAGTGCACCTACAACACAGGGTTTGCTCGACTAAGCCAGAAAAAATTAGCAAAGCATGTTCCCTTATTTTTCTCTTGTTCCAAGTCACTGTGTGCTTCATTAACAACATTCCTGAGGTTAATCAGAGCTTTTCACTTTGAACCCTTGCAGTCTGAGTCACCATCACTTCTGGGGGCAATTGAACAGATTGAAAATGAGGCAATGCGCTAACATTTTTGTGACAACTTTCAAACTGAGAGGAACAATATATTAACCTTCTTGAGAAAAGGAAGTGAATACTGTTAAAATCAGGTTAAATTTATGTGTTTTGGGCATTAATCTCTTAAAAGCAACTCTGGCTTATATCCAGATGTTTCTGTACCATTTTGTGCAGGTGACAGACTTAGTTCTCATGCATCACAGAAGAAAATCAAAGCCAAAACAATGCTTACTGAAGACTTTTGATTTTGCCTTGTCATGTTCTTTTAATTCTTTGTCATTGGAAAGCTTTGTCCTAATCTTTCTTGAGAGTCCATAACCTCCAAGTTCCTTTTTTGACATCACAGCTATTTTTCTGCCAGTGCAGTTTAATATGCATAGCTACTGAAGCTTCAAAGTCATCAGTTGACAAGCTGGTGTTTGAGATATATATGTTAACTGCAAGGAAGGAGAAAAACTCTTAGTTCAAAGGAAACAGAAAATAAATGCTCTGTTAATCAAGAATGATTTAAAAAGCAACCTCTGAGTATTTGAATAATAGAATCATCCTGTTACAGTGGCAACCATGTCAGTGCAAAGTGCTTTGATTTGTTTTCGTTAAACAAATGCACTTTGTCTCCCTGATTACTTACTATAAAAAAAAAAGAAAAAAACCCAGCCAGTTTCATGTCATTTACTTGAAATTAAGGATGTTTTTTAATAGACTATTTGGAAATATATTAAAGATACAGTTGAGCAATTCCACTTGTACTGATGCATACTGACATTTTAAGGCACAAAGAGGTATTGAAATGGTAGAATTAACTTTTAAAAAGTGCACAAGTATTCTCTTAAAATGGTGATGGTTGTTTCCTTGCATAATAACTAATATGTTTTACTGAGCAAGCAGAAAATAGCTTCTGATGTATTATTAAACTGAAAGTTCACTGAGAATTACACCTCTTATTTAATATGCACTGCTTGTGTTCACACTGGCACACTCCTCCCAGCCTCACTGCTGGTCTTGGCACCAACACCAGCCCTCTGCTAGGGGATACCAGGTGAGGTGAAGCCAAATTCTCTTTCCATAAGCAGTTTTACTTTGGGGACATAAAATCCCTTAAAGCAGAATATGCAGTCCCCTAGTCTTCCTGATTGTAAGGTAGAACATAGGTTGTTTGTTGTGGAAAGGGAAAGGGAAAGGGAAAGGGAAAGGGAAAGGGAAAGGGAAAGGGAAAGGGAAAGGGAAAGGGAAAGGAATCTCTAAGTGACTATAAAATGGTCAGTTATTTGAGTAAAAGATCCTTTGGAGGATCTGTCCAAACCTCAAGTCTCTTCTGTAAACTCCAGAAAATCTTTTAGCATTGCGGCCAAAACTTTTTTTAACCTTTAAGTGTTTTTACCTTTATTGTCTTTACACTTTTGGTTTTTTTTATTTTTGTTTGTTTGTTTTTTGTTTGTTTGTTTGTTTGTTTTAAGCTGGTTTGAGTAGGTTGGAACTCTTGTGTCTCCTATGAAATAAGCAAGCACCCTCGTTTTGGAAGTAGAAAAAGAAAAAACAGACCATCATTCCTTCTCTGGAAAATTAGTAAGCAATCTGAACACTAGAAGCTCTTTTGCCAGTTTTGCCAATGTCTTTAGCCAATTTTGTTCATCTCCAGTCCCTTTCTTTTCTGCTTTGTCTCCCACATTATATCCTATAGACTTCAGAGACGTGTCTGTCAAATCCTATAATAAATTCAAAATGTAGCTTCAAAGAATAACTCTGTTAATTCCTTTCATCTCACTTTTGTGTGAGATGAGTTTCTTCCTCTTCTTTGACTTATTCAAACCTCCAATACTGTTCAAAATTATACCTGTCTCAGCTTTCCAAGCTCTTATCTTGTACCACCCCACTGCTGTGCCAAGGGTGATAAGTTTTATCACTCTCATTATATCTGTCCCACAAAAGTTGCAGTGCTTCTTGCTATATTGTGTTTCATTTACCTCAGTTCATGCAGACACTATGACTTCAAGAATTGTCTTTCAGAATCTTTGCTGCTGTGACACTTTAAAGAAATCAGTTGATGAAGATTATCAGCTTGTAACCTAGGTAAACAAAAATATGCACTAAACAGACCAATAATTAACTTGCATTGTCATAGTCTCTTGTTAGCATTAGTGTTCTGTATGAGATCTTGGGAATGGAGAGCTGCACTAGAAATCAGAAAACATAATTTCTGTCTGTGATAGGCTATGCCCTATAAGGTGCAGTTTTCAGTTAAAGTAGGTGTATAATGTTGAATGGGATCACTTTCCATAGTACAACTAACTTTCAGCATTTACAGGCTATTACTTGTGAAGACTTTAGATGACTATTTACCTTACATTTAGTGCACAGCAGAACCACATCGAGTTTTCACGTGGGAATCAAGCTCAAATATGTGTTAAGATTAATCAAAATCTACTAGGGGAAGAAAGCAAGGGCACCTTCAACATTAGCAGGCTTTTAAATATACCAGACATGAAAAATAAACTTTATAGGTGATTCTTGAAATTAAGTGACTTTAGAATAAACCTAAAATCTGATGTGAAATGTAAAAAATATAAATTCAAAGGTCAAGAAAAGAAATAGGAAGTTTCAACGCCCAAAGAAAAGAAAAAAGAAAAAGAAAAAAGAGAGGTAGAGAGATAGCTACAAAATCCAAGCCTGGCAAAATATATTACTTAATTATTGAAAGTTATAGTGGCTAAAATTGCTCATAATACAAAAAAAATATATCTTTGAACAGTTAGAAACTGTTGGCCATTTCTATCAATGGAATATACTAGAATAATTTTAAAGAAGTAAAAAAAGTAAGGAAAAAATTTCAGAAGATATTCAGCACTATAGCCTCCAAATTAGTTGAGTAGATGATGAAGTTCAAGGGAAAAAAAAAAAAAAAGCCTTTTTGTTCTCAACAAGTGAAGTATCTAAGCTAGCCCTGGATCTATGTTTGTCCTTGTAAAGAGCTGGTGATGGAAAACAGATACATTTGATTTTATATAAAGCAAAGGAAATTAAGTTTTGTAAGCAAGAAAATATAATTTTCCAAGTATGGAATGAGAATTCATAATTGCACTCTTTCTGCAAAACAAGAGCTTTCTAGAGCTGAGAGGATAGGATGTGGTAAAAAACACAAATTCTCAGATGTCAATAAGACAACTAAACCTAGTATTTTTGCTGAGAAGTTGATACACTTGCTATTGAAAAATCATTCATAGCAGATTGGAAGTGGCAATTACATCTTGCATTTACACTTTTATTTAGCATTTATTTTATTAGCACTTATTTAACATTTGATTTATTTTCCCACTGCTCATATTCTTGCTAAAAAGAGATGGCATCACCGTGGTTTGACCCTTTACCCACCTGAAGGCTTTCTATGGTCCACTCAATGATCATTGTTTCAGCAGTCCAGAATACTTAGAACTCACTCTAGGTGACAGTGTACCCTGAAAGATGGGGAAAACTACATCAAGAAAAAAATGCAAACCCAGCATAAGGAAGGTATCAGCAGCTCTTTGCTCACAGAATATATACACAGAAAAAATTAGAAGCTTTTGTCTTAACCAATTTAAGAGGTTGTCTTGCCATAGTTTCTTTAATTAAAATATATATTTCTTATTTTAAATAAAAATATTTTGTTTGAATTGTTGACAAGCTGTTTAGAATATGAAGTCAAGTGGTACAAAATGTGCAAATGTTAGAAAATTAACTTCATTGCTCTTTAAAACAGCTTTAAAATTGCATAGCTAGAAACGTTGGGGGATTTTTATTTTTAATGACAGATGTAATTATATAAAAACCATGAAGACAATTATGAATGCCAATATGTGTATTGTTGCTCTTCTTTGACAGATAGAGCTAAAAGTTTTATATATATATATACTGGAACTTGGCTTAAATTTTGCAAAAACAAAGAAGGTGATTAGGCTCAGTCTAAAAATGTTATTAACCTGTAATGTCATGTGTCAATGTTAAATTGCATTAGATTGCATTGTCTGTAATTAGCTACATTAGATGTTTGTTCTCTCTCATATCTGCCCACAGAAAATATTCAACTCAAAAATAGTTGCATTCTGTCATTATGTTTTAAGCTATAATGCAATTCTAGTGACTGGACATTTAAAGTTATATCTATATTTAAATTTTATATCTGATGAAACATTGTTACTAATGAATCACTGATCAAAATGTGTCCTTTAGCATTATTTCTATTGCTGTTGTACTGTGGGGCAAGGGGAGCTTTTTTCTGATTTAAATTGAAATGGTCAGTATTATTAAAATATTAATGCCCATGGAAAGTAAACTAAAGGGAAGGTTGAACAGTAGGGATTTATAACTCTTGCTCCTAAAGGCAGAAATCCTTACAGCATTTTTTATTTCATATATTTTAATTTTTGTTTTAATTTTACTCTAGTGACAATTTTTTTTTTCAGTTTCATGTTAACAACTGATTAATTTTGGTAATTAGTCCACACCAAATTATGGATTTAGATCCTGCTGCATTTAAACCCAAATGAAGGTAGAAGAAAATTTGTCTGTATCTCAGCCAACTTAAAATTCAAGAGTGTGATTAAGCTCAGTTACCTTTAGCTGTCTGAAGCTAGGCTTCTAGGTTAAGCTTTGCTGTGTATGCCAAGCTAAGCTACCTCTGTGAATTCTGGAATGTGATGAAACCCCACTTATTTATTATCTCTCTAGAGAGGGACCAAAGATAACTGGTAGGAATAGGAGTTCACCTAACTTTTAGACAGGCAGTGTTAGATAGCTCTTTCCCCAAATATGATATAAGATAGAGCAACTAGACACAGACAGAAACATGAGACTACAGGGAAACACTGACATAACATTAGACAAAACAAAAAAATCAGCAGTGATCTCAAAACATCATCAGCTTAATTGCTGCTTTTCCTAAGCATCATAACAAAACAGAGGTGTCAACACAAACACTGTTAAAGTGTTTTGTGCATGATTCTGGCAAATAGCAATGATGAAGGGGAATGACAAGAGAGCAATCATAAAGAATCACTTATCCCCTTGTTAAATTTCTAATTATCAGAATCAGGAGTCAGCCCTTCAGTGCTGAATGAAGGAACAAAGCAGGAGTCTGTGAAAGGTCTTGAAACATAAAATGCATCATTTATATTTGACTTGGTATAGATACCAGTGAAGGAACATGGAGTAGTGCTATAGGCTGAAGTCAATGAGAGAAAATTTTATTTGCAACAGCATTCATTATGAACAAAAGTAAAACAACATGCACTTGTCAAGCAAAAAAAAAAAAAAAAAAAAAAGAAAAAAAAAAAAGAAAAAGAAAAGAAAAGATGCTGGAATAGGTTTTAGGCATGTGGCTTCTCCTCGTGCATATTGGACATCAAGAATCTGTAAGACTAAAATATAACCTGGGTATGACAGCCTAGAGAGCTAGCATTAATTTGAAAAGTTTAGATATCAGTGACATTTAGTACAGAATTCAATTTGCCTAGCTATAAACTTTATAAACACTTGCATTATGGATGGATTTCCTTTTTGGGTAACAGACAATAACAGGCACTTTCAGAACATAATTCATCTCACCTTAAAGAAGAAAACAAGTGAAATAACTTAGAATACTAGGAGCTCTGAACCTCAGCTGACAGCTAAATACTTGTATGAAATGTCAAGAGACAGGGAAGAAATTTTAGAAATCAACACCTTTGGACTAGAAAAACAAGGCAGTGTAAACAAATCAGAAGCACCTTTTAGAATTCTTTCTTCCAGCTTACTAAGAGGCAAAGCAAACGTTCTCCTGTGTGCCAGTTTTGTTTCACCAGGCCAACCACAGGCTGCATGGGCTGAGCAGCTACCTCACCTTCACTCCCCCAGCATTACACCCAGGAGAGTTACAGACAGATTTTATGTCAAACAACAAAGCTAAAGATGACTATCATTCCTGCTTCCCTACACATGCTATGCAAAGACTGCCTATGATCATCCCTGGTTTTTGCAAGGGACTAGGAAGAAACCAAGCCATAGTGTTTGATAGAATATGGTAATAAAAAGTTTAATCTAAGCTACCAACAGTTTTAAGATTGTGATCTTCTGAAAGTAATTTGCTTTGAAGTCACCGAAACTTTTGATAATAGAGAATAGTTCATGTTTTAGAAACATAAAACTGATTACGAGGAATATTTCTGCAAGTCTATACTCCCGTATGTTGAATATATTAGCAAAGTATTTTGGATTTATAAGGTCAAATACACAGGTAATTTACATCAGCACAGAAAAATATAAAGTTTATTCTTTGCTGGTTATTGTTCTCTAAATTTGTCTATTTTTAATTTTTGAACAATCTGCATTAGTTTTTATACAGAAAAACTTTGTTCCATAGTATAGAGATACGCATATATTAACAGTTAATATAAACAGGTTTTGAAACAAAGATCAATAGCTAAATATGCAAGAAACTCATTTTCAAAAGAAACAAGAAATATAACAAGACTGTGTGGCAGTCAACACAGAATGTCAATTTAGTGTCTTGACAGCAAGCGTAATAGAAGTCTAATCCAAAAAGGAAGAAAGGTAAGAAGCTTAACCTTGCTGGAGTGTTGCTGTGATAAATACAGTGTTCTCTGCAGTTATTCCAGCTGGGCTCAGATACCAAAAAGGAATGTTGCATTACTCTACACTTTAAAATATTTTTATTTTCTCTAGTCTAGAGTTTTTCACAATTAAAAAAGGAAAATCTTCAATTTTAATTTGGGTTTGCTTTCTGGTAGCCTCGTTAAGCATTTAACTATATTTAGTCTCAAATTGGTGCAAATAATTTTCTACTATCAGAAAGTCAATTCAATACCATTAATTTAATACATTACTAACTTCTATTTATTTTTCTCTCTTTGGGAAAATAAATATACCAGTAAACACATTTAAAACTCTAGAGTCCTTCTAAAATCATCTCTACTCACCCCTAGATTTGTAACTGTTAAGTTGGATTCCAATATTTTCCAAATTATAACACTTGACCTGGAACCTGAACATGCCACAACTTCATTGTTACTGGGAGTGAGAAAAAGACAAGAAACAAGATGGATAAAAAGCTTAGAGGAGCTAAGTGAACAGGGGCAATGAAGAAGAACAGAACAGTGGGTGGAGTGTAACAGAACAAAGAGAAAGAGGGCACTGCTCTTGCCTGCAATGAGAGATATATAGATCATTATTTTTAAAAGAGGGTGAAAAAGAGGGCAATAGAAGGACCTAGAGAAGAGCCAAAGTGAAAGATAGGAATAAGTAAGTACAAAATATATGTGAGATTGGAAGAAAGAATAGTCATTAAAGTCCAAATTTACTTTTTATAATAAATTTTAAAAGGTTGCTGAACTTATCAGTACAATTTAAAACTGTATATCTGTACAGTGTTAATTATAAACATGTATATCTGCATTAGTAATCCTGGGATTGCTTACTAACACTGAGGCTGTGTAACACAGACTGGCTCATATCCATTCTTTGATGTGCTCTTACCTTCCAAAACAGAGTGGCAATGTCCAAATATGCCTATTAGGAATGCTTCCTTACTCATGCTCCCTCCTCAATGGTGCCTGAAAAGAACCAAAACCAGAACCATTTTTGTGAGCTGAAATGATGCTGCAAACTTCAGAGAAATTTAGCAATAAACTAATGTCCACTAATGCTCTTTGTTATTGTCTAATTGACCAGCACAACTTCAGCTACAAAATCCGTGAGATTCTCTCTGTGATGAATCTGCCTTGGCAAAGAGGTTTTTCAGCCACAATAAACTGACCATTTACATATTTGAATGTAAAGTGGTAGATCCAGTGGTATTGTAAATCTTGGTAATGTTATGAATAGGTCTAAAAATCTTAGATTTAAAAACCAAGATTTGTATTCTAACATGAATTGAAAAGTTCACACAATTAATACTTTTATAAATGATAATTTTTTTGCATATTTTGAACTAAATTCATTTTAGCATCCAAAGTTCTGTGACCTCAAACTGTATTGTGAGGTAATATAAACCTTTTCTTATTCTCTCGCAAGAGTGAACAGTAAAGCTCCCAAGCATGACAAAGAAGCCAAATCAGTGAAAATTTTAATAAAATATGTGACAAAATAAGGTCAGTTTCCATCTTTCTGTGATATTAAGTGAAATTCACTTCATCTATTTCTCCTCAAAATATACAATGTCATAAACGAAATTAGATAGGAATCCATTACCTCCCTGCATTACACAACTGTACAAGAAGTCCTAAGTAATTTCCAGTGTCTGGGCAGATGCTGAATCAATTTTCTCAGAGATATATTTTAGCCTGCCTTGAAAATTATTTCCCTATACAACTGCCTATATCAAAGTTACCTGGCTTTAGGTTCTAAAGATACACAGGTTTTAAAGATAGTCACTATTCTATTTTAAATTTTTGCCTCAAGCAATGTCTTCCAGCAGCATAAAACTTTAGCCATAATACATTGTAGATAATTTAAGGGTGCAAATAAGTATTTTGGAAGAAGAAACAGAATGAATTTTATTTTTTAGGGACTATGTTAAAAAAAACCTGAGTTATATGAATTAGGTAGTAATTCATCAAATTAATTAGTAGTATTTTTTTTTAAATTTCAACACTGGAATAGGAAACAACCAACAAATCATGCAAAATATAAAGCAAGTAGAAGACATGCTTTAATGATGTTGTCTATGAAAGAACAGAACTCCAAATGACAGAAACCAAGCAAATTAGGCAAAGTCTCTACTTCTATAATTTCCATTTCAGACACCTTTTCATGTTAAATACTTTTCAGTTGTTCACATTCTGGAATTCACTCTTGTGTGTATGGAAACTGGATGCATATTTTTACTTGAGTCTGATTTTTGTACTTCTGGGCCACTGCACATTAGGATTTTTCATGCCCTTCTACAGCCATCATAAGAGAGATGAGATACAATTAAGTAAAGTCAATGTGAAGACATGGATGAAAATTCACCAAAGGGTTAAAAACTGTGTTCTCTTCACCCAGGTTTAGACAGATAGCTCTGACAGCACTAAATTCTGCATAAGGGAACTCTTCAGTGCAAACTCAACTGTCACTACCTGTTCAGCCACTTCTGTGCTGTTGCAAACTTTCACTTTCCATTCAATGTCTAAAGTGGCAGATGAAAAAAATCCTCTGATTCAGATTTTGCAATAAGACAATGAAACTAAGCACAGCCAGCTTAGTTTCAGATGACAGCCTCTGTTATGGAACCTACATGCAGGGTGTTGTACACAGAATGAAAAGTAAGATAAATCTCTTTGAATTCTAATTTGTTCACTCTCCCAGACTTCTGGCCCCCAAGTTTCCCTTCTGCTAAGCACATCCTAAGGACATTAATACCCATGGTACAGCTTGAGGGGATAGAGAGGATGTGACCATTTCCACAGAAGCAGCCCACATCAAAAACAAAAACCAGCCAAAAGTTTTTGACATATGCAGGCCATCAAGAAAAAAAGTATACAATTAGCCATTATGCAATTGGTACAAGTTGACATTTGCATTTACAGGCTGAAGAGGGAGGCCTAGTTTCACTACTGATGTGGGAAATTAATGCATTAAGAGAGCTTGAGCTGCTGCAATAATCATAATGCATTTTAGTGTGGTGTAAGTGCTAATAAAAGTTAATATGGGTATGCATGTCGCTCACCACCACAGTACACAACTTTTCTTTCTGCCTTTACAAGGTCTGAAGACCTCTATAAAATAGGTAGAAAAGAGAGCAGTATTGCACATTTTTTTCTATATTAATTAATAATTAAAGGTGATTATATTTTTACACCTTTCCAGCCATGACTTTTAACAGAGGAAAGATCAGATCATCAAAATTATAGGATTTGAGAGTCAGAATGAGGATACAAGCAGATATCTCCCGGAGATAACTTCTATAAACCATAAGTGGGTGCATCTATGATGCACCTAAAATTATTCTGATGAAACAGATAATTATATTTTTTCATTTTGTTATGACTGAAAAAGTACTGCAGATTAGCAGAAACCTCACAAATATGCTATGAATTTTCTAAATACCTGCATAAATGCAACAAATTCAGAACTGGCATTAATTGGCACTGCTTAGGTGAGGACAGGGATGAAGTTACAGACCTACTGCAATTACTGTTAGCTCTCAAGATTTGCAAACTCACCCAGAAAGCTGAATACCTGAATACAGATGCTAATGCAGTTCTTAACAAATCATTATAACAAACTAACAAGTATTCTTTCGTATAAGGAACCTGATAAAACCAACTTTGATTTTGGTGTGGTTTAGGAAGAGTATTCTCTACTTTAGTCCTCCCACTAAAACCTCAGACCACCTTCTCATTTCCCTCTCTTCCTTCTTCCTTACCCCTGCCACGGACTGGAGAGGAGAATCAGAGGCACAAAAGGCAAAGATCAAGGGTAATAGGAACAATTTACTGGAAAAAGCAATGAGTTAAGGAAAAGCAACATTAACAGCTAATATATTAGTAACAAAAGTGCACAACAGAGAGAGCAAGCCCCATGTCAGAACATTCACCACAGAGCCTGCAACCCAGCTGCAGCTCTGCCAGCCCGAGCAGAGGAGAGCCCTTCCTTGTGGAAGGAGATTCCCTTTCCCCTGCCCCTGGCAATGAGATGAGGTGGTGCACAATAACATCTGGGTCCTGGCCATGTCCCCTCCTGACTACGGCAGAAATTTAACCATGTCTTGCCTGGAACCAAGCTAGGTTTTTTTGGTGTGTTTTTTTGTTTTTTTTGGTTTTTTTTTGTTTTGTTTTGTTTGTTTGTTTGTTTGTTTTGTTTGTTTTTGTTTTTTTTTAACAAACAAACAAAAAAAAAACCAACCAAAAAAAAAATGTGGGGCATTGGACCACAAGACTCAAATAAAAACGGAAAAGTAACTGGTATCTGAAAAATGGCAGAAAATATGGCATAGCAATATTGTGGAACAGATTGGATACACTTTGATTTTTGTGCCTTTCCTGCATAAAAGCAGGAAAAATTGTTTATTTGAAAATGACCATTGATAAATTAAATTGAATGCAGTAATAAAAATTACCAGACAATAATAGAACACAAAAATCTAACAAGTGTAACTCTTGGCTACTATTTTAGAATATTGAAGATCCCTTACAACTTGTAAAGGTTATAAATATCTTTCATATTAAATTCCAACGTAGTAAAACAGTTTAAATTACTTCAACTAGGACTATTCATATCAGGCCATTTTTCATTTGTTTGTGTGAACTTCAGTTCAAGTTCTGCACATGGCTAGTAAATTTCACAGCAGCCCTCCTTTCCCAATAATGATGTCTTAGGCAAGGCCTGTGTGGACAAAAAGAAAGGTTTAAAATATATACTATTTCCTAAGTTTCCTTCTCTCTGCTCTTAATAAGCTACCATGCCTTGAGACTTCCAAAGCCCACATGGTTTTCAATCCTCCTTGTGAGCGTGTAGGCTATACTTAACCAAACAATACTGAAAGGGGTATCTAAGCAACAAAGTTTAGATTTACAAAACTAAAAAACTACTAGTTTCAGTACTCTATCTACCAGAACATACAATAAAAAAATCCTCTTGCCATTACTAAAATACTTGTGTGGTATACTTGAATAATAATAATAAATTTCTGAAGACATTATACTGTTAACAGACTTGAATTTAATTTTTTGCAAAACAAACCCAACAAACGAAAAACCGAAAAGCAACCCAATGTGCTTTGTACATATTTTCCTTTAATTTGGGTTCTAAATTGGATTTTACAATATGATCTACCAGTTCTTAAGATCAATACAATGTGTTTATCACTTTTAAAAAATTTATACTTATAATCCCATAGGAAGTATTTTAAAAAGGAGTGGGAAGAAAAATAATGATTAAACCAGTATAATTACTCAGTATTTACAGTTTTATATATTCAGAAACCCCATCTTATTTCCTTCACCATGCTTTTTTCTGCCTCTCACTGAGGCAGAAATGTCTGCTCTATAATGTTCCTTTAAAATAATATATATTGCAATATTCAAGTATGTTTCAGTTTTTTCTTAGTTAATAGTTCAATTCATAGCCAAACATCCATCAGCACAGTAATTTAGTATAAATTCCCACATCAACAACACACTTAAGGCACATTCAAATCACAGCTTCATGAATAACTCTTGAATTTTTTTATACCTTATTTAAAGCGAAGTAGGAGTTGAACTGACATTTGGTTGGCAGATGATGTATGCACCAGCCCACAATATGTGTTTAACAAGTACAAAGACTCTTGGAATAAACACTGTAACTTTTATTTTTAAACACTCATATTTTGTGATTGGAAACAGAATTACACAAGAGGAGGTTCAAGACAGCAATATTACAGGTGGAACTACAGACTTTAACTGAAAGGTTAATTCATTGTGAGAACATTTCAGGCATTAGCAGAGGTGATAAGGTGCTACAAAATGTTTGTGGGTTTATCAAGGATTTCTTCCACGTGTTCAGTTCCTCCACCTCCAAAAAGGAGTTAATGTATAGACCACAGACCTATGTGCTCTCAGTGGTAAAAAGCTCTTCAATTGTGACCATAGGGAAAAAAAAAAAGGTGCTTTCAGGAATATACTAACATTAGGACTGCATTTTTTTTGTGAAGACATCTTGAGGCATCAGAGTTCAACAAGAATGTTGCTATTTTATGGAGGCTTTACAGTACAGTTGTGTAAAAGGATGCTTGTATTTGGAGGGGTGTAGGAAATTCTAGAGATAGTAATGTCTAGTGGCTATTTGGGGGTTGAATAAGGCATATTCAATCGTTTAAAAAGAAACCCAAACAAACCAAAATGTCTCACATGCAGAAAGATTCAGGAGTAGGAGATAATAATGATGATAAAATAGAATTTACCCTGGGAGCTTGTGTCTTACACCTGGGGGTTCACTAGGAAAATTTCCCAGTAATTGGCATCAGAAAAGTCTAGGTAAAGAATGTGCCAAAGCCTATGACATCTTGAATGTATTTTGACATTTATTTTTGAAAATGCAGCAAATTATATTTTACTGCAGAAAGCTAATTTTAATCAGTTTAGCAGGTCCTCTGCCTTTCTAAATTACCCACTCATCGTCTTACCAAAAGATGGAACAAACACTGTTTTCCAATACTTTGAATTAGATGGTACTTTAAACAAAAACTAGCTGAGAGTCATGTTATATAAGGTTCTCTTCAGCTTACAACAAAACTGAAAAAATTAAATGGGAGGCAGTGATGCATAAGCTCAATATATTCGTACAAACTAGGGCTATGTTAGCTTTGCCTTGTTAAATATTTCTTAAGCAATTTTTAATTGACAACATATGTTGAACATCACATAGCAATGTGTGCAAAGCACTTTACATCTGTCATACCCTCCTGAAGCTAATCCCTCTTTCATGTGCTAGCTTTCTTTGTATTGCTGCAGGCTTTGTTTCTGTTTACTATCTTTCAAAAAGAAGAGAGAAAAAGCCAAGCTAGCTGTCACTGAGAACAGGCTTATTTTACAACGATTCTAATTCTATTAATCTTTTGACTGGCTATCTGCTGAGAAATCATTATAACCAGGCAATGATTTGCACAGAAAGAAAAAGTCAAATTCCATTTCTTTCAAGGTGAGAGAAATTTCATTTCTTTTCAAGGCTTAACAATTGCAAATGGTGTCTCACAAGCTCGGTGGCCTTCAATGGTGGGGTTACAGCATTTTTTTAAAAAACAGAAAAGTGTCTGATGTCTTCTAAGCAGATTTGTGCAAAATGTCTGATACTGAGTCACACAGCACCCTTATGTCTAAACTGGAAAGATGTGGATTTTTTGGATGGACCATTCAATAGATAAGGAATTGGCTGGATGGTTGCACTGAAATAGTTGTGGTGAATGGCTCACTGTCCAAGTGGAGACCAGTGACAAGTGGGGCTCCTCAGAGGCATTCAGTATCAGGACTGCTGCTGTTTAACATCTTTTCCAGTGGCACGGACACTGAGATTGAGTGTACCCTCAGCAAGTTTGGGGATGATGCCAACTTGTTTGGTTGGAAAGGATGCTCAGAGGGATCTTGGCAGTCTTGACAAGTGGGTGTGTTCACAGTTCATGAAGCTTCACAAAACCAAGTGCAAGTACTTCATCTGGGTTGGGGCATTCTCAAGTACCAACACAGGCCAGGCAGAGAATTGATTCAGAGCAGTCCTGGAGAGAAGGGATCCTGTGTATCTGTACCACAAGCTGTAATCACTGCTGATTACAGATATACAGGTAACAGATTTTCAATATGGTATGGACCTCACTTGCAATGATGCAGACGTTAAGTCAGAGAAAAGATAAAAAGGGCTTCCTAAAATCTCTTTCAGGTGGGCAGCCTGAAAATCTTACTCTGGGTGCCAAGACCTTTCAAATAAGCTTGGGTTACATTTTTACCAGTGCAATGGTGAGACACAGGGTCTAGGAGAAGGGCAGGAAGGGGAGATGGTAGAGTTGACTTTTGTGTGAGAGAGCACTTAGAGGGAATGGAGGTGTGCCTGGGGGTTGATGAGAAGCCATCAGGAAACTTACAATTCAGGAAAGGTAAAAGTGACATTATAATGGGTGCCTGCTGTAACACACCTAATCAGAAATGATGAGTGGATCAGGTCCTGTACAGACTAGCAGGAGCTGCCTCAAGTTTGCAGGCCCTGGTCCTCATCAGGGGTCTTCATCTACATCTATGGAGAGTGCTTAGGACAACCCAGCAGGACATAAGCAATCTGGGAAGTTCCTGGAATGCTTTGATAGTTATTTTCTATTGATGACATAGAAGCCAGTGAGGAGTGTTCCTCTACTGCACCTCTTAGTTATCAGTGAGGAGAGAAAGCAGAAGTTGAACATACAAACAAAGCAAAACAAAAAAAAATTAATTCACCACTTCCCATGGGCAGGCAGGTGTTCAGACATCTCCAGAATAGCAAGGCTCCATCATACGTCAATTGGGAAGAAAAGCAGCATCACTCCAAACATATCTCCCTTCCTCCTATTTCCCCCTACTTTATATACTGAGCATGATGCCATATGGTCTGGAATATCCCTTTGGCCAGCTCGGGTTACCTGTTCCAGCTGTGTCTCCTCCCAGCTTCCTTGGCAGTATGAAAAGTAGAAGAGGCCTTGGCTCTATGTAAGTCCTGCTCAGCAATAACAAAAATACCTCTATATCATCAAACCTGTGTCCAGCCCAAATCCAAAACAGACACCTACACCAGACTCTGTGAAGACAATTAGCTCTACCCCTGCCAAAACCAGCATTCTCCATTGGAGATATTCAGAAGTCATCTGGACATGGTTCTGTGCAATAGACTATAAGTGGGAGATTGGACAGAGTATATAACATTACTTGCATAGCTTTATATTATGTAGCAAGTGAAACAGTTTTCTAATTCTGAACAGAAAATACCTGAAATAAATCCTCAGAAACCAAGTCTGATTTTTTCTACTGTAGCTGTAGTTTTCACTCAGGACTTTTAGAATGCAATGTTTGCCCAGTGTGTAGGGTTTTTCATACTTGCACTAGTTGACATTTCTTTAAATTTTGTGAAATAGGCTGGTATTATGTCACAAAAATGTAAGATCTAGCACGAAATTGGAGAGATTATGGGTAGTTCTAATAATGCATTGTTTAAATTTACTGTTTAAGTTAATCTACAGCTTTTCAGCATCTGTTTCAATTGAAGCAAAAGAAGAATTTGTTAATCACAATAGAAGGAGGACTGGCTGCATGGGCAGTGTGTGAATGCATTTGTCATCATTATGCCTGACTTCTTTTTACTTTCTCTCTGTATTTGAAATAAAGAAAAGAATGTATTAAAAATCTTACCTTGTGCTGGCAGTTGTAGATATTTATGGTAGTGTATGCAGTGCTATTGGGAATTCAGTGGGGCCCTCCTAACCTGAGAAATTACACTTTGCTGAAGAGAATGGAATTTTCAACTACCAGACATTTGCTTTAAGTAGTGAATACCCCTTGGAGAGAGGAACAAAAAAATAATGTGAATAGAAGTTGTATATAAAGAAGAGAGCAGGTTGAAGAATAAGAGCATAGTTCTACATATATTTTCTTTGGAAGTGAAGCTAATTTAAGAGGTCCTCACTCCCTACACAAATACATACACCTTGACCCCCCACTGCTTGTTCTCATTCACCATCCTGTCTTTTGTGGTGTTGAAAACATTTGTAAGGCCATAATGTAGAATAGATCCCTGAAGTGAACTGTAATAATGAGTCTCCAAGGTTTGTTATTCTTGTCAATGATTCACTTTACAGCACAGCATTACAAATAGTTGCATTGGTACATTTGAAGAAGTGACAAATTCTAACACAGAGGCAGGAATCAGCAAGTGGTGTTAGAAAAGTGATTTTTTTAAACCAGCTTTGCCACTGAAGAACACATGAACCTGCACTTTAGAAACCCATGGGGAAAAGAAAAGGTCTGTAGATGTCTTGTGCTGCTTTGCACAATAAAGGCTTTTCTCAGTGCAGTTCTGTTCTGACTCCTGGATTTTTGCTTAAGATTAAGTTGTATAATAAATGCTGACTTGTTTTATTATCATTATCTATTACTTATTTTATTACTTATTACAGATTTATTTCAAATCTGGCTTATTAGCAAGCATTTTAAATTGCATCATCCTAAAAACCCACAGAATCAAGATGCTGTGAAGTTAGAAGACAATCATATAGAACAGTCAAATCTAGTATCTGCATTTCCTAGATTCGCTTATCTTGAAGTCTCATTAAGTGACAAATTTTTGGAATTTCTTCTAGTTGCAAATGTAGAGGGAGGAAAAAGATATCCAGGTATGGCACCAGGTTTGCTCAAAACTCTCCTACCATGCCAAATACCTGCAATTTAGTTTGAAATCACTTTTCATATGTATCCTATTAGTGCCAACTGACGTTTTGTACAAATAGATGTACTTTTGTTTTACAATGATTTAATTAAGGGATTATTATGATTTTTCTTTGTCTTAAGTAAGATAATCCTCTTTCTCTCTCCACTCTTCCTTGGATATCAGGCAAACAAAGCTTCCCTGAGATTAGAAAAGTGTTTTGGACATTTAAACATTATCTTGTTGAGTGTGGTGAGAAATGTCTTTGACAGATTATTTTTTAAACTTGAAGAAGGACACTTCCCTGAAATGCACCCAAGCACCCAAGACAAAGATTCTGTCTTCCAGTGCTGCTTATGAGACACTGTGATGCTATGCTACATGAAACAATAAGATGAAATTTTGTAATAGATCTTCTGCAAAAAATGCAAATCATTGTTTTTGTAAGTACTCTTGGAGATGCAATAGTCTTCAGACATACCAACCACTGGCATTGTAGAAAAAAAAATCTAAAAGAGTCAGAAACTGCATTTCAGCATAGAATTTCATGAGAAGAAAAGTAATAGAAAACTGAAAGGTTTACTCCATTCAAATCTTACCATTTTTAATAAGTTTGAAAGTAAATTAAAAAAAAAAAAAAAAAAAAAAAAAAAAAAAAAAAAAAGAAAGAGTACAAGTTAAAAAAATCATAAGAAAATGTGTCCTTCTGGTTTAGTTTCTTTTTTTTTTTTTTTTCCAGCTCCTCAGTTGTTTGCTAGGTCATTTATGACAACAGTAATTTTGGAGACAGTTGCATCTAGATGAGGGTGGAGTGCTCATCTAAGTCACTATTTGAAATGAAAAAAAATGCCTTGGATACTGAATTGGAGTCCCTTGAGACTAATCAGAAAGGATTTGCTGTCATTTTGGCAAGCTCCTCCTTAAATGAATATGCCTTGGGGCAGTTATCTATGAGTGCTCATGGACGAGAAGACAAAAATGATATACGTGTTCAAATTAGGAAGGAAACAGACAAAATAGGTGATGTCAATAGATGTCAAATTCTTTCAATTTCATTGGAAAGGGATTTTAGCTCATTTCTTTCAAGTTTTGGGGGTTTTTGGTTTGGTTGGTTGGTTGGCTTTGTTTGCTTTTATTTTCCCACTAGCTAGTGTGCAAAATATTTGGAAGAAGGCAACATTGTTCAGACAGCATTCTTACAGAAGAATTAGGTGTAAAATGGTTTCTCTTGAGACTCAAATTTTATAGCTTGCATCTGCATTTATTTGAATTTGACCAAAAAAAAAATGTGGAGAGTGGCTAATTAACTTGATTTCAGACCCATGGATACTGGGAGGGGGGAGCAGGTGGAAGTGGGAAGGGAAGCAGAAGGGGAAAGAGGAAGTGGGGAGAGAGAGTGAGAACATCTTTCCTAATAGTTATGCTCAAGCAAGATCAGGTATTTTCTCTTTGTTCTCTATTTCACAGGAAAAAACAATGAATAATTTTGAATACGTGGGTTGTACTTGTACTGGTTTGCTTTTCATTTTTCTCACAAAGCCATTTTTCATTAATTGGTTTCAATTGTTTTTGCATTTCATAGTTGTTTGCATTCACAAATATTTTAGTGACTGAGATTGTTAGGCTTTATAGGACAACTAGGCAGTAGGGAAATCCCCCTGTCTCATCCCACTTTCCCTCTCACTTTCAGTACTGCTGTGTTAACTCTGGTGCTCATCAGTAACATAATACTGCTAATTTCCATTTAGTCCCACAGTACATCAGAGGCCTAAACTTGCAGGAGAGCTGACACAAGACAAGGAGTAATATGGGACTGAAGCTAAAAGCAATCTTGCACTAAAATTATAGATCCCTTCCTGGACAAATGCAGTAAATAAAGGAGTGAAGGTTTCCCCATGCCACAAGATTTGTGTACTACTAGTCCCTAGCAAAGCCTTATTTAAAAATACATGATGGCTGGTGACCAATAAAACACACTGATGTGTTTTCATTTTTGTTGAGTGGGAGAAACAGGGAACTGCAAATGCTTATAGAAGCAGAAATGGCTTTTAAGAAGACTTATTATCCTGATTAACCTGATAGAAACCTCTGTAAAATCAGCCTACTAGAAGCGAGGCAATAATGTGCCAATCATTTGCAAAGTCCATAGAATAAAGTACTACATTAATAAACTGTGAGTCATCTTATGTATGTGTTCCAGCTAACAGTAAACTTCCTGACACAAAAAAGTTAAAAATATGGAATAACAATTGCAGATTTGTTTGTAATTATCAAATTAAACTACCTCTGTTACCAGCTATGTCTAGTTTGTAACATCGTGTATATTTATATTTTTATTTATTGCCTAAATTGACTTTCTTAAAAATCTGATCCATTCCTTCAGGATCTATTTAATAATTGTAATAAATGCTTTACAATTTGAATGAAGTGACAGTTTCTTATAGTTATGGCTTTCTTTTGGCATCACAGAATATACCACATATGTACACAATATATCCTGGTAGGGTTTTGGCCCAAACAACACACCATGCTTTCTGCATATGAATAAGAATATAATATTGGCTTTGGATCATTTCCAATATATAGACATGTTCTATGGAAGAAAAAAGATTAGACTGGTGTAAAAATTACAGTCTACTACTTAAAAAAATGTCACTAAACTATTATATTTAGTAGTACAGACATGGCCTGAGTGACTAAATAGTTATAGGTTTTTTATATAAACATCCATCACATCAGTCTCAACAAGGGTAATTAAACCAAAGACACTAGACTCCAAGTGGAGCTTCTTTTGTCATGCACTTGAAATAAATGAATTCCATATTAAAAAGTAAAAAAAGCAAAACAGAAATTCCTTCCTAAAATTTATTAGGGGGAGATGTGTATTTCAAGAATCTGGAATTCAATTCTATAATTTCAAAGAAGTTTGGATTGTAATTCTTAAAGAAGATTATTCTTTAATAGTTCTTTAATACAATAAAGTTTATAATGATCCATATTCATTCCACTGTGCAGGTATGCCACATGTCACACAAAATATATGAAACAAATTTAGAATAATGGATTCTACTCCAAGAGTCTGAACAACTGAAGGTGTGATGGTCCATTAATTTTAAAAAGTAGTGTTTGCCCTGCTAACATTAGACAAAATTAGCTAGCTAAGATGTAACATCATTATGGCAAATGGAAATTGACTGACTTACAAGATCTTTCTGCACAGATCAAACAATTTCTCTCAACAAAGTAAGTATCAAACAGGGAAGAGTTTAAATCAGGGAAGATTTAAAATTTTATTATATTTTTCCTTACTCTGAAATATTATATTATTTAAGAAGACATACCAACTGTGTCTGAATATAAAGCTCACTATTCACTGGTCCACACAGGGTTTGTTTGTTGGAGTGTTATGAAATTAAAGCTCTGCTTCTGCAAGAATTTACACATGTGCTTAATTGTAGGTACCACTCCATGGTCCAATGCTATCTGAATGAAACATGACACTCTTCAGCAGGGCTACTTAGTTCAAAGCAGTGAAGGAGTGGGAGGAGGTGCCCCAGGTGCTGGAGCAGATTCCCCTGCAGCCTGGGAAAAGATCTTCACTATAATAAAAATTGAAACTGCAGGCTGTAAGTGACCCCATATTAGAGCAGATGGATATTTCCAAAAGGTGTAGCCATCTATGGCAAGCACTTACTTGAGCAGGTTTTCCGCTGTAGTTAAAGGAGTTAATAACAAAGAAAGTTAACCTAAAAGAAATGGGTAGTCCAGGGAAGGTTTTGTTTTAATTCTTTGTTTCTCACTATCCAAATCTATTGCAACTGGCAGCAAATTAAATTAATCTTCCTCAAGCTGAGTTTGCTTTGCCTGCCACAGTAATTGGTGAATCACCTCCCTGTATTTACATCAGCACATAAGGCTTTTCATCTTATTTTCTGCCATCCTGTTGGGGAGGCAAAGTGAGGAAGTGCTTTGGAAAGCATCTGGAAGCTAGCCAAGGTGTTGACCTACCACAAAACATATTTGGTAATATAAATTTTAAGGTGATACAGAACACAGATTTTGACTTCGTACCAAAGTAGACAAGAGAGCATGTATCTCATTTTTAAAAAGGTGAGGGGAAAAAACTTTGATGGCTTTAAGAAATGTACTACTTTCATTAAAAACGTTTAACAGCAATTCTAAAGAGAGATATTTGGAATCACTAAAGCTTCCAATTACTCTTGGTTAATTTGATTAAAAAGGAAAGCTGGGTATTTAGATGATCACACTAAGGACAGAGTGGCAATCATGAGAAATTTCAGTACAGCGTGAAGTAATGATTCCAGATGCAGTTTCTTATGTGAATTTCCAGAACGGGCACTTCCATGTTCTGAAGTTTCTTCAGTATTCAAATTTGTGTTACCATTTTTAATTGGGAATGTTATATGATTAAAACTCAATGTTATGCCTGGATCAAATCCTGGTAGCATTTACGAGCTGTATTCTTCTTAACTTATTCTGGCATGACTTCACAAGAACTTCCTTCTGTTCTCTGGTTTTTCTTGCTTACTCTGTCAAGATTTTCTCCCTAAAGAAGTCCAGAGGTACAGGCCACCTGTGAGCTTTGAAATACCTCAACAGAAAGGTTAGACAGCTGAAGAGGGCAGAATTTGTCTCTTGTCAGTTAAAAGCAACCACAAATATGTAAAATATTTCCAATTTTTAAACTCTGTAATAAGTAGTTTCACAAAAGAATTACATTATTTTAAAGAGACCCTATATATATCGAGTGTCATTGGTTATTTTTCATTGCAATAGGCTATTATAACAATTCCATGACTGTGGGAATTAATGCTTGATGCAAAGGTCAGTAAATTAAAGCATGTTTGCCTAGAGACTGCTCATCACTTTTCACTCACAAATGGCAGAATGAAAGTGAAGCAGTGAAAGAGCAAACAACTGACAGAAAAAGAATGTAAGCATTGAAATTTATATGGAAGGTCTCTCTTAACCTAATTTTAAGTGATAATACTGCAGACAATGAGAGAACTGATGCAGGTGATTGTTAATTGCTTATGTTACACCACATCTCAGAAAGATATAAAGCTGTAATGCAGTTTTTTTATCCTCAAAAAAATTCTCTTCTATTAAAAATTGCAGTCTTGAATACTAGTTTTACACATATGTATCTATCATTATATATACATATATATATGCAGAAGGGAGATAGAGAGATAAATACACATATATTCATTAGCCAAAGCCTGATATTTAACACAGGAAAAAGTTACATTTAGGTATGTAGGGGAAAAACATTATTTTGCAGTCTTCTATAGAACATATGGTATACCTCAACTTCTATTTTATAGTTTAAGGATTTTTGCTATCATTCCCTTAAAGCACTCTTTCTGCCTATAAAAATAGCTACAAATTTAGGGCATCATTCAACAAGACACACTAATCCTATAGACTTAAATATGCACTGAAATATTTTGCTGAACTGAGACAATCCTTGGATTGTCTGAGAAAAAGAGACTATGTTTTAGAATAGAGGTTGGTGTTTTTCTCAAGAAATACCTGCTCTGTCCCACAGAATAGAGGACAAATTTTGCACTTTCTGACATATGCAATCAGGATTTTATGAGGTGTTTTGAGCGTCTGAAATGTCAGTTTCCAGATATATAGGAGGAGGAAACCAGACAGATAATATGTCAGCTTTTGTTTCCAGCAGTGACACTTTCACTATTAAATCATGGAGAGCTCACTTTACTCATCTCCTGGACATTAAAAACATAGTCTGATGAGACCTGGTTAATTTTCTTCTTCATTTTTTTTTTTTTTTAAGCAGAATTCTTGTTCTCTGCAGTCTGAGATAAATGGTTCATTTTGTAAATGCAGCTTCAAAAATAAGTCATGCCATGTTCCTCCATTATAAGCAGGATTAAAACCTACAAAAGTGAGCTAGTCCACTAAGTGTGCCACTGATCTCCTAACTGCTAGCTGGGAAATATGTCCATTGTTATCCTCTCATCCTTACTTCTGAGTGTACAAAAGTATTTAGCATAAGTAATATGTATTAAAATGTCAATAAACTGTCTGTGGTATTTGAGTCCTAGTTAGCATTTTTATTGAGCTCTTGTGTTAGCATTTTCAGAAATGGACTTTTATTAATTACCAATTTAAATCCATACTTTGATACCACAGGTCACTATTAAATGGGTCATTTCAAAATTAATAGCTCTTACCAAGTGCAATACTTCAATTTCAGCAGATTTCTCTGTTAGTAATTAAAGTGTGCATGTACCCCAACCTATTTATCATGGTAACCAGACAGCTTAAGACATTTACAAGATAATGTTCTTGATAAAAGACAATATTCTGCTCCATTGCTGTTTTCAATAGCAAACTTTCATTTCCCATAATCTAGTCTAATTAAGATAAACTGGTTATTTACCCATTAGAGAAAAAAGGAAAAATAATTTTAGATCTCAAAGGCAACCTAGGGAGATAAAACAGCTGATGTCTCAGCTTACTTCCTTTTGTGGTTTTATGTTGAAATCATTGGTACTGTTCAGTCATTAGGGTACTGTGCAACATGTCTACCACTTTCAAAAGATCATGAGCTTTTCTGTTAAAAATACCAAAATTCAGAGTTTATAATTTTGGCTAATTATAACTTGGATAAAACCCAAGTTTAACCTTACTAAAACTTTTCTAAGCAGTTTTTCACCAAAACAATAAAAGCACAGTGTCTATGCACTAGATCATCACTCTTGAAGATGTTAAAACGGATGTGGAAATTAATATATATGCATTTTTAGGTGAAAAAATGTGAAATATCATAAAGTCATGCTGGTTTAAATAAATGGCATTTTCAACGGCAGGAAATTATTGTTCCAGCTGTCAAGTAGCAAGAATTCACTTCTGAAAATTGCAAAGCTTTGTATTTGCTTTTGAGGGAAAAATCTGAAGCACTTCTCAGAGTTGAACTTATAGAAATAGCATTTCCAAGGAATTAGGGGAAAAAAAATGGTGAAAATGTGAAAATTGTCTTCTATTATAAGAGAAAAATATTTTTTAATAGTTTTCCCAAGATTAAAATCACTTCATATTTGTATACCTCTTATATTTATATCTGTAATTTATTATCTTCTTCTTGATATTGACAGCATATTTTGGCCATAGGATAAAACCTACTTGATTGTTATGTGAATTCTTAATCTCCTTTGTTGAACAGTTATTTTTTGGGGTATTTTTCTGCTTCCCATGTTTTTTTTTCTGACATATTTTTCTTCATTTGTCAATCTAAAAGCATTTATCTAAATAGATGATAGACAGAACCTCTTAGTATTTTTAAGAGGGTTTTTTTTTGTTCTTTTTTTTTTTTTTTTCCTCTTTCTCTTACTTGACTCCACCTACTAATGTTTCAGGATGCTGCCACAATATATGGTCCTATATTTCTGGCTATTTTGTATTTAGATGAATACTACTGGTTCAGTATTAGAAACAGGCTGAAGGAAAAATTCCATATATGTCAGAAACAAAACTGAGAGCCTAAGAAGCCTCTACAAATTCTCCTGTCCTTCCTGCATGGGATGCCAACTACAACCTACCTTCTTGTGTTTATTATAAAGAAGAAAACTCCACCTACTATCTCTATAAGAAAGGTGATATATAAGTCCTTTCCATTTCAGCTACAGATGTGCTCTCTCTTTTAACTAAGTTTTAGAAGGTGTTTTAGAAGGTCAAACCCCCAACAGAAAAATAGTCACTCCTGAGTGACTGGATCTGAAGTTACTGCTGAGCGAATATTCAGTTTAACTCATTTGATTCTCTCTGACTGTGATGATTCCAGAAATTATAAGTTTCAGAAATATAAAATATCAGAAATATTCCAGAAAATGTAGTTTTAACATACAGACAAAATAATAAATAGGCTCACTGTTCAGCAGAAAGTTTAAGTTTCACTGGAATGGCTGCTGTGAGATGATAATCTGTACTGAACATCATCTGGGCTTCACCAGAAATGGAAGGAATATTTTTGCCTGTTTCTCTCTCTTTAGTTCTCCCAATACAGAAATTCTACACATGAAAACAAAGTCAGCTTTTCTACAATAACATGTACTTAGGTTTGACTCTTTGCTAATCAACATCATGGAAATAAGAGAAGTGGCAACTGAAATATAATGGTGAAGCATACATATTTTTTTTAGAATTAAGGAATATTTCACAGGCTTGTTAGGGTTTGTGAGTTTTTTACACTGTCATTGGAAAAAAGATCTTTTGTATCCATAACTAATTACCTAATATGAAAATAATAATAGACAGAAATTCTAGGTAGCATGGGATTGTGTCATGGTATTTATGCAGATCAAATGAACTAACAAACCTAATACAGATGGACGAGTAGTGGCATGATAAAGGTTTGATGGTTAATGATACTTGAGAACAGCCACAAGTAAACAAATTGAGAGAGTAGAAAAAGAATCTCAGCCAAAAATATGCCAGGAAAATATTAGTATCAAAAATTTTAATGCACAGAGGGAACTACAGTTCTTACTGTACATGCATTTTGATGGGCTTAAATTTTGCTTTTAGTTGCTTAGGTGAGAGATCTGCATCTGAGTTTAAGAAAAATCAGCTCAGTATTCACCTGAGATCAAAAAGGCAAATTGAACATCATGAGATCTTAAGAACAGAGAAAAGAACACATAATACTGCTGTGTCACTAATATCTCTGTGGCATTCCAATGTCTCAAATATTGCATACAGTTCTGGTCACTTGCTGACAAGAAGGATATAATTGATATGAAGAAGAATTCCCAGAGGTATAAAATGGTTTCTGTAGAAAGAAAAATTAAATAGAACAAGAATCATCAGGTTCTGTGAACAGGTGGTATGGTATGATAAAAGTGTATGAAATAATGAATGGCATGGAACAGATGAATAGGAAACCATTCTCCACTGTTTCTCATAGCACAGAAAGTCAGGACAGCAAAAGAGATTATAAAGGAACTGGTTTGAAACAAATCAAGGGAACCAGATTTTCACAGGATGTGTAATTAAATTCTGGCACTCATTGCCACAGGATATTTTAGATGTCAAAAGTACAAATGGGATCAAAAGTAGATTAGACAAATTCATAAGAGAAATATCCAGCAAGGTCTATTAAAGACTGTGATGCAGAAGTAAAGTCTTCACTACCGAAGATCTTAAGTACTAATTGCCAAAATCTGATAATGCACTGCTGGAAATACATTGACCTTTAATAAGCATCTAGCCAAGGACAGGGTGGTAACACTGGGTTAAATACACTTCTAGCTTAACTCAGTATAGTTTTAACTTTTTGTGTTATTCTAAGAAACATCCATTTGTTTAAAAAAAAAAAAAAAAAAAAGGAAAATATTGTTCTGTATTTCTTATTTTTGGTTTGTATGAGGTCAGAATGGAGATGTTAAATCTTTTCTAGCTTTTTCCAGCTGCTTTAGAAAAACCGAATTTTTGTATCAAACCTGTGAATGGATGAACCAGTTGTGAGACAACAAGAACTGACTTAAACTTTCACCCAGAAGTTCCAGTGAACTGAAGAGCCTTTTGAGGTTCAACATGTTCAGATAATGAATTCCCATGATTCTGCACATCCTAATGCAAGACACGAGTGGAACTTGAACAGCAGAAGCAGTTCATATTTCTAGATATCTTTCCTAGATAAAAGTAGAAAATAGTAGAAATCTCATAATACAGTATAACAACATGTATTTCCCAATTTTTTTTTCCAGATCAATGAGCCTTGATTGACTTAGCTACAAGGGGTGAGAGTGCATAAAAAAGAATAGAGGGGGAACTGCACTATTGAACTCAAGTGTAGCTATAAAACATAAATGACAATTTTGGTAATCTTGCTTCTTTTAATAATTCTCTAAGAAAGCTACATACCTGTATGAGGAAGGCACTAGCTGCTGCATGTTAGGTTACAGCATCTTTTCTCCTTGATCAGGTCTCACAGATGTTGCCTCTTGCAGCCTTTTGTAAAAAGGGAATTCCACCTGTGCATCATTTATTAAAGATAAGTAAACTAAGACTCAAATCTTAAAATACAGGAGATCTCAATATTACTCATTTATATGACAAATTATCATCTATAATTTATTTATCATGTATAAAAAAAACCTTTCAGGATTGCATAATAAATAAAAATATGTTTTAATATGTAAAAGTTAATTATTCTGTATACTGGGGATTTTAATCTAATATTCTTTTCTTTTCAATTAGAACACATGCCATATATCTTTATTTCTATTTTATTCTTCCTATAGCTGTTTTTCACTTTTCCTCCTCTGGTCTAGCATAATACTTTTTTTCTTTATTTTGTATATATTTATTTTTTAATTTAAATTTTCTCTACTTTCTTCCCAGTTCTGCATTCATCTTTCTGTGCTTATCACTAGCATAATGTTTGAGTCAGATTTTTAAGTGGGTCATATTCAAATATGTCCCATATTGAACAGAAAAATATGTCACATCCAAAGTAGCAATGTCTTGGCAAAACTGGGTATTTCAAGTATTTTACTTTTCCATGGTAGGTTTTATTGTGTTAACTGCTAGTCAACAAATTAGACCATTTTGATCCTTAATTTTATACTTATTTTCCTGATACTCTACTAGGTTTTCTTTATGGTGTATACTCTGTACACAACACAATAAATCTTTCTTGCTATCTAATCCTGATCAGAATATTTTGCTCTTCCAGGAAGTTAACTGTATCTTCTTAGACTGTGCTCAAGTTTTACATGGGCTGGAGTAAATTGTTTTGACTTTTTTTACTGACAAGTCCAACATGAAACAAATTTTATTACAGAAGTTTAGTACTTCATCGCAACATACTTATTTTTTAACTCTCTAATTCATTGAGGTTATTACAGCTACACACTCCCATATCTGGATTCGGAGGCACCTCCTCTAAGACATAAATAGAAATTGTCTTAAGGGTAAAGCACTGCAAAATGCTTCAAATTATTCTGTGTATATTACATCCTTATCTTACATAGAAAAGTCTTGTTTCTGTTTTCTGTTCCATAAAAAGAAAAGCCCATTTCAAATGCCACTGAAATTACAAGTGAATGACTGCAGCATGAAGATTACTAATTTAGAAACCAGTCTTATTTAACAAAATGTTTGCTTCTAGTTTAGTCTGACAGACTGCTTAGACTGATGTCACTTAAAGCAGGCTGCACTGCATTGTATTTCACTGAGCTGCAGATGAATTCCTTTTGCTAAAACCATAGACTTTTTCAGAACTAACTATTTCTATCTCAACTTCAAGGTTGTCAGTTTTTTATATATTTTTTTTAAAAATTAGTTCTGCTGCATACTACAAATGTGTTTCTTTTTTTTTTTCTTTTTTTTTTTTTTGTTCAAATCCAAGTGCAGCATTAAACTGCTCTACCAGAGCAATATAAATCACTCTTTCATGGTCACCAAGTTTAAGAAACTGAATTTCAAGGAAAAAGAGAGTTCCCTCTCTATACAGCAAATTGTGACCTTTATCTCAGAGAAGCACTCACTTCAGGCAGATATGATTCATCTTTTTATGCAGCGAACTAGGAAAGGGAAAACTCCTTCTCATAAAAATACATAGAGAAAGTATATATTAGAAAATGAGAACAAGAAAAAACAACTAAATATTGTGAAGCTAAGAATATGAATACTTAATTTCACCATCTAATAATTTTGAGCAAGACAGCTGCCTTACCAAAACACAAGCCAGTATAAACAAATGTATAAAGTTGATGTCCCATTGTACCTTCTTAAAACCTTCTCTGTGGGCATCCCAAAATTAAGAACCTTGAGATGGATGGTGAGTACTTAATAATCTCCTCTGCAGTCTCTATACCAATGGGGAATGAAGAAAGTCTGCAGATGAATATCCTACTCTTTATTTTGCATAATCTTGGTACTATTTAAGCACTGAATCCATTAACAGAGGGAAGCAAACTGTTTACAAAAAATCCCATGAATCAAAGAAGTTCTATCTAGACAGACAGAGACTTTGTGCTATGGAAAAAAAAAATACCCAATCACTTCCTATTGTAACATGAAGAAAAGAGAGAATTTATTTAATCTTTTGGAAGGGACATATGAGAATAAGATATTAAAAAATCTTGAGAGAAAACAATTTGAGATGAAATTTAGGGAGATGACTAAGGAAAGAAGTTTTACTATTAGAAAAAGAATGTCATGCCTTCCAGAAAATCTGTTTAAGTCTCAGAAGTACAGGCACTTGTAACTGGAAAATAAATTGTAAAACAGTAGAAAGTATTGACCTGTGTAATAGAGAGTAAGGATAAGTATTCTATTTTCTCATTGAAGTGTGTGGATCCCACTCCCAGGTACAGCTAGGTATTACAATCCTGAATCCACACATATGCCCCAGCCATGTGCATCAGCAGTAATTCTTTCCCTGGAGTCATACTCATGTAGTCTGATACTACTAGGACAGAGAGACAAATCTGCATTACATTTAAATTGTGACTGGTGCACTCCCATTTGTATCTTCTTTATTTAAGTGGGTCTCTACAGCAGGCCAAAGGCAAACAACCATAGTCAGACATTATACAGCTTCAGGACTAAATATTAGATTGAGCTCAGTGTGTCTGAATTAATTGGGCTTTTCACTAAAGTAATTGTACAGAGAGAAAGGATTTTTTGAGATTTCTAGCTGCATTTGCAACTTGCTGGGTTAAATGAAACTGGCAGCTGAGCAGATCTGACAAAAGTATATTTTGGACTTTCACTGTCATATGGCAAACAATTAATTTGTTTCTAATCCAACAACCTTTTTTTTAAAAAAAAAAACCCTAAAAACAGGAATACATATCTTTCTTATATTTTGTTCCTTAAGTAACAGTCTGCATTAACTGTGCGTCAAAAAATCCATGTGCATATGCATAGTCAGAGAAATTTTTCAAATTTGCTTGAAGATAAAACATATATACAATCACCTTACAGAATACATGATGTGCCCAGTCCTTCCTTAAGCAACAAATATCACACCACATTTCGCAAAGTTAAATTATAGGGGTTTATTAGAAAATGTCAGTTTAAAAAACATATTATTATTATTAGGCCACAAAAGAGTCCCAGCTGCAGATAATGAAATTTTACCCACATCCATAATTAATCAATATTTCAACCTTGCAATATATTCTGAAGTGTAAAACAATTAAAAAATAATGTATTCAAAGACCCTTATCTCTTATGTGGTCTTTCAGAAATGTATTGACTTTTCCCAAAGCTTGATTAGAAGCAATTTTCATCTACATAGCACTTCACGAATTAATTCTGAGTCAAATATTTCTTTTAGGACTAACAAAAAAACTGCTTCTGAAATCTCCTGCATCTTACAGAAATATCTCCCTTTTCTTGTCTGTTTTTTGTTCCTGTCCTTGACATCTTCTGCTTAGTTGAAAGGCAGTAAAGGCAGTACAGATTTTTTATGATTCCTAGCCCTAATCTCAGGTGTAAGTTTCTTCTTGTTCTTCCTCTCTGCTCTCCTCCCTCATCAGTGTTAGCAATGGGAACTTCTGTCATGGAAAGAGATGGGAATTGCAGAGTACTAATCCACAGACTGAGCCCTGAGAGTAATGCCTGCCACATTTCAGGCTTTGCAGCTGTACCTCCCCATGTGCTGATGAGCTTGAAGCAGAATGGGAAAAGGAATGTATTTGAGGGGCAGGAACAGTAATACTGACAGGCAGCAGGACCAAATCCCAAAAATACTGTCAGTAAAAGGTAGCACACTATTCAACACACCTGTAAGAGTACAGTAAAAAACAGCATTATGTGTAAAAAAAGGTCTACTGGAGGTAAGAGTTATAAGACTTAAATTACAAGTATGTAATTGGGTATTTTCCATGGCAAGGTTGGGCCTGTCCTGTTACATACTGAGACTGTGCCTGTCTCCAGTGATCACTCCAGAATCGTAATTCCTGGGTGGTCCAGGAAATCTCTTGGTAGTCATCTGTAGAGATGAGATTATGGATTGGTTGAGATAACAGACTTATTTGAAACTAGATCATTAACTGAAGTATTAAAATTAGGTGATTGATTGATTGATTGCAGAGGAATACTCCTGGTAAGAATTTTGGACAGGTTGAAAAATAGTCTGAGGCAACTCCTGCTGTGTCCAGTTCAATTTGTATGCTTTGAAATGTTGATTAACACCCTGGGTGGTGTATTCCAAAGACTCCTAGAGGTGATTTCTGCTATAGAAATAATTAAATTGCTTATAGACTACAAGTCTTTAATAAAAAATATCATGGTTGGGCGGATCAGTCTTTTGTATGCAGTTTATTTAAGAGATATTTTGCAAATTCTGAAGACTTCTTAAGAGCAAGGAATTAGGCTTGTTCTAGGGCCAGCTGTTTTGAAAGAACTATGCAAAACATTTTTTTGAGGAGTCTTTCCTAGTCCAGCTTCAGATGCTACTGCAAAGACCCTTGTAACAGGTTTCTCTTCAAATACAGAACACCTCCATCCTGACCAAAGAGTGGCAAATTGTGCTGTTCTGGGGACTCAGTAGCCCATGCAATGAGTACCTCTGTGAAGATCCAGAAAAATTAGGTTTTTATTTATTATCCCCATAATATAATTACATATTAATTTAAATATATATTTTATCCCAGTAAATGAGTTTTTCTTTAACAAATATTGTCATGACTGCCTATGAAATGAAGAGAATGTTCTATGCATAGTTGTGATTTGCATCTAATTATTCCCTAATTGTAATTTTCTGTTGTAAACTGCTAACTTACCAATGAATAAACCTAAGTTGACTGCTTTTATTATCCTGATCTTCAAGGAATGTTTTCAATCAGGTGTTTGAATTGGTGTGAGAACAGTGCTTTCGCATCTCTTTTTTGAAAAACTCAGTCATGTCTTCTCTAAGATAAGGTATTACTGCCCACCTTTTTTTTTTTTTTTTAATTACAGGAGAAGTGGAAGAAAACCTTCTCTCTGTCAAAGAAGTGAAATTGAAAATGCACTTCTACTGGAGAAAGTCATGTCATCTTCATCAAAACAGGACTAGAAGCACTTACAAGCCTATAGCAATCAAACAAATCTTCAAAGAGAATAAGAACAAAAAAAAATCTTTTGTGTTTGGGTCCTACAGTGCTCCCCTGGAAGTTATAGAGAATCCCAGGCTGCCACTTCATACCAGAGCTTCTACAGATCTCAGTGGTAACTGGAAATACCATCCTTCCTCTTAGAAGTTCAGGCTCTCTTAGAAGTCCTTCCCCCTGCCAGATGAAGCATCACCAGGTAGAACATTGTCTTATCTTTGGGAAAGTGCTTTGTTTCATGATCCTCATTAGTCTGTGTTAGGTAGAAATAACCACAGGGTACTTTGATAATACATAGCAAATGCCACAATATCTCAATTTAAAAAAGATTATTAAGGAATTTAAAATGTTATTTTTCAATAACATCTGTGGATTAGGAAACAGGTTACTATTACTGACAAATGAACTAAGAAAATCCATTTCAATGAGACTTTTAAATAGATTTAGAAAGAAAACTTCCTTATCAATTTAAACCATACGATGAGAACACATCCCAGTCTCTAGATGCATATTTTATATCCCCAGAATATTGCTGATTGCAAATCCACAGCAACATATATTCTCCGACATGTGCATGCCCCAAGCACAAAAAGACAAGTAAAAGATTTTAAACTGATGATACATATGATATTTTCACTTTATCCAGATTCCCTCTAATTCATTGCTGACATGCTAAAAAGATTATTATATTAGTTTCAGAAAAGTTTCTAGTCCTTGGATGTTTGCCCAGCTCTCATCTCTGATAAAGTATTTTTCTTTTCTGATATTATTATAGACTTCTAGAATTCTGGAGGAGGTTATTTTATTATTATGGTTAAGCTTTTAAGTTTTTAAGAAAAAAAACCATGAGAATATAAAGGTATTTCCTTCTGCAAAGTATCACAAAAATATTATACTAGCAATTTCATGTTGCATAGATCTAAAAGGACAAGATTTTAATGCAAACTGAGAAAAGTTGTATTTTTTTTTTTTGAAAAATTCTTTGCTTTCACTACAGTAAACAGAGAATTATGACCTTTGTGTGTCAGTTTGGGTGGACAAAATTTAGGAAGTGTATGCAGTTGCTCAGAGTTTAATTTTACTCTGCTGCTTTGGGGGTTTTTCAAACAATTTTCGATAAAACTCACATGGACTACAAAACTAAAATATTTGTTTAAAAAGTTGTAGTTTTACAAAGTTGCAGTTTTACTAGCATGTACAGAGTGTAACTTTGAAAGCTATACAGTGAAAAATAAATTCTTTTGTGATTTTAGCAATTGTGATGGTCTGGTCATGGTTTTAACTCCAGCTGAGATGAAACACCTCACAGCTCAATACCCTCCTCTCTTCTCATCCCCCCTCCTGTGGAATGGGGAGGAGAATCAATGCAAAACTTGTATGTGGAGATAAGAAGAGTTTAACAATTGAAAATAAAGCAAATTCCAATAATAAAAGGAAAATGATAAATAATAATAATGATAAGAAAAAGGGAAAGATGTACAATGCAATTGCTCACCACCCACTGACCAATTCTCAAACCCTGATTGTTCCTCTTCCAGGTAACTCCCCTCAGTTCACACAGTGAGCATGGTGTTTTGTGGTGTGGAATATCCCTGTGGTCAGTTCAGGCCACCTGTCCCAACTGTGCTCCCTACCAGTTGCTTTTGCATTCTTTCTCGCTGGCAGAGCACGAGACAAGAGAAAAGGACCACTTAGCAAAATCCAAAACATCAGTGTGTTATCAACACCATTCTCATTTGGAATCCAAAACACAGCACTGTAATAGCCACTGAGAAGAAATATACTCAGTATGTCTTCACATTCAAAATTTTGTGTCCAATTAGACAAAGTTTAGGCAGCAGACAAATGGAAATATGTGTGGACTTTGTAATGAAGATTTAATACAGTTTGTGACAACATTCCCTTGCATGCCCTTGCAGAATCTAGGACTAAGTTACAATGCTTGCAAAGCATTTTATTTCATAGGTCAGCAGATTTACAGGTGGGTATGAAGTAGTTATTTGAGAAAATCTAATTATTAGCAATGTAGTAGAATTAGTGACTGCAAATCTTGCTTGAACATATGGCAAGTGAAGTCATACTCAGGGTAGGGCTCGTCAGAAACTCATGTAGTATTACTTCACTATACTTTTTTTTATTTTCTGGGCCTTTAAATAAATAGAATTTTCATAGAAAATTTCTAATACAGATGCTGAGATTATTTCTTACTCTAGATTTTTTTTTTTTTTTTTTCAGATCTTTTGAAACACAAGGATCACACGTGGTTGAAGTAAACTGGAAATGTTTGATTACAGTTCTCTGGTTCCAAAACAAAAATAGTACACCTGATTTGTATGAAATACATGTAATTTGTGTAGAAATAAACTAAGCCTAGAATCATTAAGATTTGAAGAGACCTCTAAGATCCTCAAGCCCAACTGTTAACCTAACACTGACAAAAGTAGAACTCAGACAAGATCTCAAACATTACTACAAAATCTCTCAAAGAAATGTCTGTCTGCCCATAACACAAGAAAGCACACAACTGCTGATCTCTTTTCAGTCTAGTGCCTCTCAAACACTAGATGCCCAAACAGAAAGGAGACACCCATTAAAGCTGTCAGTCAGTTTCAATTCAACTGAAAAAAATTTTACTTCATATGATACATAACCACACAATATAAACATTGTACTAAGAAACAGAGGAAGTCACAAGAAAATAATACACCATTAAATATTACTACTAATACTAGCAATAACGGTAATAGTTAATTTAAAAACACTTTTCTTTCACTATAAACCAGATCCAGAGGTAACCCAAATCAGTAGGATTCTGAACTGTTGATTGACAGAAATTAGAAGAATATATCAAAGTGTATGAGAGAAAAGAGATTCTCAACTTCCTACATGGATTATATTTTTTCCTTAGGTGTCTGCTGCTGATGCCATCCAAAATAGAATAAAAGATTTAGTGGAATTTTAAGAACCAAGACACATCAAAAATTTCCATGCGTAAAGAAACAAGATGGTCTTTTAAACTTTCCAAAATAATTATAAGCATAAACCTTTACTGGGTTCATATTTAATGTGCAGTCTAAGATTCAGCTCATAATATTACAAGCCCATAGTATTAAAACATATAGTCTAAATTCAGAACTTGAGTTGTCAGCTTGGTTGACAGACATCAGCCCTACAGGACAATTTCACTTAGATGGAGAGAATGAATCGTTCTCTCAAGCTGGTCACTATTTTCATTGGCAATAAAAGAAAGGGCAGGACCTAACTTAGACTGCAATTCCAACTTTTACATCCCAAAATTCAAACCATAATAATTTGAACTTTTATGCATACTATGTAAGAAAAATATGTGAAACCTTTAAATTAAGTTTAACTTATGAAACACACAGTGCAATTTACTCCTTTTCAGATCTGAAATGCAATACCTCAAATCCAGACTTGAAAAGAGAGAAGGAATTATTATTAGACAAAAGGATTGCCAAAGGTGTGATAAACATTGTAAAGGTTATATTCATAAAGGCCTAGAGTTAGCAGGAGGTGCACTGCCCTAAGTTCAAATGTCACTTGCAACTTCTTATATATAAGAAACTATAGCAGAAGTTACAGCAGGCTTCCCCAGCTATGACACTACAAAGGCAGAAATCCTGCAGCAACTTGGCATCAAGTGCTCTCTATTTCTCCTTTTGTTAGTCGGTGCACATGTGAATAAATATCTCTGTAACCCCAAATCCTGTACAAGCAGGGATGCCACTGCTACCATCCTGGTTAAAAAGACTAGTCTCCCTCAGCCCAGAAGAGTGTGTAATTCTGAGGGAATCTAGGTGATTAAACTTGTCTAACTGATCACTTTTCAGGAAAGAGAGTAGGATTAAAATAAAGGAATAGCATTTATCTTAATCAGGGATGAACAGAAGTGGAAAAGGACCATATCTTCCATCATTCTATCTCTTACTGTTCTATGTATTTGTCTTTATGTAAGTTGTATTGAGAGAAATCAAATTGAAAACTAGTAAAAAGAAATGCAGTTTTATAGGATATGGGACTAGTAGATAGAACTTTGGACCATGAGATGAGATGAGATGAGATGTTATTTTACAAAGCATTTAAATTTATCTTGATCTTTTCATTCCCCTTTTACAGACTATATCTAAACTCTTTCTTCTCACGACATACAGGATAACTGGCCAGCAGACTAAAGTATTTACCTTTCTAAGTTGCTTTTCTCTAAAATACACTTTGTCTTCACCTGAATCACCAGGCTGATTGCTCCAGGAGAAAGGACAATAATCTCTGAGGCACTGGTACTCCTGAGAGAGTAGCTCTTTTGTTTAAAATACACTGCTGAGAGGGTTTAAAACATTGAACAAACCAATCTATTGAGACAGACTATTACATCATGGTCTTGCCGTTTTCTTTATTCCTATGGAACTGCAGGATACTTTATAATATACACACTGAGAAAAATAAGAAATATTTTTTTTATGGGAAACTTATCATTGTAAAAACATATGAGACACAATTAATTTCTGTCCCAGAGAAGAAAAGAGGTTAACAACTATGGTTTTCTCTCAATTTTTAGCTGTACTTGCTAGTGCATTACTTTACACATGTACGTGTTTATTGTTTGACATTTTGTACACAAAATGTTCTCACAGACTCCTCCACACATACAAACCATAGAATTATACCATAGAGGATGTGTAAAGAAATTTTTGTATAAATACCTATGCACGAAAATGGGAGAAATTGATTTCACAGTCTTGCTACTTTTCATTTCACAGTCCCACTACGGTAGGTACAACAACTTTCTGCAGTTGCATCTCTCATTTTGTCTCAGAATATACATGGAAGCAGACATATGTAAACTGTAATGTAACATTTCCCTTTACATAGTTTGTAATTATAAATGTTCATAAAGGTGACTGCATATTTAATTTTTTTATTTGGGGTTTTTTTAACAAGAAAGAATTGAAAACAGGGATTTTTTTAAACTTTCAAACATCTTGCTATTGTTTTGATGGCAATAACTTGACATTTTAGTTCAAAATTCTAATGACAAAACTAATAAATTTTCTTACATTATTCAAGATTTTCAGCTCCTGTTTTTGCCTTTAATGTTGTAAACATATTTAAAGAGTTCCTTTAGTGTTATAAAATTATCTTTTTTCACTATGAACAGTGCAAAATGAGTGTGAATCTGAGCTGGCAAATCTAATTGATTCAGCGTGACACTGCAAAACTGAAGCTACTAAATATTATAAAAAGTTCTGATTGTGCATTGCTACTTTTTCTTGCATCCTGTAACTTTTCAAATCAGATAACTCACAAGATCTTTCTAATATCGCATATACAACAATCCATTCTGAAATCTTCCAGATACTGTGAATTTGCACATTTTTTTAATCTGGAGAGCATCTCAGCAGTAGGTGCTTTTGTTTGTCTAATATTGGGCTTTTATTTGAAGACGTTTATTTCAGTTTCCCCAGTGGGCAATAGAAAGAGATAAACATGTGTTTAAAGTGAAATATCTCTATGCCCACCATCATCACAATGGATGCCCCCAGTCACTTGTAAGGAATATACAAAAAGACCTCAAACCCCCTGCTGTCTTCAAAGATTATTGTGTCAGTTTCTCAGACTTCTTATTCCAAGTTAGGTTGAGGCCATTATATGTTTCCTCCATACTGATCTGGACGGTTTAGGAAGGTATTTAAACTTCTTGATTAGCTAAGGAAAGGCCATTTAAAAGACTAATCAAATGACTTAGCCCTTTATGTTAAAAAAAAAAAAAAATAATAAAATCATCCTCTGGCTCATTTTTTAAACAAGTTCAGCTTTCTTTATACCAGCTGTGGTTTGTCCTCATGTTTGTTTCTCAGCCTTGTGAACACATTGTCTGTGCTCATCTTCACTGAGTTCTTTTCTTTTATGGGGATTTGTCAATTAGTCACACATGGTGAAGTTTAAAATAACATTTCCCTGTAAGTAACTATGCAGTGATTACTGATTTTGGTCTGTTGATGGCATTGACGTTAAGTTGGATCCCTGAAAAATCACATATCTATCCTCTTTTCTCCTTGCATCCATTTACTTAGAAAGTACATTTAATTTACTTTTGTATTGGTGGAAACACATGCCTTTCATATAAGATTCAGGGCTACAATTTAGCTTTGAAGAAATTATCAAATATCAAAACTGCATTTCATTCTCCATTGTGATGTATTGATACTATTTTCTTCATGTTGCAAATGTATTTACCATCCCTGCTTCTTTTTCCATTTTACTCAGGTTGGGACTTCACTTAATCTACTGAATACTGAAGACAAGGCAGTGTCCCAGTGGATCAGTTTATCTGTCCATTATGTATGTAGAAAGAAAGCTAACATAATAAAATTGTTGAACCATGCAAGCTAAGGCTGAAATCTTCAGAGTTTCAGGCCATCTGAGACTTAGTCAAAGCTGATGGATTAGTAGTGAACTACTAATAAGATAAGTGCTATTTGTCACTGTTGTTTATATATGATGTTGGAGAGAGTCAGTAACAAAAGTGTTTTCCAATTATTGTTAGATCATATAGTATTGTGCTGTAATAAAACAGTCTGTTTCTTCAACTTTTAGCAGTCTATAACAATTTTAAATGCACATAAAACACAAAATTGCGTGAGATGGTCCAAGTACTTTCTCAGATAATGAGCATAACACTGAATTGTAATTTATAATATAAAATGTAGATATAGCAAAGAATGAAACAAAAGCATTTAAATGGTTGGATTATTTGAGGTTTAGTCTACTGTTATCATTAAGTAAACCTTAGTCTTCTATTTATATCTAACAGAAGTTCAGTGAAAAGAAACTGTGGTTTTAAGGTTTCCAAAATCTCTGCAAATTATCAAGAAGATAAAAAAATTCTGAGGTATGTACATTTGCAATATGCCTGTGTGGAACAGTAAGATGCCTTGTTAGCATATTCAGCTACTGTCTGTTGAACAGGTTTCCTCAGTGGTTTCATGTGGCTGAAGGAATGGACCTCAAAAAGTAGCTTGGTCATGCTAGGCCTTATATGAATCCACTGGCACCACACAGATCTGCTCAACTAAAACACATCCCACTGCTCAGCCAGGCTGCTGTGCTAAGAGAGTCTTCCTTCTTACAGTTCCAAGTCCAGCTTCTTTGGAGCCATCCGTGTTCGCTTTCTTCAGGATAACGTGTTGCCATGCAGGCATCTTCAAATATTGACACTGCAGCCACTATGCTGCTGGGTATTCTGTATCTTCCTTTAAATTTGTGATATTTTGTATTTTTCAGGGTAAGCCAAACATTTCTTTTTGTTTTTTTTTTTCTTCTTACCACTAATATTTCCTGAACTCAGAAAAACAATGGGAAGACAAGTCGTGATGCTTACATGCTATATCTGTATTTATGCCTAGTTTGTAATTTGATCACTTGGTTTATTCATTGGGTTTTTGGTTTTTTTTTCAACATTTCTGTCTTTTGGTGTTTTCATGGCTAATACATTAGAATCTCTAGAATGAGAAAGAACATCTCCATGGAAGAAATTTGTGGGCAGAGAGAGGGCAAGAAGGAACAAAGAGTCTTCAGATGTAATGGCAGACAATCCTTTCCTTTGAGAGTCAGAGGTCACTGGGCGGATTGCTTGAGGCCTGAAAAAAACAAAAGCAAATCTTGTACCAAGAGCAAATCTGAAGAAAAGGACTTGACCTGAAAGGCCTCTGTAGGGAAAGTACAGATTTTTCTAAAAAATTCCTATATTTTTGTTCTGTTCTTAAAATGTTCTTTTTCCTCTAGTGCTTACAAATTCTTACTTAGTCTATGAAATCCATGGTTTTGGAAAGTACAATTGGGAATTTATAAAAAGCCTTTTCATATTTCTGAAGCTGATCATTTCAAATTTGCAAGCAGATCCCCCTCAAAACACTGACCAACTTGGAAATCTGACAAAAGAAACATTCAGCCACACTTGGCCTTCCAGAAAACTGCTGAAGAGGAAACATGTAGATGGCACATAAACACAATTCATACTATCCAAAAGTGATTTGTTTCAGCAGTGTAAGATTTTGGCTAGTTTAAGGGGAAAAAAAAAACAACCAAACAACCAAACTTCTGATCTGTAAATATTCCAGACAGTAATGTATAATGTTCAATGCTTGAAGTACCTTGTGAAAATTGTGGAGCTCCTGTGCCCTAGTAGCTGGGCACGTATATTCTTGCAGAGCTAAAGCTCAAGTGGACTATATTCCAAAGCTTTCAAAAATGAAACATGCATAATTCTCACATGGATGATGACTTAACACTGGAAAAATAAACATTTATATCACTACAAGTATTGGGTGACCAGACTACAAACACTGGAAAAATTACTGAGAGCTTCATTGTATGGTTGTATCTAGCTAAAAGAAGAAAGGGCATAAAAGGGAAATTGTTAGACCTGATTAGAGAGAGGATAAAAGAAGGCAATCAGGTGTATTATCCTTTGGAATTAAATTGGGCTAAAAGTGATTGGAATCCCGTTACCTATGATATCCAGGAATAAAATCTGAAGATAATAGCATAAAGTGTGTGGTAAAGGGCAATTCATTACTAGTAACAGCATGGACTGGATAACCTCCTCAATTTTTTTCCTTCCAGAGTGGCATTGACCTTATGATAGAGAGATTAAAAGATATAAAGCAGTGGTTAGCCACAAGCTTAAGATCAAAACAGAGACCAAGTGTTGATACCTGGTTAAAGCTCATGGAAGAGAAACTGTACACCATCAATAATTTTGCAAATGCATAATGGTATGATGTAACTCAAAATTGAATACAAATATTTACATAAAGTTCATGTAGTATTTAATAAAATTATTGAATTTAACTATATAAGAATTGTTATTAATATTAAGGAATAAAAAGTTATTACAGTTTGCAATATGTGAAAATACATTAAAATATTGGAAGAAACTTACTTCTGGATAAAAGTGGGATTTTTTTTAAATTAGAAAAAAAAACTTAATCAAGGGGTCTTCAGCTGTATCACTCAGGCATCAAAAATTCACAGAAAATTTCGTTTTTTAGTTCCCACTCTCCAGACAGTATGCTTTTCTCTCTGATGACACAAAGGCATGTTTACATTGATGTAAGTAAAGTGCCATTCAGAAAAGTGTTGGAAATTAATAGGGAAGTTAACTATCTGCTCTATTTTCACACATCCCATCAGTATTTCAGTCACTCCAAGAATTTGGGATGATGCACCTTTAGGAATGTTTAGGAATCTCTACCATTTTATAAGGATGACTGTACATAGCTTTCCTTTCAAAGAGCTAATTTCTGTGAGATTCTGACCCAAAAAAAGAAAAAAAAAAAAGGAAGAAGAAAATATGTCTTCCAACTGTTAAGGCGAGATTGGGAGTGGTGGTCACAGGCACAGAACCACCCTATTCAATGACAAGTGATCTAAAATTATTTGCTTAACAGGGTGGCATATGTGGGTGGATAACAATTCCTTTCCTCAAAAAAAAAAAAAAAATGTCCACACAAGCATCACCAGCCCACTTGAGATCAGTACAAGACTCAGAAAAATATGGCACTTGCTCCTCTCAGTTGATGTGTCAGGTCCACAGATGGCAAAGCAATCTTTTGTAGTCTTTATCTTCCTCTTGTTGTTTGTCCACCTATGGTGTCTCCCTAAAAGTTTATTGTTCAAAAATTTATGGCATTGGTTTGTTGACATTAGTTGCCTACTCCTTTACTAGACAGCTACCACCAAGAAGTGTCCTGTCTTTTGATCGTACCTCTTCAACATGCGATGAACTTCAGAAAAATCTCTCAGTTAAAACTTCTAATTTTGATAATTTAAGTTAGCTATATAAAAGACAGTTGCCAGATTTTCAGAGGTTTTCTGGGATTTTAGGACTCATTATCATTAATAGGGTCAGAAGTGCTCAGTACTTGTGGAAGTACAGGCTGCACAGTGAGATGAGAATATGGCCTTGATTTCCTAATTTTAGACACGGCGGTTTGGCAAACTATGCCTGTAAGTACTTCTGACTATGTGAAGTTGCAATCCACAGAGTTGTTCTGCATTTCTAAGGTCACCATGCAATGCTGTATATTTGAGTTTGTTTAGGCTATTTACTCTGTTAGTGTTTTATGGTATTAATCCTAGTCAGTGCAATACAGAAAGAATTGATAACTACTTATGAGATCATAACTGCAACATTGCCAGTTGATAAAGGTTAGAAACATTAGAGCTGATTTTTCCTGTAGGACACAGCATGCTAGAATCTAATTGTAATCTTGCTTCATTACCCATCACATTCCCTATTAAATAGCACAATGATTGTCTTTATGTCTTTATTTCTCACATCCTAAATTATTGCCATTTGGGATCATAAAAAACCATTCCTACATAGTTGAATGCATTACTTTACACTGAAAATTATTTTCTTTCTAATTACTTAGGAATTTATAGTTAGGATCCTCATTGAAGGACTGTCAACCTTTCTTTGGGGACTTTTATAGCAATTTGAAGAGATTTAACTGTATGTGATATTTTTACCCCCAAAAAAGGAACAGCTGGCCTATTTATGTACATCAGCAAATGTCAGCTCCTTTAGAAAATGAACAGCTTACTGCATCGTTATCATCCCCAAAATATCCAGTAGTTGGTAGAGACAGAATTTCATGTTTTCTACATGAGGAGATGGTCTTTTCCACTTTATCATGATTAAGAAGTATTGTCATTATTTTTAATAATAATAATAATATATATTAGATTAACAAGAACCTGTCGTAGAGTACTGGAATGAGTGTCAAGCTAGACCTCATTGCCAAATCCTAATAGCTTCTGTCAAGGTAAGTGCATTTGTGAAGAAGAGCATGTGTACTTCCTTAAGGTTTATTTTGTTGCCAGAAGTGTTGATTTAAATTATGTTCTGTTTAGACCATTAGTATTGCAATTTTTTTACAGGGAAAAGAGTCCATGGATGAGTCAAATTAAAATTCTCTACATCACAAAATTGTACTTAAAACATTGTAAGCATTTTTATCACGAAATATATGATCCAGAAATGGATCACTTAATATTGTTTTACCTGCTTGTTAAACAATCCTTCAAAAAAATTTCAAAGCAGCTGGACTTTCCCCTCCTTATGACTTATGGCATTAGGCAGTTTTATACAATTTCACTTAGACTTGAAAGAATTATTGCTTCGAATTGACTCAGTTGAATGAAAAATGTTATATGTCCATCAATAAGTTAAATTTAGCTTTTATACTTACAAACTAGAACTCTGGATTATAAATAAAAATAAATAAAACCCCCTCAAACTGAAGATTACTTGTATAAACATTTTGGCATATACAGAACAGCAATAATAAAATTCCATTTTGTGTCACACTCCTAATTTGTACACACAACAAGAATTTTGCAATTTAAAATAATGAACAGTCATGTGAATTTGGTATTTAGCTATGAACTTACATTCTGCTAAACAACATGAAGATAAAGATGCTGCCTTATCATTTAAAGAAGACTATAACTGGGTTAATTCTGATACATACTATTCACATAGCTTTCTGATACAAAGGTATAGTCCCAGAAAAATCAGATGATATATTGATGTTTTTTCCTAATGATGCCCTAAGGTTTGCTCCTATTATGCCTCTTCTATTAATATATTTTAATTCTTAAAGCATATCAAATATCTATTGCAATCTTTATTTTTTCAGTTATTTCAGTAACCATGATAAGTGAGCATATTTGATTTACATAAGCACAAAAATTTAAATATCTCTAAATTAATCTTCTATTTTGACTGTTAAAGCTAATATTTCAAAATAAGAAGAAACATAAATCTTTATAATCTTTAAATAATTATTTTGCTACAAATGTGCTAGTTTTATAAATCATTTTCACTTGTTTTGTAACTAGCAGCCATGTTATATTGTTATATATATATATATATATCAGTATATTTTAAATTAATTTTACAAATCCAGAAAATAAGAATTTGAATTCTAGTCAAGACAGTGAAATCAGGATCAGTTTCATTGTCTTAGTTATGCTGCCCATCTTCACAGTGCTGGAAAGTCGGACCCAATCAACAAGTCCATTTTGTCTTTTTCCTTTCTACAGACACAGTACTAACTCTCTGGTTATTCAATTTGTTTTTTCTTTTTCCCCATTCTTTTACAGGCATTGGAAATAGGAAGGAGTTGGTATCCTTGGGAGCATTATGGCAAGCAGTTGTGTGGATTGGGGGACTGAAGGTTACTGGCACAGAGCACTTCAGAAAATCAAGCCTCTAGTTTATGGCTCTGTGACTAAATGGCACACAGGATGATAGCGATGTGAGATGCAGTAGAATACTAAAATAATCGTGGTCCCTTTGCTGTATTGCAGGGTAATAAAAGCAACTGCCTCTAACCTCAATGATTTTCACAGCTTTCCATTTAGTGCCTAAGAAAGTTGCTGTTTTATTCACATTGATCCAGCATTCAGAATTTCTGAATGTGAAGGTCACCTCTTCCTGAGTAAAACTGACACTCCATTACAAATACCAAACCCAAACCAAACAGCTGGAAGGGATGGTTTGTCACAAGCCTTCAAAACCTCTCCAAATATTGTTTTCCCCACACACCTGCATTCTATCCTTTCATTTTACATCTTTCAGGAAGTGACAAGTAGGTCTATTTGCTCAGACTACTCCTATATTTACAAACTAAATAAGGGCAGGGTTCGTGCACTGACCTGAGACAACTGATACAGCTTAATTGTTCTGTCTATGACTTGGCTTTAGCCTGCACCATCTAGCACGTTCCCAAATGTTTTGAAACAGCTGAAGGGCAGTTGGCTTCAAAAAACACTCCCAGCAAACAGTTTTAATATGGACAGCTTACTTTGGAGCATCAAAGAAGGTAGCCATTTGGACAGCAGCTATGTCAAGTCATTTGTTCTCATAACCAGAGAACAGTTCCTGGACCATTTTATTTTTTAGGAGAGCTTTTGCTTCAAAGAAAAGCCTTGAGAGTTTTATGCATAAATTTCCCCCCTCAGCCCCTAACTGCTGCTCCACAAAGACACGGAGGGCACCATGCCCATCCACCTTGCCAAGAGAACTGGGATGATACTCAGAGCTGAGAGGAAGAGAGGATGAAGGGAACAAAGTCTGTGTGGAAGGAAGGGTTGACATATAAATACATCCCCCTCAGTCAAAGCCTAGCCCTGTCCATTTATCTAGCAAGCTGCCTGCTGTACCCAAAGAGATGAAGTGGTGCAATGGGATACAGCAGAGGACAAGTGCAGTTTCTGTGCCTACTGGAACAACAGATGGGCCCAGCTTCATTGTTACTCTGTTTGCCACCACACCGCTATTTACCTTTGTCTCCATCTGCTCTTTCTTGTCATGAGCTTATGTTGTGAGTGCTCTGGATCAGCGACTGCATCTTGCCAAGCTCAGTGGGGTCCTGATTGCTGCCTGGAGACAGGCTGTTAGGCTATACATTCACAAGGGAAATTTATGCCACAGCTACTTAGTGAAATTTATATTGTGCAGCCCAGACAGTGTTTCGTGTGTTGTTTGGGTAGAACTTGGTGTTAAAGAATGGAGTATAAAAGGACAACACACACAAAAAATACCCAACTTTAATTTAAATAGTAAGAATAACTCCAGAGGAAAATGGAAACTAAGGATATAGTCACCTAACTCCCAGCTACAGAGAACATTTAAATCCATATGAGATTCATATCTGTGCATCTCTGCAGACATTAGAGCCAAGAACATGACCAGAGACCTAATATATTTCTAAATTAGTTTGGAAGAAAGGAAAAAGCAAGTAAAACCACTCATTTTCTCTGATAATTCAGTAACAGAGCACTTTGCTTGTCATACAAGACCACTAATTTTGAATTTCTTTTCCTGCCTGGGTAGATATGAGAACAAATCTCCAACTACAATCACTAGGCAGCTGGATATTCAGCGATGAGATTCTGGAAACTCACCAGTCCAGTACTAAGTGAAAAGGCAGTATTTTCTGGCCCTAAGAAAGACTGAAAGACAATGGATGCACTGTAATGACTCTATAACTTCATTGCATGGCAGCATTCCATCTCCACTGTTCAATTTTACGTTGGATCCCACTGCATATATCCTACACAGTAACTGCATAAGGAATTGAGACTCCTAAGGCTTATTATGGAAAGTACACTAACAAATAGGCTATAGAGATAACACATGAGTACTATTGACAGTGCAAAAGTATCCCTTTTCTTACTCCATTACGAATAAAAAATATAGTGAAAAAAGTTCAAGTTGAATGATTAAACATTCAGAGATATAAAATTATTTAATTAAGCATCAATTAAAATTAATTCCAGTCATGGGAAACTTCAACATACAAAGTGAAACAAAGAAAAGAGCTTTGGAGGAGGAAGGATGGGTTATGGTGTTCATGGTACACATAGAATTCTAGCCTCCCTTCATTTGTTATGGCTGTAATCTTGTCACTTAAACCAACTCCTCTACATGCAAATAACAAACATAGTGCCTTTTTTCTTTTTATATACATACTGCAAGAAAAATTAAATCAGGTTTAAAGAAATAGCAAGAATGCATTTCTGCAACAAAAGTTGTTTGAAGCTGTCATCTGTAATAATTATTTATATTGATAAATTTCCCAAGATACAAAATGAAAAAAAGAGTTTCAAAGCAATCAAAAAAATATTTCTTCAAAATTTCTACTTCTTCTTTCCATGTCTTGTGCAGCATCCGTCATTAAAGATGAGAACAATATACTCAGATTCAATTAATTTTTTGGTGGAAGTGAATGAGATCATGAGTTTTCTTTACACTGTAATCCCAAATATTTCCTTGTTTGACCAGCTCTCAATCTCCTGACCACATCCATGTTCTATCCTTCGCCTTTGTTGCGACTACATAGTCCTAATAAACTCCTGCCTGATCTGACTTTTATACAGTTTTCTGTCTTTTTCCACCTGTTCTAATGTTCCAATTCTGTATCCCTCTTTCCTTCTTCAAACGCTTCTCTTCAGTTTGATTTGCTCTACTTCCTTGGCAGTAACAGCTGTACCACTGAAAACTCTAGCGAAACAGAACATACCTTCTGCAGGAGTAGATTAGAGATCTCTGAACAAGCTCCAGTGAAATGAGAGTTTAAATTCCAGCAGCACATTAGCAGATTATTTTTATTAATGCTAGAATTATTTAATAGTGACTCAAGTGGTCAGGCTCAGTCAGAGCAAGAAGCCTGAAAGATTTTTACTGTAATGAGTGAAGTGCTTGGAAAACAAGTCCTATGAAGAGCTGCTGAAGGAACTGGGCTTGCTTAGTCCAGAGAAAAGGGGCTCAGAGGAGACTATGTTTTTCTCTACAACTAGCTGAAAGGAGGCTGTAGCAAGAGTGGGGGGTAATCTCTTTCCTGAGCTAATTTGTAATAGAATAAGAACGAACTGCCTCAAGTTGTATCAGTTTTAGGTTGGGTGTTAGTAAAACATTTCCTCACTGAAGGGGTTACCAAGCATTGGACTCTTCTGCTGGGAGATGGTGGTTGCCATCCTGGGAGGTTTCTAAAAGATGTGCAGATGTGGCACCTAGGGACATGGTTTAGTGGCAGACTTGGCAGCATTACATTAATGGTGGTACTCACTTTTTGTACTGGCTTTACTGTTTTTTTCCAGCCTGAGTCTATGATTCTATGATGCTTCTAGTAAATAAGTTTGACACAACTGAGCATGTGAAGTGAAGAACACCAGAAACTCTTCAAGCAACAATTAGGTTTTAAAAGCATATTCTATGTATAGCATATCCTTAAATTGTGAAAAATTTACCTTCTTTCTGGCTAGATGACAAAACATGAAGCATATTTTAAAAATTGGCATAAAAAGAAAGGTGGTTTTGTCAAAACTACACTGGAAAAGTAGCTTAAAAATATTAATTGCAGAAGGTGGTAACAAACAAGAACAGGAGAATTAAGATGCCTATAATGAGAAGCTGTGGTTCCACTACATATTTTGTGAGGTGATATCCTTGGCTCAGATTGGCCACAGATCAAAACTAGCTCAGGACATACAAGCAAAATAAGGTTTTATTATCCCATAAGAAATAAATGTGAAATCAAGTTTGTGGGGTCTGCACAGGCCCATTTCCGGAGTTTTGATAAGTATTTCAATGACACAGTCATCTGCCATCAGACATTAGTTCTAAGCACTAAAGATTCTTTCAGAATATCATAAAGCCATGTTGAATACCAAATCAGGGAACAGCCTACACAGAAGCACACATTCCTCAAAAGTATTACCAGAACCTTATTACCTGTTGAAAATTCATGCAGCCTATCTTAAAAAGAAAACATGCACTGTAGCTATTAGCTGGAAGACTGGGCATGTCTAATATATGCAGGATTGAAGAGCCACTTTAGAACAATTCTGAAAAAGATTTCAAAAGCTGAAGGTCTTTTAAGCCTTACATGTTAATGAAAGTAACTAGCAGAACAAAATAAATGCAATTATATCTCTGGTGAACTTATGTTTTGGTACCTGAATGTGATTTGGTGCTGTGTAAATGGAAAGGACACGCATTTACAATTTTCACTTAGTGAAGTACAACCAGCTTAATGTTTATAAAACAGCAGCAGCTGATGAATGTGAAGTCAAATGCTATGCAGTCTGCACTGGCAATTATGGAAGCAAAATCTGAATGAATGCTATGACAGCAAATGTAAACTAATGCAAAGTTGGTTTAGAAGAGCAGGCCATAGATAACCAGAATCCAACAAAACAAATCAAACAGTAAAATGTGAATAGTAACTGTGAGAGTAAAAGTAATGATATTGAATGTGAGGAATGCATCAGCAAGGCTGAATTTAAAAATCTTCAGCTGAGAATGGATATAATTATTCAATGTAAAGGCTCAAAAAATATTATTCTACATTTCTGTTTAGAAATTATCCATTTCTTCTAACTCATTCCCAGAAATCATTACTTTATTCTGTAGTACAGACAAAAGATCCTGAAAAGTTTATTTCAAAATTTTTGCTTAAGATTAAACATTTAAAGAGATTTTTTTTTTTTTTTTAATGAAGGTGGCACATCAGCAGGGTTTCCTTTGTCCCCATAATATCATCATATAAGTGCTAGTGGTTTGGCTATGTTTTATGGATAATAACATTTTTCATGGATAAAGTTAATCTAAATCTTAACAAAACAAAGGCTTAAGAAATTAAATAATTCTTAGCTCCCAGATGATAATCTTGTTTTTTGGAGTTACCTAACTCAGAGACACAGGTGTCTCTGAGTATCTACAGTTATTTACCCACATACACAGACATATGTTGTGGGAAATATGAAGGCAATTCAGGATAATGTGGGCAGCTGCTTAATCTCCCTTAACTCTCTGGAGTAGATGATGACAGCAGCCTTAAGCACAGGAAATCAGATCAGGATTTAAGGTCTGTTCAGATGTCAGTTAACTCCCACAGCTTCCTTATCTGAGGAGAGAACACTGAAACACCAGTTAAAGCAGGAATAAGGATAAAAGAATGTAAAAATTATTTGAACAGTGAGAGATGAGTGAATTTCTTGCAATGCAAATTAATAGAAGGCAAACTCTAGCTGCAGGTAGTCTCAATCATGACACCTCCCTATGGCATATTCTGGCTGAGAACTCTCTTCACTCATTCAAATGCAGTATGAAGCCCAGGAATGCATGAATCATCAAATCACTGAGAGAGTACTATACTGTGGGGAGTCAGGATATGCAGCTGGAAGGGAAGACACCTAAGATTTTGGGTTTTGGTGGTTGGTCACTTTATTTATTAGCTTGGACTAGTTGTAATTTTTTAGTTTATATTGCTTTTATTTACGTTCCTTCCTATTCCAAGGATCAATAATTTGCATTATTCTAAGATAGATTTTTAACGTTATTTTTACAGTCTTTCCTTCCAACCTCTGGAATTTTGTGGTTTCAGCATTGCAGAATCTCACCTCTAAAGCTGTTTCTCTTCTTCTTACTGTTATTATAGCCTAGTGTTGTAACATTGTCTTGCAAAGTGGACGTAAAGGCTGATATCAGCTCAGGCTGAATCAAGATAAGTCTCTTATGTATCTCATCATGATGACTAAGCTGAGAGTCAGAAAATGGGGATTATTTTTTTTTTTTCTGGAAAAGAAGCTGGCTTTCTTCCATTAGAAAGGTATTCATTAGAGATGGACAGCCACACCAGATGTGTCAACATGACCACCAAAGATTTCTTATTTCTTCCAATGCAACAAAGTGCATAACATCACCACAGAGAAATAACAACCTAGTTTACACTGACTTTTAGGTGAATAGGAGGCTTTCAGATCTATTTATACTTTTCTGAGGTTTGCATCATATGCTGAGGTGTGTACATTGAGTTCAAGGATTCAAAATCAAAAGTGAGGACATTTTAAATAAAAATGGTTCACCAGTCACTGATTATAGGGAGGGAAGATGGTATCTTTATTGGAGAGAAAGAAGTTTATCCAGTTACTTCTCTAGTATTTTGGGGTAGTAGTTCTTATTAGCATCAAGGAGGTAAAGTAACAATTACCGCAAAAATATTTTAAGAGTAGAATTAAGTCGAGTGCATAAAACTAACAAAAATGCTTGAGGCATTGGTTTTGGAGCTCTTTCCTCTCACCTGCAGTAGCTACAGACAAACAGACCTGTAACTCTCACTTCTGTGCCTTATTGGTTTTGACAGGAAACAAAGAAAGAGTACTGAATTTTGAGAGAAGACAGAAGTCACTCATTAACATCAGTGAGCCACTCAGCAATTTTTTCCCTTTAATTTTGTTTTTGTTCTTGCTTTTTTTTTAAGATTAAAATGATACTCTCTATGTTTTTTATAGGAGTAGGCAGAAGACACATTAGAGTTCCACTTAACAAGCCTCTCTTCCAAAAATATACCTGACTATACTGAGTCACTGAGGATTGAATAATATGGTCTTGCCTAAATCAGTAACAGAGAAAATGATAGCACGGGATTCTTGCTGGGAAGTCAAAGAAAAATCAATTTTTTTTTTTATTTATTTTGTTTTGTTTTGTTTTTTGGGTGGGTGGGGTGGGTTATGTTGTGGTTTTGGTTTATTTTGTTTTTGGTTTTTTGGTTTTTTTTGGTTCATTTGTTTGTTTGGGTTTTTTTGTTTGTTTGTTTATTCAATTTTGTTTGTTTTTATGGATATGTAGGGGAGAGGGTACGTGTCAGTTGACTCATGGCTGAGCATACATTTCCAAGATGAGCCAAGTTGAGATTTTAATCATATTCCCACCATGATTAATGGGATTTTCTGGGTAAAAGGCATCTTTAAATGCCAAAGCAGTCCAAGCTGTGGAAGTCTATAAAGACTTGGCTGATTAAGATATGTGCACCAAATTAAAGGGCTCTAACTGATGAGTGTCTTTCAAATAGTTGGATTTTTAGAAACTGCTAAGTGCCCACCCTCAGAAAATCTGCTTTTCTAGTGTATTCTTAGGGCTTTGATTGACAAGCAGGTTAAGACTGGGGTAGCTGAAAAGGATGCTGTGTCCCTCATCCCTGCTGTTCTGGAGTCAGATCCTGAACCAAGGCAGACAAACACTGTCAGCTCAGCCTCTTCAGTTGGCTAACAAGCAACTTATGAAGGTGAGCAGGTCAGGCAGAGGAAGTGGTAATGGTTTTCACTTTCCCAGCCCACATTACCTCTTGCTATACATTGTGAAATGCCTAAGAAACTAAATTTTCTAAGGATGAACATTGAGCAAATTCTGAGCTCCTTTCAGGAATGCTGTTTGGATAGTGAGATCTATGGATACTAAGCAAAAATCATTGTTGATACAATCCTAGATTAGAAACTGAACAGATTGCTTCCTCAAGTCCTGATTTTAGACTTTGGAGTTTGCACTAACACCCCTGTAAGGCAGTTTGCCTTACTATATCAACATTTACAAAGAAAGCATTTTTCAAGAACTGCCTTACTAACTTAATTTTCTTAAACACCTTAAGTGCTATGACCTTGGAAGAAGGTCTTTGTTACTATATTTTATGTATATTTTGTGTATTTGCTATATATTTTGTGGCAGTCTTCATCATGTTGTCCAATTATTTCCATATTTTTGTTTAGCCTGTCTAATAAAATTGTATCAAGTTTCTGTAAGAAAAGAATCGTTTAGTGAACAGCAGAAGCTGAATGAAAGAAAACTTTTAATTTTAATAATCTGCAAAGAGCACAGAGAACTGAAGTGCCTACCTCTCAGTAAGTAGCCCATATTATCCAAACTTCAGACATCTGTAGATTTTCATGTGCAGGGCCACTGACTAGACTTATGATCCTAGCCTATGTTGAATGAACTCTGAGAATGTTAAAAAAAAATAAATTAGAAAAACTTGAAAATTCAATGAGAAAGAACTGCTCTGTTGCAGAGAAAGCACTAGAAGACATTCTACCTCAACAAAACACTGAAACTTCCTGGCTCTGGGAAAAGGAATGCAGCAACCTTTAAAAGTGTTTCTCCTTCCACACCTAACTAACTTGCATATAAAACTGTGGAGCTGTGCTCATACTTTCTCCACATATTTGTCTCGTTTTTGCTTCTTTTTCTCTTGCACTTTTACCTCCCTTCAAAATCAGTCCAGCTCCTATGTTTTAGAAGATACTTGAGTGGAATAATCTTTGGCAGCACTTTTGTACTCTAATTTGTCCAGTCATATAAACATTCAGGGACAAAGGGATGTGCTAGCACACTAGAAATCCAAGCATCTCAGTGTCCCTGGCTTCATGCAGAACTGAGGAGAGTAAGAGTACATCTAGAGAGGGATGAAGATTTATTGTAGGGAAAGACTGCCTGAATGCTAATCCAGAATATTGCTGTCCAATCCACAGACTTGCTGTTCTGTGACAGAAGTCCTTTGATATAGAGAAATATCTTTCCAAGCATTCAGCTGATAAGTGTATGTTTTTTCATAAAGCTGGCTAATTCAGCAAAGAAAGGATTTTGGTTTCAGAGATACATAAGGTTTAAACATGTATTATTATTTTTCAAATTACACTTTATAGCATATTATACCCTGAGAGAAATTATTCATAAATGGCACTAATGAGTGTCAAGCTGCATTGCAAGGCATTTTGAAAATTGTCCTATTAATTAATGGAGTAATTAAGCTTTTGTCAGTGACATATCATATTTCTGACAGAAATAGATGGCCTGTGTAAGTCTGTGCTAGGCAGTTATCCAGACAGCCACTGAGTTTAATGAATGGCAGCAATTTAGTCCAGGTTTATGGTGATGGGACCACCTGCATAGGGGGAGCTGGCAACCTGCATACACAAACAGCACTTTGCACTTTTCCTCTGTAAAATCGCCTTAGTTCTAAATTGATGCAGCCCTCCCTAGGATGACACATTAGCTTTTTGCCATTAAACCATAAGTACTGTTTCTCTGAGCTTTTGTGACAAAAATGTCAATTAACTTTCAACTTTCATTTCCATTTAATTTTGTATTCTCCTTCTATTTGCATATTAATGTGAACATGGTGCAGAACTGTTAGATTAAAATACCTTGCTAAGACTAATAGCATGTAATGCATACTTATTGACTGTAATAGTTATAAAAACATAAAAATTTTGGAAAAATAGATTTTCAAGTTGCTATCTCCTTCAGGAAAATATTTTTTCAGACACCTCTCCCATCAACCACCACACAAACACACTGGGTGGTGATGTACAAATATAAACACTAAAAATAGGAAGAAGGGCAGGAGAAATGCCTAAGTGCACATGAACACAAAATAAATATATGTGCATATATACTTTTATTCCCTTACCAACAGAAGTCTGTTAATTCTAATAACAATTTATAGCCTGGCTTCACTTAACAAGATCTGACAATTGTATACAGAAGAAAAAGGGCATGAAAGGGGAAAACTGCACTGCTGGACTGATTTTACTTCCATGTGGTTACACAGTCCATGTGCTCAGATTTATGAGTCGCACATCTTAGAACACATCTGAGTATTTTCAAATGTAGATGAGCAAAATTATTGAGCCAACACTGACATAAAATATCCACTGTCTTGCTTGGCATAAAAAGCAACTAGCTAGCTTCAGCAAAACAATCAGTGCAGTTAAACACTGATTTGTGGGTGACCACTCCATCAGTGCACTTCTTGCAAGCAAAACACTCACAGCAGAATGTCAAGGAAGGTTCTTTTCCAGATCAGTTCCAAATTTCAAATTGTTAAAAGTCTGAATTTTGTCCATTTTGTGAAGCTGCAAAACTCAGCACAATCTAGACACTCATGACTGCACAGCATAATTGACATGTCTAAAATGTGAAACTCTCTTAAATTTAAAATACTGTGACAAATCTACTCCTGATATAACTAACTGAAACAACTAGACTCATAGCAATGATTAAATTGCACAAGGTGGAATACAATAACTAAGTATCAGTGTATGTGAAATAACTACAGTCTGATCCCATTCAAAATACATGAGTCTGGAAAGAAATTTTGTTTGTCTGCTGCAAGAAATGAATATATGGAAGCTGATGCAAGAGATGAAACATATATGACTCTCCTCATGGTAGAGAAGACAGCTTGGAAATAGGCTCCCAGGATAACTCCACTGTCCTGAAAACCTCTGGATTTGGACTGTTTGCATTTCAATTGTCAGAGGTTTTAGAATATTCTTTCAAGTATTCCCAACCTCACTTTGGGAGGTTTGGTAGGCGTCCAATACATTTAAATTAAATTGGTGATTCATTACAATGTCTAAGACACAGAGTTACTTTGTCATAAATTATAGGTAATCTGCACTCTTACATTAGCTCAATTACCAGTAATAGAGTTTTAATGCAGTACTTACATGGTGTTAGAGAGAAATCTGCGACACTACTAGATTTATCTCAAGGAGGAAATGAAAACTAAATTGGAAAGGCTGGAACAGGAGAAATGCTGATAGGGCACCAGGGAATGGAAGTGGGGACAGAAATTCGTGTCAGTGACGTGAAATGAAGAAAGATAGAGTAAATATAAGAAAGAAGATTAGAACATACTAGGTGAAGGAAAAATGTAGTGCACTAAGGACACTCGAAGAAGGAGAAACACACCAGCAGAAACTGGTAGGGCAGAAAGGATACTAAAAGGGGGAAAATAAGGATAAAGGGAAGTGTGACAAGGTCAGTTACATGTAAGTGGTCTGCTTCTAAATAAACTCTGAATGATAACATTATTTGTAACATTTGTAACAGAAAACACAGCAAAAAATGCCGATTGTGGACCTTCTGCAAAAACTCAGATCAGGAGATAGAATGCAGAAGTCAGTGTTTAATGATTCCAAATTAGTCCCTAACTTTAGGTAGCTCTGCAATTGTTGAGCACTTTTAGACAGGGTTTCATAAGATCTGATGTTTGCAAAATGAGAGTGCTTCTACTTTAATGAAATATCTATATAGGTTGAAATCTGTTAGTATCTCACTCAAGCTAGAACAATATTTCTGTTCTTTAGGCATAGTTCCTTACATTCATGAACTGGTCTTTTGAAATAAAGGTGGGAGGGATATGAATTTGGACACCCACATAGCTAGAAATTTAATTATGTAGTTTTTTTGATTTTAAATTAATTAGAGTGCAGAACCTGAGATGGACCAGTACTTTATGAAAAAGAGGACAAGGAAATATAGCTGAAAATAAAGTCTGCTTTCAAAACTCTCATACATTCTCCTCTTCCCTTATGAAATAAAACAGAAAAGATGTGTTTGGAAAATCATCACAGAAAAAGACAAAAACAAAAACCAAAACAAAAACAAAAACCAAAACGAAAAACAAACAAACAAACAAAACCAAAACCAAAAACAAACAGGCAAAAAATAAAATTTTCAGAATCAGAAATGCAGGCTTGGTTCAGGGAAAAAATAGAAATAATAATAGTAATAATAGTAATAATATTAATAATAGTAATAATAGTAATAATAGTAATAATAATAATAATAATAATAATAATAATAATAATAATAATAATAATAATGGAATCTGGAAAATCCAGAGTCTATATTCCTGCTGCATCATACTTTACTACATGGTTAATTTAGAATGACATACAAAGGGCTCATTAAACAGCCTTTAATGAGGTTATTCATCTGTAATATAAGAGACTGAGACTGAAATCTTTCACCTGTCTCAGACAGCCCAAGGACATGATTCAGGTGTGGTGTTTTCTCCTCAGCTTATAGTGATCACAAGATTATTTGCAGCCTTGAGATCCTGTACCTGCTCTGTGTGTGACCAGAAATTTCATAGTCTGAGAAGCCTTCTGACTGAAAGTTCTATAAAAAATGTTATACTTCCACCACCAAGTTTCACAGTCACAGAAAATGGCTGTCGTGTACCAAGACCATGACAAGTGTCAGCTCTGTTTTTTTAGGTCAATTTCCTTTATTGCTCCTCTAAATTGCCCTACTCTCTGACTCATCCAGGCCTTTTTGCTGCTTTAGGATCTTCAGTTATTTCCAAACACTCTTTATTTTCCCTTCAAGTAACAAATGACCACATCATATAAAGCTTTTAGAGCTTTCTGGAGCCAAATAGCCTAATATTTGCAAAATTATTCTTAGCAAATCAGCTGTGGAAACAAAAATACTTTCTTGTATACTTTAATACTATGAATCAGTTGTAGAAATGGTAATACTGTCTTTTTGTTGTGTTTTAATTTTTTTTTTTAACTGGAAGAAGAAAACAGAAGGGAGACTGAAAATACATAAATCTTAGAAAAAAATTCTTCTTTGATAAAACATTTTACCATGTTTCTAGTTTAGTACGAAACACCTTGCTATAAATAAAAATAAAAATAAAGCAACAAACAAATAAAACAAGACAAATAAAAACCAAACCAAATGAAAAAACCCAACCAAATAAAACAAAAACAAAGCTAACCTGAATCCCTTTGTTTTCCTTCACATTATATATTATGTAAACCACATTAACTGGGGAATTCATAGTTTTCTGTAATTTCTGAATTACTTGTACAAGAGACTTTAACATATTAAAAAGTTCTCTTGGTGAGTGAAAACAGTGATGAAGAGGGCTCAAAGGAGAACAAGCCACGAGCCATGTGATCTTTTCATTGTTTGTTAGAAACAATTAATATTCCTGGATAAAAATGAGGAACATATGAGTAGTAAAGCAGTGTGATTTTCACAAGGCAATGTTTTCTGAAAACACTTGTGCTGGTTTCAGCTGCTGTGGAGTTGGTTTCTTCAGAAATCACTGTCTTTTTTAGTGTAACACATTTTAAACGTGCCACAGTACACTGAAAGCTATGATGCTAGATTAATAGTAACAAAATGCTTCAGTTCAGACTTTGTCATGCACCAGCCCTTCAAATAAAAGTCACTCAGGAAAATGGGTTGGTGACTGCAGTTATTTTGCTCCCTGGTTCTCCAGTTTTGCAAAAAAATATGAACACATTGTTTTGGACTAGCATTGAAACAGTGTACAATCAAATCTGAAAGCCTAATGAACTTCAAAAACCTTCCTATCTTTTGTTCATAGTGTTGAATCTCTAAGCTGAAAAGTAGAAAATGTGCCTTAAATGAAGTGATCAAGAAAAAAGTTCTTGGTTGCTGCCTAGTTTTGGTGAAGTACAGAGTACTTTCTGTAGTGAGAGAGACACTGGCTTAATTTAGTTCTATTTTATGCCATTAATGCTTCACGTATTTTCACTATTTTTGAAGCTCTGAGAATGGTGAAACAAATTCTCGGGCACTGAATGCATGCAATTCCAAATATTTTGAAGTTCTCTAAGATGAAGTTGCTAGATGAGCTTATATTCTCAAGATAAACCCTGTAAATAACAGGAAGGATATACAAAATGAACCTGAATATTTTAGATCTACTAATTTAGGTAATGCATGCGGATCTGCACACTGCTCACAAACATGCTGCATTTCATTTTTATTCTTCCCATAAATCTCAAGCACAAAGTTGCACTGTGAGGCACAAGTAAGAAAATACATCTTGCTATAGTAGGTGCTTTCATTGCTGTCATGAGAGATGTTCTCCCACAGAGGACCAATTTTTCCTGAAGACTGAATTGATGGGATAGTTTTATAGCTCTTGTGAAATGGCTGAGAGTATAAAATGCCTTAAAAGTTTTCTTAATTACCTCAGTAATCAAATGCTTAACACTAATATAATGATGTTAATACAGTAGTCACATTGCAGCTATATGAGATAATATACCTGACTTCAGAATTATACTTTTGATTATGCATTACTGCTAGTCCACCTTAAAAAAACAACACATAATTAAAGGTCATAGTTTAAAAGTACCAAACATATTAAAAAAAATCACTCAATAAAATATGTACAGTTGCTGCAATAGTTTGATTGTTAATATTCCAGTTTTACTAATTTCTTCAAACTTTTTTCAGCAAACATCCTTTGCTATGTTTATGGTAGCCTACTTTCTATTAATTTTCAAGTGTACTAGTGATTCTTAATTTTCTAAAGTAAGTAAAAGGGCAGTGTTCCATTTAAACATTGGATGAGTTGCTGCATTAATTTGTGCCTTGTTTGCAGACTTTCTGGATGCAGTGTATTCATTTTCTTTGAACATAATCAAAACTGGGCTTTTTATTTATTTACTGCTTCTTTATTCTGCTCTCTTATTTTTGAAATGTTCTTTGTATTTATGACTTGGGAAGCTTGTTCCCTTTCAATTTTTTCTAGTGGTTTATCATCTCTGTCTATCATTCAGACTTCTACAGCTCTCTAGGCTTTTACTGCTTCCAGTAATAAGTCTGTTTTTCTTAAAAGCACTAACTTGAACAAGCAAATAGGCATACTAAAAATAAACCAGGGGAAGAGCTCACCTCCTTGGGCACTTACTTATTTATCTCCTCAAAAGTGACATCTGCTTCCACAGTGGCTTAAATTCTAGCATGTACCACATAGGATCACTACCAAGTTGGCATTCCTGGCTATAACATATTGATATTTTGACCAAATATTGGTTTTTTCAGCATATATATTAATTTATCAAGAAAACACACACACAAAAAAGCCAAACACACACGTGCACACACACACAAGCATTCATTAGGAAACATGTCTACAGTTATTTTAATAATGAGAAGGAACTGGAAAGTGATTGATGCTCTGAAGGTGAAATGGCACAGCCTAGTCTGGAATTAACTGGTTAACAACTTTCTCTATAGTAGACTTGGTTCAGAGCAAACAAGCTGGAGTAGCTGTAAAAGGAATCTGTAGTGAGCTATCAGTTCAACAGCATGCTTGTTCTTTGGCCCTCCTGTATCCAGCAGGATGAAATCACATACAATACATGTCCAGTGTATGAAGTTCCCTTAGTCATGAAGAACAGGGACTTAAATCTACTCTCCCACACCTGAAATGAAACCCCTAACCTTTGTCTATCTCTTGACCAAATCTGGACTATGAGGAATAACTAATTTTAATTTCTTCATCTTTTTTTTTCTATAAAATAAGGTAAAGATTTTTTTATCTTCTCAATTAGCATTACACACATGCATGCATATGATCACATATATACCATACACATAAAAGTATGTACAGAAAAATGTAGACTTTCAATTGTTGATCAAAATTTAAGACTTCAGGCTACTCTAGGGACAATGGGGAATGCAGGAGTGTTTTGTCTGGGCAAGCATGAGCAGAAGTTATGGATGGGGAGATTTATCTAATTAAATGTGAAGGCCCTTATTGGACCTGGCAGTCTTTTTTCATAAGTATTGGGCAGCAATGAACATTGCTAAGATGTGGCTCATTCTAAAGAAAACATTTGAAATACGTCATTCTCTATAAGTGACTAATTCTCTCCCTTTCCCATGAGAAGAGGTTGAGGTGATTGGCTCAGATATAATAATGTTTTTTTTAGGTGAGATGAGCTCTATATTCACTGTAGGAGTAAGGAGAGCAAGTTGTTCTTATTAATAACTTTGTTAGGTTTTTCATAGTTGTCTCCATTTGAAGATACAGTATATTCTTTAAGAATGTGTAAAAACTGGGTTACTTTCATTGCTTACTGAAATGGGGGGGGGGGGGTTTGAGGAGAAGTGGGAAAAAGATGTAATGCTTCTTGTTATTTAGTGCTAAAAGCTTGAAATTGGAACTTGAACTTGGACTGCTTGAAACTTGAAAGGGCATAGAACTGTCTGACATGATCTGTGCCATGCAGCAGAAAAAGAATACAGTTCTTTCAGAAATTTCTGCATTAATAGTGTTACAGTTATCAGCATTATTTCTTTGCCTTAACAAGGACTGACCAGAGATGATGTGTCCTGAGAAGGGTCATGGGAGAAATTTTCTAACTCACATACTTTTCAGTATGCAACTGCACCTAATTGTTCAAAATATATGCAAAAAAATATTGCTTTCTGTCTCTAAAGCTCTTAAAAGTAACTGATTAGGGATCACTTTCTCCTGGCAAATGAAAATCAAAACTCTCACACAGCTACTAAAAGCATAAAGAATAATTCCATTAGCTCTGATATTTGCTAATTCTGAGTCCTTATAAAAGATGTTACATTTTAATAAAGCACTCAACTCACTTAGGCAGTAGTGGACAGATTCTGATGCTTTGAAGCTTAGAGCAGGTACTGACATTGGGATATTAGGATGTTTATTTTATTTGTCTAGGTGTTCTGTTAGCCAAGGAAGATATTCCTTTCTGTTGAATGTGGAAAGATGTTTGACTTCTGTTGTATGTTCAGCCCAACATCTTTGATTTCCAGTCCTGGAGGAAATCTGCAGTGATTGAGCACAAAGCTTCACAGTAGGTATCCTCAAACAGCACTCATTACTTGCTTTGCATATCATAGGTTCACAGTATGATAGAGTAACTTGGATTGGAAAGGACCTTAAAGATGAACTAGTTTTTGCCTCTTTGCAATGGACAGGGATAACTTCCTCCACACAAGGCTGATCAAAGCCCCATCAAGCTTGACTTTCCACATTTCCAGGGATGGGACATCCACAACATCTGTAGGCAACATGTTCCAATATCTCACTACCTTCACAGTAAAGAATTTCTCCCTAACATCTAATCTAAACCTTTCCTCTTTCAGTTTAAAGCTACTGCTCTTTGTCCTATCAATAGATGCTCTTGTAATAAATCCCTTTCCAGCTCTCTTGTGGGCCCCCTTTAAATACTGAAGTGCTGCTGTAAGGTCTCTCCAGACACTTCCCTGCTCCAGGCTGAACAACCCAACTGCTTCAGCTTATTTTCACATACCTCTTCTTGACTTCCATTAATACTTCCGTGTGGAATGTTTCTTTTTCTGTAATATTGTTCATAAATACGTATTTGCACTACAAAAGATACTGACAGAATTGGTTGGTCTGTGACTCATCTAATCTCTGGTCCTCACATCTTTTAGTTCCACAGCTATCCATCAAGTTCTAAATAAATCCCATCATCTTTGACATGCTAAGGATTTAACCTAGACACAATATGTATGCAGACAAAAAAAACCCTAAACATGCAAAACAAACAAAACTCCTCTTATTATAAATAGGTACAGCATCATAGTTTAAATCAGATTTGACATAGTTTTTTGTGTAAGTTGTCCAAGGTTAATAAACAGTTTGGTCCTGGCCAGTTGCTGACTATAGTTGTACAAAGTAAAACGTTTATTCCTTCTTTTTTCCATTTCCTCAGATCCTTGTTCCCTTAACAGCTATTTTTATCTTAATTTAGTTAAAAGTTTTAAATTCCAAAGCACTGCACAAGAGGTTAGCCAAAATTCATTAGTAATACTATCACCTTTCTGTAGTTATCACTCTGTTTTCTGTTTGCTCATAAAGTCAGGAGTCTTTTTCTTCTTTATTTTTTAAAATTGTTTTTAACACCAAATGTAACATCTGCTTCTCCAAGGGGTTGATAAGGATCTTTAGAGGTGAATCATATAAGACAGGTAAAGGTGACAGGATAGACTATTATCTTGCTGCAGATTTATAAATTTTTACAGTTCAATAAGATATAACTCTAGAGATTTTTTAGGAGAGAGCAGTTATACTTAAACAGAGACAGCTTTCCGTACTTAGAGATTTGATCTGCCCTTTTGGTTTTCTACCTCCAGGCTGTAATCTATATATGTCACCATAACCTGATAGATGTGGCATTTCTTCAGACTTGGCTCCCAGTTAACAGCAAGCTACTGTTTCTGCAGTATACCTGTACTGTCTTTAGAGAAAACACTGCCAGGTCTCTCTGCTTAGGCCTCATGGAAAGTCAGCCTGCCTTTATCTTTGTTTTGCCCCTGGATGAGCTCTTTAAAAAGCAGCAGTGAATTTTGTATCCATTGAGTCTAATTCTAAAATTTAGACTTGAGGTTATAGTCACAGAGTTTATAAAGTTGCTTAGGACTAAGTAGCTCAAAAACTTTTGAAGAAGTCCTTTTTCAACAGTTCACTTTCACTATTTATAGCTGTTTTGTATATATATGTGTGTGTGTGTGTGTGTGTGTGTTTGTGTGTGTGTGTGTGTGTGTGTAAACATTTGCAGCTTTTGCCCTGTAACAACAGCTAGACTTAAGTTCCTGCAGGCCAACTGCTTTAAGTCACTAGTTTTCTCAGAAGCCCTTTCAGAACAAAGAAGCAGTGGTTTACAAGACTATCAAGACTCACTTGTTTTGCTTTCAGTAATTGTAGAGGTTTTATATAAATTCTTTATATAAAAATAGTAGCCCTTACTGTCTGAAGATTCAGACCCTGGATTGGTTTACAAACTCTGCCCACCTTCCTTTATCTTAACCAAGGTGTTATATTTTTCTCGTTCAGATTAACAAAGACAGAAGAATTAAACATGATGCATATCCAAATCTACTAAATGAGGTGCTGTCTGTCTAGACTTTGAGTATCAGTTTCCAAACATGTCTGGCTTTCCTCATGTCTTTCAACAGTTATTCTTCTCCCAAGTCTCTAGCTTCTGTTGTATCAGTTGCATTTAACCTCACAGCTGTAGCTACTTCCTTCTTAATGGAAATCTTTCTTACTCTAATCTCCACTGCCCTGAATCTTTCAACTTCAATATTCTTTCTGTCATACTGTTTGTGGCAAAAATATCACGTCACAGACAGCAAAAAAGGCATTGCTGCCAGCTCTCTTTTTAGTGAGTCTAGTCAACCTAACCTCAGACAGCAAGAGTCCTACAGGGCTATTCCATTTTTTTCCCTAAACAGTAGCAGTCAGCCCTTGCTGTGCACACAAACTCGGCAGCTGCTTCTTCTAGAGCCTATCATAACTCATGTCTATCTATTAACTTTACCAAACATAAGCTAATATGCTCTTTCAATGTGAGGAGCCAGTGCGCAAGCAGTTGCAAAAATGCCCTTTAAATGCTTTTGCAGTTATTCTGATGCAATTTGCAGCCTCTCATTGACTCATCAAGGCCCCTTGAGTATGACCTTTAACGAGCATGTCTAAATTAGATCAGACCAGTTTTGCCCTAAGAGTGTCACTCTTTTTCCATTAGCTATAAAAGGAATTTAGGATGAGGAGCTTAAACATGGCCAGTGTCAGCACCCTGGGCTCATTGCCTACATATGGGCCACTCTCCTCTGCCTGGGATTCAAAGGTTTTAGCTTCTTTCTTTAGACTTCTACAATGTATTGTGCCATATCAGCCAGCCTGAGTTGATGGTTTAGTTGCATAAATTAAGCTAAGAATTTCTGTTTATATGAAAAAAAAAAAATTACTCAAAATTATATTTAAGCTGCTCCAGCATATCTCTTCTGGCCAAAGTTCCTGATGTAAAAAGTCTCCTTTAAGTCCCCTATGTCATTTCTACCAGTCTTATGGGGATGGTTCAGATCCGCTTGAGTTCCTCCTACAGTACCAAACACCACATTTCAGTAAGCAAATCAAGATCTGAGTGAGATTCAACATAAAATTAATGTATCCAAATCTATAAGTGAAGCAAACCACTTAAATTAGGTGTCTAAGTTCAGGTACGTGCACTGAGGTTGGTGCCTAGATTTCCATAATCTCCACGGAGATCTTGAACATAATTTATGATGTCTATGGACTTTTGAGAGTTTTGGTCAAACAAATGCCCATGGGATAGGATGAACTTACACAAGACTTGAAGACTACTTAAGAAGTTTTGCAGTGGAAGCTGGAGGTTAGCCAATATACCAGATTTCAAATAGCACTGTGTTGCTATGTGTGTCTGTGTGTGTGGTGAAACTTTACAGCCCTCAAATCAATAAAATCACATAGCCTAAATATGAGTCTGAAAAGCTGAAGAGACAAGCTGAACCAAAATCTTAAACTAAATGTTATTAGTCTTCTTAAAAGTGATTGCTTGAGTGTTTTGTTGACTGACTGATAAAATTATTAAGAAGTCAAAGAAATATGATTCCTGTATTTATTAGAAGTTCTATAGAATGGAGAATGATCTCAGGAAAGCAGAACAGTGAATTAAAGTTTTTATGTTGAAATAAAACATTATAAAAAGTGATTTTTCATAGTAATTATTTAAAAGTCACCAAAACAAGCAAAGGTTCTTTTAATCCTTGTTTTCTTTAGAGAATAATGAACCAATTTCATTTTTTTTCACAAGAAGATAATTAGTTGCTGTAGATAAGTACCAGATTTCTTGGAGGTCTGTCAGTTGAATATGGTTCATAATATTTCTTCAGTGTATGCTTTCCTTTATTTTAACCAAGTTTTCAATGTTTTTGGCATTGTATTACTTTATTCCAGATTTATAGCAACTAAAAAACTCCAGAGCGTAAGGATACTGTTGGGTCTGAAAAATATATCTTAAAAACTAGTTCCTTCTACAAGGATTAAAAAGCTAACACATCTTCCCTGTGGAGAGACTGTGGAACCTTAAATCTCTTTTGCCTTTTTGCTTATTAAATTTAAGTACATAACATCCTCCCTGGTTGATGCTGGGCATTTGAAGACATGCTATTCAGCTGAACCAAAGGCACAGCTATGTCAAATTCTCCACAGTGAAAATAAAAAACCACCGAAGCTGATAAACCTTTACCCCTTTTTCCTAATACAGATCAAAGATCCCTTTTTATGTTTCCAATGCTTATATTGTAAGAAAAATCATGAGCTCATTTTTAAACACTTGTTTTTAAATTATCTGACCTAATGCAGAAAAAAAAATATCTTCTGTTCATATTATCATTTCTTCTCATTGATATTGTGAATATTTTTGCTGATGGCTCAGAAAATACTGGAGCTAAATATAGCTACAAAGCAAAGACAGAATTTAACTAAAGCAACAAAGGAAACTAAAGCAACTAAAGCAACAAAGGAAAGGTTTCATAACCAAGAGAAGAGACACCACCTTACCTCCTCATATTCCCAAAAGGAAGGGGATAAAGATTACAAATGTATTAGGGGCATTTCTCATGAAACATCACTAGGGAAAAACAATTAAATTAAAAAAAAAAAAAAAAAGACAAACCATAAAACAAAACCAGACCTACTCACCCACTCCTTCCCCCCATAACAATTTAAAAAAAAGTCAAAACAATAAAAACCCACAAGACTGCAGCTTGTCCTGATTATTCCCCTTCCCTGTGCTCCTCCTAACAAGGACATCTGAGTGGTTTGGAAACTTACTCCTTATATAACAAAGAATGGCACTTTTTCTGAGCTTTGAAATTTCATAATCCTTAGGGCTTATCTCAAGAGTAATTAACCTCCATGGCAACTAGCCAGATAAAACTCCATAAATCTCCTACAATCTTCAACCTAGAAACTAATTTATTTTTCTTCTTTTGACGAAATTGAAAAACAATCTTTGAATTTAAGTGACAGCAGAGTAATGCATGAAATTTTTTTTATTATCAATATATTTTTTACTTTTCAAGTAAATATTCTTGAATCCCTAATTGTAAGATTAAATAACATAGATAGAAAACTTTTTAAGTTCTTAAAATGTCAGAGTAACAGTATTATGATAAGGTGAGGGGGAAAAATAGCTTCCTTTCTCTGGATTTTGTAAAGGAGGAAATTCAAAGAAAAATTACTGATATCCAGATGAAAAGCAAAATAGATTCATAGCAACCATTGAATTTTTATATATTTCATATTGGCAGAGTAAAGAATGTGTCTAAAGTCATTCATGTCCTAAACCATTTATTTAAGTATTAGTGGGAGTTGCCATCTCTTTTGTTTTTTCATGGCCTGATTCTGCTTTTGGGCCACAGACATGGCTTCTGTAAAAAACTGCTGGGAGCTTCCACCATGTCCTGCAGAGCCAATCCAATTTCAGATGGCTCTGAAGATGGACATGCTGCTGGCCAAGTCTGGGCCAATGACAGAGGCTGGTAATGCCTCTGTGACAACAGATTTAAGAAGAAACCAAAACAAGGGTTGTTGTGCAGTTGTGATTTTCCAGCCAGAGAACAGGAGTGAGAACATGTGAGAGGCACTGACACCAAGGTCTGTGCAGAAGGAGGGGCAGGAGGTGCTCCAGGTGCTGGAGCTGAGATTCCCCTGCAGCCTGTGGTAAGAACATGGTGAAGCAGCTGTGCCCCTGCAGCCCATGGGGATCCAGGAGGATGCAGAGATCCACCCACAGCCCATGGGATCCATGGGAATGCAGAGATCCACCCACAGCCCGTGGGGATCCATGGGGGATGCAGAGATCCACCCACAGCCCATGGGGATCCATGAGAGATGCAGAGATCCACCCACAGCCCATGGGGATCCACAGGGATGCAGAGATCCACCCACAGCCCATGGGGATCCATGGGGGATGCAGAGATCCACCCACAGCCCATGGGATCCATGGGGGATGCAGAGATCCACCCACAGCCCATGGGATCCATGGGGGATGCAGAGATCCACCCACAGCCCATGGGGATCCACAGGGATACAGAGATCCACCCACAGCCCATGGGGATCCATGGGGGATGCAGAGATCCACCCACAGCCCATGGGATCCATGGGGGATGCAGAGATCCACCCACAGCCCGTGGGGATCCATGGGGGATGCAGAGATCCATCCACAGCCCATGGGATCCATGGGGGATGCAGAGATCCACCCACAGCCCATGGGATCCAGGGGGATGCAGAGATCCACCCACAGCCCATGGGGATCCACAGGGATGCAGAGATCCACCCACAGCCCATGAGATCCAGGGGAATGGAGAGATCCACCCACAGCCCATGGAAGGTGCCCATGCTGGAGCAGGTGATGCCTGGAGGAGCCTGTGATCCAGTGGGAGCCCTGGTGGAGCGTGGGGTCCCTGATTCCAGGCTGGAGCAGCCTGTCCTTGGGGGACTGCAGCCTGTGGAAGAGTGACCCACGCTGCAGCAGGTTTGGGAGGACTGTGTGCCCGTGGGATTGGCTCACCCTGCAGCAGTTCTGAGGGAGCTCCTGCCTATAATCACACCTCTGTCATCCATGTGCCTTGAGATAGCTCCCAGGATTTTAGCAGACACAGAGGTGAGGTTGAACTAGGAATCCAATTTACTGTAGTCATACACCAGCTAGAGAGAACATTGAGAGCACTTCAACAACCGAAAATTGGGAGAGGATCTGTAAATCTGTGCTCACCATGTTTACCTTGCAGTTAGGCGTCAGTGACAATGTGCACAAACTCTTCCATTCTTTGCTTATAATTCCTACTGATTAGCTATTGATTTCTTTAAAGCAAATGCAGTTGAAGACTTTCCATTTGTACTGAATACGAGGCAGGTAGAGAAGAGTTGCTGTGCTGGGGACAACTGAAGGATGAAATACCATTTGGGCCTCTTGAGTCTACCTTTGAAATGTCCTCTCTTCTGAAATGTTTTCTGTTTAATTCTCTTTGCCTCCCTATAAACTCTTAGTATTTCCTTCAAGTCAGCTCTGATTTTCATTTGTATTATCACAGAATTGAAACTCATTTAAAATTTGGAAAAACTACACAGTCAATGGAGAAAAAAAAATCAAACAGGAAATATTTTTCTGTTAGTTTACTGAATTGTATATTTTCCAGAAAAGGTGTGTGGATCTCCAGATTTTTTTTTGACAGAAAGACAGCCTGGCTGTGATAGAACCAAGTAGAGAAGGACAGAGGATAAGCAAGGTGAGGATAATTTCAACAATTCAACCATAACATGCAAATGCAGCCTAACATTCACTGAATGAGAGGGGAAAGATGAAAAGAAAAAAGAAAAGAAAAATGAAAATGTTTTTAAAATGAAGGTATTTTGCACTAGAAAAAGATAAATGAGGAAGGGGGGCTTGAAGATGCATAAAATAGCTATACCAAAGTCTTTATAACCAATTTACATGTAAAAAAATGTGCCTAGATGGAAAAGTTGAAGTTTTTAACAGGTTCAAGACAAGCTATGGTTCCACTGGTAGATAAAAATTCTGAACAGTGGCACACACATGAAATTACCCAAACTACTTAAGTTTTCCCAAAAGTGGAATATATCAAATTCTGAATAATTCAACTTATGAAATAAATATTATTTACTGTTAGTGTTTTAAATTCATTTTTTGTTGTGGGGTGGTATTTTTTGTTTATTTGTTTTATTTTTATTTATTTTAATATTAACACAGATTTATGTAGGAAAAAAAAATAAATTTCAAGATGAACAGACCCATGAGTTTTGGATATAAAAATTTCCTCCATTCATGCTCTTTACTCCTCTCTGAGACTTGACACACTTTGCCATGAAAACAAATGTGTTTGGGGCTTTTAATAGGCTTCAAATATAAATACATGATTATCATATCTTCTAGCTGGGATCTGAAGGTTTTCACAGTTTCTAGGATGTGAAAGACCATAGGCAACCACTAGTCCAACAAAGAACCAAACTCTTAGGGAGAGCAGTTTATGGTCTTCATATTTTTCAAGACTTGTGACTTTGTCAAAACCTGATGAATCTCATCTTAAAAACTTTGAAAACTCCAGAAAAAGAACTTAAAAGTAGGATCATTGCTTAATAATTAAATTTAATTATAAAAGAAAATCATTAAAATGCAAAAAAACCCAAAAACCAAAAAACAACACAAAAACTTGAACCCCAAACAACTTGTTTAACAGATGGCTCTACTAATTTGAAAGTTAAGAGCATATGGTATCTCTCAACTGCCCCTCATTAGAAAAGACAGTCCTCTTTCTAGACCCAAAGCTCACACCAGCCTACTCAGACCTGCTGTTCTCACATATATTACTGTAAATTATTTACATCAGAAAAGAAAAATAATGAAAACAGGACTGTTTAAAAATTTCATTTATTTACTGAAAAGACTGAATTTCCAGAACCTCTCAGAATCCTACAACTCATCTTCCAGCATATTAGCGATGGTCAGACATCCAAAAGAAATCAGAATTGACCAACCCTTCTTATTCTCACTTTGAACTAGTGGGGACACAGGGATCTTGTACCTCTGATCCATTTCATAGGAGTTGTACTGATATCACCTAACTTGACTATTTGCAGCATGGATACCAATGTCTGATCCAATACATTTCTGCCATGCACGTTCACAACAGAAGGATCCCTTTAAGTGCACAGTTGAACTGGATTGGTTTAGATTACTTCAGGATGCTAAGAACTGTACTGAAGAAGTACCTATCTCTACATTGACCAGTCACACAGACCAGTGTCACTGGCTCAGCTGTAAATATTTACACTGCAGACAAGGAAAGTTGAGTGGCTGGACATCAGTCAATTGGTCTTTTTTTTTTTCGTTTGCATCACATCTCTTTCTTGGATTTTATTTCTCTTTGTTTTATTTTTTTTTTTTTTTGTTTGTTTGTTCCTTTTTCACTACAAATTAGTAATAGCAGTACCAGTAGTAGTATTGCTACTGCTGCTATTCCTACTATTACAGTACTGTTCTTGTCTCAACTTGTGAGTTTTCTCACTCTACCCATTCCAATTCTCTTTACCCCATCCTTCTGGAAGCATCTGTGTGGTGCTTAGCTGTTGCTGGGTGTTAAACCAAAACAGTTTTTTGTCCACATATATATATATATATATATATTTTGTCTCCTGAAACACCCAGTCAATAACATTGAACCAAGTATGCTGGAATTTTTTTAAAGTGATATTTGCCTTTCTGCTTTTCCTGTTTTGAAGCATGTTTTACCATGAGCTGAAGCATAGGCTGTCAGTCTGAGGGGCTTTTATCCTGTGCTACATTCAGCTCCTTCACTAACAGAGTGCAGCCAACACACCACAACATCTGGCCATATGAGAAGTGAGCAGATTGATGTATTTTCAGTGAGGCTCTTTCTTTCATAACATACATTTTCTCCACACAGAGCTCTTATATAGAAAAACATGTTTCAGTTAAAAACTTCAAAATACAAAGTCTTAGGATATATTAGAATGTTGGTCATGTCACATTTAATAGCCTAAATCAGGGTGCAAATAATTTGTCTAAAATTTAAATCAGGCATTAATTATTAATTTATTTAATGACAGACATTTGAAGTTATTTCTTTGCCAGAATTGTGTCCTTTGGGAAACAAACATGTTTTACTACATAGGTGTATAAAACATTAATGCTGCTGTAATATATGCTGCTAAGAGTCAAAACAATTGCAGAGGGCAAGAAAATATAAGCTGCAGCAGAGACCAGCTTGAGGAAGATGAAGTGATCCAGTTGTGTTGTTAACTGCAGAGGGATAGGGGAACACTGCATTACTGATCAAGTGATAAGGGAGACAGAATTTATAGTATGAAAATCAGCAATGTATAAAAAGCTTAGCAATGATAAGAACATAAAAGGCATTACACAAACATTTTTTAAAAGTTCAGCTAAACCAGTATTATTTTCCCCCAAAAACAGCCCAAAACAAATGACTGTGGAAAAATAAGAAAAAACCTGGTATTTCCATTGAATATTCCCTTAGTTTTTGACACTTAATACTGATTGAGATTTATACTGCATGAGAATGGAATGGATTATGCAATCCATAACCTTCAGACGACTTCCCTTTTATGAAAATATCCAAACTTTACTTGCAACCATTTTAGCTTTAACAGCCACAGTTTCCCTGAGTATTTCCCTCTAATTCTGACACTATCAGTAGAAACACATCCTTTTGGGAAAACAGATGGACAAACAACCCAACCCAAACAAGCAAGCAAGCAAGCAAACAAACAAACAGAAATAATACAACCAAATTTGTAGGGGTCAAATGCTGGCTTCAACTGGTAGTTCCTGGTTCCACTACAGAAGTAAGGAATAGACAGCTGATTCCTTATCACATTTTCGTGTCACTGATGATTTTGTAGTTATTCATTATAGCCTCTTCATTTGTCCATTTTCCAGAATGGAGAGCTGTAACTTTGAAGTTGTGTTTAAGGAAGCCATTCTGTACATCTGATCATCCTTCACACCCTTCTGTGAATCTTTTCCCTTTCTGCTACATCTGTGTTGAGAAGAAGGGATCATAACTGCACAGTGTATGAAAGATACTAATATACAGTGTAACTGCATTATGTGTAGAGATAATATACTGCCAGGTAATATATACTATTATATAATTTGTATTATTAGATACTGAGCTTCAAGGTTTGCACTATTCATATAATAATTCTTAGTCCTCTAGAGATACCTCAAAAACAGATTAATAACAGAGACTATCATGAATTGTAGCATGAACATTGGTAGAAGTGTCATGGATGTATGAAGTAAAATCTTTTTCTATGAGTGTGTATTTTACTTTGATAGAAAACCCAGCAACAAAGAACAATTGAAATATTTCTACAACTTGATTGTACTTACTTAGGATGAATGAAGAACTAAAATAAGGTTAAATTTGACCTACAATGAGTAATAATGAATGCAATAATGCAATATTGTATCTTAAGATGTTGAGAGAAAAAACAGGACAACAACAGTTAATAGAGGGCAATGAAGTAACAGAAAGTTCACTTTACCAATAAGAATGTAACAAGATTTCTTATAGTGGTTAGAATTCAGTATACGCTATTAATTGCTACTCTATTCTTTGCAATCTCAGTGTTTTCTGTACTACTCTTACAATGTTATTTAATTTTATTTATGATTCTATGTTTTCTATCTTTTTTTTTTCTTTTGATTCTCGACTTTTTCATTTGATTCACTTCTCCTTTCTTCATCTCTGTTCACGCACATAGCACAGATCTCACCTCCTCAAATACTGTGTGTTGGATAATGTGTTAGATGCCTTTGCACTCGATTGCGCATTGATACCTTAGCATCCTTTTACATATCTACACCTCGCTCATGTGCATTCCATTTCTGTAATGCTTTGACCTTTTCTGACTTGTGTGCTCTTCCATTCTCATTTTGTCTTTAACAAGTTTTTTCTCCTCCTTTCTACTCTGGATATGTAATACACTTTTTACTTCCTCATCATTTGTTATTCAACTAATTTTCTAATGAGAAAATTTCCTCAGAACTGATATTGATTTGGTTTGAGCCATTTTATAATTTCAGTATTTTTTGTACTAATCTTTCTCTCCTAGGACAAGATTCTTTTATTTATAAATGTATGAAAAGTGTAAGCAAGCAAAAACCAGAAGAATGTAAACAGTTTTGGGTCTCTGCCACATCAAAATGTTCTGTAAGAAGCATAAACAAAAAGGTATTTTTAGAAATCTGTAAAAATGAAAGAAGGAGAGTTTTTAATTTATTTTATTTTACTGTATTTTTACTGAATTTGTGTATAATCCCGACATTCCACAAAGATAAGAGGCTCATGTGACAGGTTTCACCTGATAATGGATGTCGACCAGAGAAGATTAATATTGATCCAAAAAAGAAACATGAATTTGTTAAGAAATTTAAAATAAATGTTTTAAACGCTGCTCTGTAAAAAAGTGCAGAAACTTTATAATGAAAGCAATTCAGTCCAATAAATTCAACATTTACTAATATTTCTTTACTGCCACTGAAAGTAACAGCAACAGGCAGTAGAGCCAGTGTCTGTAAAAAGCTAAGGAATATTGCTAATTAAAGTGATTCAAACTCCTTTTACACTGGTCACTCTGCATAAGTGGTCTCAAACATACAATGGATCATGAAAAATTTATACAGATGTCTTCTTTCGAAGCCAAACATATCCTTAACTCTGAAATAGAGAAAGCAAGATCAAAGAGTAGTTTAGCGGTGAAGTACAAATTAACACACCAAAAAAATTACTAGATTTACATGAAAGAAAAGTTTTTAGGCTGCTGTTGTTATACTCTACAAACAAATGATGAAAGTAAAATCTTGTTTAGCCTTGTTTTCTGAAATATTTGAGCTAATATGCAAGTCTTCACAAATACTACTTTATCTAGTCCATATTTATTCAAGAAAAATTTTCATTCAGAGATAGTACTTGAAAATGTACGTCTGAAAAAAACATTTTAAAAAGATTTGTCATAAGATAATACCCTCATAGGGAAGAGTAAATGTTCTTTTAAAACAGTATCCTGTCTCCAGCAGTGACCAGTTGCAGAGGCTCCAGGAAAGAGTGTAAGAAAAAGTCTGTGTTCTTTCTACTCTTGCACCAGATCCATATCTAAAGGGTGCACCTGGACCATATTTGTATAATCAGGAGTAATAATCAATGTGGTTGATCATTGTTAAGCCATGCAGTGTTTGACTCCTACTGTTTTTAAAGGTCATCTTAACTTTGTTGCTTCACTCATGTATAGATCTCATTTCCTCCACTGTGATTTTCAAAGAAATTCTTCTGGAAATTTTTACCTGTATTCAGCCTTCATTCTAAGCCAAGGAGTTTACTTGATTGCTTCATCTGGGAAATTTTATTGGATTTGTTCTGTAACATTTAATGGAATGAAAAATAAATTGGCAGACTTCATAGGGAACATGCCAGTTTTCTGTATAAACACTATAACCATCAGAAGAGGTCTGTCTGTTACATTTCCCCCAAGCTGTCATCATCCTATTCTTTCTCCACACAGTTTCTTCCTCTTGTCCTTATCACAACAGTTTGTTTCCTATGTTGTTCCATTTATGTTCCCCAGATGCCAAAGTCATCTGAATTTGGGATATTTTAGCAAAGTTTCAGACACAAAAACACAATTTATGAAGAGTCCCTTATGTCATTTAAGACTTTTAGAAGCACAAGCACATTGAATCAATGTACAGCAAACCTGTGCATAATGGCTGTATAAATTTTATTATACTAGAATAAAACTCTGCTAGCATCTGAACAATTATGTAATCAGTTGCCTCATGAGAAACAAAATGCACCATTCTTTACCAACTTCGCTGATTTAAACATGAAGAGTTTTTTCAGCTTACTACTTTAAGATAAATGACTCCTAAAATTTTTGAAGAAAAAAAAGAAATATTGGAATCTTGAAGAACAACAGCATTTTGATACTTCCAAAATCTTTTTTCCAGCTGACCTATTTTCAAAACAACTTTTTAAACTAATTGTTATATTGTTTACTAATTTTTTTTTATTTCATACAATAGATCTAGAATTTCATTTATATATATCAGATAAATATACATATGACTATATAGGGGCATAGAAATACATGTAGAAATTCTTGTGTGCATAGCATCTCTATCTATAACACTGTGTAGGTCCATGTCTCTGTCTACATTTATGTAAAACTGCATTTTGACCTCTGTCTCATCCACTGAATCCCCTGCAATTATACATGGAAAACAAGGACTTCCTGATGACCCTCACAGAAGGTGGGGGTAATGGTGTCAGATGCAGAGATGAGAACAGGTTGGCTTTATTGCCCTGCTGCCAACAATGGAGCAGGCAAAGAAAGGTCTGGAGCAAGGAGGAATCTGCAACCAGCCCCCTAGCAGGAAAAGTCAGCAGCTTTTTCCATACCAAGCAGAACTTTGAAGCACTGATATCTAGGACTAATTCGCTAAACCATTTTAAAGTAGCTATTATGTAAAATGAGAGAATGAAGCTCACAAAAATATTTCTGATTACTGTATTAGTCCACAAGAGCCACAAATTTCAAGATTTAATAGGTGATGATTTCAATACCGTTGAAAACCAAGATGAGACTTGCAAGACAAAATATTAGTGAAAAGAAATGAATTTGGAGCAACACTCTTGCTGTTTTAGTAATATGTAGACATTGCAGACATATAACTGCATCTATAGATACACATATATAAAAATGAAGTCACTTGTGCAAGCTGAAGGTGGAAGAAAGAACTTGTTGATTGCTTGTAGTTAAAAAGGGTTTTATTTTTAATCATGTCACATGCACTCATTTTCCTAGAGTGGATCAAAAGTAATAAAACATGTAAAGGCACAAATGAAAAATCAGATTTTAAAAGTAGGTTGCCTATACAGCCTAATAGGGGGATCATTGTGTCACTGGTAATGGTATTGTGTTTTTTTTTTTTTTTTTTATGATCATTATATCCTTTTAAAGGCAATTATATTAAGAATAATTATTCCTCTGATAATCAAAAAAAAATTGCTGATCTATTAGTTTCTTAATCTGTGTTGGCACCTGACAATGGAAAGTGAAAGTAGAACTGACTCCCTTGCATTTGTTTTGCAATTATTGGAATTCAGATATCAGTAGCACAGAACATTTTGCCCAGATACTTGATGCATACACTGTCTTCTCTGTTTGTCAGTCACTGATTCTAGGGCTGTGTCACCTTTCTCACAACACATTCTGTGAAACCCTGTGGACATTCTGCAAATTCTTCCCTGCATAAACTGAACTTTATCTCAACTCCAGTTAATTAAATCAATAGCAAACCCTGTGCTTTGCACAAGCAATTCTGATGGCTTTGACTGACAGCATCAGCTGTATAAAGCATCACAGCATAAAGCTTTGTGTGGGGAGTGAGCTCTTTTTTCTCCTCTTCATCACAATTGCTGACATTTTGGCTATATCTAGCAGGTGACATGATTCACACAGGGCAGCAGCATGGAAATTAATAAGAGAGTAAGAAGGCTTTGCCTGTGACTGAAAGCCCCTTGTGAGAGCTGTGGTCTGTAAACAGTCTTGCTGCTGCTAACATGTTGGAAAAATTTCAAATTTAACAACAAGAACAGAATTATACTTTTAAAATCCCTTAGATGACGCTTTGTGAAGAAATTTAGGTGTCTAAATATGCAGTACATTTTCCTTTAAATATAGAAATCCATTATTAATGATCCTTGCATATAACATTCTGGAGATATAAAATATTTTTGTATGTGTGTATATATCCAGATTTGCAAAAGTGAAATAATGCACATATTTCATCCATTCCCCAAGAGATGTACTACAGCTATTTTTCCTAGACAGAGGAGATTACTTTGAAATATGAAGTTTTCTTTTTTTTTGTAATTTAAAGTAAAAAGAAAACATATATATATATATATATATAGGTATACTTATGTTCCAGCTAGAAATAATAGCATGAGAGCAGAAATTGATATGCACATATTATTTTTCCCACCCTACAAATGCCTCCTTGGATCTTGAGGAAAAAAAGAATGAAATTGACTTGATAAAAAGCTGCATAAAAGAAAAAAAATCATAATTAAAATATACTGGTTACAAAGGTCTTATCATCACCCATGGCAGTAGCAGATCTTTCACAAACTGCATGAGGGAATGTTTAAAAGGAATCATCTGGATTGAAGAAACAATAGGTATTTTTTCATCTTAAATGTTTTATTATATGCAAAACTTCTACTTTTCTTACAGAAAAAAACAATAGTCCTCTTTTAAAAGGAGTGGTTCCAATACCTTTAATCAAAATTTTATGATGCTCTCATTAAGAGATCCTATTTTCAGTAGGTGATAAATGACATAGTTTAACATTTAACTTCTGATTTTCTGTGTCAGGCTTTTCTTACCCTGATTTTACTTGTTTACAGTTTCTGGGAAGATTTCATCCTGAGTAGCCCAGGTTTTTCTCTCAGGCTAAAATAAAAAAGATTGTTCAAATATAAATAAATTTTAAGTCGCCATGACATTTTCTTTGATAACCCCATTTCTCTAGACTTTGAAACAGTTTGTTGACAAACATTTTTATATTCTAACTTCTAAAAAAAAATATTATTTTTGTACTTAAATTTTAAATGATACCAAAATTGATAATGAAAGAGGCTTTTTAAAATTTAAACGTTGAATTTTACAAAGTCTAGTGTTTCTCAAAACACTTAGGGCATTCATGGCCATGCCTGTAGCAAAGATAAAGGGATTTCCTTTACACAGCTTTGGCATGTACTGCAGACTTCAGAGTTGCAGTTCACTTATGCCTTTCCACAAAACACTTGGTCATGTGTCCTCCAACCTGGAAAGTGTAGGTATTGCCAGTCTCTGCATTCCCATATCACATCTATGCTGCTCCAGACAAGAAGGACAGAATTTAAGTGCATGTTACTCCAAAGACTGTGAGGCCACAAGACATTGATCCATAGGGAGCAGGCATGCCATAGACAGCCAGCTGAAAAGATAAAGCCTTAAGTCTTCTGTCATACAGAGAGAAGGAATGCCACAAGGAATTTTGAAACCTGTATGCTTTCTAAAATGGGGTATGAAAGTGGAGAAGTAATCATACTAAAGGGTTAGGACTAAGAAACAGTCTCAATATTAACAAAAAAAAAAAAAGACAATCCAGAAGAATGGATTAGCATCACATATTCCACAAGAAAGGGCATTAATTAAAACTACATAAAACCCACACATACCCTACAGATGGACAAATATTTCCCAAAAGAGAGATTGTTCCAAGACTTCCTGCAAAAATGGTGGACTTTTTTTCGGTACAGGGAGGGAACGAAGAGGGAAAAAAAAGTATGCTGAATTGGAAATTAAATGCCACTGATAAAGTGACGTGTTCAGGAAGAAACATGCCATTCCCATACAGTTCTCCTCAGCCTATTCATACTCTACAGAACTCTGCAGTTCTTTTTAATCCAATTTAATTCTGATGATTAAGTATATTGAAATAGCAACTGAGATGTAGTAAAAGCAGGCTGTCAGTCACATTTCCCTGTCTGCCTGAGAAAAGCAGGAGCTGCTGGATGAAAAGCCACCACAGAGGCATGTGTGGGTGAGGAGGGTGGGAAGGCTCAGAGGGAGATAAAGGATGTGGAGGTTGTGCACGCAGGCTCAGCTGCAGGCACCGGGCTGGCTCCTGGCCCTCCAGCTGGGTCTGGCACTGTGAGCTGCAGCAGATACAAGAAAGATGTCTGATCCTTTCACAGGAGTCCTCCTCAGGTTTCCTGAGGACCATAAAAGAATCCAGGGGAAGACTTGCTGTACTGCTTTGGTCCTTGTAATGTTTTGTCTTACTGCTGTGTTACACCTGAGACTGTCCACTCCATTCTGCTTAGCTTTTTTTCAGGACACAGAAAAAAAATTTCTTTCAGACAGACTTTTTAAGACAGACTTTTTACCCTCACTAGCTTTATGAAAATCATTAGTGAAAAATATAGATATACAGATGAAGCTACTCCATTTATTTTTTTTTTAATGTTCCATTCCTGTGTGCTGGTTAATGGAAACCTAGTCTATACTGCAGCACTGCTTGTGGGCCAGCATCTTCTTTCTTGTGAGCAAAATTCCTGTGATGTTGCTGGGAAAAGCCTTTGTCACAGGTAATGGAGGTAAGGGAGCAATGGGAATACAAACTTACTGCAGTTTGCCTAAAATGCAGAAACATCTGCTTGAGTCATGAGTGGCTTGTTGAGTGAATTCAGCGGGGAGAATCTGGCAATTAATCTGAAGTGTCACTATATTCAATAGAAATTGCTGTAGAGGGCTTCTGGGGACATAAAGGTAGCTCTGGTGACCAAAGATTGCATATGTTTCTGTGGTTTATTCATTTTTAAAGACTTCACTGCACTCAAATAGTAAACCTTTTCTAAGAATAAAGTCTGCTTAGTGACTTTCTCCATAAATGGTGACCTACTTTGTGGAAATAGGTATGTTAGGGTGGATATGGAGACTTCTAAGATTCAAATATGCACAAAAAACAGTTTGTGGGAAAAAGAGAAGTTATTAATTCTTTAAAGAAATAGGCTCTGAAATAATGAAATTTATTCTGCTTGGGGCCAGTGTTGCCCTTTGGACTAATTGAACTAATTTTCGTATACAAACCCAAAATTGCCATTCTTGAAGCCTTCCCTTCTGTTTTTATACTTGTTTGAAAACAAGATTCTCACTGAGATCATCCTTTAGTCCCTGGACAAGTATAAAACCTTTTAAACACTATTTCAGGAATATTGCCTAATCTGAAATACAATAAAAATTATGACGTGCAGAAAATAATTCATGTGTTATATATGAGCAACAGATCTTTCTAACATTTCAATTTCTCAATTTTTCCAACCTGTTGTGCAGTATATGTCCTGTATCTCAATATTGTTATCTATATCCACCCAGAAGACTGATTCAAAACTCACCTAAAAAGTAAAACTGGTTTAAAAGATGTTGGGTCAGATCTTAATAGACTTCTAGATACCAAATTATTTCAAACCTGTTCCCTTTCATTTTCTTTAATACCTTTACAAATGAAGATTACCAACTGAACAATCCTGATGATATTGTATTGTTTTGATCAATCAAATATTTATGAGTTAATTTTTTTTATTTTTATCTCTCTGTGAAAAATTTCAATTCCACCATGCTACTACTGTGAATATTTTTTTTTCCATTTCAACTAGTCTTCTGACAGAGGAAATTCTAAAAGACTTCAAATTTCTGCATCCAGTTAATTTATGGAAACTCTTAGGCTAATGTAGTTGAAGCAATAATAATAAGCAGATATTTCAACTAATTGTAAAGGTCTGTCTACATGGAAAAATAGTAGAAGAAATTTTAAAGATACCAATATGTCTTTCTTTTTTAATTGGCTTATTTGTTAGTTTGTTTCTGAAGCACACCATATAAAGTTGTGGGCTGCCACAAAGAGCATTAAACTTTGAAGATGAGAGAACAAATATGTTTCAAGATTTTATTCTGTTTCAGTTTATCTATATGCTACAAGTAACATATCTATAAGCTTAAACGTACTCCAGAAAATGTTTTATGCAAAGCACTTATGAAGATCGCTATAAGTTTAAAAATTGCATTTTTAAGTAATAATCAAAGGTGGAATTTGTTCAAAACCAACATATAAAAACAGACACAAACTGGTTTTAAAACAGGCTTTGGGACCATTATAAGTGACATGGAATAAGACTCATTCAATGGAAAAATTAGTGCATTGAGTACTCTGTTTCTCCCACATGGTTACAAGTAAAGAAGTTAAGATAACCTGTCATTGTACTTATGTTTTGAATGCTCTGAGAGATGTGAACTTATTCCCTTTGTGACATTACACAATGCCATGTAATATATTTTTCAGAAATGTGGAAGTGATTTGTTTACAATATAAGTCAATTTTAAAAGAAACCAAAATCCTCATAATTTTTTTCCTACAAAAATACTTTGTTAAACAACTCTTGAAATAATTTTAAAATGGTACTAATCTCTTCTACATTCAATATTGGTTTTCAACTTCTCAAGCAATTGAGTTTTCCTTGTAGCTATTTTAAAATCTTGTTTCTTTCATTACAATACTAAATTGAATCATCAATAGCTTAAGTTATTAAAGATTTGGGGAAAGCAGAAAGGAAGGTTGGGAGCATTATACCTGAAAGTCAGCCAGATTGGATATGTGAGAGCCATCCAGACTCCTGAACTTAATGCTATTAATTGAGTGATTTTTAACATTCAGAGGAGTTTCTGAAACATCAGCCTCACATTTATATCAACATTATAATTCCAAGAAAAGAAAAAAAAAAATATTCTAACATCTGGAAGCAGGAGTGGTGAACTCTCACTAAAATCGTTCTTCCCTGGATAATCAATCATCCTTGGAGGAGATAGCAGCAAAGGTGGAGCAGCCCTCTGTGTATGGAGAGAATGGGGAACGAGAGGCTGGAGAACAGCCCTGCAGAAAGGGACCTGAGGGTGGATGGCAAGCCTGGAGTACAGACTGAGAGGAGATCTCATTGCAGTCTACAAGTTCCTCATGAGGGGAAGGAGAGGGGCAGGTAGCCTCTTCACTGGGTGCCAGTGAGAAGACCCAAGGGCATGGATTGAAGCTGTGTCAGGGGATGTTTAAGCTGGATATCAGGAAAAGGTTCTTCACCCACCCAGTGGGTCGTTGGGCACTGGAATAGGCTCCTCAGGGAAGTGGTCACACCCATCAAGCCTGGCAGAGGTCAAGAAGCATTTGGACAGTGCTCCCAGGCAAGATGTGATTCTTGGGGTGTCCTGAGCGAGGCCAGGAGTTGGACTTAAATATCCTCTTCTAACTCAGGATATTTTATAATTCTATGATTCTGAGATTGATGCAATACATTTGACAGATTTCAAATTCTAGATTCCAATTACACATTTTGTCTCAGCCCATTTGCAGCTTCCCTTTTACATTTCCCTGTAGAAAATATGTGTGATATTTAATCAAGGCAAAGAGTTTCTAATAGACATCTGTAATTATTCGTCAGTCATGGGGTAACCATGATTGAGCCACATGCTCAGTTCTCATCACAAGCACATTGAACATTGAAAGGTGGTTAAGAACTTTCAGGTTTCTAAACATCTGTTTCTCCACTCTGAGGATGAGTCCATTCAGCTTGATGTTTTGTAGTTTCCTGTCTTAATCTTTGTTGCTTTTGTTCAGTGCTGCCAGCAATATAAAGGCTGCTAGGATTCTGCTGCAATAGAGGGCTTTATTTAACAGGGGCAGCTTCTAAACCTGACTTCAGCCCCCTTGTGGTACATATCAAAGTGACCAGGTTGTGCTAAGTCTAGCACGTCTCTTAAATGTTTCATAAGAATAAAATCCCCCATGTAACAGGACCTCTACATTTGTTCAAAGGGTAATTTTTTTCAGCTTCTACTACTGACTCCAAGAGAAGCAGGGATTATGCATTTTACCTTCTGAAACCAGAAGCATTAGTAGAAGTCTTCATATGTTTTGTTGCTTGAATTTCAGTATCTTACCAATTTAAATTCGCATAATTTAAAATTTTAGTCACTTTCTTACTTGCTTTTTGTTTATTCTCTTTATAATATCTATCCCTCCTTTTGGCAGAAACAGTATTATTATCTTTATTCTTATCTTTAGCAAACTTTAAACTTTATTTTATTTTATTGTTCTTATTTTTTTTAATAAGCATTATTTGATCAATGTCTTTTTGTTTGGCTTATTTCGTTTGGAGTTTCCTCTGGTCTAATTAAAGGCAAAGAAGACAGGCATGACACTTTCAATGCTTTCTAGATAAATAAAGAAGGGATTAATTATTTAACCAATAAATAAATTAAGTATATCATTGAGACATCATGTGCATAACAAAAACCCCATTTCATATTAATAGTTTTCCAAGCTTAAAATTTTCCTTTTTAAAATTTGAAACACTTTTTGACAGCAGTTTCTCATGTTATACATTCATAAATTTTTACTTGTAAATGCTTATTTCCCCCATACTATCTGGAAAGTACATATGAGGGGAAAGTTTGGGAGTTTCCTGAGAAAATCTGAGAATGCACTAATTTGCAGTTTTAAAAAAGTGCAAAAAAAACCCCAAAATATAAAAATTTTGTCTCTTAGACATTAATTGATAATTTTGAGGGTTTTCCTTATTTTGGAACAAAAACAAATGCAAACACATATACTTTTATGCACTTACATAATTTGGAATCATTGCAATTTTGTGCCCATTTTTTTATTTGACGTGACTTTTAATTGTAGCTCATTGAAGTCTTGATTATAAAATACGTTTTAACTAAAGTTGTAGAGGTTCTCATTTCAGAGAGGATCAAATCAGATGTTCTTACAGAGAAGAGTTATCTATGAGGCCCCAGAAGTCTGATATTCAATATTGAAGTCTCAATTAGTTTAAAGAAGAGCCTGGCTTTGTTATTTTAACATTATTTTTCGTTTCATCTTAGGAGCTATGGTGGTTTCTTGAGAAACTTAGAACAAAATATTCCAAATTGCCACACATTTACTTTCTGGACAACAGGGTATTTTAATATAATTCATGCAAATATATAAGCTGTCAGAGGCCTTAAAATGGGAGGAAGTTTTTAAAAATTGATGGTCCTGACAAGGCTTTTTAAAGGTTCTGTACCATTGTCCACTGATCTTCAAATATGTAAGAATCCAGAACTGCTTTAAGACTGAGCTCAGTGAACCCTTCCATTCCTTACTAGACTTGATTTAAGTTCCTCATGGTCAATGATGCTAACAGCCTTTAAGATTTCTTTTTTTCACTTGAGTCTTGTTTTCTAATTATATACAAATTAAGGGTGCCTTATTCTCTGCTTAGAAACTCTCCTTTTTACATAATAAGGTGGCTTGTCTATTATTTAACAGTTACACATGACAAATGAGTATGCAAATACAAATGCATAAGCTATGCAACAATTAGAAAGTCATTTTTAATAGAGTTAATGCTTCTTGCACAATGTGAGACAATAACTAAAAATATCCTCCTTGGAGTATGCTGTCATTGTCAAGTTTCATGGAAACTATTCCAGAAATACTTGTTACTCTTCAGTTGTTTTTTTCTGCTATTGAGAAATCAAAACATTCTCACCATAGTCCGCTGTTCCCCCACTTACTTGACTTATATACACAGAGGATGATCCAAGACAAGGGAAGGGAAGTAATTTCCTGAAATCTGGGTATATTATCTACTACAGCAAGAATTCGGACATGATCTTATGTCAAGAAAAATATTACACATTTGTCCCAGAAACAATTAATATCCAAAAATTATTTCTGTTTTAATGGGTTTTTTTCTTCAAAATTATGCAGGATTTTATCACATCAGCACCAACACAGATAGTATTTTTCATCATCTAAGCACCCTGCAAGAAAATATTAATATATTTTCATTTTCATTTATCTTTTTTAGCTGTTGTGACAAAAAACAAAACCTGATTTCTGACTTCCATATTTTTGATATTTCCTTTCTTTATTTTTTTTTTTTTCTAAATTGTTCACTTTGTCGAAAAACATTTGAAATGTTTTCACCTACTTATATTCTCCAGGTGTCATGTAGAAACAAAAAAAAGAAAATAAACAACCTTTCATCTCAGATGGCCTTTATTTTCATAACTCTCATATTTATCTGAAGTAGACCATCCAACCTATGCTTTCTCTGTTCCAATTAATCTTTACAGCATTCCACTCTACAGCACTGAAGTGGAAGGCAAGTTGTTCCAAAGACAAACATTTCTGTTTTAAACCTCACCCACAGGCAGCAGGTTTGTTCATGTCAGATTTGTTCACAGCATAAACATACTTGATAGATGACATTTAGTTTTATGTAAGATAAATAATTTGATTAATTCATCTTTGTTTTTTCACAATGAAGCGCGTTGGATATTTCCTGTCTTAGAGATGATGTTTTCAGAGATGTATCAGTGACATGACAGCATCTCAAACTGCACACTCTTGTATAAAGCATAACATATATATGCAGACTAAAATCCAAAAAAATCCCATCTTCTGAAAAATGTTTCACACAAATGTATAAAAATAAAAGAAAAGTGGGTATTTGAAGTCTTTTATTCATTGTCTGTTTTTCTTAAAATGAAAGATTGATTTGGTTCTGTATTTACTTTTATTTCAAAATAGTTCTATCTCAGATCCCTGCATCATCCAAAATTGACTTTCTTTGAACATTGTGAAGAAAATCTGTCTAGAAAAAAGATAGAAGTTATAAAATAAGCATAATGCTGTCAGGCTTCAAGATCCATCAACAAATAACAATAAAAACAAATCGTAGATGTAATATTTTTTATCAAACTATAACATTTAGTTGCCTTTGTCAATGCTAAAAGTGATTTTTTAATCTCTGTGGAAATTTGGCTTAATATAATATAAAGTTTTTTATCTTAAAAATAAAAAAAAAAATTCCTATGACAATTAAATTAAAAAATCTTAAATAATACCAAAGAAAATACATTGTAAGTGGGTTTTTTATGAATTTCTTTAACATTTAGCCTAAAAACCTTAAAACTACATACAATCATGAAAAGTAACCAATCAGGAGCTGAAAATGGATATATTTAATAAGGGTTTGTGTATCTCCTCTTGCTAGCTATGGTGAGTATGACATTCCAAATACTTACTTGTTTCCAACAGTTTAAAAAATAAGTCAGTGAAGTTTAACAAACATCATGATGACCAGTGTCCTAACAGCCCAATCAAAGAAAATTTATTTTGTGCAACCTCCGTAAAGACTGTAAAATCTGATCTGAACTGAACACTAACAAAGTTTTTCTCATGGGAATGTTTCCCTTACCAAAGAGATATGGTTTATCCAAAGCTTGCCTGCAATATTTTTTATGTAGTATAGCCAAATATTTTTATTTTGTTAATAAATTATTTTATCTCACCCTTGGTTACTCAGCTATGTAATTTAATTAAAACAAGTCAATTTATATGGATTATTTTAAATAGAAAATTGCATAGCTACTTAATTGCATAGCTAGACCAATCTCTTGTTCTCTGTGATTGGCAAATAAGCCTCTATCCAGTTGCTCACTCACTGTTCCCCCATCAGGATCAGGGGGAGAATCAGAGCAGCCAAAGTGAGAAAACGCATGGGTCAGGAGAGTTTAACAATTGAAGGGAAAAAAAAGAAGCAAACACTTGCAAGAAGATGCAAGAAGAATCTCTCATTACTAGGAGATCAATGCCCAGCCACTATATGAGCAATAGCTGCCTTGGAAAAATTCCCACAGATTTGCTGCTGAGTGTGGGGCTCCATTGCATGGAATATCACTGTGGTTACGTTGGGTCAGCTGTCCCAGCTGTGTCTCTTCCCAGCTTTGTGCCAGCCCTGGCTGCTCATTGATTGGCCAGAGTAGGGAACAGAGAAGACCTTGATGCTGCATAAACACTGCTCTGTAAAAGTGGAAATGATGCTAGCAAAAGAGATTTGGTTATAAACATAAAACACAACACTATATGGGCTGTGCAATGCCCCACTGTGCTTGGTGGGGTCAGGGGAAGGTAGTTGTATCTATCCTGAGCAGTACAAAGAAGAAAGAACAGAATTGTCAGGAGCTTCAAAAAAACCACTTTTTCTTGCAAACTTTGGAGCATTACACTGGAATAAGTCACTTGGCAAAGTTTAACTTAGCAAACTTTAACTTGTTCAGACACAACAAGGGATTTATCAAGCCATTGACTGGAATTTTTCTTGGTCCAGCTTATAATGTATTTTGAGAAGAAAAAAATGAAGTGAAGAAAAAGGAAAAAAATAAAGAAAATGCTTAAAGGGAATAAAAGTAATGATATGTAACTATAGAAACAAGTTCTAGACAGTTGAAATTATAATAATTTTTTCAGGGGGAAATCTTTGATTGAATTAATTTAAATGCATTTTAAACAATATATGTATTCAGAATATTCTATACCTTCAACAGAAATATTGCATTGAATTCAAAGAGACTTTTAAATAGAAAAATATTGATATTTTGATTTGTTGTTTTTTTAAATTATTTGACACCCAGAATTTTATGCATTCACTTTTTTCTAGTCTCTGGACAATCTAGCCAATTTCTCTTCATTCAAAATAGTTTTCAAATATCAATTAACAAAACTATTTATTTTCATGATTAGTTATTAATACATTGCTAAAAAGTCATCTTGCAATCATTAGTAAAATGTATAATCCTCCAAAGAAATACATGCATTTAACAGCCACAACTGCCTAGCACTTATTTAAAGGACTAGAAACAAAGAGTCTATTAATTGGTTTTTGGTTTATGGGTACTGCTTGAATACAGTTTGGGGGGAAAGAGAGGGAAAGCAGTAAATGTTAAGACCAAGGTTAAAGCATAAACAAAACAGGTGTTAACTTGGCCTCATTTCTGGGTTATTTGTGGCAGGCACTAGGAATGAATTAATTGCACTGGAGACAATGAAGTACATTGATGAAATATCAAGTCACATTTGTAAGAAAATGCTAGGGGTTATGGTATTATTGTTGAAAAGATGAAGGATTTGGAGCATATGTCTGAAGCAATTTGTGATAAAACTTAGTCTGTAAATTGAACCAAATTCACAATTTCATTTGGTAAATACAGCTTAATTTACTATAGAGACCGGAATTAAGATCTCCTAATTCATACTTTTATCAGGACACAACTCTCTGTGAGTATGTTTACAGATTGAGCAGTACAAGAAAGATTATTGTAGATGATTGACCTTGTCTGAATGTCCACCAAGCCATTCTATAGCTCCCCTTCTCAGTTGGACAGGGGAGAGAAAGAAAGACGGAAACCAACTCATAGGTTGAGATAAGGAAGTTTACTAAAGAAAAAGGAGAAGGGTGTGTGTATAATAAGTGGAAAAAATACAAATAAATGAAAAGAGATTTTATTTTTTTATCAGCAAGCAGTGCCTGGCCACTTCCTGGGAAGCAGAGCTTCAGCATTAATTATGTTTGCTCAGGAGGGCAAACATTATAAATAATAAATTAACTTCCTCCTCCTTTTCTTAGCTTTTATATCTGAGCTGTCATCCTATTCTATGGAATATCCTATGGAATATCCTTTTTGTCACTTTAGGACAGTTGTACCAGCTGTGTCCCCTCCCAGGATTTTGCCTATCTCCATCCTACTGGAGGGGGTGCAGAATGCTGGGGGACAGCACTGCTCAGCAGCAGCCAGGGCACTGGGGTGTTACCCACATCTTTGTTACCAATACCAAGCACAGCACTGTAAGGGCTGCTGTGGTAAAAACAACTCTAACTCTGTTAGATCTAGTTCATTTGTCCATAACACACAGTCTACCACATAGACTTGAGGACTATTCTGATTATTCTCACCAATTGACCTGATTGGTGCCAATTCATTTGCATTCTTAGAGGAAGAAAACTTCTAACTTTGAACTTAGACCAGCATGACACAAACATTTTTTCAGACAAGGAAGAGACTGACATGAATCCCCCTCTACTGGACATGAATCCCCCACCTTTTAAAGGCTTCTAATTTCAATATTACATGTGGAGAGAGATCACAGAATCACAGGAAATAACAAAAAAGGTTGGATCATCTGGTGATTGTTTACAACCAAGCTTCCACTTGAAGGAAGGATAGTTTAAAACCTTAAATAAGAGTGTTCACAATTTTTCAGTCAAGTTTTAAATATCCCCCAGGGTGGAGATTCCACACTTTCTGTGTTCTGCTACATAAAGAGTTGTCATTGCAGTTAAACATTCAGATTTCTAACCTGCAGTTAGAATTTCATTGTTGTCACTATTTTTTTTTAACTTTTGTCTTTATGTACTGGTTTCAAGATAGAGTTAATATCTTCACATTAGTTACTTTAATGTTACTTTGGGTTTGTTCTGGAAACTGTGTTGATAAAACTGGGATATTTTAACTATTGATGAGTGTTTAGACAGCCTCAACGTTTTTTCTGCCTCTCACCCCACTAGCTAGGAGGATTGGGGTGTACAAGAAGCTGGGAGGGGACGCAGCTGGAACTGCTGACCAGAAGGATATTCCACTATATGGCACTATATTGCCACTATATGGCATCATCCTCAGCAATAAAAAACCTCAGAGCTCTTTGTCTTTTGCAGCAACTGTCATGTGATGAAGCCCTGCTTTCCTGAGATGACTGGACACTTCCCCACTGATGGGAAGCAGTGAATGAATTCCTTTTTCTGCTTTCTTTGTGTGCATGGTTTTGGCTTTACCTATTAAACCATCTTTATTTCAGGAATTTTCACTGTTATTCTTCTGATTCTCTCCCCCTTCCCATAAGTGGGAGGTGACTGACTGAACTCTGTTAAGTTGCTGGCTGAATTTAAAAACAGTCCTTTTTAGTGCACAGCTTAGACCTCAAAAGTTTCAAGATAGTGATAGATTTTAATGGAATTTGCTGGATCATAAATATGAGCATAAATAGCAGGATAATTTCTTCAATTTTCAAACAAGTTGAAGAATACTCAGTCAAGATATTGTCATTAACTTCTCTTCAATAACAGGAAAAAGCAAAAAATAAAAATAAAATCTTTAAAAGCCCATAAAAAATTAAAGCAAGCCTTCTATGACTTTCAAAGCCTTTTAAGTAGCAGAAATTTGTTTTTGAAGTAATACAAAGATGACATTAGGCAGAGTTACTGCTCTTGTGCTGTCACCTGGGATTAATTTATAAAATAAGTGGGCAGGCGAGCTTGTTAAGCAATTCTGTACATTGAGAATTTAGTTATCAAATCCTAAGGTAACCTGATAATCTGCTTTATTAATTTGCCACAAACAAAATATCTTGGAACAATGAATAAAGGAAAACTGCACTAGGGATTACTGTGTTAATACTATACAATGCCAAACATAATACAGAAGTAGACTTTTTTTTCATTGAGTGCTAAATAGAAATAGAAAAGAAGACAGAATAATCTGACTGTTTCTGTCTTGTCAAAGAACATGAGGTTTATTAGTAAGCTACAAAGTGAGCAGCTGAAGTTTGAGTATTAACATCTACAGAAATTTTGGTCAAATTACTTTATCTTCAGAAATCAGATTTGTCATAAAGAATTGGTTTTACTTTGTTCATAGTTTTTATTATATTTGAAGCAGCAGGTTTAGGGTTTTTTTACTACAAGATATGGAACATTTACAATGTGCTGTTCCTGGCCTTGAAAAAATGTCCACTAATATTCTTCTTGTTGAACCTGTGCAAGTAGCTCTTGCTGTGGTGTGCAGTAGAAGAAAAGTTACCTCCTACAGCACAGCCTCATTGAAATGCTGTGAATATATAAGGCTGACACTTCTGCTTCAAACCAACCCAGAAACTGTTAAGCAGTGCTTTCCTGCCAGGCATCATACAAGGAGAGTAAAATAATTCTATAAGCTTGTGAGGGAGGAATACAAAACTTGCTCTAAATATAGGCAGCATTTTATACAGTTTTGAAGATATAAATGGAGTGAGGCAAAAGGAGGGTGGGGTAGTGGGGAAAGGATGCAATTTTAGGGGTTGTGACAGGGGCTCTGTGTTTGTAATGTGTTTCTGTCAAGAACTAATCAAAAGTGCATACTAGTTATCTGCATAGGTGTTTTCACATTGAGTTTTAAAATAAGTTAGAAGGTTTATGCACAATTTAGCATTTGCTTATCTGGAGATCTAGAGGAGCAGCATGATTCCAATAAGTGGGAATAACTGCTACTTTTCAGTCAGCAATTTCTGTGGCAGTATGCTGCCATTCTGTTCCTCATCCCAGAGGCCAAATCTGTACTGTGCCTTTCTGTAATCAGCAAATGATCCAAACACCTTAGAAGGGCCATAGCCTCATTTGTTTTAGATATTGCTTTTCTTCCTCCAAACACAGAAATGTGTTTGGTCTCTGCTGAAAATAACCAAGAATTTAAAATTCATCAAAATCAAATACTGTGTGTGTGCTAAAAGACTGTGATTCTCTTGAATAGGTTTAGTCTAGTGAATCATATCCTGTAACCTATATCACTCTTCCATAAATAGTCTTTTGCTATCTAGTCTGCACAAAGATATCTTGATCTTTTGTTTCAGTGCATTAAGTGGAAAAACTTCAATAACAGAAAAAGAAATAGACCATAAAATAAAGACAAATTTCTTTTGCTTTGAACTGCTGCATCACAAGGTATATATGTCTGGTGAATGTGAAAGTGGAGAGCAAATAATCTTCCAATCTGCTCCAGATTTTGGTCTGGATTAAGGTCAAATTACCACTTTCCAAAGTTTTTCACTGCACATCAAAGAACAATTGACCATCTGATTCTTAGCTGTGTGTACTTCCTCTTGTCTCTCTGTTGCAGGTTTAGAAAAAGTACTTTCTAGGCCTCACTGTTCTCAGAAAAAAAGTCAGAAACCAGGAACCTCTTCCTTAAACAGAAACTCCACATCTGTATCTTTTTCCTGTGAATTTAGTTCAAAACAGTGTACTCATAGGCAAAGTTCCAAAGCAGAAAGAGGACACAAAAAGATTTCTAGCAAAACAGTTCTTATTAAAAAAAAAAAAAAGACAAAAAAATCTTCCCCTTCCTTCCTTCCTTCCTTCCTTCCTTCCTTCCTTCCTTCCTTCCTTCCTTCCTTCCTTCCTTCCTTCCTTCCTTCCTTCCTTCCTTCCTTCCTTCCTTCCTTCCTTCCTTCCTTCCTTCCCTCCTTCCCTCCCTCCCTCCCTCCCTCCCTCCCTCCCTCTTACCTCAAATGTCATAATTTTCACATGTCATGAATCAAGTATAACCCAAAAAGACAAAATAATTTTGTGTCTGAATCAGTAACAGGTTAAAGGACAAAGCAACTCTGTTTTATGTTTGATAGTTGCTGTGTATGTAGGCAGTCCCTTAGCAATTTTTCACAGCATAACCAAAGAAAAGAATGACCTTTGAAGGACATGTCTTCAGTGTTTTACAGGCATCAGTGGAAAATAGAGAGATGCTAATTCTATTTTTTTGCAAAATAGCCACTAGTTTCATAGACATTAGCTTTCTTAATATGGACACTTAGTAATTCTAAACTCAAAACTGAAGAAAAAGCTCAATTTTTATTCCTTTGCAGGAAACCTAAGGGATAGATTTCAGTTTTTTCTGTATTTACACCTGAAGTAAAATTTATGCAGTTGCATGTGTCAAAATGTATTTGCTAATTAAATTTCAATCCTGTTTTCATTTTCTGTATCTGAAGTATTTAAATCTGCAGTGTTTGTAACTATGATGGGCTGGCTTTCTTATGCAGAGACCTCCATTGGCTCTACAAAGTGTTTAGGACCCATTAGCTGAAATTTGCTCATTCAAACTAAAATCTGACATAGTGTTATTTTTGCTTAATATTGTTTCAGATTGTATGCACTATCAAGAGGAACTGAAGAATTTTATTTTGGAAATTTTGGAAAGTGAGAAACTACTTATACAACTATATTCTTATTTAGAGTGCAATTTTACATCAATATGGACATAAAACTTCCCCTTTTCCATGATCATTTTCTATCTTTCTTCTGTCTTTCTACTAGTCTCAGCACAGTATTTGTCATTTAATCAGGAAAAAAAGCACATTTGTAATAGCACAGAAGCATAGTGCTAACCTTACTAAAAGTGGGTGTGAACAAACTGACGTAGCCCTAAATAGAAAATAGTATAGACAACACACCATTTCAGGATATATGTGACAATTGCCCTTGACCCAGAGTTTTTTTTTCATGATTTCTGCTACACATTTGAAAGTCATGTTGAAAATATTTGCTGTCAAATTCTTCTGCTGTACACTTGCCTCAAAGGGGCAAAATGATCTTTGGACAGGAGTTATGAGGGCTCATTGAAAGAGCTTTAAACTAGATTTGAAAGGGAAAAGTTATAAAAATCAGGTTCACTGCACATAAGTCTGGTGATGGTATGATTATATTTGAGGAATGGCATGTGAGGTGTTTCAGTCTGACACCTCAGTAGAGGTAAGGGATAGAGATCGATGTGGTATTAAAGATGCAAGGATTATTGATGTGTTGGAAATTACAGATGCACCTGGGAGTGATCATGTAGGAGTTAGGGCTTTTTGCCCCTAGAAGATCAATAGCACAACTGAAGTGCATCTATCCTTTGCACAGAACATGGGCAACAACGAGGAGAAGTTGGAGGCCATTGTGCAGCTGTAAAACAATGATATAGTGGGACAGAGTGAGATGATTTGCACAACTGGAGTTTATGTACTGGATAGCTATAAACTCATCAGAAAGCATTGGCAAGGTAGTCCTCTATGCGCTCTGATTGTCTAGAACTTAATGATGTTTACAATAGGATTGGATGTCAGTAAGGGTAAAGGGGAAGGTCAACAAGGCAGATATCATGGTGGGAGTCTGTTATAGACCCAACCAGGAGGAAGACACAGATGAAATATTCTATAATCAGCTGGGACAACTCTCATGATAGCTGGATTTTGTTTTTGTGTGTAAATTCAGTTTATCAGAGGTCTGCAGGAAATACAACACATCAAATAGGATGCAGTCTAGGAAGTTCCTAGAGTATATGGAAGGTAGATTCCTGACATAGCTACAGAGTGCTGTGAGATGCCCCACTGGACCTGCATTTGTGAACAGAGAAAGACTGGTGGGTGATGTGGTTGTTGGAGGCCATCTTGGGCACAGTGATGACAAAATGATAAAGCTTTCATTTCTCAGAGGAGTGAGGAAGGGCGTCAGCAAAACCACTGTCTTGGACTTCTGGAGGGAAGACCTAGGTCTGTTTGGGTTTTTTGCCTTGGGATACAGTCCTGGAGGGCAAAGAGATTGATGGACATTTTCAAGAATAGGATCTTAGAGGACATCTCCATGTGCCAAAAACAAGGTGGCAAGATAGAAGACCAGCTTGGATGATTGGAGAGCTTTGGGTTGATCTTTTTTTGTTGCTAATGTATATACAAAAGCATTTTTATTGTCCTTCATGGCAGTACACATTTACTTTCTAGTTGGGCTTTGTCTTTTTTAGTTATGTCCCTGCATAACTCCTACAACATCCTTGTAGACATTTGTTTTTTCCAAAAAGCATCTTAGGAAAATCTCTATCCTTTACTGCATTCAGAGGGAAACAAAATGACAAAGGATGAGGAAAAGTCTGAGGTACTCAATACCTTCTTTGCCTCAATCTTCAATAGTAATACCAGCTGTTTTCCAGGCAGCCACTTGAGCCAGAACACAGGGATGGGGAGCTGAATGAAGCCCCCATAATCCAAGGCCAAAAGGTCAGCAATCTACTGCACCACTTAGACACACACAGATCTATGGTGCCAGGTAGAATCCACCCACAGATATTCAGAGATCTGACAGAAGTGCTCACAGAGCCACTTTTGATCATTTGCTGTCAGTCCTGCCTAACAAGGAAGGTCCCAGTTGCCTAGAAGTCAAAAGGAGTCTCAGGACAGCTGTTATTGTTTCCTACTGCTACCTAAATGAGACTCTTCTTCCAAACAGCAAGAGATAGGACAAGATGAATTGCCTGAAGTTGCACTAGGGTAGATTTAGATTGGATATTAGAAAACATATTTTCATGGAAATGATTGCCAAGCATTAGAACAGGCTGCAAAGGGAAATGGTTGAGTCCCCATCCTTGGAGGGATTTAAAAGATGTATAGGGACAGTTAGGGGCATTTAGGGACATAGTTTAGTGGTGGACTTAGCAGTGCTGGGTTAATGGTTGGACTTGATGACCTTAGGGGTCTTTTCCAATCTAAATTATTCTATGATTCTACAAATTTTTCCAGTTGCACTGAAATCAAGGAGGCTGTAGTCTCTGAAACATTGTGTCAGAGGTGTTGTTTTGAACCTTTGAAAATCTTTTAAACTAGATCTTTGTTAATAATACTGGCTTTACTAGAATTAAAGGCTGGTTTTTATGTTATCAGGGATGGAATTCTGGGAATTATCAAGCAAGGAAAATTCATTGCCTTACACTGCTCATTTATTCTGTAAGTATATTTTTATTTTATTGTTTTATAATTACAATAACTTTTAAGTGTTCTGTAGCATATTTTTAAAAAAGTATTATGTTAATATCTTAAAAGTATGGTACAGCTTTTTGTATGAATTTTTATTAAGAAGACTTCATTTTGGACATAAATTAAGAAAATGACAGGGTTTTTTTTATTTCTCTGAAATACAAAATAAATCATTGTATTGACAGCTTTTTAAAGTTTGCCTTCTATTTGGCCATATTACTTTTCTTTTAAGGTATATAATCTGTGAAGCATGGTTATTCCTTTGTCATCTGTTCACTAATGCAAAATGAGTCAAACAGGCCCTCATAGAAGGGCAAAGAAAGTTGGTTTATGTCTGGGAGCAAATGAATGTGCTCAGTTGGAAACAACTTTTTAAGTGCATCATGCAGCAAACCATACTTGTCTGAAGACAGAACCCAAAGTTCTACCTCTCAGGAGAGGTGTCCAATATTAGATGATAATACCTGCATTTATTTTGCCTTGATTAAACATACAGATGCTACCTTTTAAAGCCTGAGCAGGTCACTGTTGCCTGTCTTTAAATCAATGGAATCAAAAAACCCAATAAAACCGATCCCACTTGATCTGAAGAAATGCATTAAAACAGATGAATTATTTTTCCTGCTGTATATGCCCCTTTCAGTTCTTTTACAAACAAAGAAACTCAAAGTGTTTCAGAATGATTGTGGCAGCTGGTAAGAGAATGCATATTGTATTTTCTCCTATAGAATTAAAAATGTAGAGGGATGTCTGGGATTGTAACCTGTGCTTTCAAACACTGTGCCTCATGTTAACTTTGAAAGCCTGATCCCCTGTCAAGGAACCTTGTTGGAAACTCTAGAGTGCTGACTTCCATTTGAGAGCTCTTAAGATGTGAACTAGTGTATATTTTAAGGTCTGCAGACATATGGACCTATTGTAGAGTTTAGCAAAAGGCCACCAAGGTGTTTGAGGGACTGAAGCATCTTTCCCATGAGGAAAAACTGAGAGAGATGGAACTGTTCAGCCTAGATCACCTCAGGGATAGCTCATCAATATTTATGAATACAAGATGGATGGTGCAAAGAGAATGGAGCCAGGCTCCTCTCAGTGGTGCCCAGTAACAGGAACCAGAGACAACGAGCACTATCTGAAACATGGGAGGTTCCATCTTAGCATCAGGAAACTTTTTTTTTCTGTGAGTATGACAGAGCACTGGCACAGGTTGCCCAGAGATGTGGTGTTTGTATCCTTGGAGAAAAAAAGGAGTGAAAAAAAATTAGTTTGGTTTTTTTTTTGTTGGTTTTTTTTTTTTTTTTTTTTTTTTTTTTTTAATCTGAACATAAAAATCTGGGCAAGGACTCTATGTGGCCCTACTTGAGTAAGGTGGTTTAACAAGAGATCTCTTTCAGCCTCAGTAATTCTGTGAGTCTGTGATATGAAAGGCAGATCTTGACACCAAAATATCATACTTTATAAGAAAACCAAAAGTATTACTCTATTCCATGAAGAACTTTATCCTTCTATATAAATTAGAAGTATGCAGATCATGTAATCATTACATTATTTGGAAAGATAGTCTAAAACTGCACAGGAAATGCTGATAAATAATGGTGTGGCTAGGACTCTAGAAAATTTTTGGTTCATATAGTCATTTTTTCCAAGTAAGATTTGGAGGAGGGGGCTGGAGTGGGAGTGTTTTGAACACAACTATGGCCATCCCTAACATCTTTTTCCCTCTCGGTCTCAGTGTCACAAATGTTTGTGTACATGGACAAAAAAAATCAAGTAATCAATAGCTTGTGGCACAGCAGTGTCAATAAAGCTAGAACTTGTTAGTGATTGCTTAACAATTTACTAAACATAGCACAATGCAGTAACTAGGTAGTGAAAAAGACATAAGAAGTGCTAAGTTTCTGTCTCAGGGAAAATTGCTTAGGTTTTCTTTATGCTTGGTTGATTTCCTTTTAAAGGGCAAGTGATACTGTTCAGGGCACCTACCTCTAAATTCATACCACCCAGGTTCAGAAATTTAAGTGTCTTGTCTAAGCTAGCAGTTCAGTTTCCTTAGATTTCTGCTCTGTTGCTTCTATTGCCAGTTACAGCTTCCATTTCAACACTTTTTTTTGAGTTAGGTTACCCTTAGCAATGTTGATAGATGCCATGTCTCTCATTCAGTGCAAAAAAACCCATCACCCTCTCTACATCCTTTATAGCTGAAGCAGTAATGTCTGTTGGCTGTAAAAAGATACAGACAGAGCTGGAGCAAGAGTTATCTGTGTTTTCCTATGCTTTGCTATAAAGAGAGGCTTACTGTGATCAGGTGATAAACTTAGACATGAAGGAGTGACTGGACTAAAGCCCTGTGTGTGAGAAAGAAATACCAAGCTGCAATAAAAAACCCACAGAGGGGAACAATACAAAGAGATATACAGACACAAAATATTGTTTTCAGTGTCATTTCAACATAGAACTTTTTGAGCTAAGTGTTAGAACTATGGGGAAAAGGGCTAGAAATTGTGAGAAGGGAAAATGTAAAGAGCAGTGGCATTTTGTTTTCTCATTGATTCTAGCCTTTTGTGACCCTGTCTTCAGAGAAAGAAGATGTTGTATACCCCTGAAATAACTTTGGGACATCTCACTCAGCAAAATACTCCAAAATATTGCTGCCATTATCTCGTACTGGCTAATCACTTAAATTTGAAAGCTACTTAGAGGTAATTTGGAGATGGAGTTGCTGTTTTTTCTTTTTCTTTTTCATTCTTGACACTTGAGACTGTACAATTAAAAAATTACTTAATTCTATGACAATAAGCTAACACCTCACTTTCTCATGAAGACACTGAAAAGAAGACATCTAATTTAGTTGTTTTAATTAATATAAGGTATATAGTTTTATAGCAGATGTGTCAGTATATTGAATTGTCTCAATATGGTTGCATCTTTATATTACCATAAAAGGGAAAAATACAAGACTGAAAATTAATGAATATTCTCTCTCCCTGCTTTAATATTTTAAATTTTTCTTTAAAAAAAGAAGATAAAAATAAGAAATACTATTAAATACTTGCCACACTTCATTCAGATTATGACAAAGTCAGCTCAAAATATTGCAATTCTTGCATTGATTTCAGTGGGATTTGGATCAAATTTTACTTCTGAATGAAACAGATAAAGAACTTGAAGGAAAAAAAAAATCCTGTATGAAACATCCTTAGAGATGAAAGTAGACTTGGAAATAACTGTCTGTGAAACAAACTGAGCAATGGAAATGTGATTCTAAGACTCTTTGAAATTAAATAATAAAAGGATCTTTTATCTTGGTGTGAAATATAGAAGTAGTATGAGGTGTATTATTAATAAAGGCAACACACAGAGTTACTAAGGATGCATTGTAAGCAGTCATGTAAACAACAAGCCTATGAAAGATTATTCACTGATTTGGAAAAGAGCATAGACAAAGGACAGAAAGATTTAAATAACTTCTACTAAAATCATATCAGCATTTCTATATTTTTCAAAATCACATAAACCTTTTAAAACTTTGGTTCTTTTTCATGTTATTTTGAAAGGTTCCTTCAGAAAATCTTTTTTCCCAAACAAATACATTATGCACAAACATCCAGTTCCCATTAAAATGATCTCATCAAAAATATTTCAAAAATAATATTTGATTTTTTTTACTTAATTCTGTCTTGAGAAACAGATACACATTCTGACCTGCTATGGTCATGCCTATTTTTCTGACCTGTTCTGCTTGGCCCCTTTCTTTTCCAGAAGTGCCACTGGCAAATCACTGCTGCTCAGTGTGCTGAAGAAAAGCTGGCTTTCTCACCATGTGTTGCTCACACTGGTAAAGTGTGCATTAGACTGCAATTTCTTCCATCTATTACAGTATCTATGGCATTTCTCAGACTGGGAAGGTAAAAATCCCTTTATTTTGATATTTTCCTTACTAAACATCCAGAATCACTCTTATTTTTATGAAAGTGAATTGAAAACAACTTGGGAATTAATGTGAACATATATTAGAGTGGGAGGAATGTCAGTTTCTGAGTTAAGTGTATCAGGTGATATATGTCAATTATGGCAAGCATTTCTTCAGGGAAATGGAAGAGCAGTAGTCTGATAGCAGACTGAAGCTGAAGCCATCCACATAGAAAATCTCTTTGCTTGGTGGTGTTGGGTTAACTTTGTAGATGTGTATGTACATGGCAATGATCTTGGTAATTTCTTTGGAAAAATTGTGGAAGAGGAGCATCTAAATTTTGTGGAGATCAAGTATAATGAGGCTTTCGAAGGTAACTGCTTTTTTTTTTTCTCATTTTCTATCTTTATATTTTTGTGGGTTTTTTGGGTTTTATTTAATAGTTCTGAAACACAGGAAGAACTGGAACTCCACTGTAAACACATCTGCTGTATTATCTAATCTGAAAACTAAGTTTAGTCTGAAGAATAATAAGCATTTTTTTTGGAGTCAGACTTCACCTGACGAATTTTTAAGTATAATGTCAGAATATCTCTGCAATTCATCTCATTCTACTGCTGCATTCAGAAACATGTTCAATCTACACAGCCATATGTCCCTCTGTCCTTAGAGAGGTTCTGATGAAAGTACCATGCCCTGACTCTTATCCTAGATGAGGGCATGCAGGCAATAATTCCAGGGGTCAAGTAGGCATGTGTTATGGTTTAATCCATCAGACAGCTAAACACTGCTCAGCCATTTGCTTATTCTCCTCCAGTGAGATAGTGGACAGAATAAAGAAAATAATGTGATGCTTTTATAGGTTGAGATAAAGGCACTTTAAGGACACAAAAAGAAGGCAAAATAATTATAAAGGTAAAAGAATGCACTCACTAAGTGATGCACAATCCCACTGACTAAGCAGTGTGCTATCACTCCCTGGCCAACTCCCCAGAGTTTTATTGTTCAGCACGACTTTCTGTGCTATGGAATATTCTTTTGGGTCAGTTGTCCTGGCTGTGTTGCCTCACAAATTCTTGTGCACCCCAGCCCTCTTGTTGGCAGGGAAGCATAGAAGCTGAAAAGCCTTGATTTAGTAAAATCCCTGCTCAGCAGCAACTAAAACATGAGGGTGTGTTATCAGTTATCAATTATTATCATCCTAAATCCAAAAACACAGGACTGTACCACCTGCTAGGAAAATTAACTCTAATCAAGCCCAAATCAGGACAGCTTGCATGTCTCCTACTACTTCTAGAAGCTTCTGTTTTCTTTCCTATGTCCCTCATGTTTAGCAAAATGTCATTCAGATTCACTTATCCATGAATAAAAAAAGTCTTTCTTCTTGATCCCACTGAAGCCTCAGAAAAATACTAATATGTCACTAATGGAGTTTTCTTGTTATCAGTTCAGATTTCCTTCTTCAACAGCACTTCAGCATCTGAATGCACATCCATTAGTCACCTTGAATTCCTGTTAAGAGTTGTGTACTCCATTAACCCACAAAACATTCTCCTCTCTACTCTGAACAAATGTTATTAAACAGAGTTGCAAGAAAAGTGCCTCTAGTACACTGACCATGTAACAGAGTGTGCACTCCCTGCACTTCTTATCTTCACAGTGGTTTTATGACATGGAAAAAAAACAAATCACATCTCTTTTGTAAAATCCGATTGCACCCTTGACTAAAAAGTAAGCAATAAGAAATTCTATCCACACAAAAGGATAAGGGCTACTGTGCCAAAGGCCTCTCAGATTCTTTCAGTAGGTAAATTAATTGAGCAAGGGTGCAAGATTTTTTTGAAGGTAAATCCATCAGTGGGTGGCTGCTAAACCTTTTCATTTAGGAAACAGAACTTCATAAAGAGTTTGCACAAGACATTCTAACTACAGGTGAGTATTCCCAGCATTATGTGACTGCTGAACCCAAAATATTGCATGATTCCTTCATTAACACCGCAGTGAACACAGATTGGTGTGTTTCCAAACAATGTTCATTGTCCAGCTAGAATATTCTATATTTGTAGATGTGTACCAAGCTAGGCAACCCACTGATATGCTGGGTGTTGGCAGCCAGGGCTGCAGGGTGGTCTCTGTGAGGGGCTGCCAGGGCTGCCCTGTGCCATACACAGATGGCTCCTGCAGCTCCAAGTGACCCACTGGTGGGCATGGCTGAGCCCTGCAGCCAAGGGGGTGGCTCCTTAAGGACAGAAAACTCTTTGAGAAAGAGGAGGCAGAATAGTCAGGGGTGAAGCTGAGCCTGGGAAGAATAGTATTGAGGGGGTAATTGGTTTTAATTTTGTGATTGTTTCACTGTCCAGTCTCCTATTAATTTTCAATAAATTAAATTAATCTTTCGCAAGTTGAGTCAGCTTTGCCCACGACAGTGATGTTTGTAGTGCAGGTTGTAGGTGATGGTTGTAGGGCAATCCTCCTGCCCTTATCTCAATCCATGAGCTTTTTCATCGTATTTTCTCCCCTTCTGTATCCAACTGAAGAAGGAGAGTGAGACAGTGGCTGGGTGGACCTCTGGCAGCTGGACAAGGTCAATCCACAACACATTCTGCAAAGCAGAAGAAGAATGAACAATTGTCTTGCCTTAAGACAATTGAATTGTCTTAAGAAAGTTCATCAAGCCATGAAGTGTAGCAAGTATAATAAATGCAGGAACAAAAAGCTGTCATTCTTCATTTATACTTTTTTAAGGATATACTGGAATACAAGATGGTATTTCCTCTGCAAGTGATAACCGTCTAACATGGATTCTAATTATTTTGCTTATTTACAAGTATTTTACTCCCTTGCTATTTATAAGATACTGCAACAGTCATTTCTGTTCCCTTTGTTTTTTCCTACTGCAATATTACTGTATTTGGTTTGTGTGGCCAGGTTTTGGCAGTGGAGACACTTCAAGGGTGTCTTCAATGAGGAGCTGCCAGAGGCTTCTCCTGTGTGCAGCAAAGTCAATGTCAGCCAGCTCCAAGATGGACCTGCTGCTGGTCAAGACCAAGCCTGTTAACAGTAGCACCTCTGTGATAATAGATTTAAGAAGGAAAATGCACCCTACAATTGTAGCCTGAGAGAGGAGTGAGAATGCATAAAGCCTCCTTTCAGACACCCAGGTAAGGCACGAGGGCAGGGGAGGAGGCGCTGCAGGTGTTGGACTGAGATTGCCCTGCAGCCCTGGTGCAGAGCATGGTGAGGATGCTGTGCCCCTGCAGCCCATGGAGGCTCCTGATGCACAGACCCACCTGCTGCCCATGGAGGAGCTCAGCCTGGAGCAGGTTGAAGGAGGCTGTGACACTGTGGGAAGCCCGTGGAGCAGATATCTGTCCGGAGCTGTGGACTTTTGGAGACACAAGTCTATGCCACTGGGGTGACATGTGACCCTGCAGGTGATTCACTCTGGAGCAGAAGGAGAGAGAGGAGTTCCTCTCCAGGAGGAAGAAGGATTGGCACAGACTACATGTGATGAGCTGACTGCAGCCCCCTTTGTCCTTTCTCCTGCTTTAGGGGAAAGGAGGTAGAGAAACCTGGGAGTAAAGTTAAGCATGTGAAGAGGAGCATGGGGAAAAGGTGTTTTTAAGAATTTTTTGCTTTCTCTTATTATCTTACTCCTCTTTGATTGGTAAGAAATTAAATAAATTTTCCCCAAATTTTTGGTTTATCCATGATGGTAATTGGTGAGAGATCCACCCCTGATTGTCTCAACAATTTTGCTGTATTTCTCTCCCCTGTCCAGCAGCTTGGTGGGTGCCTGGCATCGAGCCAGGGATCGACCCACCACAACCACTTTTCTGTTTTATCACATCATTCCTTCTACTTAATAAGGAATAATATAATATATGAATAAAAAATATACATGTATGATTAAAGCCCAAAAGATTATGCGTAGAGGAAGACAGCAATTCTGTATTTGTTTCTCCATGCTGGATAGGTGGCAGATGTGAAAACACTGCTATTTATGTCAAAACATTAGCAATGAAAGACTTGCAAAGACGACATCAGAGTACTGATAAGCCACAAAGGCACTTCAGTCTCAAAAAGACACCAAAAGAACCATCCAAGGATTAAAGACATTTTGAATATAAACAAGTTTATTATTGAAGTATCAATTATTGCATGCATCAAAACAACTAAATAAGGTTCACAGTACAAATGGTAACATCAAAGCAAAAGATAGCTCTAATTTCGGTTGAATACTAGCATGAAAAAAACATTTTAATGGAGTCTGTTTATCAGTTCCTGTGTTTTCTTCTAAGAAGCTTCTTTAACCCCCATGGTAATAGCTGCTGAGTGTCTTGAACATTTTAGATGGAGAAAAAAGGTCTGTGCAGAACCATGTGCCTCTATAAAATGAAAAATTTGTTTTAATTTCAAGATTTGTGGTGCAATGCATCTGTATGTAAACAGTACATATGTATGTGCCTGTGTATTCGTATTTGCATGTACATGGCCAATGTGTCCACGCACAAATTTTAATACAAAAATCTTTATACTTTGAAGACAAATATGAAGACAGGGTGCTCACTTCCAAATTGAACAATCTGTAAATCAGATTGGAAACCCCTTTATTAGGATACCTTTTCCATGCAAAAACCCATCCCATTAAGCTCAACAGAGATGTCTGTGTCTCTAACTGTACTCCAAGTGAGTCAAGGCTTGGCTGCCTGGCATTAAGCATGCACTTGTCATGTCATCTGAGGAGAGTGGATGTAATTTGACCTTTATTTCCTTAGTCTTTGAGAATAAATTAACATTAAATTTAAAAGATAAATGGCATTGCCAGTATAGGTTATACTGAAAAGATTTTTCATCTATGTCAACTTGCTAAATACAATTTGTGCATAATACCAGCACATAAACTCACACAAGTCTTTCTTCCTTTCCATACTCAGACTAAATTCTAAGTAATGTGATTATAATGCATTCTGTGGAAAAATGTTTCATCCAAACCAAAATAAAATTAATATTGATCAATGAATACATATCTGATAATCAAAAGAAAAAAAGGAATGAAGGGTAACATCAATTAACAAACATAAGTTGTCAGTTTATTGGATTTTCTTTCTCCCAGTTCCAATTGTTGTTGCTCATAAGAAGCCCCTAGACCTTATCAAGTTTTACAAGGCACCTTCACTGGTTTTCTTTTCTAAGACAGGCTTATTTATTTCACTTATCATTCCTGGCCCCATGGGAACTCATATTTTAAATGCCAAAAGGGTACCATATGCAATGACATCTGTGCTAGAGGCATCCATATTTTAGGGGTTAAAGTGAGTTGATGTAATTCCCATTTAGCTGTATTCTGGTACTATGTTTAGCTGATAAAATTTGTGGAAGGCAGTTGTTTGTTGACTGAACGTTCCATGTATCTCTTCTTTTAACCTGCCATTATAAAGATTATCTCATTCACCTGTGAGTGGTATGATTTTGGAGCTTTTTTCTTATGAGTTATGACAGCATTTCCACAGCTGCACTTTTCTTTCCAGTATTTATCTTGTATTACTCCTCATAAAATAGATGCTCATAACTGCCAATGGCGGTCTGTTTTGTTTACACTGTTGAATTAGCACTCTCTAGGAAATACTGAGATAGATGGGAAGAAATCTGTGAGAAAATAACCAAACAATTACTAATCCAACCAATGAAGTTATATAAAAAATAGGGATAATGCTGTTCCATTAGTATATTTGCATTCATGTACGGTAGGAGTTCAATATGAAAGTCTGACTTTTTAAATTGGCTGATCCTAGTTCTGCCTAAGCTGTTGTATGAGTTTAAACAACTCACAAGACTGCTGAGTGTTGATATTTGCATAAAAGATAAAATGGTGTTCATAAACCTATGCGATATCTGTATCATGCTTTGACTAAATATTTATTTAAAATGCTTTGAGAGTCTACTTGAAAATGCCTATGTTTATGGAAGCTTTTGATTCTCATTCCACTTCTCTAGATTTGTGGTGTTTTCTCTACTTTTGAGTTCTCTATTATGATGTTTCAAAATATGAAGACACTTAACCATCATATGCTGTGAAAGTATTGACAAGTCCGAAGTCATACTTAAGTACCCAACACTTAGAAAGGTAAAATATTTAAATATGGTTTGGGAACAGTGCATATGCTATTTGTCCTCTTTTAGTGAGAAGATCTCAGAAAATTCAGTTTTACAGATTTCCCATATTTTCTGACATGCTGTACTCTTAATAACAAACAGTATATATTTAGTTCTTGTGATATACAGAAATTGTCTTAAAGCAATAATTTTCCATAAAAAGGAACCACAAATGAGAATACTTTACCATAAACATAAACAAAAACAACCTCTCAAAAATTATTTGAAAAAGAAAAATCTTTGCACCTGATGTTACACTTTTAGCTTTGCTTTTATTGCTTGCAAAATAAAATACTTTCTTGTACTTACATTGTAGCATACCACTTGATTTGGTTTGTACAGCTGTAAGAAATCTATAGTAATCTTTTAATAAAGTAATTAACATATAAAGAAAGATAAGATGCCACCTACTTCAGTATGACTGAATTTCAATACTGCTATTTTGGTAAACAAAAGGCTCTATTGATGTCTTTAATACCATTATGCTACTTTATTATATTAAACTAGTTTGAATACAAGACAGATTTACATTATTGTACTTTTAAAAAACAAAATTAGTATAACAAAAATAAACACGTCAAGAAAGGTCTACACATCACCTAACACAAAAAGCAAAAAAAACAAAAACAAAACAAAACAAAACAAAACAAACCCCCCCACCCCAAAAAAAAAAAAAAAAAAAAAAAAAAAAAGAGAAAAAGAAAAAGAAAGGGGAGGGGAGAGGAGGGGAGAGATTAATATTTTTAAGTTTTCCAGAGCATTTTTTTCACTGATAAATTATTAAATGTTTTCCATATAAAATATTTTATTCTAAATGAAACCAAATAAAAACAAAACCTCCACAAAGAAAACAAAATAAGTTTGGCTGTGATCATCTGACATTATTCTCTGTGTCTTATCTCTTGTTCATTAGCATCTATATTTCCTGACTAAGTTTAAAGTGTTTAGTTATATTTAAAAAACAAAAAAACCTAAATTCAAACCTAAACCAAGGAAAGAATCACCACCCATTTTAGTCTTTTGCAATTTGTGGGGGAGACAGGAACTTGCTTAAGTTTTGCCAGCCTAAAGCCTGAAATACCTTCTGAAGATATTAAGCCCTCTCCATTTACTACTAAGAAACCTAACATAAAACACTCCTATATTTACATACTGTACATTAATATATAAAGTTGAATGGGATTAACCTAGGCCCTGATAATGAATTCCATTACAATTTTATAGTTAATATAATATTAGTCATATAGAAGAACATTCAATAACATTTGATAGCTTCATTATATTAGGAAAATTGGGCCTTTCCCATGGACTGTTATTGTACAGACCAGAACATACCTGGCCATCTTTTTCAATGTTCTTTTTCAAATATATAATTCTGAAACCAAATCACAAACCAAACCACATTTGTTTATGCCCCGGTATCTTCACAAATAATATTAATTATTCTCAGCTCTCTGTCCCAAAATGCCAACTTTTATGTACTTTTATTTTAGATATATTTGAACAAACAAATTCCATGAATTTTCAGTTTCCAAGAGTCCATTAATTTCTACCTTGTTTCTAGTTTAACTTAAGGGAATGCAGACTGAACTTTAAAGAGTCTCAAGAATCATGAGCAAAAAAAAATAAAATATGCCATAAAAAATCCTGCAACCTGAGTTCCCCTTGAATTTTTGTTGTTATTTTTCTGCCTTTTTAAAAAGTAAACATCATTCTTATTTATAAATATGATCTGCTGAAAGAACAGGAAATCATTCCAACCCAGTCTTCTAAGCAATAATACAGAAAGTTACAACTTTTTTATAGTTAATAAAAAAAACTTTTAAAAGGAAAGAACTGGCCTTCAACTTCATATAGGCATGAACTCATTGTGGAGTTAACCAGAAGTGTAAAAATTATTAAATTCTAATTCATAATAAGTAATGTTCTTCTTTTATGCATCTTGCCCTTAATTTTTGCATCTTTAATTTGTGCATGAAAAACTTAACAAAGATCAGGTCCCTATCATTTTTGGTGTATAAATACACAGTTCCTAAGCAGTCTGTATTATAAATGTACACAAGGAAAATTTGTGCTTTTCTACAAAACGGCTTGATCTGTTCAGCAGGAAAACATCAACAGCAAACCAGAAGTCTCAGTATGCATGTTCATCTCTCCAGCCAATGCTGCCATGTTGAGAACAATGCAGCTGCAATCCCTGCACTGAAGCCAATGTGAAATCTACAGATGGGAACACAGAAATAAATTGTGCCACAGAACACATCCCCACTTGGTGTAAATTGTCATTTCTTTGTTGAAGTAACTGGAGTATGAGGTTTTTCACCAGTTGAGGCTGTTGCCCCAGTATTTTGGAGCTTCTTGACCAGAAAAACAAGCATTGATCACACTGGGAATAGCTCTAATTGAATGTTTCTCTGCTTTTGAATGTAACACCAGCACACAAAGTAAAACAACAGTGAAGACTCAAATATATTCCCCTTTCTTTTTACTAGGAATAGTAGATAGATTGCAGCAGATGTAGAGAAATACTTTGGACAACTCTATGAGGTGGCCAAAACTAATGATAAAACTTAGAGTAGGCTTATGCTTTACTCATCAGCATTTTTTTGGTATGTGCTTATTTTGAAGCGGGAGTATTCAGCTGAAATCAATAGAATAACCCTGTGTTTAAAGTTGGAGGAAATTTTATACCTGTTATGCTAAAATGGATCTTATATCATGATTCCGAAGTTTTTGCAAAAATTTTGGCCTCAACTGGTTTTCTTTCTGCAGTATTAAATAATCAGTTAATTTTCCAAGATAGCATAGACTGCTACTGTCCATTTTATATATATTTTATGCACAGGCAGAAAATTGGCACAGAATGAGACCAACTGTACCTTTTACATTTTCTTACATGCATTCAGCAATTGAAATGTTCCTTCATCCTTAGTTAGCACTGTCATGTATAAAACATATTAAACATATTGGATTTCAAAAAATTTTATTGATCCTTCTCAAATTATTCTGAGTCCAATGGTGTAAATCTCCTTTAGACATTCTTCCTTTTTTTTTTTTTTTGTCTAAAGCATACTTCTTTGTCTGGGATAATTTGTAAAATTACGGTTCAAGAAAACATGTTTACCAAATAACTGGATGTTTTCAGACAGATTGCAAAAAAAAAAAAAAAAAAAAATCTTTTTTCATTCAGTGTCTTCGATTAATACATTTTACCAGTTACTATACATGGATATCTTTTACCAAAATTTTTCAGTTTCTACATGCTCTAGGTGCTTCATAGCACTGCAACAATGAAATACTGCTGGGATTATTGTATGTAGATGCAGATGCATCCATATGTATATTTCTTTTCTTCAACCCTTGCTACTCCTGAAATTTAACTTGCTTTCTTTTCTAGATGGATAGGAGGGAAAAAATAATAAGTGATTTGAAAAGAATCACACATACATATTATTACATTGAGGAATTTACTAGCATGTTGATATGGTCTCTGCTCAGGTTTGATCAAGCTCTGCAGCTGCAGAGCACAAATTTCATCCCATATCTCTGAAATATTCTGTTTTTTGCAACAGAGTATCCACCATTGCTCCAAGAAGGAAATACATATCATCTATATATAAAAGTGGTTACAGTTTTTAAAAATGGGCTTTTCTAAAGCCATTTGAATAACTATGCAAAATACCACAGTGAAGAAATTTTGCATTTATCTTAGTGGTAGCAATCATCCAAAGAACTGATCCCAGACTGCCTTGTCTCCAGATTTGCTCCTAAAAACCAAACTGGAGCAGTCCCAAACTTCTTAGCAGATGAAACAGCTGGATATATGAACTGTATGGATTTTTCAGATAGATTTTACCTGAAAACATATTACCATATCTCAAACACTGTGGCTTTCATTAGTTAAAGAACATCTTGCTTAATTTCTTTCCATTTAGTTTTTTTTGCTATCGTTTTTCAGAAATCACTGAAGCCCTGTGGTTCACAGGGCTCAATCTGTGCAGGTATGAGTGACAGCTATAGAATCAACTTCCACTTTACCAGAACAGTTGTCTTTCTCAAAACTAGTTTTCTTCTTGTGTTACCATGACATTCAGGATCACTTGTATGAAAGCTGTTTCCCACTTGAAAAAAGATGTCCTTCATGATGGATCTTACTTCTAATTTCACTGCAACCAGTATTTGGTGACCTTGAAGACTTGCTGCAAAGCCCATCTGTTTGTTGAAGCTTTCCCTTAAAAAAAATGTAATTTGACTGGCAGACTAATTAAAGTTACCTATAAGTAAAGTTAAGACCTGTTGTTTCAATGGTAAAGATACTGCAGTAGGTACAGAAAGAAAAGAAAGAATGATTTATAGACTTCTTTAAAGCTTCTTAATTATTTATTTCTTTTAAATTGTTTTATGCACTTTTTTACTGTATATATGGAACATGGAATAGGCATTGTGAACAAATCTGAGTTAGCAGCACCATCATTTTAGAAGAGATTTGTAAGGTCCACCTCAAGCTGTCTTTGTTTTTTGGTCTTTTGCCTCTGTCCAAACTAAGACATGTTATTCTACTTGAATGGTCTAAATAAAAAAAAGTCCTTAAACTCTGGAATTTTGAATTATGACTTGACCCAGTTGTCCATCACTCTGCTTCATCAAAGATTTCATCTCTATAGTAGATAAGGTACCCTCATTGTCTCTTTGTTAGGAACAAAATTCTAAGTTATACTTTCATGGAAAAAGATAAATATTTTTCATTTTTGTGGGAAGATATTTCCCAAATAATGTTTACAACTTCCTATGATATATTACTTATTTTCTTTATTGGGACTCTTGAATCTGTGGATAGCTTTGCAGTTTTAAGGAAAAGAGTGTCTCCCTGCTTTTATTTTCAAGTATCAGTGAGAGTTAATTTGGAAGGCTTTGTTCATCACTAGTGCTATTTTAATCTTTTCTTGCCATTTTTTTTTTTGGAGGAGGAATAACAGTATTAATTTCTCTCCTACTCCTTTCCTTTTGTTGCTTTCAATTACAAGCTTGGCCAAGAAGATTCTCTCTTAAAATAATGTGTAATTTAACATCTCTGTAACTCACTACATTCAAGCAAGAACCTATCCCCTTAGCCTAGCGAGTCCATATGAACAGGAAATTACTAGATCATTTTGTAGCAACCGAAGGACAGTATCTTAAATATTTAGAGCCACTTCCAGTTTTCCTAAAGGCTCAGTGACTTTATATTAGAATTTTGCAGACTTATTTTACATTTCTCTAAGTGCCCCACTTGCTGCATAGTCACACAGTAGCAATAACACAGAGCATAGCACAAATAGCTGCCACTCCCTCGCTGCCTCGTGGCAGATGACATCACACAATTTTAACAAGAAATGCTGTGGGTGATGATTACTTTATGCACTTTATGGAATCTAAGAAAGAAGATTTAAAGAGTTGGGCAGGGCCATGGGCATATTATTAATAAATGCTTGTGCCTGAGCAACCAGACAGAGCAGTGACTCAAACAGACCTAGATGTTCTAACAAAAACTAGACATATTCTTCCTTAGCACAGACATGCATCTATTCTGAACAGTCTATTTGCTGTATAAGCTATAATTACCTGTGACCTACAAGATTCCCTTTAGCTTTATATTTTAGGTCTTCAAAGCTACCTAAAAGCTTTGTCTTTCACATTAACATTTGTTAGGTATCATATATCCTTGCATTGAAACAGTTTCCAGAGAGAATGCGAACTTATTCCCCTTATTCTTTTCCCATTCTAATGCAGATAGACTAAAGGAATTAGCTGGCCTTATAACTCACTTTATTGCAAAGTCAAGAAAATGCATAGAATTCTGCAGAAAATATTAAAAAAAATATAGGTAGAATGTTATCTAAAAAACACCTACTTAAGAAACAATATCTTGACCACAAAAAAAATCAAGCGAGCAAACAAACACAGCCCCCGTAAAATACCAAAAAAAAATTACACAAGCCTCAGCATACTTTATATGAAGTTCTTTAATATGCAAACAACAATTTTACCTATTTAAAATGTAAGTAAGTTTATATAAAATTTAAATTTAAATATCCTCTTGAGAAAAGCCATGTTCTGAAAGTCTGTTGTTTATTTACCTGCACAATATATGAATCAAACAAAAGTATATTAATAGAAAAAGCTGAATTACCTTATCTTCAGACAATTTTTAGTACAAAAAAGGGAGAAAAATCTTAGAATCATGGAACAGCACAACTTGAAAGGGGCTGGAAAGATAGTCACGTGGCCCAAACTCTCTTCAAAAAGGGAACTTATCATATGATATGACAAAAAACTTGTAATATCATATGTAAAAAGTAATGCTCCTTGAAATATATAGAGATCTTCAACCAAAGGAGATTATAAGACTGATGCACTGAAAAACAATTCCTGTAATTCCGAGACTTTCCTGCTTTTTCATACATCACAGAACAATTGGTCTCAGTCATCTTTTTAAAGATGCATTGTTTGAGTAGACAATTTCTACACATCACCCTTACATTGCTGAATGTGAATGTATTAAAGTTTCAATTCAATTGCTTGCTAAGTAACATACTGTGTTATTTGAGAGGTCCTACAGTGTCTGAGGCAATCTTTTGAGACTGTATTTAAAGACATTAAAGCTTACAAACAACTGCCAAATAGCTCAAATCTGCTTTTAAAATATATCATGGCTATGAATTGAATAGCAAAATGGACACATAGCACCTAACTGGCAAGTTTTAACTTTAAAATATTTATTTGTACTGTCTAAAAGAAGTTTATCACAGCAGTAATAGTTATATTTATATCTGTCTGTAAATTATTTCTAAATTAGTAAAAAGATGTGTAAATCATTTTGGGGTTTTTTCACCTAAATTCTACACAATGAATGCAATATAATGCAATTGTAATGGTAATTTTCTTCTAGTTATTTGGCTAGCTGAACACTAATAAAATGAATACAGTTTTGACAATTGACAGTTAGGAATCTGCCTTACCATAATATGTTAATATAGATAAAGCACTGGGAACACAAAAAAATTTGGTTTTATCTTCATTGGAATTTCATCAGATAAGTAAATATTAGGCATAACATCTCTAGAAATATGAGCCATATGCATCTTTAGATTACTTTTAATGTCTTATTTACTTTAAGAAAACTACATCTTTTTCTACAACAGTAAAGAGTCACAAAACTTTCAGACACTTTCATTCTTCTATCTTTTAAAAAACATACCAATTCCAGGGCTTGCTACCATCCTGTTACTTAAAGAACTGCTGTGCTGCAGGAATGTCTTTCACAGTCAGACCTTGAAATGGTCATTCACGCTTTTGTTATTTCAAAATTAGATTCTTGCAATTCCCTGTTGGCTGCTTGCCCAATAGGATGCTGCATAAACTCCAGCTGGTTCGGGATGCAGTTGCCAGGTTTCTCTTCCAAAAGGGACAATCCAAGCATATTTCACTCTTTTTGAAATCTTTGCTCAGATTGCTGGTTAAAGAACATATTGATTATCAAGTAGTCATTCACATATTCCAGCAGAAACATGTCAATATTCTAATGCACTTTATCAATATGTTATTTTAATCCCACACCTGTGAAACAATATCCAATGAGAAAAACATCCAGGTTGTCCCAAGGTCAGCTTACAAATTGTAGTGAGGTCTTATGCAGTATCAGTAGAACCATTTTTCTCACTTAACGTAAATTATCCTAAGTTTCAATATAGATTTTTATATATAACTGCTCATTTGTGTAAATGGATTGTCACAGGTTTTCACTGGCTGAGAATCTGGGTCTTGGTTTTAATTTTTAATATTTTTTTTAATTGCATTTTGTGTTTGATTGAACTAAGTAGAGGGTCCAAGGGTTTTGACATTTTCACTCAGGTTTGTGTTCTAATGCACACTTTGGACTGAGATTCTGCAAGCAAATGGTTTCTGTTTGAGTTCATTGCAGAAAGAATTCTCACAGATAAAAAACAAATTCAAAAGAGGAAAAAATGTTGACCTTTTTCTCTCTCTAGCTTACACTAGTTGATGAAGCTTGACATACTTCTCAGTTTTTCAAATTGAACAAACTTCGTTTCAGATATAAGGGACATCTGGAAAAATTTAATGTGTTACCAAAATTGCATTAAAACACAAAAAAAAAAAAAAATGAAGACAGAGACACTTAGTAGGAAACAAATTACTTCCAATAAGCATTAATTCTATTTTTAAAGTGTGTGAAACGTGAAATGTGCTTTAATTATAAGTCAATCTACCAAAATTAATAAACTACTCAGTTCTTAAACTATCTTTTTTACAATGGACCTGTATACTGAAAAACTGCTTTTAATACTGTTTTGATTTCTTCTTTTGTTTCTTTTTTTTTTTTTTTTTTTCCTGAGCAGGAGTAGATGAATAGTAATTGTAAGGGAGAAACTAGAGTACACTGGAAGCCCCGAGTTTCATCAGATGTTGCCTCCTGGAGCAGCAGTTTGTAAGATTATGCACTTTGAATGCTGCAGATCTTTTCAAAAGCCAGTTTTTCAAAAGCATTAAACTTCCTAGCAGAGGTGACTGGTGTCATTTCTCAGAAAGCCTCAGAGATGCTAAGGGCAGCCTACAGAAGGGAACTGAAAAGCTCATCTACACTCCTGAAACACTGATCCCAGGAAATGACCTTTAACATTAAGCCAAGTGGTCTGCAATGTCTTAAGTTCACCTGGCTTTAGCATGTGACATCCTAGGACAGGCAGGTTGCATTCACAGCCTTCCACATCACAGGTTTCCTCTGTGTCCAGCATGCAGATCCTATGGTGTGGGAAGTAGGAAAGGTATAGAACTCTCAGGAAGCTGTGTGAAAGCACAGGATGGAGGAACACAAGAAAGCTGAAGATGCAAGGACAAGAAGCAATAAGGCTGTGAGCTGTGCAGAGATAGGGCTCAGGAAAATATGTTTAGCGAGATAGTAGAAATATGCAAGCTTAATGATGAAGTTTTATCCATTGTTTTAAGCTATTGCAAGCAAGCACTGTTCAAAGCAAGATGTACATGCAGCTTCATTAATTGGCCTCAGCAAACACTTGTCAGCTTTTAATATTATGCTGTTGGCTAGAAAGTTGTTAAAAGACTTTGGTAGCAAAGAAAACTTCTTCTGCTGTGCTAGCAGCTGAAGCTGTTCCATCTCCCTTGCTTGGTTTTGTACAATGAGACTGATGATTGTGATGGAATAAAGCTTTGAGACAGCTTCTCCAGCAGTCCCATCCTGTTGTTGGTGTACACAGATATGTAAATATAAGATAAAAGAAAAAAATATCCCAGAAGCAACACTATGGCTTCATTATTGTTATTTTTCTAATGTTTTCAGTGCCTTTCAGTTTCACTTGTCATGATAGTGAGGACTGTATGGCCCACAGAAGAACAGCCACTATGGGACTGGGTGTTCTGAAGACAGCAAATGCTTTGCAGTGAGTGTGGAATTGTGCAAGAGTAGCTAAAACCATGACATCTCAGCTAGACAAGAAAAAAGAAACTATGAATTTCTGCATGCTTTGTACTGAATTTATTCCCAGAAAGAGTACATTACACACATGTCATACATCACATTATATCCATAGTGACCCTATACCCATGGTCCTAGCTGTTAAATTAGTTTAGCTTCTGAGATATCCAGATCATTCAGAACAGGAGTTGCTTTTGTTGTGGGCCTCTCCCTCTCTCTCTTATGTTATTTATGCACTTATTTATGTTTGTTCAATTTTGGCATTTGAAATAGGAATAGTTGTCTATTCCGTATGCAAGAACTTGATATTGCTTTAAATTTAAATGGCTCTCTAAATCTATCCTTTTCTTTGTGCTGCTCTGCTTTGCTGAAATTAGTCTGGGGTAAAAAAACCCAAAGTATAAAATGGTCTCCCTGTGAGCACTTAATTCTCTTTGTGTTTTGATTAGAGAGGAATTATTTTAAGAAGATTATAATAATTTGTTTCAAAACAGATTTTTAGAGACAAAACTTCAGCAATGAATTAAAATGACACCGTTACACAGTTCATTGCACACTACTACAATGTCTTGCACTGCTGGTTTACAGCATCTCAGATACTAAATACATATTCAAAAGGGGACAAGTAGATTGTTGATTCTTGTCAACAAGGCAAGACATAAAAAAATATACATAAAAATGACATATATTGCTAATAGCATTCATTTCTCTAGGCAAATTACCAGTATCAGAATTTTATTTACATCCCATGAAACTCCCATTCTGTTTAATATTCCACAATAAATTACACCATGTTCTTTAGTAGGATTATTGTAGTGAATTTGAATTAGAGAAATGAACAGGCTTTTCACTATTTTCTGTATGCTGACAATAGAGAATCTCTTATATTATTCCCTGCTGGCAGGAAAGATGAAATTTATTTCTTCTTCTTTTTTTATTTTTTTTAATTTCTGAGAAGGAGGACAAGGACAGATGATACACTATTTCACTACTTTCTGTACATTTTTCTCAATAATTTAAACAAAAAATATATTACTTATGAAAGTGAAAAGCAGAATGTCTACTAAAGGATAATAAGTGTTAATTAAGCTAAAGAAAACATATAATTGAAGACATAAATTGAGAACAAAACATGTTGTGGAAATGTTATGCTTACTAGAAACGTTAAAATGGTAAATGAAGATTGTACTTAAAATATTCTGTCTGCTTGCTTCCTGCTCTACACAGAGAATGCAGTAGATATATTTTTTTCGTAGTGTTCTGTTGTAGTGGTATAGATTTATAAATCATACGATAGAATTTAATCAGATAGTCTGACAATTTAAGGGTAACAACCACATATAAATGACTATGCAAAATATTTTGCATTGAAACAATGCTAAAAATGTGCTACTGAAACTATGAAAACCAAATTGATTTTGTATGTTTTTCATAGTAGAAATACAGTTTACCAAATAGGAAAAATCCAGATATACTGAACAGATAGTGCCAGATTTTCCTGGTTTTAACACCTGAAATGTAACAAATCTATTATGAAAGGGCTGTAGCTATTTAGGGCCTTAATTAAGTGATAATATGCAAAATTTAAATTGAAATGTTCTCTTAAAACTTGGGGTTTTTTTAAACTGAAATACATTTTCAGTTAATATATTTTTGTGCTCTTTAATAAATGAGGAATTTAGAGTACTGCAGTAGGAAGCAGTAAATAAGACCTTGGATCTGCTTTCTTACTGCATTTTCAAAAATATAATTTCCCAAATATTCTGAATTACTTTTGATTCTTCCTGAAATATATTCCCAAATTCAGGTTCCTTTATAGAGCTGAATTAGGAACAAGAAAGACTTCAGGACTTGCGGAAAAAATCAGACTAGATGATAACAGTGATCTTTTTAGCTTTACTTTCTCCATTTTTTTTAAGCACCAGAGACAATCAAAAGTGGTTTTTGCCCCACCTAAAATTGAATAGTAGATAAGTATTTATATCTGAGCTAGAAATCCTTAGTTCTTGCACAAATGACAAAAAAAAAAAAAACAAAAAAAAAAAAAAAGTGTGTTTACAGTTCATCTTACCTTGTTTAGAAATGGATAATTCTCTACAGAGATTGTAAAGAATTGTAGGGCCAATAATTCAAAAGCAAGCATCCCTTTTGTAAGATTTGCATTTATTTATTCACTTTAACCTCTGTCAAACAATGAAGAAATAATTTACAATAAGAATTTCTGGAGTGCTTTTTTTTTTTTCTACTCATCTTCTTAACTGTTTCCAGAGGAACAAACTCATTCACAGAAGGCCATATCATAGACTTTTGTTTACCTTTCTCTCATCTGTTACTCCAGCTATCTGAAATTAGGAAATTCTGCCCACAGAATTCTTAAAAAGATAATAATAATTGGCTGAGTTTAGAAATTACTTGTGCAGTATTGACATGCATATAAACAAACAAAAAATATAGCTGTACCTATACTTTGCTCATTTTTTTAATGCATAGAAAATACTGACATCGTTTATTTGCCTTTAGCACCATCTCATTTTTATTCATGGATAATTCACAATATTTCTCTGATTTTCTGGTCTTAGCTTTATTTCCTTGTAGATCCTTGAAAGAAAACTGTTGGGTTTTATTTGGGTTTGGTTTATTTTTTATTTTTTTTCCCATTTAAAACTTCATTTGCCTTCATGATTAATATTTGTTTAATTTTTTTTTCGGGACACCTGGCTAAATGAACACCAATTCTTCTAGAATAGAAAGGAAATGCCTTCCTCTTGCAATATCATGAGAGCTTAAAGCAGTCAGCAAACAATTTATTATCCTTACACTGGCCTAGAATTGGCCAGTTTCACAGAGGCTGGCAAAGACACCAAAATTATATCTGCACTTTGCTGGTGTAACACTCATTTTTATTTGTGCAATGCACAATACCCACAATTTTGCCATGTAGCACTTAAATGCTTGATGTTATTCCGTTGTTTCTACCTTCTCATTTTTATGGTAATTATAACATTAACTTTAGACATCCAAGAAATCATTCAGGAAAAGTCTATAGAAATGAATATCAACATAACAGTTTTGTCTCCTAAAACATATGTTATCCTCAGTCTTAAAGTATTCATTACAACCTATAATCATCATGGTTTAGAATGACATGGGAATACTCACTAGGAAGCCGTTAAATTATAGTCAGACATCTCACAAATGTTATGAAGTATCTCCTAAACTGATATCAGAACTACCAGTCATATGGAGAATGAAATATTATTTTTTTCTAATAAAAAAATAAAATTATTTGTAGCAGAAAAAAAGAAGTCTTTAAATATCATACCTTGACAGGAAATTAAGAGAAAAAAAACTAGTCCCAAAACTTTCAAAACATAAGTGGAAGCAAAATATAATATGGAAAATTGTTGGAACTACTTAAATTTGTCCTTTGTGTATGCCTCTTGAATGGGAGTTCATACTGTCTCTTCACTTTTCAGGTGTATCACTTTGAAATACAATGAACCAATAAATATTACTTAAATCTGATTTCACTGTAAGAATACAAGGTTCGAGTTGAAGCACATCAGTACATACAAATAGGTGTATGTTTTGCCAAAAAGATACTGGTACAGATTAATAACAACACACAAATACTGTGATCATTCTCAGCTGCTGTGGAGAGCAGCTGCAAGCATTTGAAGACAATCAGCCATCACCATCAGTTTGCATTCTGGCCAGCTGTACTCCATGTGTGTCTCATTTATCCATATCTCTGTCAATCTCTGCCTCTATATAAATGGCAATCAGGAAAGTGAACCCTTTTTATTGATGAAATTTCCACCATCTAGAAAAAACATTACATTAAAAATATTAATTTTTTGCAGTAAATATTTAACAGAAATAAAGAGAGATCAGAATATGACTTAGAGACTGAAGTTTTTATTGGAACTTGGATATTTTTATTGTGTTGCATGCAATAAAATACTCTTTGGTCATTCACAGAGGATGAATCTTCAACTCAGACATAACTCTATGTCAATTGAGGGTTTGTCTCTTCTTTTTTTTTTTTTTTTTTTGCATTCGTAACTCAGATAAAAAAGAGTTTTATTATTGGAGAGGTGTTTCTATTTGTGGAGAGAAGTTTCATTGCTCTGGGGTATTTCTTTCCCAAATAGCTAGCAAATTAAAACTCCTTAAAGTTTAAAGAATTTAGTTCAGCTCTGGATTATTTGCTATCTTCCATCCCACAATTAAGTAATATGGAGAACTATAAATGAAATGATGCCAGGTGCTTGTCACCTTGCACTAGGAAACCTAATCCCAAATTTACCTTTAATTGTGCTCTAAAACCTATTAGTTTCAAGATTCTAAACTAGGTCTTCTCTGCCCAAGGTAGCTAATTAAAAGTATCTAGATACTACACACACACAGAAGACTAATGCATAATACATGAAAATTGACTGAAGTCAATTTCTTTACATTTTTATCTTTTATTCATTAGGAATTTTCTGAAAAACAAGGTTTGTTAAGGCAAAAATTAAAATACCACCATACTCATAGTTTTTTCTAGTAGAGCCTAAAGTGTTGTGAAGTACAGGTGGCTACATCTGAACATATGGAAAGCTGAAAACCATATACTATTAAATGTTTTTGTTCATTGTACCAGCTACTGGATGCAAATTTTTTTATTTTGATACACTGATTTTTAAGCAATAGTATGAGCCATCCTCATGATATTTTCCTTCCCAATGCATGGAGTTTTTATATTAAGCCTCTCAGTTGATTGTAGACAACAGAGGGTTTTGTCAGTTTAGAAACAGATTGTGCAAGCTCAGAATTTAAGCACGTCTACTTCTCACATAGTGTAAACTTTAATTTCTCACCTTTCAGAGGACAAGCTTATGCATCCTAGACTTGACTCGCAGCACTCTTCGCAATCACTTCACAATCAGCACTCCTGCATCCATGGCAGTGTAGTTTAGCATTCAGCAGCAAACATTAAATTAATGTTTTTGGGTATATTTAGTGTGTTCTAAGCCAGGTTACTGGACTGATTATATAACACATTTCCAGCAAAGTTTTAAAGTTAACTATTTCACTTTAAAAAATCGTAAAAGCAACTTTTGTTTGAGTGTATTTTTTTTACACTCATGGGATTTGGTATTTTCTGCTGATGCAGGTGGTACCATGTATTGATGAAGACTGAAAGTTTAAAAGTGCCTTTAGTTTGTTAATTTCTGATTTTGTTTGTTTGCTTGGACTTCAGAGAGGAAAGTTAATATACAAGAAAAATCAGTTTAATAATATATCCTTTTTTCATTTAATAACTGCTTTTCTAGAAATAACAAGTGAAAAAAACAAGACTGACTCAGGTTGCTATTTGAACAACATAATTTTCTTTAAAAATTCTCTTCCACTTTTTACCAGTGGACTAAGCATTCAACAGAGCCCTGTGATGATTATGGCTGATATAATTAGATAATGCAGACATCTGAAATGCTAAAGAAACCAAATATTATTGATTAGCATAATCCTAACCATGATCAATTGTGATTATCACTAAAAATATGTAGTGCAGAACACATTATTTCAGTATCAGAGGTAGCCATCTTATATCTATCTATATCTATCTATCTATATCTATATCTATATCTATATCTATATCTATATCTATATCTATATCTATATCTATATCTATATCTATATCTATTATGAATTTTGCAGTCTTGGAAGTATTCAAATCAAGATATGCTATGGTTCTAAAAGGTAATCTAAGGTCATCAGCTGGCAAAATTAATTCTGATGGCATTTACTGCACATACTATACAAACAGAAAGACCACCTTATTATAATGGTATATTTGGCCGGAAAATATGGGATTCGAAGGATATCGATTTTAAGTTAAAAAAACAAAACAACTCCCCCATCAAGAGGGGAAGTTTCAGGGAAGTTTCAGGGAAGGGAAGTTTCAGGGAAGTTTCAGGGAAGATTCAGGGAAGATTCAGGGAAGATTCAGGGAAGGGAAGGGAAGTTTCAGGGAAGGGAAGTTTAGGGAAGGGAAGTTTCAGGGAAGTGAAGTTTCAGGGAAGTTTCAGGGAAGGTTCAGGGAAGTTCAGGGAAGGGAAGTTTCAGGGAAGGGAAGGGAAGGGAAGTTTCAGGGTAGGGAAGGGAAGTTTCAGGGAAGGGAAGTTTCAGGGAAGTTTCAGGGAAGTTTCAGGGAAGTTTCAGGGAGGGAAGGGAGTTTCAGGGAAGGGAAGTTTCAGGGAAGTTTCAGGGAAGTTTCAGGGAAGGGAAGTTTCAGGGAAGGGAAGGGAAGTTTCAGGGAAGGGAAGTTTCAGGGAAGTTTCAGGGAAGTTTCAGGGAAGTTTCAGGGAAGGGAAGTTTCAGGGAAGTTTCAGGGAAGTTTCAGGGAAGTTTCAGGGAAGGGAAGTTTCAGGGAAGGGAAGTTTCAGGGAAGGGAAGTTTCAGGGAAGTTTCAGGGAAGTTTCAGGGAAGGGAAGTTTCAGGGAAGGGAAGTTTCAGGGAAGGGAAGTTTCAGGGAAGTGAAGTTTCAGGGAAGGGAAGTTTCAGGGAAGGGAAGTTTCAGGGAAGGGAAGTTTCAGGGAAGTTTCAGGGAAGGGAAGTTTCAGGGAAGGGAAGTTTCAGGGAAGGGTAGGTTTGTTTAAGGGAAGTTTCAGGGAAGGGAAGTTTCAGGGAAGTTTCAGGGAAGGGAAGTTTCAGGGAAGGGAAGGGAAGGGAAGGGAAGTTTCAGGGAAGAGAATGGAAGTTTCAGGGAAGTTGAAGGGAGGGAAGGGAAGGGAAGGGAAGGGAAGGGAAGGGAAGGGAAGGGAAGGGAAGGGAAGGGAAGGGAAGGGAAGGGAAGGGAAGGGAAGGGAAGGGAAGGGAAGGGAAGGGAAGGGAAGGGAAGGGAAGGGAAGGGAAGGGAAGGGAAGGGAAGGGAAGGGAAGGGAAGGGAAGGGAAGGGAAGGGAAGGGAAGGGAAGGGAAGGGAAGGGAAGGGAAGGGAAGGGAAGGGAAGGGAAGGGAAGGGAAGGGAAGGGAAGGGAAGGGAAGGGAAGGGAAGGGAAGGGAAGGGAAGGGAAGGGAAGGGAAGGGAAGGGAAGGGAAGTTGAAGGGAAGGGAAGGGAAGGGAAGGGAAGGGAAGGGAAGGGAAGGGAAGGGAAGGGAAGGGAAGGGAAGGGAAGGGAAGGGAAGGGAAGGGAAGGGAAGGGAAGGGAAGGGAAGGGAAGGGAAGGGAAGGGAAGGGAAGGGAAGGGAAGGGAAGGGAAGGGAAGGGAAGGGAAGGGAAGGGAAGGGAAGGGAAGGGAAGGGAAGGGAAGGGAAGGGAAGGGAAGGGAAGGGAAGGGAAGGGAAGGGAAGGGAAGGGAAGGGAAGGTGTAAACAACCCCCAAAACCAAGTAAAATCTCCTACTATTCCAGAAGAGTTCTTCCATTTAGAGAGCATTAAAAGAAAGGGCTTAAATTTCAATTAGTATCCCAGTGAATTAAAAAAAAACAAAAAAACCCAAAAAAACCCAAAAAAAAAAACCAGAAGAAAAATTTGATTAGAGGAGGAGTCACTTGAACCTGGATTCCATTCTTTCATTCTGACGTGTAACACAGGCTTCATATTATCTTAAAGTAAGATAATTTAAAGTATATATATCTACATCTAAACATAGACTTCCTTTATAGATAAGGGAAAAATATAGAACCCTTGAACAGGTATAATTCCATCTAACATTGATATTTAGTCATATGAATTTAATAAGTGCTTTAACTAGCACTTATTTCTCTACATAAGGTTGAGGGAGCTAGAAGGGATCAACTGAGATACCACACTGACTGTGTAGTATCTAAAATTAAATAAAATCTGTCAAAGTTAATAGGACTTGTGTAAGGTGTTTTAAAACATATTTTGTTTCATGTAGAAATAACTGTACAATAACCTTTGGAGTATGTGCTCAGATATGATGCTGTAAGGATTCATGAACACATGGTGTGAAGGGGTTTAGCATTTAAGGATGAGTGCTCTTCCTTTGTACTGAGTATACTGAAACACTAAATTTTTCCAGCAGTCATTACTATGAAAAATAATTGCAGTCTTGAAGGCATACATTAAAGTTTGCATTTTTGATATACTATTTGCATTTCTTACTTGAATATGTGATTTACCCTTAGACTTGTACCTAAACTTATAAAGATCTTGTAGGCATGATTCGTTTCATAAGCTGACTTAAGATATCCATGCAAATACTCCTTCTCTTCTGTGTTAAATGAAAAGTTCAAGTAGAGAAATGATAATAGCGTCTTCACATTTTTGTAAATTTATTTTGCATGCAGTTGTTTTTTTTTAAATTATTTTGCATTATAGATACATCTTAGCTGGTACTGATGCACAGTATTCAGTGCTCAGCATAATTGCATTTTAAGAAATATTGATGCATTAATGTACACAGATTGTATTCTAGGTAAGCAAGAAAAAAGTTTAATTAAGCACTAAATTTGTTTTGAAATAATACCTGTTTACTTTCAGATTTCATTTACAGATACAATAATTATACTTTTATTCATGCAGAAGTGAAATACTGTTCTACAGCTTAGAATGCAATATGGAAGCAAACGTAGACTCTAAGGCACATCTAATTTATTCACGCTGCTAACATCTAAGGAACCTAATGATGCCAATGTTCTCCCTGGTTTTCACCAGCTTTCTTTGTTTATTAGCTTTTCAGCATCAACACAATCTCACATTTACAAGTCCAGGAAGGTATAATATATTACATTCAAAATGTGTCCAAAATGTAGATGACAAGTATAACAGACATAATAGCAGAAAGAAGTGTTTTGATCAAAAAAGTGCAAATTTTCTTTCTGTAACTTTTTCTTGATTCATCATTTCATTTATCAAGATACATTGTATAGTAAAGGTATCACATATGACTTTGCAGGTGTTCAGACAGATAGATTAGATAGATAGATAGATAGATAGATAGATAGATAGATAGATAGATAGATCAAAGATAGAGGGTGGTGTGTGTTTGTATAAACATACTATATCTCAATATCCCAATGCCCCACAAACTCTACTGGTAAAAAAAAAAACCAAAACAACAAAATGAAGAAAGCAAGAATGTGACATTTCATTAAAGTCACAATGCCAGGTTCTAGCACCTGAGCAATAGTACATCATGTGTATGTACTGGGCAGACTATTTTTTTCCCCTGTACTTAGTCCAAAAAGTATTCTCAAAAGACCTAGTGATACTCCAAAAAGTGCTCAGAAGGGGTCTTCTTAAGCACTGTACTAAAATTCTTACAGTCAACCAAAGGCATATTCTGAAGATTCTCCCTGCATTCCTTATTTAAAACTGAGATCTGACTAGATGTTGGCAGCTGCAATAACGATATTTTCCCTAATGACCTGTAAATTTAAGAATTTAATATTTGTATAAAAATATCTCTGCTTCACTTTCACTAACAAAAGAACACCACAAAAACCTCATGGAAAAGAAATTAAACTGACATATTTTTTTAACTCTTGTTGATGACATTTCTCATTCTTGAGTTCTCCAGAAATAGTTTTGAACACATTAAAATTTTTCAGGCTTGGGCTTTTTAAAGTGTGAATCCATACCCATTCCATAATGTGTCTATTACCTATTTTTTTCCTAGTTCTTGAGGTGTCATGGTTGAAGCCCAGCAAAAAACCAAGCCCTATCCAGCTGCATGCTCACTCTCCCAATACTTGGAACAGGGAGAGTATCAGGACAGAAAGAGGTAGAAAATTCCTAGACTAAGATAAAGACAGTTTAATAGGAAAAGCAAAATCCATGCCCACAAGCAAAGCAAAACAAGGAATTAATTAACTGATTCCCCTGGGCAGGCAGGTGTTCAGCCATCTCCAGGAGAGCAGGGCCCCATCACACATAACAGTGACTTGGGAAGACAAGCACCATCACTCCAAAAGTTCCATGCTTCCTCCTTTTTTCTCCCCCACTTTATACACTGAGCATGGCACCATCTGGCCTGGAATGTCCCTTTGGTCAGTTTGGGTCAACTGTCCTGGCTGTGTCTCCCATCCTTGCACCCCCAGTTTCCTTGTCAGCTTGGCAGTATGAAATGTAGAAAATACCTTGGATTTGTGTAAGATTTGCTGGGCAATAACAAAAACATCTCTATATTATCAACCCTGTGTTCAGCACAAATCCAAAACACAGTCCCATACCTGCTTCTGGGAAGGAGATTAACTCCATCCTAGCCAAAACCAGCATATGAAACTATACAGAACTTCACATTTCACACGCACACTCTGTCCAGTTTCCCTAAATTCAGGTTTGCTTGCCACAGTCACCTACCATTTCTAAATTTAAGTGGATAAAGTTGCAAATATGAGCCTTCAAATAAAAGAATTTGCATTATGAATTGGATTCAGTTTTTTCTGAATACAGAATACTATGGGTAAGCCATCAATTTGGAATATAAAGTTAAGAACACATTTAATGTGGATAAATACTGATATCTATATGTTTTGTCACTTTGCCAAATTTCTACACATATAGTTATTATCATTATCACATAAAAAAACATTGTAACTGTAAGCCAGACGTAAAGTTCAACTATTTGATAAAACTTACTCCAAATTTATTTTATTGGTATCTTTGGTGAACACAGAGAAAGAATAAACATAGAAAAAATGCAAAGTCTCTCTGACTGAGGCAGGGGGGCAGTTATATATATAAAGATTGTATAAAGAAACAGGAATGAGATAAAGAGGAGTTTTTGTAGGGTTTATTTTGGATAACATTTTCTTTGAGGTTATTTTTATATGTATGAATAGCTAGTTTCACTGTTGAATTTGGGATAAATGAAATGCAAATGTTGCTTGTAGTGATATTTTTGATGTTGTTTTACAGCAGGTGAGCAGTAATTGCATTTCCATCTGTGCCATTTTTCTTTTCTGTGTACATACTGAACTTGCCTCACAAGTTGTTCCATCCTTTTAAGAATTATTGTTTAAAAGAAATACCATTCACACGGACTCATAGGGTAACAGATGGTTTTAACTCTTTTCTGTAAAAAAAAAAATCAACTATAGGCAAATCAATTAGAGTGATGTTTCCAGTAAGGCTTTTCAAGGATAAAACTTCAGATCCTTTGAAATCTGTTTAAGGTTATCTAAGAGTGGTGGTCTGTATAATTTTATATAACAATGCATAAATGTTCTGGATCACCTCTACACTGTTAAATGCTCTGCTTTAGAATAATTCTTGGCTTTCAAGGCCAAGTAATACAGCATGGCACACATCCATGCAGAAAGTCCCCTCAGCAGCTGGCTGACTGGGTGCCATGCATACTGGATGGTCAGAGAATTTATTTTGGACACATAGCCCTGAACTGCATATATTTGGGTTGCAGAACCCTGGAAGCTGAAATCATATCTGATATGACATAGGGATTGAGTTTCAGTTCACCAGAATTTCCACTGCTTAAAAGTGAGGATTTAAAGCACATGCCATGGTGTATATCAAAAAGACATTTTTGGGTGCTTGCAAATATTATAGACAAGATAAGAGTAAATTGGAGGCTGTGTAGTGTCATGCTTAAAGCTTAATGAGAGCTGGAATGAATTAAGCAGTAATTAAACATATTCTCCACAGAGGCTTTGATTCAGGAAGAACTAGCTGGTTTAAATAAAATCAGTTTGGTTTTAGTACTGTTTCAATCATGTAAGGAAAATGTTTTACACTTTCAAATCAAATGACATCCACTAGGGTGTAGTGCTAAAATTATCTTCTCCTCCTTTTTCAGTAAGTATCAGTTCCCAGAAGAGAATTCAATATTGCTAAACTTCAGAGGAAACAGCTAAAATACACTCTTAACTAACATTTGTCTGCTTGCTAATTTCAGTCTTCTTAACATAGATTTCCTAGATTGAACAACATAGAAATCTCTGATATTCAGATTTATACAAAAAAAAAAAAGCCCCATAGAACATCATGATTTATAAACACTATTAGATGATTTAAATTAAATATTTTGACACTACAATTCCAGAGTTAAATGTTTATTTTCACAATGACTTAAGCAGGTTGTTTGAATTAAAAATTCCATACATTATGACCATAAATCTAGTTTATCCAGGACTTCATCTTTCCACCTGCAAGTGAAACAAAATATTGTACCACACCAATAGGGTATTTTCAAGGTCTTCATATGATATATACAATTAAAAACAATGAGAAATATCATAAAAAATTAGAAATGAAAATATATACTAGTCAAGAACCACCACTTTAAAAACTACTTTGGTCTTTTTCTACACAATGTAGCAGCAATATTCCTGTTAGCTTAGGTAGGACATTGTCTGCAGAGTTACAGTTCTACTGGCAATTATATAGAGATATATGGATGTATGCCAAGTTCACCAGGTTTCCTAAGCTTACAGTACTGTCACTTTTCAAATCAATTTCTTTTAACTGTTCAAAAGCCTCCTTCCTGTTCAGTGGGATACAGGATACTCCAAGTCACTTTTTGACACTACAGAATGAGATTTTTATTTATACACACATAAAAAAAAAAAAAATCCAAAACAAAACAAAAGAAGGATGCTAGAATTAGAGCACAGTAAAATACAGGTAGTTGTGGTCCCATACCTATAGATTTTTCACAAGTAATAAATTTATAATAGGAGGTAGTGTGTATGCTAAGACTTAAAAGAATTTTGATTTTAAATATTAAAAAGTGTTTTCTTTGACCTATATAAGCACAAGTTTTGTGGTTTAGCCACAGGTGACAGCTCAGTCCTACCCTGTCACTTCCTTACTCCCTAAAGTGGAATGGGAAAGAAAATCAGAAGGCAATCATGACAAAACTCTTGGGTTGAGACAAATCCAGTTTAATAGGTACAGCAAAAACTGTGTGCACAGGCAAAGCAAAGCATGAAATTCAATCATAACTTCCCATGGGCAGCCATCCCCAGGAAAGCAGGGCTTCATCACATGCAACAGTGACTTGGGAAGACAAACACCAGCACTCCAAGTATTCTCCCCCTGCTTTCTTCTTCCCCTGCTTTACGTGCTGAGCATGATGCCATGTTCTGTGGGATATCCCTTTGGCCATCAGGGGTCAGCTGCCCCTCCTGTGTCTCCTCCCAAAGTCTCCAGCACTCCCAGCCCCCTGGCTGGTGGGGCGGGATGAGAGGCAGAAAAAGCCTTGGCCCTGTGTAAGCACTGCTCAGCAATATCTAAAACATCCTTGCATTACCCAAGTTTTCAGCAAATCTCCAAGGCACATCCTCATACCAGCTACTATGAAGAAAATTAATTATTCCAGGCAAAATCAGAAAAATAGATTTTCACTGGCTAGATTCCATCAGAATTCCCAATTGCTCATGTAGAAGTTTTCTAATGTATATTTTCCTAGTGGCAGCAGTAAAAAAATCAGTGTCCATCAGATATAACCCAAGCTGATAAAGAGGCTACATCCCTTTCCTTATGCAAAACTCTACCCACATTAGAAACATCAGACTAAATAAATTAAGTATGCATACATATTTTCCTTGCATATAAAAATATTTACAACCTGTTCCAACTATTTTGCTGTTATTTACACGTTTTGTTTGAATTTTAAAAAAAAATAAGATATTTTAACATGCAATGATAATTTTCTCTCCGTTTGAGTTAGTTTGTGGAGTTAGTAATAAGTTAGTTTATAAAATCCAATGACTGCACAAGTAATATGTAGGTGTCGTGGCAAGAAAAATACCTCTAAAAATTCTAAGAATTTGTTGAAAACAATTAGCATAGTATTAATACAGATATAGAAAATCTCTGGTATTTTCAGCTTTATTCTTGAAGCCAACTATATGAATACTAAATGTAACACAGAGCAGAAGGCACATGTACAGCACATAGTATACATCCTAAATATTTTTGTGTGTATTTTCATGGTGCTTTTATGCCATATAGATTATTGGTTGGATTTTAATTCATCACTTTATTTACTTTCTGTGAGGATAAAATAAATTAATGATATGCACATGTATCAAACTGTTTCTTAAAGAATGCAATTAATTTCACACTAATCTGAAACCACAGGATTTACAATTGTGGATATTTTGTCACCTGCTTAAAAATGGTCAGTGAAATTGTAAAAAGGTATTAAATGGTGCAATAAAACTAGATTAAGGAGTTTTTTCAAGTTCAATGAGCATAGCCAAAGAGATGAATTGCTTTAGGAAGTATTTTCTGTGTGATAATTATTGGTCATTATTTTTTTCAATATAATATCTGAACAAAATAAAATTAACTGGAGAAACAATAAGGAACAGTGGACTTAAATTTATGATAGAGTAAACAAACTTGTGTAAAAGGGAAGGAAATTCTCATACCAAACAATAACTGAAATTGAGAGGACTTTGTGTGACAATTTTAAAGTAATGCACACAGAATTCAAAATCCTTATGCTAGGCACAAAATTAATTCAACTGAACTGCAGCATGACCTCCAGGTGACCTTGGGGCTTTTTAACATTGCAAGAAAACATTTTCAATGAGTAGACAAAGCTAAAATACAAACAGATATAGATTAGTATAATGTTTCTTAATAGATTTTTTAATAGATTTTTTTTTTAATCAGAACCATCTTATGAACTTTGCACATCTTATAGAAGAGTACCATTCTACAAGAGCCTACTTATTTTGGAGACAGCACACAAGAAGCACCAGAAATAATTTGCAAAGTATTGCCAGTTCAAATATAAATAGAAATATATATAATAGAAATATAAATGGAAAGGTGCATGGAAAAAAATTCTGTTTTACTCTGCTATTTTCACAAGAATATTTTCACACTTGTCTTTCTCATCACAATAATTGTGACAGCAAAATAATGGGTTGATCCCTAGAATAAAATTCTCAGACTTGAAAAAACAGTGAAAAACCAGGATGCAGAGACCTGGGCTGGATTTGGCTACTCATGTCCAAGAAAGAAAAAGACAAAACCTTATAATATTTAAATTTAAGAATAGAAAATTACCTCCACAGATATTAAATCTATCACCATTTTTTCAAAAGACACAACAACTACCACTGGTCTGGTTTTTTTGGGGGTTTTTTTGGGGTTTTTTTTGGTTTTGTTTTTTTTTTGTTTGTTTTTTTTTTTTTTTTTTTTTTTTTTGTGGGTTTTTTTGTTTGTTTGTTTTTTGTTGGGTTTTTTTTTTTGGGTTTTTTTTATTATTTATTTTGGGCTTTTTTCCCAATGAGTGCCATACTTGGAAGACCATGACTAGATACCACAACCTGCTTCCCTCTTCTAGATCAAGAAAACAATGCTATTAACATACTGTCAAATTCTTTTTATATACTTTTCATTGCTCATATTTCAGTTTTCTCCAGTTTGTCTACACAACCATCAAAATTAGAGGCAACAAGCAAGCAATCAAGCACAAACCCTTAGGAGAGAACTGTATCATTTTACAATCATCATTGTAGACAACACATTCCCTGAGAGCATTCCCCCTCCTGGTGAAAGATTTTTCTTGATATCTCTTTTTTTTTTTTTTTTTTTTTTTGTCTACATGCTCTGCAGAAGATCTTAACATCTTCCTGTTGTATTTCTATTGACTGATACATTAATGAACATTTGCAACCTATTCATTTGGGTTTTCCTTACACCTTCCCCACATTTTTGCTCTTTTAAGAATTTCAGATAATTTCTACAAGTTGCATATTTTGAATTATAATACTGCCCTTATAACAGTCTACTATTGACTTTCTGTATTATCTTCCAGGCTTTGCTAATTATGGTGCTGCAGGGGTGGCTTCTGTGAGGAGCTACTAGAGGATTTGTCCATGCCCAGCAGAGCCAAGGCCAGATGGCTTCAAGGCAGACCAGCCACTGGCCAAGGCTGGGATTCAGTCAGGAATGACAGCAACACCCCTGTGATTTAAGAGGAAAAAAGGTTATTGCGCATAAGTAAATATAGAAGGGGGGAAACTAATTTTGGTTCCAGTTTCATCACTAAAAAACTCTTAACCTTGACCACCTTCACCTCAAAAACTTACATCATCAGTGACTCTCACTGTAGGCATTAACAGTATCAGTTTTGTGTCATTGCACACTCACAGCTAATTTGGAATACACTTATTGAAAACTAACTGCTTTGAATAACACCGTGGGTGCTTTTAATGAATGTCCACTAAAGCTGGCTTTCAAATTTTAAAATTGGATTGATTTATCAGCTTTCTATATACTTTTGTTACATGAATGTGTGATTCTTTAATTTTTATAGAAATATCTATATGTACCCACACATGTAAGAGTAAGTACACTTATTTATGCTCAGTTGCCAAATTTAACACTGCTTTTTGGTAAGCTGATATTTTTTCTTTCTTTTCTTTTTTTTTTTTTTTTTTTTTTTTTTTTTTTTTTGTTTAATCAGTTTACTATTCTCCACATATTAAAACTGACTGATAAGTATTTTTGTAAAATCCCTCATCTCTTTCTACTTTGTGAAGTAAAAGATCAGAGTGACAAATTCCAATCAACAACATCCAATTTTCTATCTATTCATCAGTATTTAAAATGACCTTCAATGTTTCTGTGCTTTCTATCTCAAGCATAGATTTTGCAGAATCATTTGTTCCATATCTTTACTGCATGTTATCATATTAAAAAGGTTCTTCAGTGCTGCTGATTTCACAGTAAATGAGAAAAGCTTGCCTGTCAGGTATCATACATGTACAAGAAAAGGCAAATGTTATGGAAAAATAATTTCATTATAAATTTTCAGCATTGGGTTTGTAAGAAGGTTTTCTTTGAGATGATCCTTGGAATATTTTAACACTTTACTTCCGCTGATACAATCTTTTTGTTTGAACTAAATTTATACCTCTTGAAGATAGCTAAAGGCGTAAGAATTCCATTTCAGAAATTGTAACTTGGATGTAACGAAAGGGTGGTACTTAAATCAGCTTTGTGTCATACTCTTATCATAATTTTCACCTCATTTCAGTAGAAAGACCACATCATATCTGGTGTGCAGAAATGCCATGACACTGCAGCATGTCACTTTGGGTAAAAGAGAGAAGGCAGTTCTCACTTTTCCCAACATAACTAAGCAATACAAACTTCCAAATTAAAAAAATTACATTGACTTATAGGATTGGTAAAACTAGTTCATAATGAAACACTCTCTTTCCTAATAAGCTCTGTTTCAGTACTAATTAAGAAAAGTGATGATAGGTGACACAGAGATATGCTTCCTTAGCAAAATTAAAAACATGCACATTTTGAAAAGTTAGATAGATAAACTGTTATTTTCAGACAAGAAAAATTATAGGCTAAATGTACATGTGAACTTTATCAACTTTAAAATTTTGCTGTCTGAGAACAGGAAAATTATTGCAACAATGCTTTTTTTTCTGGTGCTTCTCCCTCTTCATTTTTGTCTCATATGTATACATAAATGCTCTTCAATACTGATAAAATTCGAGGCACATGTAATTGCAGAACTTGTAAATTGTAAATAAGTACAATTAGCTAAACATACATTCCTCCTAAAAAGTACTATATAAAGTTAAATATATTGTGTTTTATTAAAATGAAAACTTATTTTATTTCATTTTATCTGTACAGTGCCCAAGCATTCCCTTTTACATAAAATTAAGCAAAAAATATTAGGGGAGTAAGCTCTTCATATTTACAGGCATTCAGTTCTCAGGACTTTTTTTTTTTTAAGAAAAAAAATCTTCAAAATTATTTATAGCTCTAAATACATATATTTGTACATTTACTTAGGTCTCTACCTGTTGGTGTTCCAATTCTATAATATATTTAAAAGTTTAAAATATATGCAACGTTTAGCAAATACAAATATCAAATTCAAGATGAGATTCAATATTAACAACTGGGTCATTTTCTGCTTAGCAATGAAATTAAGTATCTCTGTGCTTGGCAAACTGGAAAACAATCAATGGAAAATTGTATTGTCTCTCTGCCAATATCTGGAATAGAGATAACTTTCATCTTTATACTGTATTTCTTACTCTGTTAAAATGTACCTGGTCTCATGTATCTTCACCCAACAGGTCAGGTGTTTACCAGACTCGTCTCCTTACTTTTTAAAAAGTCTTCACATACAAATATAATTTAATTGCAGAGAAAGCAATCCGGAATGTGAATATAATTGAAAACAGCCCTTGAAGCTGCAATATTGATGGTCCCTAGAGTACTACACAATTGGGAATGCTAAGGCAGTGTAGGGCTGAGGTGGGGTCCTATGCTACTCTTCCTCCAATTTCAGTGGTGTTACTGCATTTTTCAAGCATGGTCTCCTATGTATTTCTTGGTGATTCAGTATTGCACAAATGATGAATTAATTTAATTCATTTAATTTCATTTAATTAATTTATATTTTCCTTAATAATACTGATATCAATATTTGAGCTATTCACTGCAAACCTCTTTCCTAACCAAAAGAGAAACAAGCTTTTTTTTTTTAATGGTGTAAGTCAAAACTATTTTAGACTTCTGCATATGGATGAGATGAATCATTACCAAAAAAAGAGCTATTGCTTTCAAAATTATTGTGGAGGAAGCATAATGTAATTATCCTAAATAAAAACATCTAAAATTGTGAAAGATTAAGCTCTGCCAAATTATCAGGTAATGGAAAAATCACTCATATTGCTTTATAATTTTTTAAAGACAATTAATTTTTAACACCTTTGAGAACTATTGATATAAAATAACCCAACCTATTTTCTCAAAATCTTTCCTGTATTTAAACTCTTAGCAGTTCATATATTTGATCATCTTATTTGTAAATTTCATTCCTTAAACCATTTAACACATTTAAGAGACAGGATGGATAAATCTATTGTTTAATTCAGTTCAACATAAAATAAATCTTTAAGAGGTCTTAAAATATTGTCTTAATTTTTAATTTTCTTGTACATTTCCTATTCTTTACATATTCATTTCTCTAGGTCTGTATCACTATCTCACAACATATAAAGATAGCAAATTCCATTGCTATTCAAGAGAGTTTTTATGTCTCCTGATCACCCATTTTCCTTTCCAAGGTATCTGGGGTCATTTCTAAGCTGATTAGGTGTGTTTGTACATATCCAAAACATAACTACCTCCAGTCTTCAGTGATTAAGTAAACCTGCAAAAATATTTTTGGCAATAAAATTTTAATGAAAGTTTATCACTGTGAAATTAAAAAAAAAAAAAAAATCAAAAAAATAAAAGAGCATTTTTTCACCAATGCCTAGATTTCTGTTGTATTTTGTGCCTTTTTATAAACTTTTCTTTCTCACAGCCTGCAGCAAGATATAAAATCCAATGAGATATTAAAAACAAATTAGTATACTGGGAAGACTGCAATGGCTGATAGGACTATATGAGGTTTTTCACCTCCAAGTCATGGGCTAGGATGCAGCAGAGGCTGATAAGGGACTGAGAGGTCACCATCTGGCAGCTGCTGTAAAGGTGCAGTACAGGTCACCAGCAGAAGTCAAATGCCAGTGGACAAGCATCTCTAACACAAAAATCATCAAAGCACCTGGTGTTCATTGGCAATCTCTGATAACAGAACAAAGATTGACATGAAGATGCAATTGCATTCTCATCTTTAGGTGGAGCCCCCAAGGACTAGAGTTGAGATACATGAGTTTGTACCAGTGCATAATTGACTGCAGATGTATCTGCTGATGGTGATAAGAAAATAATTTCAATTTGTATGGCAGTCATGAGCTAATATGCTTTTAAAATCTTTTCTGAAGGAATAACGACTTCCACTTTAAAAAAAATTAATTCTGTTATTCTCTGCAACAGGCAAACATTTGCAGTGGCATAAATTCTATGATCACAGTACTCTTTTCTTTCTTTTGTACTCAGGTAGATGCAGGGATGCATCTGAATGGAAATCTTTATAATTCAGTATTGCATTGTGCTAGAGCTAGTGTGTGAAATATACTTCTGAAGGGATGTTTTTGAAGTGTGCTTGCAGGTTTGTCCTTGAATAGTTGATTGGCCCTGAACTGTTCTTATTTTCTCTACTAGCTGCTTTCTTAAATTCCTTCTTAATTTTGTTTGTCTTCTTCATTTCTGTTCCATATTTTCTCCATTGCTTCTGCTTCCACTGGTTATTTTTAAGGCTTGGATGGTTTCCTCTCCTCCTTAATACTTAGATTGCTAGTGCAGCTTAGATAGCTGGTTAATAAATACACTGTGGTTAGTAAAAGGGAAGGAAAAAGGACAGCCTCTGAAAAATTCCTGTTGACAGTAGTCCTTACACACATCTTCTGGCTTTCAGTAAAACATGCTTCCTCAGTGGATGTATTTTGAGTTTTTAAGCACATTTCAGAGAGAATCATTAGTTGCTCCATTTCATCAGACAATTCCTGAGTACATGAAAAATTAAGACATTGTGAGATTACATATCAAGGTATTATGAATATGCATATGAAATAAGATTCTGTTTCTTTCACACTTTATCCAAAGGCTCTTCATCAACTTCATACAAGTGTATTTTTTTAAATTACGTAGTGTTTTAAACTGAAATGCCTGAAAGAGGCTCTCTTTTTGCTCCATTTTACCTCTTAACATCTTATTCATTAAGGATAGCATAAAAAAGGTTTCACCATTTATTAGTGTATTAGGATGAATAAGCTTAAAGAAAAATCTATGAATATAGAGAGGTTTTTTTACTTATATTTGCTGCTATCCTGGTTTTAGGATTTCTCCTGGTGTTCTCATCACAGATTTTCAAGGCTAAAAAGCTCTCTTTCTTCAGGAAATCATTTCAATTTTTCTGTCAGAGCCCTTTGATTTTTTTTTAAGTGTTCACATTGTCTGTTACTTGGTAATTTCTAATCAAGCTGAGGATATAGAAAGAACCCTGAGACCAATATCTCTTCTGGCATTTCATGTGCCATTTACTCAACACTAAATGAATATATGTTTCCCTGGATAGGTGGTTTATTTTTCATTTCCTATCACTTAAAAGCTCCTTAAACCTAGAAAAATGTTAATTACAAGCAGATAACCTCTGACATACAACTTGACTAGAATAATATACATTTGCATGTCAGCAGATTTATTCCCAAAGAGTATGTTTCATGTCTTTTCTCACAGAATCTGGCAGAATGTAATTTGCAGGTGGTCTGAACAATAAATCTATTTTTACTTATGAATCACTTTTTTATTACTTAAAATTCTAATATATTCCATCTAATCTATGTAACTTCTTATAATGTCTAGCCTTCCAAGACCATAGTGTTAAATGCTTGAATGTAATACAGCAGGAAAAAACAGACATTTTAGAAATGGATGTAAAATTTGATATCTAGCTTGGAGAGTCAGCTCTACCACAATTTCTTTCATGATTGGAAAATCACTTATAATACAACTTCAAAGTATATTTTGATCCTAATATCCACTGATATCACCTAAATGAATTAACATGTTAAAAACAGAGAATTGAGACTGAGAATATATACTTAAAATTTCTGTTAAAGAAAAAAATGCTACTCAGGCATGTGTCAGGCTTTGATATTAGTATAGACTGGAAAAAAACAGCTGTAGTAACCAAAATAATTCTTGGGAATCAACACATTCAGGTAGGCCTTCTGTGGTTTTAAACACTACCAATTAAAATTATAGATGTAGTAACTCCTAGAAATATGTGATGGGTTCAAGCATATAAATAGTATATGTTTTAATTATTTGTTATAAATATTATATGTATATAACTATTTCAGCAGTTATATTCAAAGAAGGCATCGTGTAAGTACATGAAAAAAGCTTCATTCAGATTACAATCTCAGACAAACTTTAATTTAGGACCAAAACCACCGGCCAAAACTATCACCTCCAATAATATTTACACTGTGCCTATTTCAGAGATCATTGCTGCATGGACAAGGATGATGACCCAAAGTGAGCACTCACAATGGAATCACAGGATATTCTGAGTGGTAAAGGACCAACAAGGATCATCCCTGTGGGGAATGGTTGATCCTGACCCAAACCACAACCTCGGCACTATCAGCACCATGCTCCAACCATCTGAGCTAATCTCAGCAGCAGCAGATCCTGTCCCTCCACCCAAAAGCTGAAAGATCACTCAGGACATTGAGCAAAAACACACTCACATTGAGCTGATGTGAGGGCACTCGGTGCCAGTAAGGTCTCTGTGAGTGCCACCCAAATTCCCAGGGAAGGCTTCTCCTCACAGAGCCACCTTTCCCAGGGAGAATATTTCAGTCACCGTGTTTACTGGGTGTAAAAGCAGAGGTAGTTTTCAAAAGACTCAGTTAAAAACTACTTAACAATTTTGCCAGATGTCTGCAGTAGAATTCCCAAAGCCATGCAGAAAACCTACTTATTTTATACTATCTTTACTAGACTGAAATTCAGACTAATTTTGCTTAGAAAAACTTAAAATTAACTTGAAACTAATTATTGATTTAATGACCTTTTATCAGGGAAATTGTTCATCTCCCGGCTTACCACAAATTTTTCTATTTAATTTTATTCCAGAAAATAAAAATTAATTCTTAAAATATTTGAGTGTATTAAAAAGTTAACATGGAATATTCTCTTGAAATTCTCAGGAAATAAGTTCTGGAAAGCTCTCAGGAGCAAGGTGCACTTTTGTGCCGTCATGTGTTGTAATTCGGTATATGAGGTATAAGAACTGAAATCAGGATCCTGTAACCCCCTTCCTGCAAACCCCAGTTCATGTCTCCCTTTCCGGTCCTGTGACCTTCCCCTGTGTCCTTGTACCCACCGGGGGTCGGGCATGCTGATCCTAGTCCCTCTGTGTCCTCATCCCATTGGCAGCCAGACAAAAGCCACTCCCATTCCCCTCTCCTGAATACCTGGTTCGGGGAGAAGCTCGGCCTCTTTCTGGCCACGCCATCGCCCTGGAATAAACTGAGACTGAAAGAGCCTCTTTGTATCCTTCTCCATCCATGCTGCGATACTTTGTCTGATCTTTGGTAATTAGGAAAAAGACACAGTGTAATCGCATCAGTCATTCATTGTATTATATTTGGAATATATAGAAAAAGATACTTCAGCTGCAATAGAAACTAAACCTTTTCTCAACTTTGACATTAATAGTAATTTTATTTAAAATAAACTCATCACAAAACCCATGTCATAGGAATTCAAATTCTAAGCTTTAATAAAATGAATAAGAATATTAAAATCTACTCATCAAGAATGAAAATACATCCATAGGTGATCTAAACATATCCTCATCTTGCAGTCATTAAATTTTTAAAGTTTATTTTCATGAAAAGTGTTTTCACTATTTTTCTACTTTCACCTCATTGAAAACTTAAAAACACTTCAAAAAGTTCCAGTCACACCTTTTTTTGTCTTAGAATACATCACCTTTTTCTCAAAGTTGCTAAGTTTGCATTATTTTTATTCACTAAAAATGCTAAAGTACTAACTAAATTCTGAAATTTTAATGGTTAATGTTTTACCAGTACTTAAAATCCCAATTAAAAAAAAAAAAAAAAAAAAAAAAAAAAAAAAAAAAAAAAAAAAAAAGGAAAGATAGTCATCTACGAAAAAAGAAACAGGATCTGAAACTTCTAATTAACATGAGTTTGTTTCACTGGAAATTAAGGCAAAAAGCTAAGGAATTTGTTAAGTCAATGATGATATTGTTCATTATAACCACAGCAGTAGTTAGGAAAAAGCTGGCAGTTCATGATGGCTTTGTCTAATTTAAATTTTCATATTTTCATTCTTCTTTAATTTTACTTTAATATGATGAAGCTTGGCAATCTCAAAATTTTTACACTATTCTGGAAACAGTCTGTAGAAGATATAAAACTAATGATCCAAACCAAAAGGAGTATCTGTTAAATGAGAACATAAGTCGAGCCAAAATACATTATCACTACACTGTATATATTATATGCTGATAGGGTCAAGTTACTCCAAAGTACTGGCATAGATAGAAAGTCTGGATTTTTTTTTTTTTTTTTTTTTCCTTTTTTTTCTTTTTGTTGGCCATCTGGCTAATTTTAGGTAAACTTGATGTGAAAAGGCCCACTTAGCCTATTATTCGGTCTATGGAAGCATTAAAAGGAGATACTAAGGAAAGTATTTGTAAGTATTTGACTTGATAGAATACTTTTAAATTGTCTCTAAACTTGTTTAGCTCGTAGTGGTAGCCATGGAAAATCTTTTCTGCAGACAGGATGTTAATAGCACATTGAAAAGAAGCTATCATTGAGGCAGGAGCTCTGAAAATTAGCAACTAGGGTGATTATGCAGCCTTGTCAAATATAAAAATCCTGAAATGACCCATACTATGTTGGCCATGTACGTTTAGAATTCAGCAAGGATTAACACATAGGCATTAACTCTCTGAAAGTGTGTAGCCTTGAGGAGTGAGAGAGAGAGAAAGCAAGCACTATCTGACAAGATCTCAATTTCCCCACTAAAATCAGCACATACCTTGTGACTTATTCCGTTTTTCCATTAGTGAGCAAGTGACATAAACATCAATGTGAGGTTTCAAACTGCTTACAGGTTGTTATGTTTTGGTGTGCTTGTTTGGTAATATGGAATAAATGGGGAAAAAATAATCTATTATTATTCTGTCTGCTGTTGATTGATTCCATGAAGCAACAGTTAATTATTCCTGTAGCAGTTTGCCTTTATGGGCACAAAATTTCCTTTCTAAATCATAAAATCATAGAACAGTTTGGTTTTCAGGAGACCTTTGTCACAATCCACTCAGTAGAGGGTTCATTATAAATTCTCATCAGGCTGAACAAGGACACCAGCTCATGAGTCAGGGAATTCCTGTGCTCTTACTGTATAGTCACTTTAATCCAGACTGTTTAGTCTCAAGCTAATAAGCCCTTAATTTTTACACCACACTTCATTCAACAAGCACCTGGTCCTCACAACAAACCTCAGCGCAGAGTTAAGGCTGGAATATGACAGCTGCACTTTGCCAAGACAAAAATGAGAGAAATGAAGGTGGAACAGGGAGAAAGACAAGAAAGGATCACCAGTCCTTAGGCCCAGTGTTGATCCTGCTGTATAAATATTCCAGATCATGGGTCAATGAAGAAAAATAGAGAGACAGAGAGAAGGGAACTATTGACAGTGTTAAGGGTTGGTGGGGTTTTGTTGGATTTTTTTTTTACCCCCAGCTAACTTATGAATACAGTAAAAACTTCAGGTAGAAAATATTCAGGTAAAAATTCTAATATGAGAGCTTGTCTTTTATGCTTACCCTTAACTTCCAATCTTTTCACCATAATACTAATATTTCATAACATTTTTTCTTCTTAAAAGGATTTCTGTCTAAAAACCTCCTAAAAACATTGTCAGTTTTTGTTTTCAAGCACATTAGATTAATTTATCTGCATAAACACACATTTCTTAAACAATCTGTGATAGAATTGTTGATGAATCTGACCCAAATAGGACTAGATTTAAAAAGCAGCCTAGTTGTCTTTTTAAGGCATGTACTAGAAGACAGTCATCTCTGTATTTTATCAGAACACAGAAAAATGACTAGACCACAGTGACTCTCTGGAGAAAATTCAAATTTGCTGATTTGAAGAGCTTGATTTGCATGGCAATATTATACAGATAACCTTTTGCTTACTTAGATGAATTCAGGGAGTTTTCTAAGACTCATCTAATCAGATTGGAGTGTAAGAACCTGTAAACTTTATATCAGAGAATGGCCTGGGTTTCAGAAGCAGTCAGGATCAACTTCCAGATAAGCAATATTCACGTACTAGATCAATAGTACCTACATACCTGCATCTGAGTTGAAATTTAAATCTTTTGAAGCAAGCAATACTGCTGTATAAATCATGAAGTTGCATTCTGTAAAATCTCCCAATGGCTGTGATACACTGCGTGCTTGAGTAAAGACTTCAAAGTTTGGCTTGCTGCAAGCATAAAACAGACATTTATAGAAGCCAGAACAATAATATCCTAGAAGCCAAGAATATGGCATTAGCAATGAGCAAACTCATAATGGCTCATTCTTTACAGAAGTAAATGCTAATAGACTTTGACATTCTGGTACAAGCTTCAAAGGATGAAGTAATGCAAAAGCTTAATTCTGTAAATTTGTTAAACTGCAGAATGATAAATATATCTTAAATGGCTTCTTAATCACAAAGGGACTTTGGTTCCTCAGACAGTGTGAGCCTAGTAATTTATCTAGTGTCAATCAAAGAAAAAACCACAACCAACCACCACCACCACCAAAACTAATAAAAAAACCCCAAAACCAAACCAAACCAAACCAAACCAAAACAAAAACAAACAAACCAAACCAAAACAAACCAAAAAAACCCCACCAACAACCACCAAAAATACCCCCGGACCCTCTGACTCTAAAATACCATCTATAACACCAGCTATGTTCACTTCAGGACACATAAACTGAATTACATTCTTGACAATATGTAAGATGAATCTCATATCACAAACTAGGTGGAATATTCCTTTCCTTTTTTTTTTGCATCTCCAGAAAGGATAAGGAAGAAAAAATAAAAGTAAAACATTTTCTGCAACAATATTTCATAAAGTAGATCGAAGTTATCTCTTGTCTCAACTTTTAGTTTTCTTTTTCACTACAATGGCAGTTTGGAGAAAGCATTTAGATTTTCCTGACCAACTGGGGAATCATATACTTAACACTTTTTGGAAGATGACACAAGGAAAAAGAGATTGACCAATAGAGGGCCCTGAAATCCAATTAGAGCAGAATCAGTAATCAGAAATGACATCCCAGATATAAATCTGATGTATTAATTGGACTAGCATGGGGACCATGAAAGTAAAAATAAGCTATTTATAATGTGCTACCACAGGAAAAAAAAAAGAAAAACAACAGAGATTATGAATTCTTTCAGCAGTTAATTACTTATCTTTAAGAGTAAAGATTTGTAAAGTGAAAATCTTAGGAGCAGTAGACCACAAAAATCTGTGTGCTAAGTGCCACTAGATGCCTGATTATTTCTTTGCAATTGCCTAAGTCACTGCAATATTTTTTACAAGGTCTCAGTGAGAAGAAAAAGATTTAAAACATTTATTTTTTTTGTTGTTGAATTCACAGTAGTGACACAAAAAATGTAAAGTGTGAAGTTTTCATCACTGTACAAAAATTATGAAACTATTGCCAAGTTACTGAATAGCAAGGAAAACCAGGTGGTGACATAGGAGTAAATGAACAACAAACTTCTGGAAATGTGCAGCCCAAGAAACCTTAAGATCTATATATTTTTGATCTATAGCCTATTTAAGAGACAAGGCGGTCAAAATTAAATGCTTTTCAGTAAATACTGTCTCTACAAAGAAGATTTGTCATGGCTTGTATTTGTCTAAAATATTCAGGAAGTATCTGTTAATAAAAATGCATTTGATAATAAATGAAAAGAAATGTGTTTAAGGGAAATCAAGGTCTTCTTTTACATAGTGATGAAATACACTTGAAAGTGAAATAATATCAAAAATTAGAAAGGGGTCAAACATTAGAAGATATACAGCAATGTTGTGTTCACTTGAAATACCATCCACTGAAACTGTGGACAGTCTTGTGAGTTAAAAACAGGTTTTTGTTTCCACTGTATCTTCCTTCAGTTTTCTTTAACTGGTGCAAAAATATCACTCAATTAAAAATAAAGAGATTTAAATGAACAAGTACAGCCAATTAGTTTAATTGTGGTTGTCCCAGAAATATAAATGCCAATCAGGTATTTTGACAGCAATGCAATTTTTGAAAGTGATCTCCTGTTTTAAGTTGAAAGAAAATTTCTGATTTAGCTGATCTATTAATCAGATCTGATATGAAAACACATACCTTTTAGTAATTTAGTCTATTTGAGTCCTAGATCAGCATCACTTCCTAGAATATGTTTTTGAGATGAAAAATTATGGTGAGTTTATGCTGCTGATAATTCCTTTTTTTTTTTTTTTTTTTTTCCACTATGGCCCCTAATGACTTGATCTCTGCACAGGTTCCTGGGCTAATGTGACTGTAAGGTAGCCACCAGTTGATCAGAAGTCATCTTCATTCATACCTTATGCTGAATGTGTCAACACCTTTACAGGAAGGTAAAAGAGCTCCCTGCTCTTCTGCATGCTCTCTTCTTCAAAAAGCACAGGCTTCAAACAGCAGAGTAGGCTAAATTCTGAGAGGTATTTTCAGAAACGCCATTCTTTTCACAGTGAGCCATGTTTAGACATACTTTGGCAATACTTCCAACTGTGCACTTAAATCATGTTTATTTATCTTCCAGGGGCCATGCAATATCTGTTACCAAGGATTTTAACACAACTGTAATTTAGCAGGGCTCTCAGTATGAGTCCTCTACTGTTTTCAGCTTCTAGACACTGCAATAACATACTTGCTCAGAATTAAGTAGATGTGACCAGACCGTGTGTTCTTTAATTCCACTCACATTAAAGTGCTGGCTTAGCTTTAAAGAGGTCTTTTTGGTTCCTAAAGTCTTTTAACAAAATAAATTGCAAGATTCAAGATTTCCCTGAAATATTTCTAAGAGGGATATATGTTGGTAAGCCAAGTGCTTAAAGGCATTTTATAACCAAGGTTGTAAAAGAACTTTTGTTCTAGAGAATTAAGAGGATGCAGCAGAAAAAATCACTGTCATTCATATGCCTAATATAAAAGCACAAAAAAATAAAGTATTTTCATTTAATCACAGAAAGGGCCGAGGAAGAAGAGACCTATGGAAGCCATCTGGTTTAGCTGCCCTGCTCAAACAAGGCCACCTGAAGTCTGTTTCCCAGGACAATACCTAAACAGCTTTGGGATATCTCCAAGGCTGGTGACTCCATAACCTCTCTGGGCAACCTGTTTCAGTGCTCAGCAACCTTCACAAGAAAAGTATTTCCTGATGTTCAGAAGGAACGTCCTGTGATTCAGTTTGTGTTCATTGTGTCTGGTCCTGTCACTGGGCACTGCTGAGGAGAGTCTGGCTCTGTCCCATCTTCACCTTCCCTTCAAGTATTTATATACCAAATCCCCCGGAGCCTTTTCTCTTCTAGACTAAATAGCTCCAGCTCTTTCAGTGTTTCCTCATAAAATAATTGCTTCAGCACCTTTATCATCTTTGTGGCCTTTCCTTGAACTCTCCAATGTGGTCATGGCACTCTTGTCCTGGTTCAGTACTTCAGCTGTGGCCCCATCAGAGCTGAGTAGAGTGGAAGAACCACTTCTCTCAGCCTGGAAATGCTTTGCTTACTGCAGCCTCAGATAGCAGGAGCCTTCTTTATGGCAAGGACACAGTGCTGGCTTCTGTTTAACTTGTTATCCATTCCCCAAAAGACCTTTTCTGCAAATCTCCTTTCTAGATCTCTGCCCAACAAAATATGGTGCCTGAGGTAGGTCCCCTCCCACACCAGGGGCAGGATTTTGAATTTATTGTTGAACTTCATGAGATCCCTGTCAGCCCATTTCTCCAACTTACTGACACCTTTCTGGATTCCAATGTAACCATCTAGCATATCAGCCACTTATCCAAGTTTGGCGTCATCAGGAAATGTTCTGAAGGTATATTCTGTCCCATCATCCAGATCATTAATGCAGATCCTGAACAGGACTGGACCAGGCTCACAGAGAGCAGCAGATGTATTTTTATCTGGATTTGAGTAAGAATTTTGGTACTGTCCTTTACAGAATTCTTCTGGACAAGTTGTCCAGGGAAGGGGGTTTCGGGTACACTAGGTTTGCTTCCAGAAATTCGGCTGAAGGGCAGAACTTGAAGTTATGTTTCCTCTTAATATTTGGCTTTTGTTAGGAGCATTCAGTTCATTCACCACAGGCTCCTGGCATTTTTGCCTTATTTCTTGCCTGTTGAGATAAACTGATCTTGAGGTCAGATATTTTTGTGATATTGTTGGGCTTTAAACACTGTGGCATGGCGTAGAATTATCATTCAATCATTCCCCTTTTTTCTTTTTTTTTTTTAATCAAGATTGTATTTTATATGACAGGAGGTCTGGTTTTCTGTCAACATGTATTTCATCTTTTATAAGAACAAAATTAAAAGGCACAATGAAATATATTGATTCAGGTCACTTGGACATTGAATTCTCTGTGTGGCTACAGGCCTCAAGAGAGTTATTCCTCAAATGACTCATAAGCCTTTTCTCCTCTATGGGCCAAATTTTGCAACCAGACAATTCATATCAATTCTTGTTGATAGTCATGAAGCATAATTTTAAGTCTTCCTGTTGAACCAAAAAGACCCTTCCCATCTAACTTCTATCCTTGGAAAATGTTTCATGAGTCTAAATGATTCCTGAAAAATCCTGTAAGAAACTACAACATATTGAACCTGTTGAACAAGGTCTTGATCAGATATTAAGAATTTAATTTTATTTTTACTACTGGAAAACCAAGTTAACAATATTTCAAAAGTGTATATAGCAGTACAGCTGCAGTACAGATGTCCTTTTTGTGAAGAATATTTGGTGTAAACAAGCTGAAGGGGACCAGATATTTTAATTACAAGTCAGATTATAGACTGGGATTCTTCATTAATAATTTTATATCTCCCCTCCTACTGCTCTAACCTGTTAGCCTTCACATCTTATTCTTACTTGGGGACTTTAAATTTAAAATACCCAGTAATATGCCTATTCATACAGCAACAAAATATGATTTCTTCTGTGGAAGACCATGCCTCATAAGATCAAATGTATTTTGGTAGACATAGAGAAAAAGAAGCTATTAGGCTTGCTTGGTTTCTTTTTATCTTCTGGAAAATCCTTGCTTATAGTCTAACTGTATTGAAATATAGACATCAAATAAAACAAATTACATTGATTAATATAAATAATATTACTCATTAGTTACCATCACAGTAAATTTAGGACAATTTATGGAAACACACTATTTTTTATGTAGCAGGTGTGGTCATCTGATATCGATTTCATGCAGAAAATATTTTTTGTGAAAACTCTTTTGCTTTTGTAGTAATGTGAATAACTTATTGGGAGTTTTTGGTATTTGGTTTGGGTGGTTTTTTTGAGAAATAATAAGTGTTTTTTGGAATGGTGTTTAGAAACTAGAACACTGGAACCCAGGTAGAGTCCAGATGCCTTCTTGAATGTAAGTAACAGACTTTCTACCTGTTTCCTTAGAGATGTTTGGGTGGGTTATTCAACCACACAGATTTCAGCAATAAAGACAACTTAATTTAGACCATTCTTTGCCCCTTTTTCTCCTGGCCTTTATTTACTACTCATAGTTCAGTTCCACGCAGATTCATTTACAGTGCTGTGGGCTGCAAAGTAAATCAGAGCACAGAAAACATTATAATAAGTACTGTCAAAGGAGGTTACTTCCAATACAGATCATACTGGTTATTACTAATTACTTATTACTCTTAGCCACCCAATATCCCTATGAAGTTATACACTGTTTTAAATCTGATTATTATGGGTTTTCCAAAGCAACAGCAGCAGTATCAGGATTTTGTGATTTGTGTGTACCTCTAATATTAATGTTTTACTCCAAAGTACAAGCTCTTCACAAGTACAAGCGTGTACTCTTCAGTACAAGCTTGTGAAAATCAAATAAAAGTCAAATTGTTTAGAAATTGTGACTGACTTGAGAATTCTGTCAATCAAAGTCAACTGCAAACAGAATTGCTGGGTCTCTCAGGTTCATGATCATATCTGAACAGTCTAAGTGATAACAGCATAATGCCATTGGATCTATTGAAAATGTCTCTACTAGAATAACTTGCACATAATAGACTAACATATATTTTGAGTAATGTTGTGTATGGGAAACTAAGAAGAATACTAATTTACCATATTATGTCAATAAATAGATCCTTTAATTTTTCTTATTACCACGGAATATCCAGTCACCAGAGAATCCTGGGCATTCATATTCTTTTTTGATGTACATACAAATTTTACAATAATAATCACATGGTACAGACTCTTCAAATTATGGCTTTTTGATGGCTTTTTGAAGAGCATCTATCTTTTCTGTCCGTGTCTGTTGCACACTAAAGCTATAAATTTCTTTCCTATCTAACATGTAAATTCCATATTTGGTGATAAGCTTTTGGACAACCTCAAATTTGGGGATTTGAATATATGATTTAGGGTATCTGCCTGTGTATTTTGATTATTGGAAGCAATGTTTAGTAAATAGGATATTAATTACTTTGTTTTAGACATAGTCAAATACTTCAGAAGAGGATTGCACTGTTTCTAAACTTAATAGACTCAGAGTAATTACTTTCAAGGGCTTGCTACAGAATACTTATCTTTGTTCTAAACATTTGTTGTATTTTTATCAGTTAAGCTCATTTTCTCCAACAGATATATAATGAAGTGTTATATTCTCTCACTTTTGTCTGTGCTAGTCACTTGTATGTCCCAAAGGAAGAATACAAAAGTGACAAAAGAAATTCACACTCCCACAACTCTTGTCAGTATGATGACTCCTCACTGGAGTTATATGGAATGAGTTCTGGAGGACTGAAAGAGAAGAAATTATAAAAACAGTCATTCAAAACAGGTTTTCACTTTGTGGTGCGGCTATTGAAAGCTGAACAGTATTCTTGAAGTAGGTATTCCTCAGAGAGTTCTTTATACTCGAATATAATAATTTGTCTCATTCATTAAACTTGAGGGAGAAACTTACTGAAGATGCACAATTTTCAGCTGCTCTAATTTTCCCAGGGTCATTTTAGGAGACAGAAAGAATTAAAGCATACACAATGACATGCTGCTTGATTACATTTTTAACATCTCATCAGTGCTCTTTAGTGACTTACATTTTTCATTATCTATTGTTCTTAAAGTTTTGCTCCCGTTGTTTGCCTTCCATACTTTGAGACTTTGCCTAATTTTATTTAGACTCAGAGACTAGGTGTAAAAAAGGTGAATTAAAAAGCAATCCCTGATAATCATGAAGACATGATTTACATTGCCTCCCTTGAAATGTCTGCTCATATGTTCATAAAAATTTGCCAGAAACATATAGTTGGCAGGAAAAAAATGTGGTTAGCAGTACTTTTTTTTTTCCATGCTTGTAATCCCATGGCTTTCCACAGACGAAAGTGATGAATTGCTATCAACCAAGACAGCTTTTTGATGTGTCCTCTTGCACGCGAAAAACTGGGCTGAGACCACCTCAAGTCATTTCTCTAGAGATTTTGAGCAAGTATAAAAAATGGTTTTGTTTTGGACATGGTAGGCCTCAGAAATGAAAATGCCAGTGTGTCGAGGACAACACATCAATCTAATCTGCTACCTGAATTCCCAATCCTATTCTTTCCCTCTGCTGCACAATATGTAATACAAAAGCAACCATATTCCACTATTAAGCTATAGTTCTTTTCAGGAAGTGAGAGTTTGTATTTTTAAAAAAGCATTGATTGCAAAGGCTGTAGGTGCAAAAAACTAGTTAAATGTTTTATAGTCATGTAGGGAGCCCATTTAATTAAAAGAGAGAGACATAATAGGATGAGAAGTTATAAATAAATCACTTGATTCCATCAAGTAGCATTCTTATTTTCTTGCTAAAGAACAATTTAATATTTTACAGTGGGATTATTCTGCTGTTATTTTTCTGTTTAAAAAAAAAAATGCAAAAGCAAATGTAAAAAAACCCCAAGGTTTAGTTAAAGTAGATTAAAAGCAAGAGGTTTAGGAAAGGTGTGGTTACATGAAAATATTGTTTCTTCTTACTTACATCCATCTGAATGACAAGAATTATTTCTGGTACATTCTGGTTACAATAGATATACTGAAAATAGGACTTTCCAAAGCACACAGAGTCATACAGAAAAGGAATTTCTATAGTACGGAAAGGTTACATAGTTTCTGATTTCTGTATAAGGACTTTTGGGATAACAGCAGCATTTCCACCAGTGGCTTTTTTGATTTTTTTAATTCTACAAGAATTAGTAAAATCCTAAACTTCTTTTAATTAAACATGATTTTAAAATTCTTCACTTTCTGAGTACATGGCAGCATTCATCACCTGCTAAGGTAATAGAGTGACAACATGCAAATACGACTCATTATTAGTTCTAACAAACTTCTGCATATCTGTTTATTTCATTTTTCTAAGCTTTCTTATGCCCCAACTTCAATACACTGAAGGTACTCTCAGTCTTTAGGATTCATAAAAATTTCAGTTATTTCATGTAGATGTACAAGGTGAGGTGTAATGTCTCCTGAATGGTGTGGACACCAATTTTGACTTGAAGTACTCTACATTAATTTAGATCCACTAAAATTAAGTTATGATAACTTATGTTTTATATTAACTTTGTGATGCACCATAATATATAAAAAATATTACATAATAATGTTACATTTTATCACTATTTCCTTGTATCATAACTTAGCTATCCAAGACTATTGCAATCAATTTCTGAGAAACAATATTAGAAATAAGGATACGTGCATTTGATACAGCATAGGTTAAAGTTAGACCAGATGAATTTAGTCTTCACAATCCACTGAGGAAATGCTGATCTTTGCTGAGGTTAATAGGACAATTTCCAAGAGGATGAGGATTAATTTCAAATATTGGCCTCTTAGGGGGAAACATTTCTTCGTATTCACTGAAATACAAAGATCACATACAGCTGAGCTTGTTTGCATCTACCATAAAGATTAATACCAGGACTTTGTGGGACATTCTACACAACAAGATGTTCTAGAAAGCATGGCACACATGGACATTGTAGCATGAATTGCCCTTCTAAGGAGGAACTTCTTGCAATTAGTTGAAGTCTCTTCTGAGAGTGAGTAAAATGGAAACTATTTTAAACTATATGAGTTGCACAATATGAACAATAATTCTAAGTCCAATAATTTATAATTTTTTGTATAAACATACCATAAAATGCAGACAATTGCAAAATGGAAAGATGTTAAAAGCAAGTTTTATGTCACATTGCTTCCAGCTAATGAAGAGAAAAATTATCTTTTTTAATTGAAAGTTACACTTCTGAATACACATAAATAATTTTAATAAAATAAATTAAGCTATATAACATTTGTGCATTTCCTATAACTGCTAGAATGAATGGGTTGTAGTCCTAGCTTCCCTAAATGAGTATATCCATGGCAAACCATGTTCCACTTACAGATATTCATGCATAGAGCTAAGCAACAAAACATAGCTCTGGTAAAAGAGATGTGTTCAGTTAGGCAGGTCATTAGTGAATGGACTGTGAAGAACACAACCTCTTAAAATCCTGTAAGGAATCTAAGCTGATAAATTGAGATATAAAGGTAAACAGGAAGACTCTATATAATTTAAAATGCTGAAAATCCCTTCTAATCTGCGCCCCACTGGAGCTACTTATTTACAAGAACTTGCTATTTCACTTCAGACTCTTCAATATCCATAAATATGTCCAGATCTTTGAATAAAAATCATATTTAGTAAAGCTTGAAAAACAGTCTAATATTGCAATTAAAAATTTCCCTGAAGATGAATGCTAGACATCTATACCTTGAGCTGCTTTAAATCATAGAGCATGTTGCATCTTTTTACCTGAAAAATCTGCAAGCCTACAGTTCTGTGTGTTGGCTTCGTCTCAGGCTGTGGTGATCTGTGTCCTTGGAAATTAAAATATTTATGTATGTCTGCTTGATGAACAGCCATTGCCCTCATGCATCCAAGCACATCCAAATTCTACACAGAATATGATGGCTGCAGCTGAAATCAGGCTTCTCTTATAAAGGAGGCAAAATGTCAGAGCGTTTTCACAGTAAAGTTACTCTGTTTCCTGAGACAATTTAAGTCTCTATCTTTCACTGCCCTAGAGACAATTTTAACTATCAAGCTAAGATGTTGATATATTTTTTCCTGGTTAAAGCCCTTTTTTATGAGGCAATGAGTTGCTCTCGTATGCTGCTGAGATGCCACAACATCAGTCAGAGCTCAAAATATTCAGCAGCTGACAACAGATACTCAGAAACTTCCCAACTGGGACAGAATTTCAGCTCCTGTTTACAGAAATGGCTGTGTGAGTAAAACCAAATTACTAGTCACACAAAACAAGCAATTTTCTTGCTGTGAAAAATAGATACAAATAGGAACCACATACAAAATCACTTCTGTGTATGCACCCCTGAGTCCGTATTCTCTGAGTAAAACTGCTTGAATGAAAGAGGACCTTGATGGGGTAAAATAGTTTATTTCTTTAGATGAGATTTTAAATTTCCATTGAGAACACAGGTAATCCAGTTATCTGATTCACAAGTATATTATTCATTTGATCAAACTACTGTAGGCTAAAGGATACACATAATAAATTTATAGACAGTCACACATCTTCATAGCTCACTGAGTTCACGTCTTTCCTTTCATATTCAATTCATCATCTGAACCTATACATGTGCAGAATTACTGTCTTTCTTATTTTGAAATGTACCAAAGTACTGGATTTTTATACAACAGTGATAACTGTGAATTTGTGTCACCTGTCACATTACACAGAGTAGCTTCCAGTACAGAGGAAGCTTGGTAAATAATTTTAATAATTAGTTTATCCACAACAGACTTCATCTAGGACTCAGTGAGCCTACAGCACAGAAATATCTTTTCGATGTTAATAGCTAGTACTCAACATTTTTGTTCACAGAATCTGAGGTCCTATTAAAGGCTTCTTAGAGCCATTATATTTTCCACATACATAAAGTTATAGTATGCCTTGCCCTTGTTTTGAAGATAATTTTTCTGAAAGAGGCTCAAAATTGAATAGCCCTTATTCAGATAACAAGTTCTGCTGTAATCAATGGAACTAAGTACTAAGTCATAATAGGCTTAATAACGTTTCACTTAATCAATAAATGTTGATAAATATTTTTTAAAAATACATAAAGGAAAAAATTTATTATAAATTTGAGTTAAAAACAAAACAAAACAAAGAACCCACAAAGAAAGAAACAAACAAACAAAGCCCAGAAAAAAATCCTTACATGTGAACAGAAGAGTATAATGGATGTTCTCTGCTCAATCTGAAATGTAAGAAATGTAGCTTTCTTCATTGGTTCAAAGGAGAGATGCAGTACTGCAGATGTGGGCAGAGCAAGGGAGAATGAAGCCTAAAATGAGGCATTTAAGGCAGGACAAGTTGTGAAAATCGAGACCTGAATGTAAAAACTGTAAATAATGGCAAATGCCAACCAATAAATAAAAGTTAATTTTGTGCAGAATTAGAAATATTATGCTGCATCTTAACTGAACCAGACACTCCATTCTCACACCATGTACTACAGACTTGAAATACTCCAACAAAACATTTCTATATTCTAAGTGGCCCCCCTGTAACCTCAATCCCAGCTATTCTGACTTGGGAAAACAGGGGGTAAGAACTGTTGCCCTTTCTTCAGTACCAGCTGGAGCAGCAAGCAAACACCTGCAAGGCAATAGTGGTCAATAGCTGCAAGAATGCTGCACACAGGAGAGGACAATTTGGAAATGCATACTTGAGTTCTTTCCCAGCACCCTTCAGTGAGGCTATAGATAAACCCAAAATTTGCTGTGTGCTAGGAGGGCAGCTAGTCAGAAGGTCTGAATTATGCATTGGGACAATCCAAGGAGTTTCAGAAAATGAGAAGCTATCAAATTTATCAGTTTGAAAATTTGGCTATAACTCCCACTTACTAAATATAAAAAATGCAGTAGCATCAGACAGTGGGTCTGATCCAATTGCCCAGGAAATCAATGAGTGTCTTTCTTGTGACTTCAGCAGAATTGGCACTTGTCCAACATCCTCTCACTCTATTGATTTCACTCCTATTCCTTCTTTCTCCTCCCTCTCTTTTCACCTTCAACAGCTTTTCTTCTGTCCTGCACCTTCTTCTGCTGGCAAGAAATATCATTTTTATTTGAGGCTCCTTGGCATTTAACCCAATCATAACATGCTGAATTGAAAAACTGTGTTTTAATTAGTTATTTGGTTATGGACGGGAAAAAAATACTGAACAAGCATTACAAAGTAAAAATAAAATGCAGATATAAAATTACACTTTGAAAAAAAACATACAAATACTTAATGTAATAAAGTAAACCTCCAGTCTTAAAAAGTTTAGGCCGGTTTCTGTGATTCAAAGAATACCACAGATAATTTCTTGAAAAAACTCTAAGGCTGATATTATTTCAACATATTGAATGTTTGAATTAATATTACATAAATCATTTTGGAAGATATCCAATCACCGGGTAATATAGGAATTTGCTGGAAAACTGAAACTGTATGCCTTATAATTAACAAATACCAAATCCTGGAAAGGACAAAGATGAGTCATTCAGAGTAAAAATAACCCATTCATTCTAAAGCAAATATTCTGGATGATAAAAATCTTCACATACTACTGAAATATTCTGGATATTTTCAGAACACAATCCACAATCTATTTTAAACTAATTGTGTAGGTAACTTTCTCAAAACTTAAAATAATTAGCTGAAAGTTGGTTAGGATGGCAAAGGGCCATGAGGGGAAGCTGTTTGAGTTGTGGCTGAGGTCACTTGGTCTATTCAGCTGGAGAAGAAGAGACTGAGAGGAGACCTCACTGCAGTTCCTTGTGAGGGGAAAAGGAGGGGCAGACTGATCTCTGCTCTGTGGTGATCACTGGCAGGATCCCAGGGAATGGCCTGCAGCTGTCTCAGGGGAAGTTTAGGCTGGATATTGGACGAAGGTTTTTCACCCAGAAGAGGCTGGGCACTGGAACAGCCTCCCCAGGGAAGTGGACACAGCACCAGGCTGAGAGCTCAAGGGTTTGGTCAATGCTCTCAGGCACAAAGTGTGACTCTTGGGGAGGGCTCTTTGCAGGGTCAGGTCTTGGACTTGATGATCCTGGAGGATTCCTTCCAACTCAGCATATTCTGTGATTTCGTAAATCTTTGAAGAAAAAACTTTATTTAGAAAAAATCAACCACAAAAAAACAAAGGTTCAAATGTTTTGAATCCAGAATCAAATGGATTCTGAGCGTACTATTATAGTTACAGCATGTATATTAATTATGATAATTTAAGTCTAGATGTATAAGTTTTTCTGCCAGGGCAGTTTCTTAAAAAAATTTTTACTGTACATATACATAAATTCTTTTTGTTTTTTATATCAATAAATATTCTACCTTTTATTAGTAAGGTATGTTAGATTAGTAGGGAAAACACTGCCTTCATTCTACCTAAAGAATTAGTAGCATAACATTGACAGAATATCTTAGTATGGATTTATTCTAGTTAAAGCACAAGGAAAATTTATCTGTTATATTAATATAACACTCAATTCATCCATTAAAAGCCAAATTCTTATGAAGATATTTACAAAATATGTGTGCTACAAGTTAATGTAAGTGCATTATGAACTATAATAAACTATTTTTAATTGTAAAAAAATGTTCAATGTGCTAGCTCATTGGCTTACTTCAACAGATATTTCTATTTCTTTTACTTTTCAATTTATTGGGAAAAAGGAATTGATGATGACATTAGGTTATGGACAATTTCCTTCATATGAAAATCTTTATTCTACCAAAAGTAGAAATAATCATGATCAAACTCTAGTTTACATTGAAAATAATAATATTATAGTCCAAACTTCTTTAACAAGTCTTGCTTGTTTCAATCTCCTGATTATTCTTCAAACATTTGAAATGTCTGTAAGGAAAAATAACAAGAGCAACAATAAAACCAAACAATATAAAATTAAGAAATCTTTGAGAAATGTTGTAGACCTGTGAATTACCTAGGAACAAGAAGAGGCATTAAGGTGATTCAGAGACTGCAGGTGATAAACCATCAGTTTCAGCAAGTTTCTGTGACAAGAAATTGAAGAGATATCTACCAGATATCAGTATAATTAAATACATTGAGATAAGCAGTAATGAATAGCTGTTTTAAAAGACACACAAATGGTGAGGTTGGTGGCTAACACAAATCTTGTTACTTCTGTTTTCTTTGCTCTGTTCTAAACCATTTAACATTTCTTTGGTGTTCATTTCATCCAGTGATGCTAGCTCTTACAGTTTATGAGCCCTGGCCATAATCTATATTTTTCCTGCTAAGGAAGTAAAAAAACTGTCTGCCAACAAAGTATGTAACCCCACTTACACACACACACACACACATTTGGGGCTTAGTTATCATTGCTCATTTAGGGTTTGCATGACATTTCATGAGCATGTATTTACCAAGATTAATACTAATTTGAATTATCCCATCTACTTATTCATTCATAAAATACTTTAACTGTTTGGAGATTTTAAGTGCCAGTGCTGATTGTTTTGTTTAATATGGATTTGGTCTAAAATCCAATTAGAAAAAGCAGCAAGAGCATCTCTACAATAATTATGGCATTGTTTTCCATTCTTTATTAACATTTCAATTTAAATCCATATCTATAATTTTAATTTAAACTAGAAGTAAGCTACATAATCAGCAGAACTGGGAGCATGTTCAAGGCCAGACTGAATGTACCTACATCTGTATTGCTAAATAAAGAGAGAGCTAGGGAGCAATATCAAAGTTTGTACGTCTATATTACTCCATTTGCATAATTGTTAGATCTCTCATCTGTGCACACTCTACCTAGATGTCTCAGGGGGTATCCTCAGGCAGAACTCAAGGCAGTCATTGCTCTGTGAACTGCTGTTGAATGGCACTGTGAATATGGCTGGGCAGGGATGGCTTCCTCTGTCCAAAACAGTTTTCCAGCAACATCCTAAGGGTTTTGTGCTATCATGTTCTCTCCTGCAACATTCTTCTACAGGTAACTGCTATCCTAAAAGTCACAGTGAAAAACATCATTGGTCATTATTTTAGAAGTTATTGCCTACGATTTAAAAAAAACCACAAACCACAATTACTTCTCTGGACCACAGCTCAGCCTCTAAGTCCAGCAGAAGTCCAGGAACACAAGATCAATAGCAAATCTTTGAAAATTTTCTAATAAACAGATGGGTCTCAATAGTGTGACAGTAAGAGAGCTTTGGGGACAAGGAGCAGTCCCTGAATCACTATTGTTTGGCTTCAGAATGCCATGAAACACTACATCTGGCTTGTGCTTGTAAGGTGCCCAACTGGGGCAGTCAGCTCATTTCTATGGTTTATTTCTATGAAGGGGTTGGTATACTGTCCCAATTTTTATTTACATCTATCTTGCTTCTACATTGCAACACCAGAGGCTCACATTAGTATGGTACATGCAACAGAAGCCAACAGAAATATAGGAACCAAAGATAAGACATGTAGAATCTACTATAAAATATGGATATATTTCATAATGTAAACCTGTACTGACTTTATGTGTACCTCTGTCCATGCAGGTTGGTCCATACTTTATTGGTAATTGAAATATTGGTCCAGATTTCTCTCACAGGGCCGTTTACACTGCAAGCCACTTATAATGGGATAGGCTTTGGATAAGGTTCTCATTTGGAGCAAAATCAAACAAACTAAACAAAAGCAACCCAAACCCACGGCAAACTAAGTTTTCTTCTTCCAGAAACCATGTAGCAGACCCAGTTGCTAGAAGCAAGAGTTCACAAACCTCCTCATGGTAAAAAACTGCCCAGTGCATCATCTGGGGCTGAGAGAATTACTGCACTTGAGAGCAGAGATGCAGTACTCAGCAAAGCACTGTGTACGTAGGAGTTACGTATGCACTGAAATTTTCAAATCTGAATTAATAAAACAGCCATTAATTACCTAAATATACAACTTTGCATCACTAGGAAAAATGCAACAGTGAATCCAGCCACAGTTAGTCCTCTTTATTTGTACAGTCTTCCTACAATTCATGACAAGCCCCTGATGCCTTGACCACTGTATTTATCCTTTCATCTGACCACATGTTATCAAGAGGTACTTATTATTGTGGGTCATATGCATGATCATATTTTCCTGGGAAGGGAAAGTATAATTGAGCATCTTGGAATACTCAGATTATCATATTAATTAAATTTTGAAGTTCAGAGCTGCATCCAAAAGATATTGTTACTTGCAAACTTTTTCTTAGGCACAATGATAAACCTGATTGATTACAGTTTATGATAGCAATAATCTCTGCAATACCATTAATTAGCACAGTTAATATCTAATTTGCTGGAGCTTTAACTGCCCTTGGCTTTCCACCAAGCTGTTTCAAACTGGCCATTAACTGCTGGTTACAATTGATTTCTCAGGGCTCTATTGAAAAGAAATTTTATTTCAATTCAGCACCCACAGAGTCTAATCTTGATCTGGTAAACAAAAAACATTCTCTACCTTAGCAACAGACCTCTTGTTCTTCTTTCTCTTTGTATATCATTTCAGGGATATATAGGGATGTAAGCCTTGTGGTTCAAGGATAAATCCAAAATCAAAACCCTGCTATTCTTTATTCCAAATTTTCAAGTGGTAGGGAAGCCCAAAAAGGAAGAGCACTCTATTGACACCTGGTGGAAAGAAAAGACAAATTAAGTGCTCCAGCAAGCCAAGTTTCAGCTTATTTGTTTGCATATACTTATTCTTTGTGTTTGGAAATTGCTTCTGATAATACTTCAATGTGAAGAGACATTTCTGATGGCAAAGCTGTATAGGAATAATTGCCATTTTCATGTGTGCAAACAGAGCAGACATTTGACCTAAGGAAATAGGTTTCTGTAACAGAGTCCAAAAGTTACTGCTTATATTAAAGAGAAAAAAAAAATTCTACAAGACAGTGAGTTTAAGAGGTATTTTTAACTTTAGAAAAAATAGTGCACTAAAGAATAACTTGTATTTTACAAGACCATTGTTTTGTAGTGCTATTTGATATCTTGGTAAGAATTTATAAACAATGGGAATAGCTAGTAAAGCTGCTAGCAGAACAAGCTGGGGAGAAAAACAATGAGCAGGAACATAACAAGGAGCAGTGAGGGATTGTCACAATGAACAATGCAGGTCACATCACCATGAGGTCAGCAGTAGGGCTTCACTACCAGCCAGACTGAGCAATCCCAGCTGTGAGGTACATGTTGCTGTGAAAGCAGAGAAAGAAATAGTTGACTTAGGAAATGCCTTCTTATAAGAGGTGCCCATGATAAATATAGCAGTTGTATGCTGTCCTGCTTATCTTCTTTCTTATATTTTCCTTTTATCCTTCAAGTAACATATCCTTTGTTAAGTCAAACACTTTATGTGTGAATGAGGAAAACATAAGAGCTGACTGTTCACCAGAAAGTATGTTTTCCAGGGTTTACGTATAAGGTTTTAAGCCTGTAAAAGAAAAATTGCAATTAGCCTGCCTATTTGATTCCAAATAAGGTCTGATTGAAGGGTTACAGGGAATTCAAATCTATAATGACCATTCTCCTTGAAAGAAGTTACCCTGTGTTATTGTTTTCTTTGCAGCTTTCTATTTGACCATCTTTCTCTCCAGCATTTTTGTATGCATTTTTCCTTCTAATTTATTGGCTCCCTTACAGTATTGAAATATTGCTTTCCTCCTCCACTCAAAGTAAAATGACTACCTTTCCACCTGTGCACCCACACCCTATTTTTCAAACAAGTACTTGGATGACTGATTCCATAGACCTCTGGCTGTACATGGGCTGCCCTGTGAGCAGCTACAAAGCCAACTCCATCTCATTTTTACATCTTTCATTGAACCTTAGTCTGTGGCCTAAATGAAATGGGATGAAAATTATGTAGTGAAGGACTCTGACTAAATATTTAAGATTTAACCAGATTTATCTCATGTTCTCTTGGTCCCTTTCCTCTCTGTGATCTCTGTTTGGATCTCCATGCATCAGTTACACATTTTTAAAGTGGGAACTGACTGTTCTATATTTGTTTAGCTGGTGACAAAATGGGACCCTCAGTCGTGAATGGAGTTTCTTGATAAAACTGCAGAACAGAATTACAGAAATAATGAAAAAATCTTCCACCTCTAAGAAATGCTTCAGACAAGAGAAGCATGGAAAGGAAGACCATGGTTCTAAAGTGAAACATGTAACTCCATGCAAATGGCTCCATCATGCATTGGTGTTGTGCAGGTTTTGGTTCTTCTCATTTAATTTCATGACAGAAAACCGTCTACAAAAATAGCTAGCAAAAAACCAACAAAAACCCCAAAAAATAAAAGGAAGATGAAATAGTAAACATTAGAATGTAAGTTTTTCAACTTCTACAATAGATACGATATTATGAAAGTGAAATTGGCATGAAATACATTAGTAACTAAACAGAATAATTTTTTCTTTGATGGCCTGGATTGCCAAAATTTAATTTAGATTTCTTTCTTTCTTATACTAAAAAAAAAAATCTCATCAAGAAAAATTTCTACTGTGATATAAGCATTCTGTGGAATGTCTATATTTATATGTCTTTGTGTACATGGACCAAAGATTTAAAATCCAATACTTTCAGAATTAAAAATCTGCATTTGTTGACTAGATGATTGACATTCACTTATAGATACAGAGGGACTGACTTAACTGACTGACACTACCACCATGCATGGAAGACTTGTCTCAAGGAAAGCACACAGATATTAGCTCTTGTTTATTTGAGCTCCAATTCAAGGCTTCCAGTATTCAGCTAACTCTGTCAAAGCCTTGTCACTCACTCTTCAGTGTAAAATACCTCTCCTGTTCTTGTTCTCCTAGCCAATACTCTGGTCTATTTATTCATTATCTATTGCCTTGACAGCTCCAGCCTCCTCCCATACAGCTTCTTCACCATCCTTTATCCATTTTTTCACAGTATTAAAGTGAAATCACTTCACTCTTTTCTGGAAAATAACACTAACTTGGTGTCCACTAAACTTTTCATCACCATCCTAATCATATTAATGTATAGTCAGATTCTTCACAATATTACTTCATGTCTGATTACTAATTCTTTCCTTAAATATGTTCTGACTGTTCACCTGCTCTTCACCTTCTGGATGTTTCTGAATCTTTTATTCTTTTCAGACAATTTTATGCTGTTGATTTTTTACTTTAGTATGAAATAATTTCCCACTTCCCAAACACTAAGGAAAGCCTTTCTTTCTTCTCTTGCACACCTTTTGCTAAAAAATCAGAAAGATCATGCCTTCACCTGAAAGAAGGCAGTCCTCCTCGTCTACTATTCTTTAATCTGGAAATTGACATCTTACATCAACTTAGGCAAGTTTCTTAGTTCAAGTTTCTTAATCAATTCCAAAGAAGACCCTAAGCAAATATTCATTAAGGACCTGAGAGGTATTACAGTGGAAACAAAAATCTGAGTACCCTAAAGGGTATATCAGTACCTTTAAGCTTCAGTACTACCACACTGAATTTTTCCAGAACCAATAGCTGACATTGAGCCTGACAGACATGAAATGTCCTTGTCCTAAATTCCCTATGACTGAATTCTATCAACATCCAAGACTGGAAAACAGACCCAAAATTATAATTAAGAATGTCTGTAGCATGCCATAACTCCTGAACCATACTCAGAAATTATTTGGGAGAGTGCTAATTGACTCAAGACAAATTGCCAAGATTCACTATAAAAATATAAAATCAAATTAAATAGATGCTGAAGTTCCAGAGAATAGATATACATTGCCTAGAACTGTTTAATTTATTAATATAAACATAGAAAAAGACACTCCAGCATATGATGTATCTAGCACATTCTCTACAGTGGCAAATTGGAAATGCTAAACACAGGGTGAATCTTGAAACCTGTTTAATGGTTTTATCTTCAAATAAATATCTTGGTACCATTTTGACTTTTTTGTTGGTTTTTTTTTCCTTGTAATTTATGCCTTCAAAGACCTTTTGCTGGGAAGGACACAAATCTGTATTTTAAACTGCAGCATATTATCCAGATACCTGATGAAGGTGTCTTCTTTTTTGCAAACAAACCATTAAAGCAGAAAGGAAGAGCATTATTATGAATAAAGCATGTGAAGGTGATCTGAACTCTATCACCCACTTTAAATACCATTATATTAAATACTATTATATTACACAAAAGACACATTTCTAGTAATACTCTAATCATGATAATCTACCAGATTAATGAAGTACACTGTTTTGTGAGCATTTTCTCACCAAATGAATCTTCTAAATTGAAATATGATTTCAGTAACAGAGCTAGTCAGTGATCTTTTGCAGCAGAAATGTATATCCTCAAGGTTAATGTCTTTTGAATGGAAGTGGGAAATTAAGATTTAAACTTCCTAATTTCAGGAAGGATCACAAAACTAAGCCTTCATAATCCATGTCTCAATCGGCATTCTAGCATCTGGACATCTGCATAAATTTAGAGATTGCTATACATTTTCAGTGTGTCTGTCAGGAATGTTTGAGATTGCCAACTCTAACATCTGCCTCAGGGAACAGAGCCAAACAAAGAATAATTTCTCAGTCTCAACTGGATTTAGGTTTATGTATCACAACACTCCATAAGGCAGAAGAACGCCTTGGCAAGGTTAGGAGCATAATTCTGTGTTTATGTAATTTTACAGTTAAAAAAATAAGCTTCACCAGGGAAAATCAGCAGTAAATGAGGTCTTTCTTTCCTCCAGGTACTATCTGTCATTCTGAATTTTTTGTTATTATGTCAAATCACTGCAAAAATAGCTGGAATCTACCTCATATGATTAGGATCTTTTTTTCTTATTGCACCATTTTTATTGTTAATGTGTTGATTATGAGAATAAAGCTTTAAATTCTGGTTTTTCATTTCAAGTCCTCCCCCATTTTAACTTTTATATTACTTGTGTTTTTCTTCTAATAGAGGCATACTGTGATTACCTTGGACTTTTAGTCTGTGGTGTTGAAATAATGGATAAGTAATACTTTAGAATCTATTTTTCAAATCGCCAGGAGAAATTTGAATTATTTTGCTGGGGAAACCATTAACTTTTCATTTCCTGCTGTTATTTCTAGTCAAAAGAATTCCAAGCCTCTTCACTTTCACTCTTTCCTACCTCTAAAAATAATGTTCTTTATCAACATCCTAGGAGTCAAGATTTTCAGGTGCCAGGAGATCAAACTTCAACTCAAGTGAAAGGCAGCAAGAGCTAGAAGTTAAGCATCAGGCATCAAGAAAGCAATCACCAGGTGTCAGACAGTCAGTCAGCATGCAGTTTGATATAAAGATCTAAAAAAATGGAGTTACTCCTTAAGGAAAGCATCTCAATCTTGGTATATTTTAAAATTTAATTTTAGCCTTATTTTCCACTCAAATTAGGATGCATTAAGTTTGTGAGTCTGTTATGGCAGATTGTTTGTTATCCTTAAATGCTTCTGAAGACAATTAATTTGAATTGTATTTGACAAAAGGTCAGTAATCTCAGATATGCTGAGCTCCTCAAGCTTCATGTTAAAGGGTAACCAAGTAGAAGAGAAAAGCCTGTAAAGGTTCCTTTTCTTAAAGACCTGAAATGTGAGATCAACAGGCTTGAAGAAAATCATAGAAAATGCTGTATAGAGAGATATCACAGAAGAAAAAACTACTAGAAGACTTTTAAAATTACTATCCCGTTTAACTAGTTGCTGGAACTGCACTAGTAAATTTATCAGGTTCACAACAGAAGCTCTAACACTCATGCCTTGGTATCTATTATATTTAATTTTTAACATGTTTTATTGCATAGTTTTGACTTCAGACTTTGTTAGACTTTTCTTCAGGCATAGTTTCTTGGGGAGAGCAATCTAGAAAGCCATTCCAAATATGTACTGTGGCATCTGAGGGTGGAAGAATTCTGCAAGTGAGTGAAGCTATGCCCAATCCACCACGCAGGCAGAACTTGAGAAAAGTTGCTAATACTGCCTAGCTTTCTAGTATATATATACACAACCCCAAAATTACAGACTTTCATTTCTTGACAGAAGTCATTTTAAGAAGTCAGTGTTCAGCTGCTAAGCACTTTGAGAACTTCCAAAACACTTCTTGAGGGCAGAGAGCTTCTTAATTTGTTGCTGTACACTTGTGCTTTCTTTGAAATCATGTCTAAATTTAAGGGGATTGACCTTCTTTTCACACAGTTTGCCAACCTGTTCAAATATTAGCATATATGGACAGAATTAGATTCAATTGCTTTTCCCCAGAAGAGCTTCCTCACCAGCAGATTACAGTCCTCACTACACCATGTGTTTATTGTCTTCTTACTCTTCTGCTGAAGTTGTGCAGAAAAGAATGCAAGATTCATTGAAGTAGAGAAAAACATAATTTTATGTTCAAGGGACTAGGATGTCACCTGAAAAAGAAAAAAAAAAAAGATATAATAGCTGTTTCAGAAATGGCCAAACTTTCTGTTAGTGTCTATACAAATAAATTGCAGAATAACTATTTAGAACATGCATAACAGTTCAAGACTTTTCCTTTCCTAGTAAGATTTTTCAACCACTCCCTACTCAGATAAAACAGATATAGCCAGATGGCTAACCTATTCCCATATGGAATGTGATTTTAAATAATTTTAAGTGAGGAAAAGAAATTAATTTGCCTCTTCTACCAGCTGGGCAGCTCTTTTAACTGTCTCATTCTTACAGAAATGAGAACACTTTCTTCCAGCTCAGTTTAATGAAAATAAGATCAGAAATATATTTGTTAGCAGTCCACTTCTGTCACTATGCTAAGCTAATGGTGAAAAATATTTTCATATCTAACATGGCAATATTTTGGAAGTGGAATTTCTTGCTTTGTGTTTTGATTGAACTGAGTTACAAAGTAATCTCTGAGCTGCTGAGCTGTAATAAAACTGTCACAGTTCTAGGCAGGCACAAAAGAATAAAAGTTTAAGAATTTTAAAGTAAAGGGACCCTGAGTGTCTACAATATGGGCAGGCAGAGAGTTAGAGGAAAGTTAAATAATAATTTTTAGAACTGCAGTTTTATACTGAGTTTGCAATTTTCACTCTGTTCTCATTTTAAGTTACAGAATTTGGGGGGAGAGGGTTTGTTTGTTTTTTTTTAATTAATCTGACAAATGAGGTTGTATTCTGTCTAATGCAGCTGGGTGTTGCCATTATGATTGATGCATTCCAAGTCAAAGTCTGTTACATTTTCCCCCCCACCCTAGTTCAAACAGATATTTAAAGCCACCTGTATATTTTGAGATTTAGTTGAAAGAGCTATTGCAGACACCTGTGCCTAATTAATGTTCAATATAAATCTGTAATATTGTTCAGTTCATTACATTTGAAATTTACAGAGAATGAACCATTGCATTGCAAACTACTTGGGTGTCAGCTTCAGAAACTCCATCACATAATTCTTCGTGGTTGCAAGATCTACAAGACAGAATTAAAATACTCTGCTGGAGATCATCTTTTTTCTCTGGTGAGATATACACAAATTTCCTAAAGATATGAGCTTTTTTTCTTATATTACTGGCTTTCAACAGTTACATATAAGATTTACTAACCAGCCTAGGAATAATGTCTGCTAGCATTTTGAGTCTGTATAAAAATAGACTGGGTACATTAAGAAAATTAGATGTAATTGCATCCTGAATTGAGAAGCAATGGAAAGAATGACAGTATAACTGAAGTGTTGAGAGAGAAGGTCTGGCAGATTGGAATGCCATCTGAAAGACACCAAGAAGAGACTTGATGAAAGTCCTGTCTTTTGTGTAGTCCTATCAATTACCACAAAATGCTGAGGTGGGCTGAATAAGAAAGTTCTACGTCATTCAAGGAGAATATAGCATGATTGCTCAGCCATCCCTTACAAGAGGTAGAGGTGAAATGGTGTGTATCAGAAAGTCACAAAGATTGATGGCATCTGCTGCTTCCAAATGTATCTATCGGCATGCAAACCACTTGCAGTGTGAACTGATGGAAAACAAAGCCTGCCCGGGGAAGGTGCTTTAGGAGGCTTAATTTCCATATCCCATTTACCCAGCTGAGGCAAGAATGTTCCAGAGAAATCAGCTGGGTCATTATAAGAATTCAAAGCCACAAAACTAAATAAAAAGAGATTATTAGCTACATTGCAGTAAGCAAACAGTAAAGTCTTAAATGATCAATACTTGACAAGAGACATGTCACAAACTTCATGTATAGGTCAGGCACACACAAAGTTTTTCAAATAAACCGACTGACTTCTGGACAAGGCACATAAAATGTCACTTTTTATCCTTCAGTTGATATTTTTCTCAGAGCAAAAAAAATAAATAAAAAAAAATCACCACCCTCAGAAATTTGATCGAAAAGATAGTCACTCCTGACACAAGTTTAAGGGGAAAAAAAGTGCAATCAAGTGGAAATTTTTGTCACTACCTTAATCTCTGATTTGTAGAAGGTTGTGCTTTGGGATATTTGGTATGTCTGAGAATTGCCACCAAAGAGCCCTTCTGTTCTTTAATCGCTGCACTAAATCTTAACAAACGTGAGCATGAAAACTATTGTGCTGTACTTGTGAGGCATATATCAAAGTTATATTTTTAAAGCTTGGAAAGGCAGTTGAATCATGCATGCTCTTTATGGAGCTCTGATCAGGCTGATAAAGGCAGTTCAGCTTCAATAAACGCTTTTTAAGTGAATGTTTTGGAAAGCGAATAGGAAATTCAAAGCTCAAACTGTTGCCTAACTGCTCCCACAGCACTTTGATCACTTTGCTGCTGACATTTTGTTAAAAATGTCTTGTTTTTATTAAAATGTTGGGATCTGGGGATTTAGAAATTTAAGTGTAGTCACTGAAAAAATAATATACAGTAAAACTGAGTGACATAACTTATTAAGTACTTTGTACACATTTCTTAAAAAAGAAAACTTTTTCCCTGTGGGGTCAAACACAGCTTTGCACTTCTCTGAAAAAAAGTTCATATTGTTAAAGCAAGATGAGTGCAGAAGATAAATCAAACAGCAGTGCTTTGCCTGAGGCAACACCTCCCTCAAGTTATAAGACTTTGCTATGAAAAAATGTAGACGTCCAATAATTTAAAAATTAATAACATATAAAAAACATCATAAATGGAAAGTGTGAATTCTCTGTGTCATGCTTCTGTTAAATATTTATGTCAGATTATTTTCTGTTGAAGGACATCAAGGACAAGCTGTCATAATTACCTCACTTTTCTCATTACACAGAATACATCTGTATGTCTTTCTTTCTTTTCTTTCTTTCTTTCTTTCTTTCTTTCTTTCTTTCTTTCTTTCTTTCTTTCTTTCTTTCTTTCTTTCTTTCTTTCTTTTCCTTCCTTCCTTCCTTCCTTCCTTCCTTCCTTCCTTCCTTCCTTCCTTCCTTCCTTCCTTCCTTCCTTCCTTCCTTCCTTTCTTTTTCTTTCTTCAGCAGTAAAGTTCCTTCTTTTTCAGGTTTAGAGCTTTTATAACAATAGGTGATTTTTACAAGATAAATTGCAATGTATGAAAATGGATGAAAAGTAGGAGTTAAATCTTAATTCCATGCCGGGCATGCTGGAACTTCAATATGATCTGGAGTCAAATGCAGCCAAATGGTATGCCACAACTGATATCACTAATGCATTTTTCTCAATCTGTCTGGAAAAAAAGCACAGGACATGGTTTGCTTCGCTTGGAGGAGTGTCCAGTACACCTGGAATCACCTGCCCAGGGGTGGAAACCCACCAGGGATGAGCTCCACTATCTGCCATGGACTGATCCAGACTGCAAGGAGTAAAGCTCCAAAACACCTGCAAAATACTGATGATATCATTGTGTAGGGAAATAGAACAGAAGTTTTTGAAAAAGGGAAGAAAATAGCCCAAATTCTTCTGAAAGCTGGTTTTGTCATAAAACAAAGTAAGGTAAAGGTACCTGCACAGGAGATCCACTCTTTTGGGAATAAAACAGCAGGGTGGACACCATCATGTGACTATTGAAGTGGTTAACAACCCATTAGGACAGAATCAGATATGCAAAATGTGCTCTTACTCTGAAGCTGGGGAGCATGTTTTCACATGGAAAATCTGGCAAAGAACATCACACAAAAACCAGGATCAACCATTAAGTTTCAGGAGCCAGGGTAATCAAGGATCAGAAGCCCAACACTCCAAGTTTAAAAAAACAATTTCAACAGACTATGAGGGGATTTGATCTGCTGCAGAAGTTGTGGGGACAGAAGCATGTCTCCTCTTGGTGCTGTGATTGCCCATGTCACGCTGGGTGCTCAGAGGGAACATCCCCTCTGCACATCACATGGCCAGTGCTACCTGGAATCAGGAGGTAGTACTGGTTATACAATGAGTCCAGATGGGAAAATCCAATTTACCAACAATTCTGGAAGAAATTATGGACTGTCCAAAAGGCTGAGATTTTGGAGCATTGCCAGAGAAGTTGACTCAGATGAGATAAGGATACTATGACTGGAATAGCTCAGGTAGACCTAGACTGGGAGGGAAAGGCTGAGCTATTATCTGGAAGATACATGGAAGAAGAGGACACCTAGGAGGGGATGCAACTTACAGATGGGTTTGTGATTGAGGGGTGGACCACAGAGGCTACCACACAGCTTATCCACCAATGTGAAACATGTGCTGCCATCATGCAAGCCACATGAGTGAAATCTCCTTGGAATAGAGGGTGGCTACGTTTCCTGTATGGTGAGACCTGGCAAGTTGACTGCCTTGGATCACTGCCATGAACATACCAAGGTGAGAGCTACATACTGACCATGGTTGAGGCAACAGCTGGTTGGCTGGAAACTTATCCTGTAAACCATGCCACTGCTCAAAACACCGTCTTAGCCTTGAGAGATACATTTTGTGGCAACAGGGTGCCCCAAGGAGAATTGAATCCAACAATGGGACTCATTTTTGAAATTACCTTCTAAACCCTTGGACAAAGAAACATGGCATTGAGTGGATATACAACATTCCTCGTCACCCACGAGCCTCTGGAAAGACTGAGAGGTATAATAGACTACTGAGACTATGTTAAGAATGTTAGGTAATGGGACATGGAAGCATTGGAGTATAAATTTAGCAGAAGCCACTTGGCTTGTGAACCCTAGGGGTGTGCTAAACACCATGGTCCTGCCCAAATTAAACCCCTACATGAGGGAGGAGATAAGATACTACACTTGGAGAAGTGGCTGGGGAAGTCTCTGTGGGTTTCTCCTCCTACAGAAAAGGAAAAGCCATTTGTGGGATTGTCTTTCCCAAGGACCAGGGTGTACTTAGTGGGTAATGTAGAAGGACAGGGAGACCTGGTGTGTGACTCAATGAGGTTTAACCTTGGGGAGAAAATAATCTGTAGTGTATGTTACAAGAAGTGAAGTAGCAGGAATGACATGTACTGATGAAAAACGAATTTTAAGCCCAAGTCAAGGATCTGGAGGGGTGGAAGAATCTCATTAAATGAGAAAATAATGTCTATTTATGAAAGGGCAGGGAATAGTAGTTAAGGAAAATGTACAAATCTGTATGCTGGATATAGAGATAGTTTAAGGATGTAGTTTAAGTTGTATATGTTAGTAAAAAGATGTTTCAGTAATGGTAAATAAATGCAATGGAACAGTTAGAAGATATAAAAATTATATGACATCTGAGTATGACGCAATGGAATAGTATGGAATAAGGGTTGGAGATTGTACTGGGTCTGGCTGAGACAAAGCTCTTTTTCCCACAGCAGCCCTCACAGTGCTGACCTTTGCATTGGGAGCAGGAAAGGTGCTGATAACACACCAGTGCTTTGGCCCCTGCTGAGAAGTGTTGGAACAGCATCAGTGATGTCTCTCAACATTCACCCCATATCAAGAGATGGATCTGGGCAAGATCCTGGGAGAGGACCCACCTAGGCCAACTGACCAAAACTGAACAAAGGGGTATTGCATACCACATGGCACCAGCTCAGATATAAAGCTAAGGGAAGGAAGAGGAATGGGGCACATGCACTTTTTGCAGTGTTTGCCTTCCAAAGCAACCACTGTGCATGCTGAAGCGCTGCTTCCGCGGAAGTGGCCAGACTTGCCTGGCTGATGGCAAGGAGAGAATAAACTTTTTTTATTTTTTTCTCTTTGCTTATGAACACAAATGTTCTATTTTCTTTTGGTAAACCACCTTATCTCAACCTATGGGTTGTTTTCCATCTTCTTCTGTCTCCCCTGTCCAGCAGGAAAGGGCAATGGCAGAGTAGCTCAGTGGTCACCTGGCATCCAGCCAAGGTCAACACACCACACATCTACAGTAAAGTTACTCAGAATCCAATATATTTAAACAGCTTCAAACATAAATCATAACAATGGCTTATGGAGTGGAAGTGTTTTAGTGCTTAGTGCTTTGCAAGTATGACTTCTCAAATATATTACTATCCATCAGGCAGTGAAAATTGGTTGTTTTTTTCTTTCAGTGCTACTTGGTAGGATGCTGAAGCTCAAGAGAAATCCTACTATTGGAAAGGAGAGCAGATTTTATGAGAAGAAAGACCAAAAAAAGTATTAAAGGCTTGACTATTCATAGAAGATTGACATGGAAGATTTTCTTTCCTGGAATGAAATGTAATAGAGGGGAAGGTACTGAGATTCTACAGATTTCAGCTAATGTAGTTTCATTATCTTACATTCATGAATCTTATTAGAAATGGGAAAGATTTGAGGAAGAGATGTTTATCTTCAAAATGAATCAAATTTCCAAGAAGTTTCATGGAACTAAAATGGATTTCCATTCTGAGATTGTACATGCAGGAAGAGGTGAGTATCCCCTTAAATAAAAAATAAATACATAAGTAAATAGATGGATAAATACAATCTGCCATGTATGGCAGCCTTCCATCACATCTGTGTTTTGCTTTGTAAAATTATTTGTTGTGACTTCTGTTTATTGATTCCCTAGCATATACATTTAATTGTATTAAACTAATTAAGTTAATTTTTCTTTTCAATATTAGTGATTATCTTAATAGATGCAATCTTGTGAGCTAGCAATTTATTTCTTACATATACATCGTGATTCATTGTAGAATAGAAAATAAATTTTAAAGCCCAATGAAATGAAATTCATTTCAATTAAATTCTCTTATTAAGAATATAAGATTTTATGCCACCAGTGGTTTGAGTTTTCTGCTTTGTTTTCTATCTTTCCATGCACACTTTAGGTTTCTAAGTATAACCCCTACATCCTTTTTACCTTGATGAACAATTCTTAATCCTTGCTCAACAGCAACACCCCAGAGAAGCAGGGAAAATTAATGTTTCATTCATTATGATAGGTGGATAGATAATTTTGTTGCTTGGGTTTAGACAATATATTAAATTTAAATGTCCTATGCAGATGCATACTATTTATTTTCATAGACAAATCTTGAAAAATATTCTTAGAGCACTTATGCATCATTTTGCTTAAGCATATCTTCAATATTCCTCTTCCAGCATAAAACCAAGTTCAGTTAGTGTCCTCATTCCTCATAAATACCCTCCACACCCCACATTTTTTGTACTCTGCCCTGGGTTGCACATCTGCAAACACAGCAGCTAATGTTACCAGATAGGTGGTGCTATGATTCTGTGTATCAAAGGGTAGACTTCAGCCATAAAAGCTGACAGTAAGTACCTCCTCACATTTTATTCTGAAAAGCAACTGGCATTTTTTCCCCTCTATGCTCTGAGGGAGCTCACAGAATAATAGGTGAAACGTCAAGAATAATTAAGAAAAATGATGGTGTTATGTAGCAGCACAAGAAATTCATCTTTTCTGCTGTGATCTTCCTGCCCACCTTCCCTTCTGCTTTTAAATGTCATCTCTGTTCTCAAATTATTTAGGATAGGCCTTGAGAGAGGGTAGAATATTTTTTAGATAATTTAACACACTCTTTGGGTTGAATTCCTGATGCCTATTTTTCTTCATACCCCTCCACATAAAAAGGCTTATTTTAATTCATTTTCTGTGTTCAAGTGTGATAAAATTAAGTGGAGTAGTTTATTTATTATTAATAATTAAGTAGGATGGAGATCAAGACCTTTTTCTTCCTCATCTCCTGAAAATGGTTTAATATATTTTATTTTACCATCACTCCACTGTCTCTTTTTTCCCAAGTATGTACCCTGAGAAACCTCTTGCCTGCTCCTTGGAAATAAGGTGTCCAGAATGCACTAGAGCAATGTTATTTTGAAAGACTTCAGAACTCAGTCTTGCTTCAGTTTTACACCAGAAATTTCTTGTAACGTATTTAACAATAATTACCACACATATCCTGTTTTCTCCTGACAGGGAGCAGGACTAGAGTCTTTATTTTTGCAGAATTATAAAACAGATAAAATTGTCTTTGTGCATTTTTAAAAACGATTTTTTAAGTATAAAATCATGATTCAAAAATGTATTGCCCTTTCACTGTGAAACTTAAGTGTTTGGAGAAGAAAATGAAGATAAAAGGCAGCAGGAGAAACTGAACATGAATATCAAAAAAGTGTATATAATCCACACATGGATAGAGATCACACACAAATTATGTAAAAATAGAAATGAAAAATATTTCTTGCTTAATATTTTACAATTGATTACTGGGACTAAAAGTTTGGGTTTTTAAAATTTTTCTCACCTGTTTCTCACCAGCAGAATCCTTGAACAATTCTCTTTTTTCTGCAGTCTCACCTTTGGTACCTTTCACGGTGCTAGCCTATGCAGTTTTGTCAGCACTCTTTACCAGAGTTTTGGCAATTTTCTTGGATGCATGAGCCAAGATTATGCCATTGTGCTGCATTAAAATTAGACTTTGGATCACAGAAACTTGACGCTCTAGGAGGTTTGAAAGCACTTCAGACTATTTTGACAAGAGACTCAATTTTATTGCCTGATCATCACTGCGTAATGTCATTTGAGATGTCCTGAGGTGTCAAATCCAACTTCATGGGGCAGATGTGATGAGAGGCTACGAACACAAGCCATCAGTATGCCCAGGTAGCCAAGAAGGCAAACAGTATTCTGACCTACATAATAAAAGTATTGTGGCCAGCAGGATCAGGGCAGTGATTGTCCCTCTGTAATGGGCACTGTTGAGGCCACACCTCAAGTGCTGTGTCCAGCTTTGGGACCCTCACTGCAATAAAGGCAGTGATGGTGGTGATGCTGGAGTGAGTCCAGAGAAGGGGAACAAAGCTGGTGAGAGTCTAGAGAGTCAGTCCTATGGGAGCAGCTGAGGGAGGTGGGGGTCCTTAGCCTGCAGAAAAGGAAGCTGAGAAGAGACCTAAAGCTGCACCACAGGAAGTTCAGGCTGGACATCAGGAAGATGAATTTCTTCACAGAAAACGTTGTCAAGCACTGGAATGGACTACACAGTCCATACACAGGGAGGTGGTGGATGCACCATCCATGGAGTGCTCAAGACTGACTCTGGCGCTTAGGGCTATGGTTTAGTGGGCAAAGTCAGTCAAAGACCGGGCTCAATGGTCTTGGAGGTATTTTCCAACCTAAATTATTCTATGTTTGTGTCAAAATGGATCAGATAATTTGAGATGTGTATTTTTCTCTACTGAGGCACAATCTGGAATCAGTAAAACAGCTTGAGTTTGTGATAAGTTTGAATTCACAATTAGAGTTTTGCCCATTTCAATGTTTAAAAAGATAAGATAGTGTGTTTTTTTAATCTTCAAACTTTGTGAAATCCTGCATTCAACAAATAAAGCAAATATAAATGCAGAAAAATAGAAAATTATCCTTCAATTACTGGAGGATTTTATTTTTAGGCAATAAACATGGGTCTTACTTGGATAAAAAATATGAGGGAAGTCTGGGGTTTATTTCTGTCTTCTGCTTCATTTTGTTACTTTGAAACTAGATAAGAGAACAAATTTCCTCTACCAAAAACTTTGAAGAATCTTCTTATTTATAACATAAACTGATGAGAAATGTTACATGCAGTTTAGTTGGACTAGAGGAGGTAGAATTGTATCTTTTGGATTTAGTTCTGTCTATACAAAGAGTAATCATTTTCACAACAGCTGTGTCAGGTAGATCAATCAATGTAATAATATTTTCTGACTCTCAAGCACAGAATTGTAACAGGACATTGTGTAAATGACCTCTAGTCACATACTGTTCAGACTTTTTCACCCACTCAGACAACCAGCCTGAGATTTGTCTCACCTAAATTGACTTATCTGGAGTTGGACATTCAGTCTAACATCGATGCCTAAAATGTCTCAGAAGAAAATAGGAAAAAAAAATCCAAGAAATGGAAAGACACTTGTGGTCAGTAATATCAACATGAAAAGGCAATTCTTTATTACAGTGAGAGGGAATCTGAATGAGTTCTTTACACTAGCCTCTTACTTATTTTGATTGACTTAGGTTTTATGAACTTTTTCCCACTGGAATTTCTTTAACACAGGGTTCTGAACAGCAGGTTTAACCACTCTGTGATCATAGCATCTCTATTTTATATAGCTCCTTGAGTCAAATTTCCCAAATTACATTAACAGCTGGGGAGGGAAACAGAACCAGAAGCAGATCTCATACGTTTGATCAAGAGTAAAATTATCCTCAAACATCTGATAGAGTTATGTTCTCACATTTTATGCTCTATAGCCATACCATGAGCCATTTGTGTTCATTTTTTGACAAATCAGAATAGTGGCAAGTTAGGCCTAATAAACAAGGGAAGCCATCTCTAGTAAAATTTCTTAATTTTTCCATTTACCAGGATAATGTAGCAAGAGGTAATGTACTAATGATAATACTTGCCCAGATATTAATGGCTTCAGGTACAAACCAGTAAAAATTCAGCCTATGGAGTTTGGAAAGATAGAGTCAGACTGCTACATTAATTATATCAAATTTATATCTACAGCTATTCAGAAAAAAGGATAAAATTGATACAGCAGTATAGGAAAAAGCAGCATATATTTCCAATACATAAAAATAAAGTCAGTATTCCAGCAAAAAATTATAAATAATGGTAGATTATAAAAGTAATTCTAGTACTACAGTATAAACTAGGATAAAGCATATATGTTTAAAAGAATATAGACACCTTTTAAAAATGTAGGTATAGTTTGCACCTCTCACAGATTAATTGCCATTGAAAATACCCATGCTGAGGAAACAGCTAAATCTTCTACCCTGTGTTGGACCTATAATTTTCTAAATTGCCTGAAATTCCATTTTTGCTTATGCTTAGAATTATTCTTGTCTCCTCTTGATGATGCACAGCCCTCAACTGTCTCAGGATGGAGCTCACAAATTTCTTAAGGAGACCAATGTGGTAGGACTGACGTTCTGAAACTCTGAAACTTGTAATGTGACAGAGCCTGACAGTTATTGAGCCACCTATAAAACTCTATTTCAATTGCTTTGCCTTTAAAACAGAGTAGTGAGAAAGGTGATGAGGAGAGGCATAGCTCATGTTTTGTATGACAGACTCTTTGTTAAAGAAATCACTTGGGTGATTAGAGTTCAGTTTCTTTAATCTAAAATCTATTATTTTTTTTTTCTCTCAAGGAGTATGCTCTGATCACCACAAAAGCATAAGGGAGGAAAGCAGGAAATAAGAAGGAGAAAAGATATTGGGAATATCCTTTTCACCTGATGCTGAAGCTCTGTCACTGATTAGTCAAGAAAGTAAGATTCATGAACCCTTCTAGAGAACAAACAAACCTTTAGCTTAAGAGCTAAGAAATTCATAGCTAAGGAGAGGCACCAGGACTAGTTCAGAATTGTTATTTGTTTGGTTTCCACATCCTTGGCCCTAAGTCCATGGCAGAAAGAACAGTCCTGTTGTACTTGTGCCTACTATGAAGCATCTGTCCCTCATTATCACTGGCTCAATGCAGAAGAGTTTCCTAGACACAGACAGTGATACTGCAAGTTATCCCACGATTGTACTGGTAAAAGACCTAGTACTGGTAGTGCAGAGGTAACTGAGATTCACTACTCTTCAGACAAAAACAGGATCCCTCATTTAGCAGCTAGAAAGCAACTTGGTGAATCATATGAGAATTTGTTGCCTTTCCAAAGATATTCTCAGTATTTTCTTTTATTTTAAGAGAGGTAAGATAAAACAATGGGAAGGTAGTATTGGTCCAGCAATGTGCTTTTAACATCTTTTCACCTTCCCATCGCTGTTGTAATCAGATGTAGATATTCCACCAAATTATCTAAATTACTCGATTTACCTCAGAAGAAATTTTCTCTTACTCCTATTTATTTACTTATATTTTCATTTATTTATTATAGGGCCTGTATACTTACCCCATTGATTTATCATGATTTTCTTTAGCACAAAATTAGTGTATGATTCAGTTCATTACAAAAGTATCATGGGCAGAGTACGTAGCATATAACAAATGCAAGGTAGGAGCCCACACTCTCAAGCAATTAAAAGTTTAGGATATGTCTCTGTAAATGCCACACAAGCCTGTGATCAGATAATGACCCAAAACATATTGGCAACACTGCCAGAGGAAAGCAACAGATAGTTATGATGGCAGTCACATTCTTGGACAAATTAGTATTTGGATATTAAATAGGCAAATGTTGAAATACTGACTGAATAGGGTTCTCAGGTAAACTCTGAATCAGATTCTCTCTTACCAGTCATCTTGTTCAATGTGAATAAATTTAAAGTGATAGACAAAAAATTCTTCTTTGATAATTTTTTTGCCCACATTTTTTTAAGTGTAAACAATTCTCCAAGATGAAATTTAGAGGACAATTCATTCAGTGAAGTGGGTAATGCTGAGTACTGCAGGTGTGAGAGTTCCCTGATACTGCAGCCCATCATTCAAATTTAGTTTGTTTAACATATCATGTAAAGAATTAGCAATGACAGTGGCCGCATTTAGTAAAATAATGTTGATCGTTAAAAGATTATTTAAAAAAAAACTAAAAAACAATCAGATGCCCATTTCCTCCACTTCACAGTGTATTATAATACATTGGATTTTAAAATATGTGTCTGTTTATTCTTTTCAGAAGCTGGTACAATATTTATTCTCAATCATTGATTTGTGTTAGTTTTGCAGATGTACACAATACTATACAGGTAATGCACCAGTCTAAATCAAAGAGGGTGTTTAGTGGGATCCTGGGGGTCACCTGAGCTTCCACAACTTTTACACAGAGCAATAGGAAAGAAACATTAATCTTGGAAAAGAGAGAGGAGTTGACCAGCGCTGATGGGAATCTACTGGTGTGCAATTATATTAAAGTTGTTTATATGGATATCAAGTGAAAGCCAGAATAATAACATTTGGATTTGGATTTTGAACAATCCAAAATATGGGAGTTTTGTTCATCTTATTATAGAGAACATGGTCAGCTGATGAGTTTGGATACAGTTTTGAATACAATCTGAGACGTATTTGTGGTGATCTCAGAAGGTTCAGCAATGGCTTTGTCCTGATGACGAATGATGTCTTGATGGCCAAAAAATTGGATGACCAATTTTTGCATCATGTGGTTCACCACTTTCCCTACAAAAGGCTCTTTGCAGAGACTAATTTTGAGAGAATTGCATAGTACCCAATTTCTTTAACTCAAGAGTTACTCCTGACTGCAGTGAATCTGAATAATCCAACTCATAACTTCCTTGAAATTAAAATTAAGCAACATCCTTCCTTCCTCTCTGTCTACCTCTCTGCCTTGGGCACAGTCCTGTACCCAAACACAATCCTGCATACTCTCCTGAATTAATACAAATGCTGTTTCTGGAGCTCATCAATGACTTAGGAACTGAACTTCATCTTTGCATCTGTGAAGATGTCTTTGCCTTCGAGAATGGAATTGTGGAGGATGAAATATTTAGGAAGTCAGATTTGCAAAATCAACTAATGCTTAAAAAAACCGAAGGTACAGAATTTATCAAGCAATTCTCAATGTTTGCATTTATAGTTACAAATCAAAGTGTTCAAGAGAACACAAATTTTGATAAAGATGGAAACATGGTTGTCTCTACTAATATATTTAGAGTGATCCCAGTCACAGTTTAGATCAAGCCAAGTAACTTTCTACATGAACAGCTGAGGGCAATTCAGATGTTAGCCAAGCCATGGACTATTCCCTAAAGTCCATACCTGTTCCCAGATGTGGGGCAGGGTAGGCAAATAACAGACTTTAGTTGAACAGACAGGATCATGGTGTGCTAGTTTATTTGTTCAAGTCCAGGGACGAGACTATTTTCTTTATTATTTTAATAATAGAAAAATACTGTAGAACATCCTCTAAATATTTTTTTTCTCCACTGATTGCTCTGCTACCACAATTGTAAGCCACTTTGTTAGAAAAAGGATACTTTAACTTTAATCTAATCTACTGAAAAGTTGTTCACGAAGGATGCCTGCTGTTTTTCTATGCATGCATTTATACTCTCAATTTATTGTTGACGAGATGATCAAAAAACAAGAATGTCAATTTGAAAGTAAGTTCAAAAAACTCCTATTTGATTTAATTTTTATTTGAAGCTGAAATAAATATTCTCATTACAGAACAGACATAGCTTGATCTAGAAAATAAGACACCATGTTTTGGTATCATCTGACTGGAAGCTGCCTTTGATCGCTTAAACACAAAATTGCATATTTCAGTTCCTATAACCTAGCAAAGGGTGAAGCTACTGCACTAAAATCACTACAAATAATTAACTATTAAATAAATAATTTCAAAATTTAATTATAACCAAATTTTGAATTACATTTCAAAATATTCTGGAGCCATAACATTTTATTTCTGTTTCTGTAAAACTGGTATAGGAGTGAAAAAAAATTGTATCACTGCAAGTAATAAAATATTTTTCTAACAGAAAAATTTGGCATTAGATTTCCTATTAGATCTTCTTTATAGTTGCATTAAAAGACAGCTCTGGGGTGCTAATGTTTATTCACAGAGTGTATGTACCACAAAGAATAACTGTGCATTCATTTTCTTAAAGATGGTCTTAAGCTGACTGAAGTGTTTTGTCTTACTTGTTAAAAGGTTAGTTTTAGCTCAACCATTATTTGTTGTCACAATTTTGGTATTGTAGATCAATATCAGAAGCTGACATAAGTACTTCAAGGTTGCTTCATAATAATAATTTTCACTAGTGATATCAGAGATGTAAGCTTCTATAAAGGTAAAGTTTTGGTCTGTTGGCAACAAACCATACAAACAATGTTGAAGCTCTTTAAGATGCACTAAATTGCCGTGGTATTTTTAGTAGTTTTTATTTTGGGTTGCGTTGGGGGTTTTATCTATACAAACTTTGAAGAGATCAGATTTTACAAATATATTCTTCATTTTTTTTTCAATAGTCTTCTCTTTTTCCCACGCTTAACCCAAAATTATGCTTATTGATGACCACACAAATGCTTTTCATTCAAAGTCCTTAGAAGATTTAGTTAAATAGTTGAGTTTAGTCCTGGAAGCCCTTACAGGAATATTTTCCAATAGGCCAACACTCTTCTATTACAAGAATCATCTACCATTTACCCAACACTAAATTATCTACATGGGTTTTTTTTTCCAGATGGAAGTCCTTCTTATTGTCAACCATTGAGCTGAAAACTAATCAAAATCTGAAAGTCACATGAATAGTTGATTTTGCATTCAACAAATATTAAGTACATTGTGAGGCATCAGTACATATAGGCAATTTTAACTGGAAATTTTAACATTTTAGATATTACAAAAGCGAATGTATGTGGAACATTAAGAATTGAACAAGTTTAAGAATGTAAGGAGAGATGTATGTGCACTGCTTTGAGCACATACTAATTAAGTTGTATAAAATTTGATAATAAAATACCAGTTTTCATAACAATGAAGGGAATTATAAGAAAATAAAATATATCTTCAGGTCAATTTACTTTTCTAGTTAATGACTTAATATACAGAAATAAGAATAGGTACTCATTCCATGCTTACAAGTAAACCTTCTGTCCAAATATTGACATTCATGTAAACTAAGGGTTTGATTCAGTGAGTCCGTTACCATGTCAAGACACATCCTACTGGGTTTCACCTTCCTATGCAGTGTAAGACAAATCTCCCACAGGTCCTATGTAGCTTCTATCAATCAAATATGAAAGTCACAGATACTCTAGGCTATCTTATGTGGCATTGGATACCTTTTATTAAGATAAATCAAACTAAATATCCAGGGAGTATAACAGGAACTTTATAAGCCCTGATCACTGCCACATGGAAGCTATAGTGAAATTGTGTTGCTTGCAATACAGAAATTAACCCACACCACAGAAATGAATCTCACTGTTAGACATCGACTAGAATTAAATGAAATTCAAATGGTTTACACTGTGTGCACAGAGAAAGGTTATTCCTGTTATGCAGTATTATTTTCACAGTTAAAGATTTAATGAACTTAAAGACATTTTCTGTTGTGTTGAACAGAAAATAAAGTACTAAGAAATAACAGAAATATATGGAATAAATTCTATGAGTGTCACAATCTAAAGATGTTCAATGCTATGTTGTGAAAAGCAGCACACAAAATTAGAATCTGAAAGACTGGTTATTGCTTTTCAGTGAAAACAGGACATGGTAACAAAATCCTAATAATTAAAATTGTGGATGTGGCTATTAAAAAAAAAAAAAAAAAAGGATTCATAACCCTCATGAACTTGTAGATATTTAGTTGCTCTGGATCTGTAAAACCTCCAGCACAATATTGAGAATCAAGGGAAAGACCTCAGGGGAGAAAACATACTCTGGAGATGTATGAAAAGGTAAGTCCAAGGTCAAGAGCCAATATCAGGAAGAGAGAATTAAAAATTGATCAGGAGTTAAAGGGAAGAGCTAAAAGAGAGCTAGGACATAGAGTCATGTAAGTGTTAGACATCAGGAATGAAGCAGAGGAATAGACACAAATAGATGTTCTAGCAGAGAGCTAGCTACCTCTCAAACACCCTAATGGATGTTAAACATGCAGTCCAACAGATATAAACAGTCTAAAAAAACCTCAGTTTTTCTTATTAGAGGGAATTGATATGAAAGTTTTTGGAATCAGAATCAATTAGGCTGGAAAAGACCTCTGAGATCATCTAATCCAACCTAGGACCTAACATCACCATGTCAACTAGACCACGGCATTAACTCATCCACTTTCCTTAAACAGTTCCAGGGAGGATGACTCCAACTCCCGCCCTGGGCAGTTCATTTCAATGTCTAAACACCCTTTCTGTGAAATATTTCTTCCTAATGCCCAATCTAAACCTCCCCAGATGCAGTTTCAGACTATGTCCACTTGTCCTGTCATTAGTTGCATGAGAGAAGAGGCTGACCCCCAGTTGTAGAGTGACAATGTCTCCCCTGCACCTCCTTTGCTCCAGGCTAAACAACCACAGCTCCCTCAGATACACCTCATAGGGATTATTCTACAGACTCTTCACTAGCCCTGCTGCCCTCCTCTGGACTCACTCCAGCACCTCAATGCCATTCCTGAACTGGGGGGGGTCTAAATCTGGACACAGAACTAGAGATGAAGCTTCACCAGTGCAAGGTAGAGGGGGACAGTGACTTCTCTGCTCCTGCTGGCCACACTATTCCTGATACAGGCCAGATGCCATTGGCCTTCTTGGTTACTTGGGCACAGCTGGTTCATGTCCAACAAACTGCTAACCAGCACCACAGGTGCTTTTCTGCTGGATAGCTTTCCAAGCACTCTGCCCCCAGCCTGCAGCACTGCATGAGTCTGTCCTGGCCAAAGTGCAGAACTTGGCACTTGATCTTGTTGAACCTCATACTGTTAGCTTCAGCCCACTGATTCAGGCTGCACAGACCCCTCTGCAGAGCCTCCCTATCCTTCAGCAGATCGACAGCAGTCCACTCAACATGGTATTTTCTGCAAATTTACTAAGGGTAGATTTGATCTCCTTATCTAGATCATCAATAAAGCTATTAAGCAGGGCTGGGTCCAATAATAATCCTCTGACCTCCACAAAATTATGAATACCTTCTCAAAGTGTACGTGGCTTTTCTCCACGCATGGCATATACAATTTATAGAGTAAAATAATTTTAAAATATTTATTACTGTAGATATTACCATTTTATATAAAGTTTCTTTTGTACTGTATTGTATAACTTTAAGGCCTTAATACCAGTTGAGAAAAGTAATCATTTGAAATGCGCTGGTACAAAATGTTTGGCTTTTTGTTCCACTGAAAATGGGTGATAGTGTCCCTGTTTTGTAGTCACCAAAACTACTGTTTGAAAGTAGTTCAAACTATGAAAGTTTGAAAGATAAACTATGAAAGATAATATAGATCCTTTTGAATGGCACTAAACATTTATATTTGGGAAACTGAACCAATTCCCAGGTATTGACATAAACTACATGTTTACATGTATCAAGGGAGATGCAGTCCGTATGGATAGGGGATTCTGTAGGGATTTGGCTCTTTTATGTAAGGATAGGTTTGAGTTACCACATGTGGTGCCTCAAAGGCTTGAGAAATCTATGAGTAGAGCAGATTTAATACAAGAACTTAGAGAAGATCTTTGCCAACCCAAAACCACAATACTGGATCAGAGAGAGTGTCCCAAAGCATTTCAGACAAACGAACGCCTGTGCAATTCTTTAACTTAAACTTTTATTCCATTGTTATGCTTCAGAATCAATTAAATCACTACTGTTGGTTTTTTTTAGCCATATACTCAGTTACTCTACAGGAAATTATCAGATTTATGTCAGGTGTGTAGACGTAGAAAATAATTTAGGCGTCTATAGCATGACTATCTCATCCAGGGCCATGAGGGCACTGAGAGGCCTGACTGCCCCTGACCAGCCCCCTGGGCTCTCCCCAGCTTGCCAATGGCCTTCTCAGCTCCCTGGCACCTGTCACCCCTGCCCCAGAGTGACATGACAGTGGGGCCAGTCTCCAGCTCCCCACACCCCTGCCCTGCCCTGCCCTGGGTCCCACCAAGTTGACACCACCTCTGGGTTTGCTTGCTGACCTTGTCTCAGCCTGTGTCCCAGCCTGATGTCTGGGGCTCCCCACTGTCCCCAGCTGCCCTGCTCCTGGCTGTTGGGTAGGAGTGACCCTGCAGCCAGACCCTAGGGAGCTCCTCAGCTCCCAGCTCTAGCCCATGCAGCATCCTCACAGTCAGTTCTACTAAAGTGCTGTTATCCTACTGTGACGTTCTTACTGAGCCTGAACTACAGTATAACAAAGGTTATTGCCTTCAGTATAACTAGACAAAATTAAATTATAGTATTTGTTGTTATATAATAGCCTCCTCTTCCTTAAATTTAGTGTACATGTTTCAAATCCTTCTGCTTTTCACTAGTTATTCCATATTTTCTGATGACAATTAGTGTAGAAAAAATTAAAATACAATAATAGGATACAATGTAGAAACCTACAACCAAATTAATAGAAAAAATGCACAGGAAAATATCCTGGAGATGGCAAAGCAGTCTTTAATGTAGTGGTGGCCAGTAAGCTTATACAGGATTTGTTCTTAGTTAATGAGATGTCAGAAGAAAGAAAGATCACCCTAAATCATTCATTTTGGGTTCAAATGCATAACATACAGAAGGTGCTGAAAATTGTTTCAGTTCTCAGTACTGACTTTACCCACTTGCATTTAAATATACTTTGGCTCTGATGGAATTGCTCCAACAGTGAAGCCTAGTAAACCAGTAATTCTGAACTGACTGCTACTCCAATATAGCTATGAAAGAGAGGGAGGTGCCATGAATATTTTCTGCTTGCAGCTTCACTACAGCTAAATTAAGAGCAGCTTTACCAGCTAGTGAGTTGTTGGAGGGAAGTATGAATGTATTAGCACTGCCCGTTTTTAGACTTCTCATTGGGGATGTCCTTAAAGTGCCTATCTCCTTCCATCAATTGTCTGAGGTGCTTGGTTTAGACTGAAATCCTAATTTCAGATTTGCTGCAACATTAATTAAGATTCACTATTAGCTTTCTAAGCTAATTAGATAAATAATAATTAATCCAAAATACATAGCAGTCTTCTATTTGTGATACAACTTTTGTATAAGCCTTTACATTTCCCAGTAAATCATTTTAGACTGCTTACTCAAGAATGAAAGACTCCAGCCTAAACATTATTCTTTTTTCTTGCCTGCTACATCCTCTTCCTCTTCACATATGTGCAGATGAATTTATGAAAAATACATTGCAAACATGAATTATAAACTCCCAGAACATATGGCAGCCCATAAAGAAGAATACCTCCATAAAGGCTTTGCTGAAAATGAAAGGCTTTTATTTTCCAGAACAAATGCCTGTTAGCCAGGAAGCCTACAACCACTACTAGTGGTCCACACCCTCTGCTAAAGGTGCATGAGCACTCCTTGTTTGATACAATACCACATGGGCTACTGTGGTGGTTATAAAAGCAAAACAATGTGCAAAACAATGTGCACCACTTTCCAAAACTGGTCCTGATATAGACACTCAAGGCAGACACAGATCCTTTGACATGGAATGGAAACTAAAGCACCTCATGGCTCTCTGCTTATTCATCACCTTTCAGACCTCAACTACCTGAGAAAAGCAGGTATTATCTGAAGTAAATTTAAATTTACAGGGGGGGAAATTACAGGGAGCTGCCATGAAAGAAATGAGCTATGCAATGCCTGGAAAGATACAAGACATGGTCAAGGAGATGAATTTTGCCAGTATGTGAGATAGATACATAAAACAACAAGAAGGATCACTATGTAATCCTATTACTATGTATACTAATTTTCATAATTACCATACACAGAAATTGTGAAAAGGTGCTGAGGTTTTACTACCTGAAGTCCTCTCTTAGTGTCTTAATGATATAAATGCATTAATAGACAAAAAACTTTAAATGCAAATTAAATGCCTTGGTGATATGACTCCTATTTTGAACTACTACCACATTACCCAAAAACTAAAGGCAATCTGTAAAGAATTTGAGAAATATGGAAAAAAAATTGAAAATGTAACTGATTTGGTAATTTTTTTAATATCTAAAGTCAAATTCTCAGCATTTGGGCCTCCAGTATTCTCTTCTCTGTCAAATTGTACACACTGTAATTTGCAATCATTAAAAAAAATTTTTGGGGTCTCAAACATTCTTGCACTTTGTAGGCTTTTTCATGCTGATCTTCTCACTGATTTTTAAAGCTTAAATTATTCCTTAACTCATTCCCATGCATCTCTTGTATCTCACTCGATAAACAATAAACTTTTGTTTTGTCTCCTCTTTCAGTAGATATTCAAGAACATTAATGTATCCTAGAAAATAAGTTTTAGGGGGGTATTTTTCCCTACTCAATTTTAATATAATTACAAAATTTACTTCAGGGTTAAATGTTACTAAGACTTTATTTCTTTTTCTCCTGCATGAGCCACCTATTTATTAAAAGAAAACAGTTTTTGCAATATCATGCAGCTATGAGATCTGCATTGCTATCAATTTCCTAGTCAGATCTTACTAGTTTTGTACATCCTAGAGATACAATATTTTCCCAAGTGTATTACTACCTTGTATTTATCTAAATTAATTCCTTTACTCTGAGGGAACCTCTTATGACAGGATATAATCAATCAATCATGCTCTGTTTGCAGTAATTCAGCATGACAAGTCATACTTCCACATTTAAGTGACCAGATTCATTCTGAACGTTTACACACATGGTATTGCTCCATCTTTGCAGCTCCTTAGTACCAAGTTCATCCTTGCTATTCTTGGCTCACAGTGACAGAAAAAAATCAAATTTAGCAATGTCTATCCAGAGAAGGTGATGGACTGAAGGAATAAAAAAAAAATATGTCTGGTACTAAACACAACTTGCCTCTAAATACAGCATCAATAGGAATAGTCTTACCTATGCAAACTGAGAGAAATATTCATTTTGTTTTAGTAATAAGGAATGTCCCTGCCTTGAATAAGATAGGATATTTTATCTGGCTGTATGTTTCAAGTAAAGAGTGAGTCTAAGCATAAACTCACTAGGTAAAGTTCTGAGGTGAATCCCATCCTAGAGGAATAAGCATTTTATATCTCAAAAATAATTTGACATCTAAAAATTCAGGGCTTAGACTGCTGAATTAAAACATGAGGAACCAACTTCAAAAACACGGATGAAACAATTAAGTGATAGATAAGTTTTGGTGATTGTTTTTTCTGTATATTTTGTATTTTGAAAGCTCATGGCTGTATATTTGGACTAATTATAGGGTCCCTGACAGATATTGTTCCCGAATGTAGCTTAGAAATAATTGCTCCAATTATAATAGGTTATAAGATATTTATACAGCAATCTGCTTAGGAGATTGGTACAACAGAACATTTTCATATGCAGAAAAATCCTTTCAAAATCTTTTCTAAGTTCCTATATCACTAGATTTCTCAAGCATTAGACATTAAATTTGCTGTATTAAAGATTTATCTCTTCAAGGATTTTCTAAATTGCTCAATTTTCCTGGTTTTATTGTTGGACCAATACACAGGTGAAACTACTGTATCATCACACTATAAACTATTATCAACATCATATCTCAATAGAGAATATGTATCAATGTCATGCTGATAATTATAGACTGAAAACGAAATTAAAAAATAAAGGATTTTCTGATCTTATGAGATTTATTGTAGAAACTACATATAATGGTAGAAAATAGATGACTGAACTCTGGAATACACAATTTTATTCAGAATAAACGGTATTTAACCAAATGATTTGATTACTTGAATGGTAAAAATGCAAATGCACCGATATATGAAATGCAGGTCTAAACAGATTTGCCAAGGGATGAAAAATAGACTCCTTCAAATGTATAAATTAATAATTTGGACTTAATATTTTAGATTACACAGATGGCTACTCCATATATGCCTTGTGATAAGTGGGTGTGAAAATTCTAATGAAACTAAACTTTACTACTGATTAACAAAAAGCATCTGTGCTTCTGACATAAATACAATCAAGCACTAGAACAATAACAATGGTGAAATATTTCTGATTTTTCTTGGAGGTCTTTACTGGAGAATACCAATTAAATAGGATTTGAGAATTACTGTTTAGGAAAAGCAAAGAGCAGAGAACTTCTTTGAATTTCTGGAACTCTGTAGGTAATTTTAGCTGGCATCATACCTTCCATCCATAAAACTGAATGTAGGGATTTTTCTTTTCACCTCTACATGCATATGCCATTAATTTAAGAATTAGCCAATAAGATCCTTTAAGGCACCAGATAGCTTATCTTAAGTTCAGTAATATTACTCCATATTAGTGTATGTTTGCAACTTTCACTGAGACAAATATAAAAAAAGGTGTTATTTTATCTTTGAGAGAGTTGAAGAAACCTTGATCAACTTTTTTTCTTTTAGCCCCTCAGATATTCTACAGCAACACATATAATTAAAACTGTTATAATATGCAGTGGTCATTGTCATCCAGTTAAGTTCCATCCTTACTTAGACTATATATAAAACTTAAATAAGCTTAATTCAAGCTATAAAATATATGGTTTTTAAGTGCCAGATTAATTAGGTACTTACAAAAATAAATAACCAAGGGAAGTCTTGGAGGTTTTACTTTAGAATTAATTGAATTAATTGTATTTTGAAAGCATTTGCTTTTATTTTAGAGATAAAGGCTGAAATTATCTGGAGTAAAATATACACAAATATAGGTTAGAACTGGTTTACAGTCAAAATCTCAATGATATATTATTTTATTCTAATATTTCCTGATTCTTTCTTCTTCCTGTTTTTTTTCTTGGGTTTTTTTTGTTAACATAATTTATATAGTGTTTTTCTTTCTTTTACAAAATCTTTTTCAAGTGCTTCAGCTCAATATATAGTCCTCTGACTTGAAGACAAACTATCAAACTGGAAATTCTGAAGTAGCATTTGATCAACTAACTAATCCTTAAAAACTTATAAAAATAAACAGAACATGTTTTATTTTACTATTAATTTTAAGCCTTACTGGAATATGAGCTCCTGCATATGTTCTATGTTTTTCATGCTGTCTTTGAAATTTATTGCAGTCTATTCTTGGTATGAATCTGAACTTGGAAGACCTTGTTTCAAGTTTTAGGGAGAATACATCATTTTCACTTTCTGGAATATGTGAACAAAATATTTCATGCTTCTTTCCAGTGGATAGAAAGAGGTTTTTCATTGCCTCTTCTGTACAAGATGATGCAGTGAGTAAGCAAGTATGGAGGGGAAAGGTTGACTGAAATACAGATTGACAGATTGAGTAGAGATTATCAAAGCAGCAGAATGAAGTTCCAATTATTCTTTTGGTTTCAGATTTATTTAAAAAAAAAAAAAAAAAAAAAAAAAAAGTATTGTCCCATAGCTCCTTTTCTTAATGTTTTTTCTGTGGATTGAAAGAAGCAAGTTTTCTTTTTGGTTAAAGCAATCAGAGGCATAACAGAATGCAGCAATGGTACTGGGTAACAGGTATCTGAACTGAGATTATCTTGGATGTAAAATGGATAATTATTGAGGGCTTTGTGTTAACTTTGAATCTAAGTACACAGATTAAAGTGTCAGATGCCATGAATTCTGAAGCCTAATGATTCATCATGGGTTTCAGTTTCCTTCTCCAAGTGACCAAGACTGGTCTTAAGGCACTCCAATAAGGATATTTTCTAAGCTGGATAACTAAAAATGGAAGGAAGATTTTTTTATTTTTTAAATGTATCACAGATAGACTGTTAGTCTTCTGTGAAGGGATAGTCAATCTTGAGAATGAAATTAACAGTTTACCTTATGTTCCTAAGGTGTTAATTTTACACCACCTACTTTTTTTCTCACAGAGACACATTGCATGCAGAAAATTCATCTGTTTTAGTATTCTCAGCCCAAACACAAAAAATTTACTTATCTCAACAAATATGATTGATGAATGAAAACAAGTTAGAAAGCACATATTTTAGTTGCTTGCAAGAGCTCTCCCTAAAATGAAGTGCATCATTGAACTAGAAAGAATACAGTTTTTCCTGTGGCCAAAGAGAGAGCTTGTTGTTTGTTCAGACAAAGGACATCATAAAATTAGGTGTTACAGCACCATCTGGTGACTCTTATTTAATATCTTATGAATAAGTGCAATATCCACTTAGTGGTAGTAATTTTCTTTAATTGGAATAAATATAATATTTTCTTGGTAGTATTAAGCAATAATATTATTAGAAACTGATTCTATTCTGATATGGAAACATGCCTAATATTATGAGACCTGATTAGTCTTGAATTTATTATTCTATGTGTTGGCTCTTTGGGGCAGACACTAACCATTAGTCTATAAAAATGAACAGCAAGACCTAAAACAAAGTTCTAAGGAAATGTAATGTAAAAATGAGCAGATTTTTTTTTTTTTAAGAAAGATTGGTTAAGTGCTACACATTTTTAAAGACAAGTTCAATATGTATCCTTTTAGTAGGTAGTATAAAATACACCTAAATTATGATATAAAATATATTCTTAACTGTATTTCTCATCTATTTGTAGTAGATAGGTCACTAGTTGTACTAAGCAGCAATGAAGGCAATGTGAACTAAGTTCAACTGCTCAACTAGCAACTGCATTTTACCAGATCTTAGAACAAAATCATTGGAAGAAACATTTTGGTCAGGCCATATTTTCCCTTTTAAGGAAAGCCCCTAGTTTTACTCTCTTTGGAAAAAAAATGGCACCATTATCTAGAGGTAAACATATTAAAAAGCAAACAATCATATGTGAAAACATAATATCTCCCAGAAGCAACATTACAGTGAAATCTTAGACAGTTTTATATAGTTTTGCTTTCTCGGAGTTCAATACAGACCAAAAGCTCATGGAATTATCCGTACTTCCTAATTGCATTTCTAATGGTAAATTACTCTATGAAAGCTAATATATGCAAGAGAAAAACCCATGTTTGAACCTTTTATGCTTTTATCAATCAGAAGTCTGTAATACTTTTCCTTAAGTATTAGTCTCAGCAGTGGAAGAAATAATTTTGGATAAATACTATAGATTTTGCAGATGCAGAACAATATTTTCAGGGTAGTAGAAATTGAAGGAGGGTTCCTGGAACAGAAACAATGTATTTCCAACCTAAGTAACTGTGACATTTCAGAATAGAAAATGACTAATTTTAAAGGAATGACAATTTGTTAAGCCTGATACATTTTGTTGCTGATAGCAAGGCAGACAAATTTAGTTTTTCAGGAAATTCATGTTCTGCAAGGATTTAAGGGCAGTAAACGGGAGAGGCATAGAGAGTTGGGACTTTCCAGCTTTGAGAGAAGAGAGCTCAAAGGAAATTTATCCATGTGCATAAATTTCTGATAGATAAAAGTAAAGAAGATAGAGACAGAGTCTTCTCAGTGGTACTCAGAGACAGAACAAGAATCAAGAGACACAAATTGAAATACAAGACAATTCATTTCATCATAAGAGAAATATTTTTTTCTGTGACTGGAATAAGTTTCCCAGGAAGACTGTGGAGTGTATATCCCTGGAGGTATTCAAAACTCAAATGGGTGAGGCCCTTGCACTGAGAAAGACAGATTGATTAGGCAGTTTCCAGAGGTCCCTGCTGGCCTCAGCCAGCCTATGATTCTGTCACAATTCATACCACACGTACAAAAAGAAAGCTAGCAAATACCCTCGAATTTCATGTTATGTCCTGAAACGTAAAAAAAAAAAAAAAAAAAAAAAAAAAATATTCCTTAGGATAACTCCAAGTATATCCTAATGTTTTTTAATGCATAGCACTCATTTTAACCCTTTTATGCTGTCTCAGATGACAGATTTCCCCTAAACAGATTAGCCCTTTGAAGTTTTAGTCAATGAATATTGTTAGGAGATACCTACTCCAAGAAAGATGTTCACCCATTTAAGTTCAAAGATACTTACTTTTTAGTTTGCTTGTTCCTTTCAACTGGAGGTTGAAAAACCTCCAGTTACCTTTTGCATATTCAATTAAAATAAATTCCTACTTCATCTTTATAACCACATTCATACACTCTTCAGTACTGTCAATTTCAAATCTTCAGCTGAATCCATATCTGGGAGAGACTTTTAAGACAGATATGCCAGTCTAGCAAAATTACATCCATATGGAACATTATCAGTTTATGACAACATTTCAAGGTTTTCAGTACTAGACAGAAAAAAAAAAAAAAAAAAAAAAAATCTCCTGTAGTACTATCTTAGTGCTTCTTCATTACGGAAAAGCTGTTATTTTGGTAGTGTCAAAAGTCCTTTAAACAGGATATTATTATTTCAGTCTTTGGGATTCTCTGGAGCGGGGGGGTGGTGGGGTGGTGCTTGGGAGTATTCTTATTTGTTTTTTTATATTTTGGTTTGGATATTTTACCTTGTCTTTTGGTTTGTCTTCGTTTGATTTTGCCCATATAAATAATCAAGGAATCACTCAGTCTGAAAGGAATCTCAGCTGGCCAGGCAGTTTTACCTCCTGCTCAGGTCAATGCTGAATTCAGACCTGTGCAAAGACCTTCTACCATCAAGTCTTGAAGATGTCAAAGAGCAGAGGCTTCACAGCCCCTCTGGTCAATCTCTCTGCATGTTATCCTCATAGTGTTTTATTTTCTTTATAGCTATTCAGAACCACACTTGTCTGAATTTACATATCTTTTTCCCTCTTTGTGCTGTTATGCACCTAAGTAAAACCTGGCTTCATCTTTCCAGCAATCTACTTCCAAGTACTGTAGCTACTCGGTCCCCTCAACTCTCTTGTTTAGGCTGAACAAGCATGAATTTTTCATTTGCTCCTTACAGAATATGCAGTTCTAGTAATCTGGATATGCTTTAAAGCTGTGATCTCAGCAAGAAGAAGGAGTAGTAATACTAGTATTTGATAATAGTTTTCTCTCAATGGTCTAATGTAGTGCTAAAGTTCCAAGGGGGAAACTTTACTGAGATTTTAATAATGTTGTAGTAATAACACCTATTTTCATTTTGTTTCTTTTCTGCTATACCCTCTAGTACCTTATGTTTTCCGCAGAACTTTTTTCCATCTGTCTTCACAGGAGAGGTGAAGCAGGTAGCAGGTCACAGCCTTCAGGTCATGTTTATGACTCTTCTCTGAACATTCCCCAACAAGTTTATGTCCTTCTTATGCTATTGAGCACAATAACAAACCTTGTTCATTGGTCCTCGAGACAAGTGAGGAAAACAGCCTGTGCTCACATGACTAAAACTTTCTGTTCTCTTCAGGAAGAGTGTTTTATCCCTAAAGTCTCCTTATATATTCCCTCAGTTGCACTGTCTCTCAGATCATGAAGAGGAATAGACAGGGAAAATCTGTTTTGCATTAATGGCAGCTGATCTAGGAAGCATACCAAATGTGGGGGGAAAAAAAAAGAAAAAGTAAGAAAAAATGCATGCTATGGGCTGTGCCTATCCCCTGCTGCATTTTGTCTGTTACTACAGATATTGCCCTCAGGTTCAATTATGACTTTGATTTTCACTTTGAGAGTATGTAGCAATTTCTCTAGAGTCATATGAAGAAATATTTTCTATTCACACAGGTTTAGAGCTATGACTATCTGAAATTTACTTCAGTTCCAATTTGTTTTTTTTCCAGCTCACAGTTCACTGACAGAGAGAGGGGGCTACACTGAGATAATAAATTAAAATCATCAGCTAAAGGCACACTTTGGACATAAGTTGATTGAATTAATGTTGAATATCCCTCTTCAGAGTTCAAAGTGCCTTTTTTTCATTGTAGGCTCATCATAAACAACAACATAGATTTCAAATAAACTAATTTATATGTCCCAATTTCTATACATGAATATTATTGCCTGAAAAATATCACAAGAATATACTGCTATTAATTACATGTGTGTATCTAATGACCTTTGCAATATGAGTTCCAGATAATCAGAAAAATATACCTGATATTCAAACAGGAGATGTAATTAAGATACGAGTAAGACACATAAGCCCTGCATTTGAGAGGACTACACACTTCTAAAATGAAATATTTTTTATCACCAGAATGAAATACCTTGAAGATTAAGAAACAGAAAGGAAGATTAAGAAATAGAAAATATTAATATTCCATGTTGCCTCCTTTCACGAATTTAAGTGGTGAAATTATTTCCATTACCCAATGGTCTCTAGACTAAGCTATTGCTAAGGCTCATACTGAGTTAGCTACATTATTTTGAGTAAAATGGGTACCTTCCCACAGGGTGGATACTCTTACCTACTTCAGTAGACCACCTGTTCAAAAACCCAGAGTGTTTGCCTTATTAATAGGCCCCAGGCACTAGAAGCCTTTATTATAAAATATAAGCACATTGGGTGGATTCAGAGACAGATTGTTAGTACAGAAATATTTCTGAAATAAGGTAGACTGTCTAAACATATGTAATATTCAAAATTATACACATTATTTATGTCTCCCTTGCTTTTGTTTATTTTTCTCTCTTTTACTGTTAGATTTAAAGTTATTTCCAGACTTAGTTTCTGAACTTTCCAAAAGACTCTAGTCTTTAAAATGAAAGATAAATCATACCTTTCTCAAACTACCTCAACTTTTAATTCAAGTCCACTTCAAAACTCATGCATCTCTTTTAAGATTATGGATTACAATTACAGATCAAAAGTATTGGTTTATCAATATTGGTAAAACATTAACTGCAATATACAGCAAAAATGAGAACATTCATTCAGATATCAGTTTGTGGCAGATTTCAATAGATATGCTTTTGCCCTGAAACTGGAGTTTTTGCTGGTTTTTGTTTTTGTTTTTGTTTTTTTTTCTCAAATCAAGTCAATGTGCCTTTCAAAATAGTTAACTCTTTTTTTTTTTTTTTTTTTTTTTAAGATCCCTAATGAATCTGGAAAGTCATGTAGTTGATTGAAGTTTGTTTACTCAATAAGTAACAACTGCTACAGTTTAGCTACTGAAAGTGATATAATTAACAGATTCTGTTAACTCTAAGAGATTCTAGATATGTCAACATCACAACTGTTACTAAATGTGTTGCTGAACCACTTTAAAACTGTACCTTAGGTATTGGTTACTGGCAATAACTGTTTCAAATATAAGAGGTGAAAAATAATTTGTTACCTTATTTAGAAGCAACAGGAATGTTAAATAATTCACACATTCTTTCTGCAAAGCCTCGATCAGAAAAAATATTGTTTGTGTAGGATATAAAGACCTATCTGTGAAATCTAAGTTCCCTGAAGTCACCGGTGAAACTCCAAACACCTGATGTAAAGAGAGCCAGGAGTTCATACCCAGCTTTATAAAGTTTAGACAGATTAGTATGAACTGAAATATTTGATTTCCAATAACAATATGATATCCTTTTTTTAAAATGCAGTAGATAACTATCTACCCTAAACTAAATGTTATAAATTATGCTTGTGCCTCTGACTAGAGAAAAAAGGACATAAGGTACGTTGCCAGCTTCTTGTTATCAGTCATTTGCAAGGTTAGAAAGTAGGTGTGGTCATTTTTAAAGGTAATATGATTGTCCCGGCTCTTTCCAATGGAGAAACGTCATTTATATAAATTTTTAAAAAATTTATATAAATTTGTATAGATTGTTTCCCAGAGATGAATTTTAATGCCAATTATGCCAATAAAGAGAGATATAACTCTCTCCTAAGGTAGGAAACAGTCGACATCTGACATAGTTGGGATGAAAATTTTTCTGGAGGGATATATTTTTCCTTCTCAGTGACAAAGTTATTACCATATACATTAGACACCTGGATAAAGTGGCCCCTAACATTTCAGTGGCTAAAATAAAGTGAGGCGATGCTTGTAACTACAGTTATGATGCTGTGTATGTTACCTACAGGGAAGAAAGTCTGACTGAATTCTTAATATGGGTTTCTCTGTGAGAAATATATCAAGGAGATGCAACAATGAGGAAAAAGAAATGAATGAAGGAACGGTGTCTGTGTATCTATTTCCTAGGAGTTCCTTTAAGCTGATGTTAGACGTATTAACTTATTTTTATAATCAAATACATGCAGGGCAAGCTGTGGGATGGAAAAGAAAATATGTAGGACAAAACCTAATAATAGTATTTTTCCTTTTCTCTCAACATTGCGTATATTACAATTTTTGGTTGCCCATTTCATAATGCAGTAATTGCAATAGCAAGGATGTTCATAATGAGTAAAATATACAATGTAGTGCAGATGGGTCCCTCTATTGACAAAATATGTTTTGCCTCTTACATGAATCTAATATACATCCTGTGTCATTAGAGAATCACCATGAAATCTTATTTCCAGGTAGGTTTTGATATGTGCATTTCTCTTTTGTGATCAGTGAGATAGTCTTAATTCATTATTAATTAAAACAGTGGTTAAAACTGCTAGAGAATATTCAAGCTTTTCTTGAGGTTTATCCTTTTATTCTAAAATCTACATTACAACTAGTAACAAGTGAAATTAATAGCATTTCCATCCTTTCATTAATTGCTTCAAAAGCTGTACCCTTTATAAATTGGGAACAAAGCTATCATCATATTCTGAGGAAAAGAACATAAGTACTTGAACTCTGTCATTCTTATGCCACTCAGGCCAGCATCTTATCTTGGGGAAAGATCCAATCAGCACAGAAAAGGAAGTTTTCTGACTGGCTCAGGGGCAGGACATTAAAATAACACATGCAGGCCACAAGACAGAGTCAAAGATGGGAACAAAGTTGTCTGAAGCAGGGAGAGAAAAAGAGATCAGTTCCTGGGAAATAAAGGTGAAGTAACTGAAAAGAGTAGAAACAATCTGCTAAATAAATGCAAAGAAAAAGGTGGAAAGGGAAGGGACCAACCAAAGATTCTTAGTAGGATCTGTTATTAAAAAGCTTAAACAAAACCTGCAGGAAGGAAGGAAGGAAGGAAGGAAGGAAGGAAGGAAGGAAGGAAGGAAGGAAGGAAGGAAGGAAGGAAGGAGACATAATTAAGAAGTCATTTTGATGACTGAATGGAAACACAAAGAATAAGGATGGGAGTGGAAGTCACTAAAAAAGCAGTTGAAAGAAGGTAGGAGAGAGAGATTATATGAAGAACAAAACATCAAGAATAAGAACAGCTTGAATTAAAAAAATAAATTAGGGACTTCTTGGGGCAATATTGGAATAAATGGCAACTACTAAAAATGGTAGTAGTAGTCAATGCAAGAGACAAGAAAGTATATTTATATGGATGGTAGAGCTTCCCATATTAAGAGGATGCAGTTGGAAGAAAATTAAGATAATAAAATTAGAATTTTGAGAAACAGGCATAACAGTTGAGATAAACATATCTGAAGAAAATCGGGAAACACATCCTGTCTTGCTAAAATATGACTCCCTCCAATATTTGAAGGGAATGCAAATGACAGCAAATACCTGTGAAATCTGCTGCTGGTGACCTCCCTTTAAGTGTTGGTTTAGAGAGCATGTTCTTGGTATTCAATCAGCTCAAGTGGCAGAGTGTGAGACGTTTTTGGTTGTGGTACCAAAGTACACAATTTATAGTAATGATTTTAATTAGCCTCTTAATAAAAAAGGAAGTTATGCATCAAAAATTCATGTTCAGAGATTACTAACGGTCAAAAATCAAGCAGTAAAATGACAAATACAAATTAAGAAAATAATAGAAGGTTGTTCATAAAAAGCATGATTTTAGGTTCACATCTCTATGCGGAGTTTAATCATGCAGGAATTTAATTCTTTTTACTGTGGAGAGAGAATATGCTTGCATTACAGCCAGTGTAATGAAGTGATGAAAGAATTCCTAAAGCTTCTACCAAATTATCTGAAGGTATGTTAAGCTGCATAAGCAAGATTTTTTCAAGAGGAGAAAAACGGTTCTGTGGTTAAGGTGTTTGATTTGTGTGGCAAAACCTGCATACTTTACATATTTTGTTTTCAGCTTGCTGTGTCCTTAAAGCAAATGTTATTTTGGAGCTGGATTTTGGTTTTAGTTTCTCGTTTCTTGTTTTTTTTTTGTTTTGTTTTTAATCAGTGTACACTTGAACACCCTAGAGTCTCATTTACACCAATAGTAAGTATTCCCAGTTGCAATTTAAGTCATTTGATCTGTGCTAGAAACACAAAATCCTTTAGGAAGCCTATTTCCCTTTAAAATCATGACTTCCATGAATCAAGTTTGATTCAAATATCAGTGCATCTTTTCAGTCTCCATCAAAGTTCCTCAATTAAGACAACTTTTTTCTCTCTCTGGAGTGTATGGAGATAAATTAATTCTTGAATCATTCAGATTCTAAAGGCATAATCACTATAGGAAAATCCACAACAATGATACTTAAATATGAAAAATCTATCTTTGAAACTAAGTTTGAATATTTTGCTGTAAATACATTACTATATTTAATAATGAAGAGAAAAAATACTGAATTTCTGTCCATTTGAAAACTATTATCCATTCACAGTATGAAGTGTCTGAGACAAAAAATAATTTAATATAATAATTATAACAGCTGTATTATCTTGCTCAAAAAGAATAAAATTATGATTTAGCATGTAGGTTTGTCTACTTAGGGTTCAGGTTTTCCATCTCAATACTGCTTTTTTATTATGATTTGTTTTTTAAATGTGTCTAACTCTGCTTTCCCTTTGGTAAGCTTTCCAGCAAATGCAGATGAAAAGCAGGTTTTTTCCCTATTACTTTTAAATTGCAAGAGTTGTTGCATATATCTTCCTTACTACCTAAAGTCCTTGTACTCAAGTTGTCCCAAAATATTACCTTTCCTTATTTTCTGATTGAGAAAGACTTGAAGTTAGTATTGCTATGACCAGAAATTTTATAAGTTTTAAGCTTGAGAGAATGGCAAAATCTAATTTAATATTGTAATTATTTTTGTTTTAAGTCCTGGAGATAATCCAGAAATTGATTATCCTTGTTTGGCTCTTTTTTTTTTATTTCTAATTGTTGTTTTCAATTAAAGAGGTAAATTTTGATTTTTTTTTTTTTTTTTTTATTTAAAGAAAGAAAACTTCAAGTAAATACAGGAAATATGTAGAATTACCTTTCTGTGAAAAGGGTATTTTCCAAACTAGACAGAATTTTGCTACTAGAAGAAAGTTGCATTTTTCCTAGGTGTAATATGCAATCCATATTTAAATAATAGCAGCAACAATATCCCTTCATGTGTGTACAGTAGGCATGAATACTACATCAATTTTTCTCTGTACTTGGCAAAAGCTTCTCACTAACACAGCTGATAGCACTTTTATGTTAACAATAATGCAATTCTTAAAGAGTATCTGTTGTTTAGTTTCATTTTACATTTGGTTGTTTTTATGTAAGTTGCATTCCCTAAGAAAGTAATAAATTTTATGTGGTAATGTAACAGCTTATGCAAACACAGCATTTTGCATTCAGATCTATCATACAAAAGCTGTGAATATTTATATTGGTGTTAATTAGGTCTGTGACGGTATTAATTTAGATAAGGAAAACTGACCAAATCCCAAAGTGCTATGGGATTTTTAACATATGTCTGAAAAAAATAATCAGAGACTTGCAAATGAAACTGTGGTGTAAGGTCTCACTCTAAAGATAGCACCTTCATGACGTCCAGCCACTGAACCTCATTACCAGTCATCTGCAATATCATCATGGCTATCTGCTAATACAGTGTGGAACAAAACCCTATTGCTCAGAGAGATGAAGATTAACTACCAAGTCAAACTGACACCTCAAACAAGGAGATAGCTGGCACAACCTCACCATGAAGTGCATTAGAGGGGTAAATGACCTCATTATTCAACAGATTAAGTCTGATGGAGAGGGTTGTTCAGAGTATAAGTCTCCTCAATTAAAAATTTACAGTTCAAACTTCCAATAGGAAATTGCAATACCAAAGATGTTAATGCACCTCCCAATAATGAAATTAGACATATTATATTGCATATCAGATCCAGAAAATTGTGAAGGTTTAGGAGATAATCAGCTCAGGTACATATTCAATCATTTATAAAAGCCAACCTGGTTTTCAGAAACATTTAGCTTTTCTATTGCAACTGTGGTGTCCAACTTCCATTCCTGTAAATTTCCTTCATCCTTTCTAAGTGTAGAAATCTTCCAGTGTAAATGAGTTTCTGTGGATTTTACATATATTTTCATATATATTGATGCCTAAGTGTATGGGAGCCAACAAAACACTGAGCAAGGATGATCCCATATTCCAGTCAGTGAGTTGTACTGTAGCAAGATTTATACACAGATTATCTTCATAAAGCTTCTGTCTGACCAACACTGATAAACTGTATCCCTTTCTGTAGAGTATATAATTCCTGAGTGGTCTGGATAGCATCTTGTTTCAATTAGTTCTGGGTTTTTTTGTTTTTTCAAATCCTTGGCATAGATGTGCAGCCATGATATGGAACTTTGGTCTTTCCTTACAGTTTTGGCACGGGCTTCAGATGCACTATCTACACTGCTGTGGTAGAAAGGCAGGAGGTGAGCTCAGATGCTGGACTCTTTCCCACTTGGAGCACTCTGTTCAATTATTAATCTACTCTCAAGAGAGGCAGGGGGCTAGTCCTTTGGCAGTGTGTATATGAGCCAGTTCATGGCACTTGGCTTTGAGGTGTTGTTAGTCTCAAAGACCCCTTTATTTATCAGGAGCAATGTAGCTGTCAGCACAGCAGCTGGCTTTTCAGGTTATCAGATTCTGTTTGCATTGACTTTAACATTACCTATTCCTCTTTTTCTGTTCATACCAATGTCTGGCAGGGGGCATGGCCTCCTCTTCTCAGAGATTTTTTGGAAATGATGCACTGCGGAAGGAGAAACGACAGCTGAGTCATGGTGTTTCAAGTCTGAAAGGATTTCTGGCTTTCTTTTTTCTCTATTGTTAAAGGAAAAGTTAGACAAAAAGCAACTCAGAGAGACTACCCATATTCCTGTGATTCATTTACGTAATTGTAACAGAATACACCTGTTTTCATACTGTATATCTAGAATTAGAGTGTAGGGATAAAAATTACTAAACTACGGAAAAGATATTAGATCAACTCTCTTTTTTCCTTATGAACAGGCATAAATCAATAAACTTAATCTTAAATCAGTGGAGTATATTATCCTTATAGTATCATCAGTATAAGCCTGGAAATTACTTCAGTAGATCTAAATGCTAGAAGGGGGTCAACTCTGTTTCAGCCATTAGAGATCTAAATTCATCATCAGTGCTTTAATGTATGAGTCCCAATAATACAGGTGGCACTCCAGAGAAAGACATTAGTTTTTGCAAAGTTTAGTAACATATTTTCCTGTGTTCTATACAGTTTTTGAGTTTGGTTGGTTTGTTGTGTTTTGCTGGGGTTTTTTTAGTTTTTTTTTCTTTTTTTTTTTTTTTGTTTGTTTGTTTTTTGGGTTTTTTTGTTTTTGTTTTTTTGTTTTTTTTGTTTTTGTTCTTTTTTTTTTTTTGTTTTGTTTTGTTTTTTTTGGGTTTTTTTTTTGGTTTTTTTTGGTTTTTTTTTTTGGTTTTTTGCAATAAAAGGACCAATGTGGTGCAGTTGACATGCTGGAAGGAAGGAATGCTATCCATAGGGATCTTCACATCATTGAGAGGGGAGCCTATGTGAACTTCATGAGGTTCAGTAAGGCCAAGTTCAAGATCATCTCTTCTCTTTTGTGACTAAAATGTCAGGACCTGAGGGAACAGCATGAAGCTATTTAGGGTAGGTTAGGGAGGTTTAGATTGGGTATTAGTGGTCGGGCACTGGAACAGGCTCCCCTGAGAAGTGGCCATGGCACAAGCCTGACAGAGTTCAGGAAGTATTTGCATAATGCTCTCAGGCACAGGGTGAGATTCTTATACCAACCTTCCCATACCTAAAGGGGCCAGCAGGAGAGCTGGGAGGGACTTTTGACAAGCCATGCAATGATAGTGCAAGTAAGAATATCTGCAAGTTGAAGAAGGGTAGGTTTAGATTAGATATGAGGAAGAAAATCTTTACTCAGAGGGTGGTGTGGCACTGGAAAAGGTTTCTCAGAGAAACACTGGATGCCCTGTCCCTGGAGGTAGTTGAGTCCAGTTTGGATGGGGCTTAGAGCAACCTGGTCTAGAGGAAGATGTCCCTGCCCAAGGCAGGGGGATGGAGCTATGTGATCTTTAAAGTCCCTTCCAATGAAAACCATTCTGTGATTTTATGAATAAAGTTCTCTGGTAAATTTTAGCCTTTTCATTTTTAGCCTGGCATTCTCAAATGATATTCAAAGAAAATGTTTTCAAAAAAATTCAATAATATTCAGCTGACTGCAGGTATTATATATATTTGATTAAATGGGAAGAAACCCTCACTTTTTTATCTCAATCTTTATGGTTAAATTGATGATGAATGTGTGGGGTTGAAAGTGAAACAGATTTTAAAAGATATAGAGATGTTACCAAACAGCTTTATTCTTCACAGAATATATGTATTGACAGTTATAGTACATAAAATCTAAACCAGAAAGAAAATCCAAATAATTGGACAAGTATTAGAACTTTGTATTTAGCAAACAGCAAGGAAAAGATCCTTGTGCTACTTGCATGCAGATGGATTAGGAGTAATTACATAAAAAGTGTGGTTTCTGAGCAGCATAAAAACCCAGCATAGGTAGTTATACTTTATAACTGACTGCATGCAGCAATTTATATTTAAATAAAATCTTCATCCTCCTAGGAGAGCAGTTTCCAGGTCAATCTTGGTTACCACAGTTCTCCTTTTATTTTTTTAGAGGAACAAGACTCCTGATGTTAACTGCACTAGAGATAAGCAGTCAGGAGCCAAGTGGAAGAATATGCCACACAACCACAATGCTCATCAGTGTGGAAACTAGCCCTCAGGTAGGAGCTCAGGGAATTGCAAGATACCATTCTTTCCTTTTTCCCTTTAGCACAGAAGAAGCCAAACCCTTTGGAATACCCAGCCATCCCTCATCTTCAGGCAGTCTGGGGAAAGAGAGATCTTACTGCTAGCTGTGTCAGTGAGGTTTTAACTTAAATAAAAGTGCATTACTTTTAATCATCCCCTTACATCAGCCTCCTAAGCACTCTGGATGAATCCAGGCCTTTTGCAGATAATAATGAAAGGTGAATTGCTAATAGCTCTGATGTTATAATTTATCCACTTGGAATAAACTAAATTTGTTTTATAATTAAAATCATTTGTACTATGTCTTTATTGTTCCCCAATATTTTAATCAGCCCTTTATTGTGTATCCATTCAAGATTCAAATAATTACATAGGAAACTAAAGGGACTATTAATATTTATAGCACACCTAGACACATTATTCTGGAGGTCAAAAGAACACAGCATTTGGCATAACACTGCAATTGAGATGTGCTACTGAGCACCTAGGAGTGCTTGACTGCTATAACAAATTATACAGTCACTCTTCTACACAATTTTTGTTGCTATTATCAGTTAAATTCTCAAAGCAATAATGCTAAAGCACACACCTGGAAACAGTAAATCGAAACATTTTCCTCCTCAAAGGAATAGGAAAATACTGTAACTAAGTTGTTAAATTAATTTTTTTTTTTTTTTTGGTTTTTTTTTTTTTTTTGTTTGTTTCTTGCCAGTAACATTCTTTTTACATGTTGAAAATGGACAATGAAAATACAGATTGTCCACTTTAAAGAGGATTGCAGGCCCTGGTAGCACATACAGGCAATACATACTCAATCTTTAAAGTCTTTTACACAAAATCCTGGTGTTACTAGATCTGTTCTCTGTGTTCTTCAAGTCAGTAGAGCCTCCATAGGATTTTTATAAAGCCCAAGCTTTATTTTTGGTATGTTATATTACACAATTACAGTTTTCCTTATTATGATGCTTTGATTGCTTACAAATATTAACAAAAAGTCTTCCAATTATGGCATATATATATATATATATATTTAGTATATTAAGATTTAAATAAATAAATAATCTACCCACTTAGTTCCTCTCACAACCATTTGCAATTAATGGATCATTCCTATCAAGGGTTTGGCTTAAGTGGTCAGGGGCAAGCTTAAGAGACCTGAAATCTCCAGAGGAGATAGTTTTCTAATTCAGGTATGCAAATGAGGTACTTGAAGTTAGATAGTGTGAAAAATTACACTATGTATTAAAAAAACAAACTTTCTGACAGACAGACTTTATACCATAAGGCACAGTTCCTTTCGAGAAAGAATTTCTGTAATGTTTAACAGTCACAGAAAACTCTTAGTATTACTTTACATATAGAACAGCTGCTACACCCACACACATACAAAAAAAAAGTATTAAAGAGCTTTGTCAGTTAGAAAATGTAAATACTTCAGTTAAAAAAAGTTCAGCACACTTACTTTTCTTTCTATAAACATTTCAGCTAATTGCTCACAGCTTTAAAAGCCTCATTTTATCCCCAAAGCATCCTAGAGTAAGAAGCCTTTATCTAGGTTTAGTAGTTGTGGCAGAATGCCATTTGCACTAAGTGATCAGTAAAAAGATGTCAGCTGCATCTGATGTCATAAAACATGAAATGTCTAGAAACTGCCAATCTATTTGGGTTTAGTGCAGAATCTCCCTTTGAATGAGTAAATAAATAGTTCTATTTGTTTCAAGTAAAAGCATGTACTTAATTTGTGTCAAAATGTTCCCCTGAAAAGGTTGCTAACTAATCCACAAAGGAATGACCTGTCAGGATAAAAAACTGAGTATATGGGAAAAAATAGCAGATTGTGCATGTCAAAACTGCTGGCCTGTATTTTGATATGGTTTAGCAGCTATCTAAAAATCCCTTTGGATTAGACTCTCAGTGACAAATTTCCAGATAATGGGGCATCATAACATTCACAAAATTCATTAAGACACAGGATTTCTATTAATAAACACAGTTAGGATGGTGTCTTCAATATCTCTGTAGTACGATTCATTTAGAGTTTTTGGAGACAATGAAGAGATTTCCCCAGCCCATAATAATCTATGTATATAACTAACTAACAAATGAAGAACTTTCTTCCATTTCCAAGTAAAAAGCTCAGTTCTGGGTGAAAGAAATCTGGTGGGGAAAGGCAGTCTGAATAAGCTTCACACTCTTTAAGATCTGGACTGGTAAGTGAGGCCAAACATCTGAAACTGCAAAAGACTGTTTTTAAACTAGTAGAAACATTCAATTCCTGGATTTCTTATTTATTAAATCAGTAAAGGATGTCAAGACTCTCAAGGTATTCTCCTCTGGTTCCCTCAGGGTGAAGAACTCAAGAGGTTCTCTAGGCATACTAAATTTGAAGATTGAAAGCCCCTATTTTATCCTGTTAAAGTGAGAGATTCATGATTCCAATCACATGCATTTACATAGCTAACATCATTGGCAGATCTAAAGAAAAAAAACAATATATTTCCTCAACACTGTATCTTAAAAAGGCCTCACTACTCAGAATGCTTCATCATCAATTCTGTTCTATGTGTGAGAAAGTCCTGATTGGCTGTTTACTAGCCATGAGTTTTTGAAGAAGTATGGGGATTTTTTTCAATAAAAATAGTCAGAACAACACGGACATTCATATTGCAAGGTTGCTGTAAAATGAATAAAGTTCATATCAAACAGGCCTTTGTAAAACAATTTCTGAACATATTGGGAGTAGGAGGGATTTAAAGAAAAGTGGAATGAAAAGGAAATACTGAAGCCAGCTGAAATGCTTCAGTTTTTCAGAACTTAACCAGTAAAATAGCCTATATTTTTAATAAAGCTGCAGAAAATTTACAATTGAAAAATGTATTATTAGGTTTTTCTAGAGTTCATTTGTTTAGTTTTCAACTATAAGATTATCCCCAGTCATAACGTTGTCAAATCGGAAGCATATGATTATTTTCACTCAATCCAGTGAAATAGGAAATATTCCAAGACATAATCAGAAAGAAAGGTGTTTGTTGATATACAGGACTATTTCTATTTACAGGTAATACACTAATGACTTTGTAATGTTTCTAGTATCATTCAATCATATATAGTGAAGGCTGGATTTTGACTGGTCTATTTTTATTTTTTTTTAGCAGAAATATAGGGAAGTTATTTAGTATCAGCAAATTTGTACAAATTGTAATCACCTGCAAATGAACATCAAAATTAACTGCAGATGTTGCACACAATTATAAGAATGTTCCCCACACTTGTTTATGTAAGCAATAGTGGCAATTAAGGCAACTTGCAAGAAACAATATCTGAGTCTGATTTCTAGTGAGAGAAGGAAATATTGTGGGTAATGCATTGATCTTGGACCCAAAGGATTCCTAGCTTTTTGACAGCTTCACCACAAATATCTTGTCTGACCCTGGAAAAGCTTATTAGGTTCAAATCCACAAAGAAATGCAGTCATTCGGTTGTGGAAATAAGAAAAATAAATTTGAAAAATAAATTCGAAAAATAAATTCAAAATATAAATCCTTAGAAACTATTAAGTTAACCATAAATATTTCCCAATATCTAAGTCCTGCTTCTGAATACATCTAGAACTTTTTTCCCTATTGTAGGTCTCAGCAGCTCAGCCTTCGTTTTATTTTATCTACCTGATCAAGATTCATGGAGTAGCTATGGGTTAAGCTGACTGTTCTAAAAATCAGTAGACAGTACAGCATCTAAAATCTTTGGTGAATTCAGCCTTTAATTTCTCAGTCCCACACTACCTCAGCAGCAAAGCAGAATTATGTGTTATATTTTTCTGTGTTTGAATATAGACCACATAGTAAATTTTTCGAGATTGCTCATTAGATGCATTCATTCACCTGGGGTTCTACCTCTAACTCAGTTATGCCTCACTTTCTCTTATCAGATTGTTTCTTCTGTACAAACATTTAAACATCAGTTTGGGACAGAAAGAAGGCTCAAAATCGCATTTCTTTAGATCTACACATGGTGAATGTGGATATGGTAACTTATGTGATCTTTCTGGACAAGGTATTGAAGGCAATCTATATTTTTAAAACACTACAAAAGCTTCCATAAGAAAAAGAATTCTAAATGGGTATGGCAGTAGGGCATGGGCAGTTGTGAATCTAACCATAAAATGAAGTAAAACCTTGTTTGTTTTAATATTTTTGGTTGTTGTGTTTTGCTTTGTTTTTTTCCTTTTTTAAAAATCAATAGAAAAAATATACAGATTTTAAAGGCTTAATTAATGTCTGTATAGATTGCTAAATGTTGGAGTTATGTTAGATCTAACATAATCCAGGGATTTTTTGAATTTACCTCATAAAATATCCTGTGCACTGAATTTTATTGTCTAATAGATTAAAATGTTTTAATCCATGATTTTGATTAGAATCAAAATCTGGGCATAATAGCAGCAAATCAAGTATCTACTATATCTGATTAAAAAGCTGTGAAAACTGTGGGATTATTTTCCTGAGACATGACTCTCCTTTGAGAAAATGGTTTTAAACCAACAGACAACTAAAACTTTTTCAGGCAGTAAGTTGGTGAGGTTTTTCTTATCATTTGCTGTGTGCATTCCCATTAATTATTAGAATATTAGCTAGCATGAACATAACTAAATATTCAAATGTGGAGGGCATGTTTGGATAACATCGTGGAATTTTAAATAAACTTGATATAGTGAAGTTTCCTGTAGTTAAAGTTAACAGGACTTTAATACAGGTTTCAAGCAAAAGCAGCCATGCTGCAGATCTGTATCATCCTGATCATTGCTTTTTCATTTACATACACAGATTACATTTGCATATCTTGAGGACTTATACATTTTAACTAAATTTGATTCCACGGGAGTGTTTATATCAAGGGAACATGAACATTTTAAATTCCAACTTAGCTCTAAATTATTGATTTTAGGAGTACTGTGAAGATTTTGTGCATTACTCAACTTTATGTAAAATGGCCAACTAATGACAATGTTTAATTCCGAACTCTGTGTTCCATTAGATTTATAGATCTCTCTCAGTTCTGAGCTAGAAGCACAGATATGACTTTGTAAAAAATTTATGCAACATAACATTTTATCATTTTGTTAATTTCTTCAAGATAATATAGACATGTCTACATGGGCTGCAGTACTTCAAAGTCTGAGACTATTTTTGGTTTAGTAATTTTAGACGGCATTATGCTTTTATGAAATATATTTGTAACCTGAAATCCAAAAATGACAGACATGGCCTCATCAGTCAATTTAAACATAATATCAAAATGGTTTTTCTGAAATTACTTCTCTGCAATATTAAATCACAAAAATGTTAACAGTAACATTCATTCTTCCCTTTGTGATTCCGTTGGACTGCCTAATTTGCAAAGAATCACACAATCTGGATTTGCCTTTGAAAAAAGATGCAAGACCCAGATTGCTGCTTTTTGTAGTAAGAAAGAAGATACATATAATCTTTCTTACTGGAAGAATAAATGGTACCATCAAGTTCTCACTGATGTGAACTGAGACTGATTATGCATAGGATATAAAAAGAAGACTTGATGGGAAATGGAATTTCAGGAAATTACACTATTTCTTCAAGAAAGGGGGGAAATGGACTAAAATGTGTGAGGACTGACATGTACCACATGTACTAGTAGGAACATTTCAGGAATTTTTATACTTAGACATGGAGAGATTACTATTCTCAAATAATAGATTTTGCTTACATAGCCTAGTAACATTTTAGCATTCATGCTAACTTTAACAAACATGAAATTTTAACCTAGGAAGTAGTCAGAAGAAAGAAGTCCCACAAATTCTGATATACACGGAAAAATGAAAAAGAGATATATATGAATAGACAAAACCAAAAACATAAGGATTTTAAAACAAAAACAAAACTAGGAGGTAAACAATAGGCATGGTATTTCAGAAAATGGCTTGCAGTTGTTCTGATTGAAGACTATGTTAAAAGCAAACCCAAACAACTAAAATGCCTAACTAATAATTCAAGCAGGTTGGGCAATCAATTAAAATAATAAAGATTTCAATTTCAGGACAGAAAGAAAGGGAGGAAAATGTTAGAAATCAAAAAACACCCAAACATAGTTAATGACTAATTTTTTTTTTCCTTCCACAGTTGTGAAAAAAAAATCCCTCAATGCAGAAGTCATTCTGGAGGGATATGTTTAGGCCATACTACAGGGACCTTCCACTAGTCCCAACATCCTGAAATGGATTGAAGTAGTAACCTCAGAAAGAAAGAAAAGAAAGAAAGAAAGAAAGAAAGAAAGAAAGAAAGAAAGAAAGAAAGAAAGAAAGAAAGAAAGAAAGAAAGATGAATGTGAGATACTTTAATTTTATAACATCCATATGAAAAAAATGCCCCCATAGGTATCAGCAGATCTTAAATATGTTTGAATGCATCAGCTGACAAATTTATGTAAAACATCCTCTATGAAGTAACAAAGGTGTCCGACTGCTACTTTAGAATTACTTTAAGTAAGCAAAAGAGAGAAGAAATACAGGGGCTGGTTGTAAAAAATTTGCTTATACTGAGTAATAATGAGCTAATTCAGTTCACTTTAAATTGCAGCACAAATGAAAATGAATATATGACTGAATTCTGGGGGTTTAGAATAGTAAATTTCAGGAAACTAAAAAATTAGTTATATAAGGCTTACTGAACCAGATAATTCAAGGATTTCAACCTAGTGGCAGCATGGAATTAAGTCAAAGGTGCAAACACTATATAGAGTTTGTATTGCAAGCAAGGGCAAAAACAAAATCTTAGCAGGAAAGAGCTACAGACTTCTCTGGAGGAAGAAACACCTCACATAGGATATGAAGAGTGAACAGAGAACTTAAAAGGAGTAAGAAGAGGGATTGATCAGCAAGGAGAGCTCTGTATCAGAGGTCAAAAAGGGCAAAAATAAAACAAGAATGGACAAAAGCCAAGTGGAGTTGAAACTTGGAAAGAAAATTAAAACAAGTAGTGAGAGTTCTTCAGTCATATCAATAAATAAGGACAGGAAAAGAGAAAACTAAGATACACATAAAAATGTTGATAGAGGAACTAATACAAATAAGGCAGCAGAACCAAATACTCTAAAACACTGGTAAGATATATAATAGAAATCTCTGATCAGTAAGAATGAAAGTAATGTAAATTAGTATATGCCAGGCAGAAACAAAACTTGAAATGCTTATACAAACTTGATGAGGTATGCTATAATCTATGAACCACAAATATGAAACACATATGTAGATAAAAGTGAAAAATGAGAGATAAGATTTCAGCTTGCCAAAACCTTTTTACTTTTAAAAGGCTTTTATAGTGCAGAAAATTATCAAGAAAATTAACAGTGAGAAACATGAAAATGATGAAATAATAACTTGCAAATCATAAGAAGTATGCAGGAAGTCACTGGAAAAATGCAATATTATATCAAAACAGCATTTTTCCAGACTTCAAGGTTCTCATATTCTGGAAAAATTACAGTTTCCTAATTTGAATATTTTTTTAGTTTTATCTTAAGACCTATTGATCTACACAATTTTGTGTTTTGAAAAAACATTTTACTGTGACAACTAGGTTTACAACATTTTATGGTTTGTGATTTCATTATAAAGCAAAGCTAGATTTTTCAGCCATGTATTTCCTTTCTATGAAGGAATATTGTGCAGAATAAGAAGTACTTCACGTAAGTGGGGCAGTATGTTTGATCTTGGATTCTGAGAACTGACCTCACTCTTAATGGTGTTTAAGACAAGTCATAATGACACTCTGGGATGGGTTATTGGTGTACAGGATGACTCTTCCTGGGACCAAGCTCTTGGTTTACAGTTAGATGTTGGGAAATAAACCCACCTGAGAGAAAAATGTATTTTTATAAATCCTGAAGGGTTAGAAGGGTTAGAACATCATCACTATTTGTAACAACTCTTGCTGAGTTGTTTTTTCCTCCTTTAGTGGCTCATGGGAAGCATTTGAAAAGTACTTGTACTTTTTTGCAGAAGTTTTCAGAGAAGGATTTTTATTTTATATTTGAGTTCCAGGATAAAAAACTTCAGGAGTTCCATAAGTTCCTTCTGATGAATCATGTTAGAGAACTCCCTGTTAGACTCATTTATGTAGTCTCTGCTGACTAGGCTTACTACAATTTTGTTTGGTTTTTTTTTGCTTTTTGGTTTAATAAGTATTTGGTTGCACTCACCTAACATTGTATAAATTTTCTCTCCAAGGAATAGAAAGGCAGACTTCTCTTTCTGTCTATAGTATTGTTTGTTTGGGGTTTAAAAAAAATATTTTTAAGCAGTCACTGTTAATGTTTGGAGCAGTGTCAATGCTCACAGTTCATTCACTAGGGAACATCCAACCTGATTTTCACTGCTGTTATTTCCTTTTATATTTTCATGGAAAGCTGCTCTAAATATTTGGGAAGGACTATGAAGGAAAAATTAAGAAAGGATATGGAAGAAAACACGTATCTGTGACAAATCAACAGGAAGAAAAGATAAAATGAGGGAAAAACAGAGCCTGAACTATCTCCACTTGGAGAGGACTACCAGTTCACAAAGGCCTAAACTCAACATTTTTTGTCAACATTTTGTGCTGACTGCCAAGGCCACTCTGCTGCAGCTCTCAGCTGGAAGGCTGTGCATCCTACTGAGCTATAAAGAAGTAAGCTGGAGTATATCCAGGCAAATGTATGTACCTTACCAAGCAGGACCATCAACCAGAGCTAGGCAATACCTCTGCATGGTGCCTTATTTCTTGTATGTTATCTGCAGCAGCTACTTTCCCTCACCATTCCTCTTTTCCCACAAGTGATAAAGAAATAAATCCTCTCAGAAGATTTTGCTCATTAGAGCAGGAATATAATTTTTCCCAGAAGTGTATGTATCTGGTAAATCCTAATTGATTGGACAGGCTGTACAGATAATAGGCAGATGGATAAAATTTACAGAAACCCTGAATATTTTTATGTTCGTTTCAGAGACTGATTCTGTGAAAATGGAATATCAAAGCCCCAGATGAAAACCCTTTATTTAAAGAAAAATTCCTTACAAGAGGATTTTACCATGCCCCATGCACAACTGGGACTGTGATTCTATCTTGAGCAACAAATTTAAGAATTATGTCCAGATTCAGTGTATTAGCTGGACAACTGGAAAGATGAGAGCCTGTTTTGAGTCTGGGTATCTTTGAAAAGACCTTGTTTGAATTTATACCTTGGACTGGAAAGAGGGAAGACTGAGTTGGGGGCCTGACATTTTTTAGTGACATTTAAAATACAAACCTTTGATTCATTTGTTTGAGCCATGGATCAAAGCTATTTATGGAAGCAAAAATGACACTCTGTTCTTCTAGTAGGAGAACTAGTGGATGACTGCTTTGACCTATTCTCCAGGTGTCCACAGAGTAAATAACAATGATTTTTCCATCTGAACAGAAACACAGAATACACTGTTCATTCATCACTGTGTCTAAATGCATGCAGACACCTGCTTGCTATACACCTTCTCCTCAGTATTAGCAGCATTCTGTTATTACACAGGTATGATAACATTCTCCCCTAATTCATTTTGCAGGCAGCAATCAATTTTAATTTCTTTCTCTTTCTAGACCGATGTGAACCCCCCTAATGTTTGCAGTATATATAAACTAGACCATAAATAAGCATGGGTCTCTTTTGAAGTTTTAGATGGTCTCATGTATGTCCATCTACAGTTTTATGTCAATGTTGCCCTATACTTTCAGCCACTTCTCTTTTGTCGAAGTTAATCTCAGCTCTCTAGTAAAATGTCAGACCTGAACCCCAGTTCCCATTGAGAGTAATTCTATTCAGTCCTATCATTCCCTCAGAAGACCATATTTCCAAATATTTTGTATATATTAAAAGAACATTTGAAGCAAACAGCTGTAAAGTAACTAGTTACAATTTATGTACAATTAATTCTTTGTTTATTCACATATAACAGCATTCTTCTTGTGATTTTTGGCATATTTCTTTCTATCTTCAAACTTTTCAGCTTTCACATACCAAGCAAACTACTGGATCTGGACAATGTGTAGTTTTTCATTTAATGGTATATTTTTTTTTTTGTCCAAAATGTAGAGAGAACTACAGAGCTGAAACAAGTAACCCAGCATCTTTTCATTGTCCTTAAAAGGGTCAGGGATGCATGTATTGGGACTGGGGAAAGTGCTGTAAAAATGGAAGATTAATCAATGTCCTAAATGGCCATTAATACCATCACCATATCAGTTTAAGCTGATAGACTCTTCACATTTCTTTACAAATACACTCAGTATATCTTAATCAGATACAGGCAGATATAAATGAACAAATGCAGCTCAGTATACTTTAGAATACTTTTTAAACTTGGAAACACAATGGATGGGGAAAATCTTTGCCATACAATATACACCCAGCTGGATCCCGAAAAGGAAAAATGTTAGTCTACTCAGCCTTCTATAAAAGTTAAATTCTTGTCTAAGATCATTTAAATAGTCATATAAATAAAATAATTTCCCATATTCCTTGTTAATCTCTTATTTTTCATCAACACTTGCAGAAAATAGGGATTTAGTTGTAAACTGTTTAAAACATCCTAGATATTCCTCAAACATTAATAAATTACCAGAGAGTTAACCAATGGCATTTTAGCTAACTGTAATTCTTTACTAACTTAATCATAAAATGTTTTAAAGACTTGTTAGAGTTATTCAATGAACTCTATTAATAAAGTACTAATAACTTAGCACAGTCAGTAGAAAATAGAAGGCATTATTAACAGAGTAAAAAGAAACAAGAAGCATCAATTAAATTTCCTTATCATGCTTCAGGCTTTAATTTTCTGATTACAGTATTGATGTATTTTTTTATTTCTAAAGTTAATGTCTGAGGAACAGTTTCTTCTAGAAAAGACTAAATTTTATGAATTTTGGTGAACTACTGTGTACTTGGTTTTATTCTAGGGACATATTCATTACTTGAAGAGGTAATTTCTTGCTCATTCATGTAATTGTAACTATCATGCATATACGTACACATTTTTATATAAAACAAAAAGCCAGGCAGGATGCTTACATAATGCTCATATACCATAAATCACATTGATCATGAACTTTTTTTAAAGTGAGTGACCTTTAATCATTGCTCAAGAAGACCATAGGCTGAATATAAAACTTTTGACTTAATTGCGTGGTTATGAAGCTAGTTAAATACATTTAACAGAACCCATAATGAGCTTTTTGGGTTTTTTTTTTTGTTAAAAAACCTACGCCTTAAGAGGTCTATGTTATTCTAAAGCAGCCCCTGAAGGTCAGATACAACTCTAAAATACCTCAGGCAACAGCACCATGCCTTCAGCAACTACTCACTGTAAAGTAAATGGAACTCAGGTACCTGTGGCTGCAGCTCATTTGCCCACACATCAGTGTCTAATGCCATCTGGGATGCTTGTCCTTACAAATTGCACCTGTTTTCCAGCTGTGTATCACGCTGGTTTTTCCACTGGGATGTCTCCACTACTCTCAAGCATCTGAAATGCTGACAGGCATCTAAATGTATGTGTAACATGTTTTATCTTCATCCTGAATCTCACCCAGACTGACTCATTGAGCTGTCTATGCTGCAAAAATTAACATAATTTATTCCTTTACATCTTAGAGGAAACCATTTATTTTGAAGGAAAGAGTTGTGGGTTTCACAGAGGAGAGGAGACTTCGTGGGTATTACAGTTTAAATGAATTAATTTTTTCCTCTCTTATATTACCTTCCCCATTGCAGAGGGGATGCCTGCTTTGTTTTGTCAATCTTGGACAATTTCATTAGGTGAGAAGCAGCCACTGCTTCTTCTGTAATGTGTCAAGTAAAATGTACATATTTTTAATATAAAAAAACTCCTAATTTCCCGTTAAGGCAGTCCAACAGTGCAACAGCAGGAAAAGAATTGTTTTTTATCTTTCCTTAAACAAAAAAAAACATAAAGCAAGGCAGAAAGTATATGCTTGAACTTATTTAGTGTTTTATGAAAACCAGCCAATGGAGCTGAGCAGAAATATTTAAATACCTCATCTAAATTTTAAAAGTCTTAAGCATAATGAATATAAATTACATTCCCGACATTTTTCAGGTTTCTTCCTTTTTCATCTTTTCATCAGCCAGAAGAGTAAGTGTTTTCCTGATAATTAATCCATGTAACTACTTGAAATTTGTCTTACTCCTAAGAGGCCAGATGAGTCTTTTTCTCAGTAGACAGACAACTTTCTGAGCCGTTTACTAAGTGAATGACAGTTTCACTACCTGTTACACAGAAAGTACAGTTCTGTTAACCTTTCACTCTGATAGCCTGCTATTATCTAAAGTCATTTATCTACAAATGTATCAGGACAGAGCATTTCCTCAGTAATATAGCTCATTGCCACAATCAAGAATAAAACAGGCTTCCTGACAGAGGATATTGAGCATCTTGCCTTCATCAAAATAAAACATTACCAGCTCTTGCCTGTCCCTGACAAAAAAAAAAAAAAAAAAAAAAAAAAAAAAAATTAAAAGCAACAACAACAAAAAAACCCCTTTCACTTAATAGCTAATTAGTAAGCTTTCCCCTGTGGCCTTACTATTATATAATAGTCTCTACACAATTGATGACTTATTAAACAATTCCCTGATTTCCTTCACAACAGTAAATTGAATTTTTTTTTTTTTTTGTTTTGGAGTGTTATTCCAGTGTTAGTGATCCAGCTCACCTCTAGGCAATGTGATAGAAGTGAATAATCTGTTTTTGTCATTATTGGTTCTGCTTCCACTAATCGTACATTTTTGGTTTTTAGGGTTTTTTGTGCGTTTTTTTTGTTAGTTTTTTTTTGTTGTTGTTGTTGTTTGTTTTTCTATTGTTGTTGTTGTTGCTTTTGTTTTGGTTTTTTTATTTAGAGATTGAAAAGTTGAAAAACCCTCATCCTTTCCTAAGGAAATGATTATTTATGTTCCCCTCCTTGCTAAAATCGAGCTCCAACTTTCATTTTTGTTATTAGCTTACATATGTTTAGAAAATACATAATTTTGCAAGTATTATTCTCCTACAAAGACAACTTATCAATTCATTTGAGTTTTCCTTGTACAGATTTATTTTGGGCTTTCTTCATTGGTTTGGATCAATTAATTTCAATTTTATAAGACCTTCTTTCTCCACACAACAGAAATACTACCTGCTAACAAGACAATTTAAATGGTATGGCAGAATTTCTTCATGTAATATATTTCTATATCTGATTATCTTATGCCTAAAGTGGAGTTGTGAAGTTATGATGGTCCAATGTTGTTTTTTTTTTCAATTGAAGCCTTTAAACAAATTTCAGCCAACATTTTCCAACCTGCTGCCTGAGACAGAATCAAAGTGATTTTATTATCCAAAACCCTACCATGTACCCTGATGATTGCAGATAAAGTTAACAGGCACATAATGCTCAGTGGAAGTTCCTCAAACAGAAAGTTGACAGCTCTTTCCATATTGCTGAAACAAATTACAAATCCAACTAGTACCTCTGATTATTGTGGTTTTGAACATTTTGAATGATGACCAAGAACCCCAAAATGGAAATTTAGCCATGTGATGTTTAACTGGTAGCAAATGAGCAAATGCCATAGGATATCCATGATCAAGTATATTTTCACTTAAATATTTCTGTATTCCTAAAAGGAGGCACAAAATCATATTTCAGCAGTGCAATGACCAATAGGCTGGAAAAAAATGATTACATGTTTCACCTGTTTCCAATTGTTGTAGTTATCTGGCTCTAAGTTATTCCATATACTACTAGTAGTAATTCCCAAAGGTCTTTTCCATTGATTCTATGAAGAGCTTTTATGAGATCAAGAAATGCTAATAACTGGTTTTGTTCTGTAGTTTTTTCATATGTATAACACTAAATAAACACAGAGAGAAAAAATTCTCTATTGAGTCACCAAAGAACTTTTTCTTAGCTGTGTCTTCAACACAGGAATTCAATTAATCCATGCAAAGATTATTCTGCAGCAACAATCAGAAGATTTCGCTCTGTTCATTTTTTTCCCTCTTTTTCCATTCCTTGATTTTGAATAAGGGAACTGAAGCGTTACAGAATTATTTTTTCCCAATTATTACTTCATTTCTCTGATGTGCTCATCATTCAAGGATCATTCTTAAAAATTAGTGAACTCAAGTCTTATGTTTTATCTGCCAACTGTGTGGAACAACTACTGCTTATAGGTAGGAGAGAAACCTTTAAGCAAACCTACCATTACTGACATGTATGTTTTTTACACCATACTTACTGACTTACAGCTGGATTTGCTTGGGTTCGTTACCTTGTTGCTTCTGTTTCCACTTTGTATGTTTTTATATGTTTTTCACTATAACAATGCTTTTTTAGACAACATGAGAAAAATCCAATGGCTGCATCAGAATAGTTGTCACTGGTTTTTTTATTTCTTAATTGTAATGCATTTCACTTTATTTTCTCTTAGTTTTGTGCATACAATTTTATAATCAGATTATGCTAGATACCTAATTTTTAAATCACAACAGCTTGAAGGTGGATTCACCTTTCTGTGTGCTTGAATGGACTGTTAGTCTTCAAAACAAAAAGTAATGCAGATGGGTTTGGTATTATTTGTTTTCAAGATTTTTTCATATCCTGCAAAAAAATAATTCAACAATCTAAACATGGCTTTTTATTTTTGCATACTCTGTCTGTCAGGAACAGTTGTCATTCACCATGCAAGAAAGAACAGGACTAAGCAGAACCATGATGTGACACTGACAAACTTATTAATCAAGAAAATATATTGTAATAAATTTATTCAAAATAGTGGTAGCTAATTCAATATATTTCCCTTCAGTCCATTTCCTTAATAAGTAAAATATGAAAGGGGCTTTTTTCTGCCATAGAATATTGCAACAAATGCAGAGATTGATGATACTTCAAAAACTAAGAGGGCAAAAATATTAATACAATGTGTACTGAATCCTGTTAAACATTATTCCTGAAAACAATAAATATTATTGGTTTAAAACTAGGTCAAATTTAGTTCCTACTGTATGCTGTCCAGGTAAAACTATATAAATTCCTAAAGATGAAGCAAGTTTTCATGTCAGGCTCCCTCATTTGGTCCCATAGTAACAGAGGTGAGAAAGTGATAACTCCTCTTCAAGTAGATGTGGAAAGTTCCTTCTCTTGATTTAGTCAGAAGGGAGTATATAACAACCAAGTAATGGTTTCTCCAAAGAAAGCTCTTACTCTTGCATTTTCACATATCATTAATAGTTTCATCTAGCTGCCACTGCTGATCCAAAGAGAATACTAAGAAATAGTATTTGTCATCACTTCTCCTGTCTTGAATATATAAATAAAAATGCATTTGTTGTCTTTGTGAGCTTTATACTCATCCCGAAGCTTAATTGCAACTAACAATTTCTTTAGCATTTACAAGTTACTGCTCTCTGCTTACTCAATTTTAACTGTGAGGTCACTGGCATACATTAAACTGCAATTTTCATATGCATTGTAAAAATTAAAGCTAGAATAATTTTCATAAGACTTCAATTATTAAATTGTAAAGCATTCTTACAAAATGACTATAGAAGAAAATGTGCAGATTTTTTGGTTACCTGAGCTAGTTATTCAACAAATGTTTTTATTTTCCTCCATAAAATGACTTCCACAGATCATGAAAATATGAGGTTTAGAATTTCTCTATTTGTTATTTGGCAAAGCATTTTAAAGCAAACGTTCACTGCCAGTTTCCATAGTCATCCTTCAGTACATCTTGATTGCATTTATATTTGCATATATTAGATAAGATCGTAGGAGTTTGAAGAAGATGTTTTTGCTGTTTTTTATTTTAAAACTATATTTTGACAAGTATTTGGGGCTATGAGATATGCTAAAACTGACTTTACAGGTAGTTTATCAAGTGTTAAACATTTGTTAATTTTGCATTTATTTATAAATAGTATACATATATAATATGGATGGAACACATTTAGAAGATGATTGTTTAGAGTAACAGTTCAAAATATTGTGCATTGCAATGGATATTGCACCGTGGGAAATCATTAAGTTTTGTACCAGGAACTGGAAACTACTTTGTGTACAATACCCCTAACTCATGTCAATGAACTTGTGCCCCAAATGCCTTCCCAAAGCTGACAGGGAAATATTCTCTGTGGGAAAAATAACATACAATCAAATTTAAGCAGTAAGTATAGTAAATTAATTTAAAATAAGAATTTTCAAAATATGCTTAAAATTAGTCTGAACACTTGGAATGTTTGGAATATTTAGGAATCTGCAAATATTTCTCTGATCTCTTCATATATGATAAATACTTCTTACAACTTATTCACTGTTTTGTGGTTTGCCCTCTCATCTTTCAGATATTAGACACAAAAGAAATAAAAGAGAGGAGAAAAATATCCAGAACACCACTGCTAACTAAAATCTAAAACAATTGAAGCTATTTTAACAAAATAATTTTCAAATTGTTTTATTTAAAAGGACCAGGCTGTCACATACAACTTCTTTTGACTCTTAATTTTAACATGTGCTACAGAAATCAAATAAAGATTCAATCGCTTCCTTCATGTTTAATATTCCTATTAAACAGTCATTCCAATACACATATTTCCTATGGCAAGAAAGCTGATGTAAAGCATTTATATCTTACTTAAGATGCAAATATTTTTGTACCTGTTCCAACACAAGCCAAATGCAAGCAATAAAAATGCTTTATTAAATAGGTGAACGGGCAGCAAAGCTACATGAAGATGACATCTTCTAATTGCCTGCAGTGCATCTGCTAACAAACTGCCAAGGCTCACAGAAAAAGCACTTCTAGGATAAAAGCCAGGACAATTGTAAAGGCTAAATTATTAATTAATATCAGGCAGCTATCATAGCTTGCTGGTTTCTTGCCAAGATACAGTATGTTGTTGGAGAGCCTAACAGAAAGGTTTTTATGAATGCTGAAGACTATAATAAACCTCAGAAAGTTCTAATTTTATAGAAACCTGCTGCAGCCTTCGTTTGTGGCCAACAGTCAGACTGAAAAAGCCGTGATGTAATTAATTTTCTTAGTTATTAAGATATTAGCTTTAAAATCAGCACAATGAAAAATTTCTGAGAAACTGTAAGAAAAAACTAATGCTTTGGTTAATGAGTGCTATATGCTTTCTTAACATATTTCTCTGAAACCTGGAACCTCTGAAAAAGTCCTCAAATCATGACTTGGAATTTAAATTTTTGACCTGTATAGTGAATTCATCTCTGCATTTATTACCCCACATTCTGGTCAATAGATATCTTTGAGATGCATTTTTACCTAAAATAATGTTTAATGTTAAGTCCACTCTAGTCCAAGAGTAATAACTTAATCAGACATCTCATGAAACTTGTGCTTTTTAATGAACTAGAGTCCTGGGATGATCACTAGTAGTTAATTCCCTACATGATGGAAAAAAAGGTCATCTTGGTTCAGGTAAAGAGGATATTTATTAAATCTGCCAGAAGCTAAGAAAAAGAAGTGATATTTCTTGATTATGTCTTCAGCTGCATCATGACTCAAAAATACAGAAAAGTTCATGCAGGTGTCAAGTTTCATACACCTATCTCAATTATGCCCACATATAAAATTAATAAATGTAGGAAAAGAATATTTTATTATAAAAGGAAGCAAAGAAAGGAGATAGATAGTGCAAGTCAGACTTATTTAAGTCATTATTTAAAATTGGACATTCGAGCCTAATTTCCTCAACTTCCTGAGAAGAGCAAAAAATGAGACAGAAGCACAGAATTTAGATTATTTTAGAGAAAATAATATGCTCTATTAATTGCTCTTTAGAATGAATGAATAAAAAAATCTTAGTGTCATATTGCATACATTCTGATATAGCACTGTTTTTGATTTGGCAAAATACAGGAAATAAGTAATATGCTGTTTATTGAGTATATTAGAAGTCATATTACTTGGCAATGGATAACAGAAAAAAATTACTCACTCAGATATAACATTAGATATTGTTTCCACATTATATTCTATAGGTTTGTTTATTTTCATCTGTATGGACAGAACAAATGAAAGTCTGATGTAAATTTTAAAGTGTTTAAGATGATAAAAAGCAAAGACTATATTAAGTGTTTAAACCCTATTAGAACATTGAATACACTCTAGTTAAGTTTTAGCTATTTTAAATTCATATAAATTCAGTTCATATAAAAATGAGACTTACAGGGATCCAGGATTTATCATCTTATTTTCTATTTCTATTTCCTGAACCACATAACATCTTAAAATGGAAATCTCTGCTATTACGCACACTTAATTAACTGAAGTTCATAGACAATAAAAAAAGTTTGATTGCTAAAAACGTTGAGCTGTATTCTTTTCAAGAGACTACAGTTTCATTATGAATCAATTAAAATTGGTTGAACCTGTGTCAAATCCAATGTGACACTTGGAAATATTTAATATAAAGTTTTCTTCGAACATCTATAATAGCAGTTCCACCAGAAAACCTAAATCCAACACCACCTCCTCTTCAGCAAAATATTATGGTTTTAATTAGTCTTCCTAATCCAATTTATATATATTTTAGTGTTTATATATGTGTTTTCTAAATATATATATATGTGACTGGACTGTGGTTCATATGGTAAGACAACAGATGGATCCTTCAAAAAGACAGCAAAGACTTTATTTCTTTTCTAATGATTTCAGTTCAGAAGAAAAAAAACAAGCCAAACCAAACCAAAAAAAATCCCAACACAAACCACAACACCTAACAGTGATTTTTTTCTACTTATTTCCTGAGGTATTACAAAGCACTTCAGAAACAGAAGTCTAATGCTGCTGAACCACACTGACCTCTGAAAGGCAGGGAATTGCCTTGAAATACAAACTTACTTGTTCAGTGGTTGATTTGGGAAGATAAAATGCTGTCCAGGGCTATAGGAAATGACCTCTTATATATTTTATAATGTCAAAGGGTCTGCAGTAGACATGCTGGGCCAATGGTGCATCTATTATAAACAACACGGTGAAAATAGCTTGCCAAGTACTTACCTATTTGGACTTGAAATGAACTTAACACACGTCTTATAATAACATGTTTTAAAAGTTTCTTTGATTAGAGCTTCATAAAAATAGCAAAGCCTTAGATTATGAGCTAATCAAGTTCCTGTATCTGTTTGATAAAAATGCTTCCTTGGCTTGACTGAACTTGAGTGTACTTGACTGCTCAGATGAATTTCTCCTTTTCTAATATTTACTGGTTTTCACTGATTCAAAACAACTTTTCTAAAAATAACTTTCCAGTGAGAACTGAAATCTGTTCCAGTATGAAAAAAAATCTTTCTTGAAAGACACACTTTGAGAACAAATGTGAAAATGGAATAAAACTGAGTTTAAGTATAATTGCAATGAGGTGTCCTGCATTTTCACTGAAACAAAGTGTTTCACTTTTTTTTTCAGACATAGTTTGAAAGAGATGCTTTCTGAACACTAAAGCAAAGAACTTAAGGAAGGATAATAGAATAACTCAAAACTTCAGTACTGAGCATTCTTCTTTTGTTCAAAAAGCCTCCTGGAAACTGAGGATTTAATAATTAATCATTTAATGGATTATTTAAGGATTAAATAATTAATTTAATAATTCCTTTTTCTTATCTCCTTTCTTAACAGCTGTTCTTTTAGGAGCCTGAATTGCCAACATGATGATTTCTGTCTTTGGCCAGAAGTAAAATTTTGAGGGAGAAAACCAGGTGGCAAAGGCCTCACTGACTTCAACTACTATATTTGATTTCAACATGTAAACCTCACAAATATAAGAAAATTTATATTCTCCTTTTACAAAAACAAACAAACAAACAAACAAAAACATTGATGGGGAAAAAAAAAATTTGAGCTTTGGAGTATAGAAGGCAAAGTTATTTGGGGAAATTTGCTCATGAGAGAAAAAACAAACAGTAACAGTTGTTACTTTCAATGATCACAAGAATTGCACTTTATTTCTAATTGAGTAGTGGGATTATGTTAGTCAGAGAGACAGATTCAGTCCAGCATATCACTTAACAGATAATGCAGCAAACAGTGTTGTGCCTTGCCTACTGTTATACATCAGCACCAAAACACAAGGTTACTAAAAACATGGCAAAATATTTTGAGCTTGAAAATATTATCAAGGATTTAGGTTTGACAACTACTCATAGATGAGCAGTTTTGTAGTAAGTACTTTCTTTTCAATTGCTAGAAATTCAGTTAACCCTACAATTTATAAAAGACACTCAAGTTTACATTATAGTAATGTGGAAAGCACTGGACAAAACTGTTTCAGGTAAATTCTTCTCTAGTGAACTTCAGCAGAAACTGAAATACAGCTGTATTGGCAGAAGCATCCTGACATTCAGAAACCATTACAAAAATAATTTCCTCCATTTCTTTACCCACCCCCAGCTATCCACCACACACTCATACCTTGCCTTGCACATCTTTACTGGAAATAAATGTGGTTTGCAACACAGTAATAAAACTCAGGATGAAGAGTAAATACAGTTCCAGATTAAGACTAAAATCAGAAATACAACTCAGCATCATTCAGTTTCCTTAGAGCCAGCAGACACAGAGCAGATAAATTCTGAAATCAGGGATTATACCAACACTCTAAGCCTCACACAACCAATGAGATATTATAGCAGAGCACCACTGTCATTATAGTTATGAGCAAGGAGGGCTTGCAGTCTAAAAAAATAACTTAAGTACTCTACAAATCTGCATCCTTAGAGTATCTTGAAATTCGCTATGCCTCATATGCATGTCAAGTCCTGTTTGCTTTCTCTATCTGGGGCAAACACAAGCAAGAGGCAATATAGTTATACCAAGAGGTATGTACATATACATATGCAACTACAGGAGATATACAAATAAGTATAAAGCTATATATAAAACCTGTTATATATAAAAAAGTTATGTGTAAAGTTGCAAATATATATGTGTATGTATATATATATATATATATATATAAACTTTTTAAGATTTTGTGTGCTCCTAATCAATTTCCCAAGCAAATCTCAGTTTGTCAACATTCATCCTCACTGATACAAAGCACCTGATCTCCATTTCATGCTGCACTACTAAAGAAGTCAGGGATGCATGTCTCAAACATACTTTTGCTGGGGAATTGAAGTAGGTGCATGTGGTAAGCCCAGGCAAGTTTCTCCTGGTTGTCGCTGCTGACAATCAAATAGATGTTTCTGCATCACCACTGACAAACACAGAATAAAAAAGACAGCTACTATTCTGCTCCTTGCTGAGGCCATGGTGGGATGAGTCTGTGGAAGTCAGGAAGCATTTTAAGCTGAACAAGATTCTGACTTATCCAAGGTATCAGTGAGTATGTGCTACAGAATATTAAATCTTCATATTAGTTCATATTTGAAAAGACATTAAGCGTCATATCTGGTTCACCCACAGAGAAATAGAGCTTACCAAGCTTATGTGCCTTTTGGAAACAATGGAAATGCTCTCACAAAGAAAATCTGGATTTAAATTGAAAAAAAGAATCCAATAAATTAATTTCAGAATCACTCAAATAGCTTACATTTTCACTGTGTTAAAACAATGCTATGCCATAGTGACACCTTGAACTCAATGAGGTGGCATTCCTAAAAGTTTATATGTGCAAATATTGCATCCAGTCCACAAGACTGGATTAGTAAACTGTTCACTATAAATAAAAATAGAAATATTTAAGGATTTCTGAAATAATGTTTCAGATATTTAGTACCTAAGGCATAGCTATGTAAAAAACACTTTTCATGTTCTCACATGGAGTAACTATCAGCAAACAAAAAAAAGAGGTGTCCCTCAAAGGAGGGAAGGAAAAAAATCAGAGGGTAAATTAGAATGGAAAATTAATAAGGGGAGGGAGAAGAGAAACAGAGGAAAAGAGGAAAAGCAAAAAGAACACAAAAAACGACAGGACTACTGCCAGAGAGCAGTATTTCTGAGACCCAAAAGGGAAATGAGACATAAGTATCTAATAAAGATATATTAATAATTTAGGTTGAACTAATTCTTGTTTATATCTTTGAAATTCTTTTTCTACAAAAATTATCCAATTATTTTAAGACATTGTTAACTACTATTGTATACAGTACCATCTAATAGTCAATACAAATATTATAAAAAAAAAATTAATAAAGCTGGTGGCACCAGAATTTGACTCAAAGATTTTTATGTAAAGAAATCTCTCTCTTCAATAGTTCCCCCAGACTGAGTATTCATTATCACATTTGTTGTGTTTAAACATCTTTTTATGCAATATGCAATTCCTAATGTTTTACTTGTGATAAGCAAAGCAAACAAGTGAAACATGATACAGATCAGAAAGAAAAAACAAACGCTAAACGACAATTGCAGATAATGAACTTTCCAGTTTGGAGTTTAGTTTTGGTTGGTTGGTTGATGGGTTGGTTGAGGTTCTTTGTGATTCTTTTTTAAATAAGGATTTTTTCTCTAGCATTTTGCTAAGATCACAATAAAAATAAATAGAATTTAAAAGGAAAAATGTAAAAATAAGAGTGGTCTACTTTTTTTCATTCAGGGTTGTTATTCAATAAGGTTTTATTCCAATTTTGTTTGCATGTATTCACATGGGAAATGGAATTTTCAGAGGTATCCAAGCAACTGTCCAGGAAGCTTTCAGCATTTAGATACATTGAAAATCAAAGAAATAGATTGCATATACTAACACTATAACACTAAATAGCTGCACTGATATTTTCATAGGAAATGCTAGCTCAGAATCTAGGGTTCTTACACAACAAATTCTAGTCAATGGAGTCTGTACAACTGCCCTCACCTAAAATTAGACAGTGCAGTTGGCCAAAAACCATCACGGCTGCCCTTTTGGACATCCTGTGTTATAAGAGGCATCTACTCAGGGCTGTGGGGTGTGGTGCAGTGCCTTTGGGCTACCTGTGTTGAATGGAAGAGGTGGGAGGCCCTCAGGCAGCCCAGCCAACACAGCACATCTCCCACAACATTAGACACACGTGGATTAATGAGTAAATGCACCATGATGTTTGTTCAGCACTCATATTTAGGTTGCTGAAACAGGAAATGGCACATCTGCTGGAGACTCACTTCAACTGCTTATTCACAAACATCTCATCCTTAATAGGAGGATCCAAGTCATCCATGGCATCAAAGAACTGACAGCTTTAGGACATCAGGTCATGCTAGGGTGGCCTCTGGCAGCTCTGAGCAATGCTAAAGGTCATGCAGGGTAGGTTCTCTAATGAGTCTAGATTTTGAGAGTGAGGAGCTAAAAGAAATCTGGCTACCTGTTTTCATCTTCAGACAAACACAACCTTTGGAGATGACCATCTAAAAATTTGGCTTAAGGCAGGTATCAGCAGATTAAAAAATCAATCAAGCCTAGTGCTGCACTACCTACAGTTTAGGAGTTTATCTGCACAAGCTGAATTTTCATTTAAGTTTCAGGTTACTTTAAGAGACAGAAACCAAGGAGCTTTTGTAATATGCAATCTCAGCCAGTTCTAAAAGTATGTCCAGGTTCCCAAGATGTCACTAATGAGTAATGGCAGAGGCAGAGCTTTCAACATGCCTCCAGTTTATGAAGGCTTGGGAACATCAATGGCCAGTCTCTAACATCTCCCATCTCTTCTTTCTCTCTTTGTGCCTCTCGTTTCTGTCTCCACCCCCAATATTCTTGTGGTGGCTATCTAGGCTAGCTCTTACAATATCCAAAAAATTTACATCTGCAGCTTAAAGGAATGTGTCAATATATTTATCACTTAACTCCTTTTTTTTTAAACATTGCTAACCTAATACCACTTGTAACATGCAGGCTAATATGACTTTATTTTTCTCAAGAAATAGAGTCTAACCTAATAAATATGATCCAATAAAAACAAATTTAAGGAAGAAGACAGCTACATCCCTACACAAGAAAAAAATCTGACCATTTTCTTGCTCAAAGTACAGAATATCATAATATAACAAAGGTTTACAGCCAGACTGGTACAGGTATATTTCTGTCAGCACTTTTATAAATGGAATGTCTCATCAGTCTGCAATTCCATTTCTAAAATACAATCCATATTTAGATTTTGAACCTGAAAGGTGTTACATAACTTTAATAATCATGGCATGGTTCTATTAAAAATCCAAACCAGCAATCAAATTAAAAATTATACAAAAATATAATTTTAAAGCTGATCTTACTTTTATCATCCTTGTATTTATATGTGTATCTATAACAGATTTTCTAAATCCACAGAACTCAAAAGGTAGGGTTAGAGAAAGAAGTTAAAACTGAAATACCAGACTCTGATCTCAGTTATATATTTTAGTAATTTTCATATAAATCACTTCTAGTGTCAGTAGCATCGATTGATATAAATATTTTTGTCAGATATTTATTATGAGTTGTATTAGACAGTATTTACTAATAACTGCCAGACCAATTCAATCACTCAACCATAATAATTGCTAACAATATATTAAATATATTATATATAATTATAATATATAATATATATAATAAAATATTCAAGAATTCAAGGGTTTTTTTCTGTTTTTTGAACAAGCTTATTTTTATGTATAAATTGAATAGAAATTGAGTTCAATATGTAAAATCATAAAATAAAAATTACAGAAAGCTCTGAAGAAATCAGTAAATTTCCTCAGCATCATGGGCATTTGTTGTAGAAAGAGAGATGGTATCCTTTTCTTGTAAGGTATGGAATTTTTATTATTACAGATCCAGTTACAAACCAGATGTATTTAATGGGAAGAAAAAACAGTCAAATTTAAAATAATGTCCATCAGAACAGTAAAAAAAAAACCCAAATCAAACCAATAGAATTACTATTTACATCCACGTGTAATACTGTTGCTTTGGAAAAATATAAAGCAAATACTATATTTACGCATTCCCGAGGAGAGGAGAGGAGAGGAGAGGAGAGGAGAGGAGAGGAGAGGAGAGGAGAGGAGAGGAGAGGAGAGGAGAGGAGAGGAGAGGAGAGGAGAGGAGAGGAGAGGAGAGGAGAGGAGAGGAGAGGAGAGGAGAGTTCTCTGTTTCAACAGCATTCCTGCTGCTAGGAGGCTATTTTTCTGCCTGGTCACCTCTACCCAAGTTTTTTTTTTTGTTTTTTTTTTTTTTTTTTAATGCTTCCTTTTTTGTTTAAGCTTAGAACTTGTTTATCCATTCAGAAAGACTCCTGTCTTTCTTCAAGTCACTTCTCATCAGAATGGATTGTTCTTGACCATGAAAAGCAGCCAGTTGTCTTCAACCTCCCATTTTTTTCAGTACCATATTCCATGGGATCCTTCCAAACACATATATGAATAATAGGCCAAAGTCTGGTCATATGATATTCAGGACCAAGATCTTGCTCCCTCCTCTTATAAACACAAGGTAATGGTATCTTCTGACAAGGCTGCTTCCATTCTTCTCATCTCTTGTTGGTAAATGTGAGGTCCAGAATATCTCCCCCCATTAGCTCCCTGACCACCTATGTCAAGCAGTTGTCATAAGTATCCTGTTGGCTTTTCCCTCCAGCACATATCCCTCTCATCATCTGAAGAAGGCCTCATCTACCTGCTGTTCATTGTCAGGTTGTCTGCAGCACACACCCACAATGATGTGTTAGAGCCCTCCAATCCTTACTCACCAGCTCTCAGCTGGCTCAGCTCCTGTTCCTAAGCAGAGCTCCATGCAGCCCAGCCACTCCCTTACCAACAGCACAATTCCCCACTCCTAGCCTTTAACAATGAGAAGAGGCATTTGGCCTTGTGGTTTCAAATATCACTGAACAACTTGTTCTGCTCATCTATACAGTTACTGAAGTTCTTATAAGTTCCTATGAAGACATTAAATGTAAACTAAAATGTTGATCCTAATTGTCATTGCCAGGATATTGCTAGGACTTTCATCACTGAGTCCATAAAATTATGCTTTAACATATGTTCTTCCAGATACAAACACTCACACAAATTAAAACCTATATGAGACAATCCGAGAGGCATTGCTTTCCGAAATGTTTAAGACAGGAAGTAATTAGAATATAGAATTACAGACTCATAGAATGGTTTGTGTTAGAATCTTTAAAGATCATCTAGTTCCAACCCTCCTGCCATGGGTGGCAATACCCTTTACTAGACCAGGTTGCCCAAAGCCCTATCCAACCTGGCCTTGATTTCTCCCCAGATGGGGAATCCACAACCTCTCTGGGCAGCCTGTTCCTATGTTTCACTGCCCTCCTCATAAAGCATTTTGTCCTTATATCTGGTTTAAATCTTCCTGTGTAAAACCATCGCCCCTCATGTGATCACAAATCTTGTAAAAAGACTTCCTCTTTCAAGAAAGGCCACAAGATTTAATCAATAAAAGGAAGCCAGAGCTACATTAGTTTATCTAGCAGAATCTTAATGAAACCAAAGCTTATCTCAAAAAAGCAAAAGTGGTTGTAATATTGTATGATCTTGAATCCAGACATGCCACTGCTGCCAGAAAAGCTAAAATCAGTTAAACAAATGGATTTTAGGCTGGCCATGGTAATAAACTACTGTAAGAAGCAGAAGATATGTCAAGGTCAAAACATATATGCTGAAGTAGACATTCATAGCTTTTATACTGGAAAAAAAAATCAGGAAAATAAAACAACTAATAATTTAAAGCGATCATCTAGTGTCAATAACATAATATTGGTACTGTGTCCAGAATAAAGCTCCATATACCTAAATTCCAACTTTTCTGTTATCAGAGTAGGCCCAATACCAAAAATAATACTTACTTTCATCTACCTTTCTCTCTCTTTCTCTCTCTCCTTCCATGATATGACAGAGTGAAGCTTAAATATTTGTCTGGTGCATGATAGAATGATTTCATAGGACCTCCCTATAGACACTTGATCCCATCATCCAGATCATTTACAAAGACACTAAAAAGCATTGGGTTAAATATTGATCCTGGGAGTCCCCACCTGTGACAGGCTGATAGTTTGAAAAGGAGTTATTTACCACTACTCTCTGGGTACAGCCTGTCAGACAATTCCCCACCCACCAGACAGGCACTTGTGTCGACCATAACGCATCCATTTCTGCAGCAAAAGAGACATAACATCACATAGCATCACATAGCATCACATAGCATCACATAACATCACACAACATCACATAACAGATTACTTTGTCATGGAAGACCATCAAGCACAATTGTAACAATTGTGCTTTGTCAAGCACAATTTTGTCTTGGTGAATCCATGCAGGCTCTAACCAATTGTGCTTCATAAGCCTTGTGATAGCTCCTGGGAGGTTTTCTACCATAACCTTCCCAAGGAACGAAGTAAGAATGATGTGCCATCTCTAAGCCCTTCTTGTAGATGGGGGTAGCATTACTCTTCTTTTAATTTCCTGAGATTTCTCCGTGACTTCTCAGAGACTATGGAGAGTATCACGATGATATCAGCCAGCTCTCTTAACACCCTTGGGTGGATACTGTCAGGTATTCTCTGTTTCATCAGAGAAGTTCTACTTTTGCACTAACACTCCTGTAGAAGTAGCAAAACTAACTTCAAGAAGCTGATTGCTTTATGCCACACAACATAATTCCTATCCAAAATGTAGCATACAATACCACCATAAATAATTTGTATGTTAGCTTAACAAAGAAAAGACTGTCAAGGGTCAGAAAGATCTTGTGATTATTATTCCATAGCACACCATCCTTCCCTGGACCCTTTCCTTCTTCATTTTTGAGGGATTTAGTTTTTTTCTGGTGGTTGGGTTTTTTTTTCTCTGCAGGTTTTTATCACAATAATGAAGAACCCAAAAGATAACAATGTAAAGCCTTATAAACAATGTGAGCAGTGTGACAAATTTGGGTTAATAATTATGTCACCTTGAGAATAGTATTTTGACTTTCTGAATATCCTAGTATATTTCAATGTCTATTTTGAATGCTATTTCAAAGTAGCTAAATTAGCTCAGCATTCATTTTGAAAGTGGAAATAGAATTCATACACAAAATCTTAAGCACCTGAAGTCAGAGGTCTAAATCTCAGGTAGCCACCCCAATTTCATATTGTAGTCAATAAACAGAAATGGGCCTATGCAGCTTCTGAGCTAGTATAAGCATAAATGAGCATATATGTTTTCTGTGTCATTCTAAAATTTGTGTCTAAGTTGCTGGGATAATTTGATCTTCCAGGGGCTATATATATCTGCTCAAATATGTTCATCTATTGTAATTTGAAATTTTTTGAGCTTCCTAAGGCATCCATGACATTTGGTAAATCTGATGCACAGGCTATAAGAGAGCTTTACCTTCTCAACCAGGAGCAACAGTTCAGATATAATAGTCAGTGGCAGCCAAGAAAAATTTAAGCACTCAATATAGGGGCAAAATGGCCAGAATGCAAAATCATCTTACAACAAATAGATATCATACCCAGGAAGCAGAGCAAAGAAAGGTTGGGACATTTGGTAGCATGGGGATTTTGAAAGACAAATAGCTATTGAGAAAATACGATTGAATCAGGTGGCAGAAACTGAAAATCTACAAAAATTTTCTGCCCAGACAGTCACAGACTGCATACCAGAAGCATCTTAACTTCCTTTACCTATTTTTAAAACAGTATCCTGTCTAGGCAACATTTGTAAATAATAATCAGTTTCGATAATGTACATGAATGAATAACATGCAAACATCACTCACTAACTGGATATACTAGCTGGGGAAAACTAGATTTTTTCTTGATAAAGAAGCATTTTATGTGGTTCTTTTTTAAATCTCTAATTAAGTTGTAGTAGGAATTAGTGATAAGCAAAACTTGAAATTTTCACATTATGAATACTATGGATGAATGTATGAGATCTGTAGAAATGTTGAGTATCATTTTATGGATGCAAAATTTAAAACTTTTCAGCCATTGTATTTCAAATATGAAGCAAATTTAGAATATATAATAATTTTCTTATGTAAAATTTTATGAAATTGAATTTAATACTCATTTTACATGACATCATAGTATTATCTCTGAAATTCCTTAGTAAATTCTTCTATTGTATACCAAAATTGTAATGGATTGTGCATTTAGACCAATTTTATTCATATTTTGCAAGAGAAAATATAGCTGAGCACTTCCTGTGTTCCTTGGATTAAAACCAGCACAGTTATTCCAATCCACATGTAAAGAGTTCCTCAGTTTACTCTAGACATGCTCTTGGATGTGGCTACATGGAGAGACTCAGGAAAAAAATTCAAACTGAACTGTGAATTTCTATTGGGTTACTTAAGTCAGATTAAAGTCTTACAGAAGTAAATATAATTTATCTAACTTTATGAAGTAGCCTCAGTAATCCACTACAAAAGTATTAAGGAAATTATTTAGGGTAGTTTAATTTATTTACTCTGAAAGTTAATTAGTGCTATTTTTTCCTGAAAGATCCCAAGTGTGCAAACATTAGAAGTTTAAGAAAGCCAATATTTGATACCAAATAGTCTCAGATATCTGTGTGGGTGTTTGCAAATTTACAGATCTACATATCTATGTATAGATGGGAAAGATGAATATAAGCATTTGTTTACCCTTATCATTAAACCTTAAATACAAGGTGGCAAACTACTTACTTAACTGAATAAATTTTATTTGATTGTATTAAATGCAAATAGTTCTAAGGAACATGTACACAGCTCAAACAATGGCCAGTTAGCAATTTCCTCACATGAACATTTATTTGCATTGTTTTTAAAACAGCACAAGAGAATTACAGCACATCCTGCTGAACTGTGCAACATTTCATTTTGTGTCACTCTGTAGATGTAAAGACATTGCTTCAGGGTGCACTATAACACCAACAACTTCTTGCATAACAAGTAAGGTTGAATAGTTCAGTAGACAGGAATAGCATTGACTGTGTATATAAGTAAATCAAGAGGTAAGTCTTAAAATTTTATTAAAATAAAATCTACATTTCCATGATACTTTGATTTTTATATTCTCTCCTTCCACTCTTAGCATGTCAGATATGGCCAGTTCTGGCCCCACAACTCAAAAAAGGCCCAGATAGACTGGAGAGACTTCAGAGGAAGGCCACAAAATAATCAAATGACTGTAAAACCTGCCTTATGATGAAAGACTGAGGGAGTTAAGTCTCTTTTCCCTGGAAAAGAAAAGGCTCTAGAGGATCTCATCACAGTATGCCAGTACTTAGAGAGCAGCTACAAAGAGGATGGAAGAACTCTTTTCTCAGTAAGTCACACAAAGACAAGGGGAAATGAGTAAAAGTTGCTCCTTTTTTTTTTTTTTACGGTAAGAATCAATCAGAGGAAGAACCTTCTTGGAAAATTGGGACAGTGCCTTTCACTGGCGTGTTTGAAGGTGCCAGTGAATGATGTGCTAAGTAATCTCATCAAGGATCTCTTTCACACCAAAGGTAGAACCAGATGATTTTTCGAGGTCCCTTAAAACCTAGGCTGTTTTATGATTCTATAATAATATATTCATTCTAACTATTATTATTACTATTATTATTATTATTATTACTGTTATTGTTATTGTTGTTGTTGTTGTTGTTTTGTTGTTGTTTTTTGTTGTTGTTGTTGTTTGTTATTGTTGTTGTTATTATATTAAAAATCAGTAATATTAATATATAATTCATTGTAATTTCAAAATCACTCCTGTGCTCTACACAGGAGACAAATTTTGCATAACTGACAATGTTTCTTAAAATGGGTGCCACTAGGGCCAGGATTATTCTGAATCTGTTTCTACCCATCTTACATATTTCTCATCTTTGTTTCCTGTTCCTTAATGAATTTCCAATAAATAGAGTAGGAACAATTAGCCTACTTTGACTAGCTAACACTAATTGTGTTGGTTTTGAAACTGTATAAGTGAAACTGATGTCATTGCTATTACATACATTTGTACTTTTCCTGTAGATATGCTAGAAAGAAAATTGCCTTGCACCAATGATGCATGACTTCTGAAAGAAGGTCTCATATCAAAATGAGCATTTTCCTATTTAATTATATTTATTTTCCATGTCAAATTTAATAAATTCCTTGCATTGTTTTTAAATTATAACACTGGAATATTTAGAAGTCATTACCATTTTTTATTTTTCTGTAAGTAGTGTTTTAAAGAAAATGTTCCTTTGGGGTTGAAATCTATTTTAATTGCCTATAATTAAATATATTGAAATTTTGTTTATACTTTAAAGTCTTCACAATGTGTTTGAGATCCAGCTTTTCTCATTTTAAATAGCTTAACCATTTTAGAACCACTTTTTTCATTCCAGGCTTTATTTTACTACAGATTTTCTGGTTAAGTCTATTAGATAGAAAGTTTAGGCCTCATCTGTTTTACTAAAGAAAAACATTGACCCTGCAGTGTTAGCTTAAATTTCTTATGCTGGCTTTAGCAATTAGTCATTAGTGGTACAGAAGGTTTAACACAATTTTAGTGACTCATAACATAGGTGGGATTTTTCAAATAGTTTTCATAGCTCCTTTAAAAATACCAAACAAACAAAAACCAAAGAAGCAAACAAACAAAAAAAAAAAAAAAAAAAAAAAAAAAAAAAATTGTTGATATTTGTCAGAAAAATTACAGATTTCGACCAGCTGCAGTACATGTATAGGTAAATTTTTAAATATATAAATGTAAATATACCACACAGTGCATACAGGCATGGCAAAAGCACAGTCTGACTCCTATTTCAAGGATAGGTGCCAGGAAAGTTGTGCTGCTACATTTATGTGGAGCAGAAGACACGTAGAAAGATTACAAAGATACAATAACTCCCAGAATACTGGACCAGCTCTGTGGAGATTCAGCCCATGAAGAAATCTGGTATCACACGATCAAGCAACGGCAGATAGTGAAAACAAAAAAAACTGAAAAGAAAAAAATAAACCTAAAATAATAAAAAAGGCAAATATACATTATCAACCTGCTACAGGATGGCTAAAGATTACAAAATACACAGCACTTCATTCAATTATATAGACAGATGTTTCTAATAATAATTGTGATGTCTTGACATCTCTTTCCTGACTTCTGTGTCTAGCTTAGAGACATGTGGTTTTTCCATATTTCCCATATTTTATGAATGTCTAGGATACTCCAGTTGTTTTGTAGAGGGCACTGTGAAGCTCATTGTTTAATACTGAAAAGTAACTCTGGTAGGTAAGTATATTGATTGTATTTGACTGAAATCCACCATCCAGACACTTCAGTTAAGCACAGACTTCTGGCATGTTGCCTTAGTGCAAAGACTGAAGTCTAATACCAGATCCTGGAAAATCCATGATAACTTTTTGTCAGCTATCTTGGATGACTATCATTCTTCCCTGGCTAAGCAGAGAAATGTGGAAGTTAGGCACCTGTGACTTCTTGGGACAGCTGTGTCTGAAGACAGGCACCTGATGAAGTACAGCTGGTTTCTTCTCTCTAAAATGCATTGGTGATCATGATCTCAAACAGACTTTTGTTTTATAGCGGTTGGTGCACTTTCACAAGCTACTCTGGCACGAATCTCACCAGTATGAAGGGAGGCTTTCAGCCTTTCAGCACCTATCTCACCTCCATGCCCAGTAAGATAATGGAGCTGATCCCTCTGGAATACATGCCACAACATATGGAACACACAAAAGTGATTAGAGACAGCCAATCAAGTACAAATTGTGCCTGACTAATCTAATGTCATTCTAATGCATCAGTGGACAAGGGAAGAGCTATGGATGTCATCTACCCTACTTCTGCAAAGCCTTTGATCCAGTCCCCCCTCAATTCTCTTGCTGCTGCATCAGGGAGACATGGGTTTGACAAATGGTCTGTTAAGTAGGTAAGGAACTGGCTGAGTCCAGCGAGATCCAGACAATTGCTCAGTATCCAAGTGGGAATCAGTAATGAGTGGTGTCCTTCAAGGTCCATACCAGGTCATCTCTTCATCAGTGACATGGGCAGTGGCATAGGGAGCACCCACAAGTTAGCAGATAACAGCAAGCTTAGTGATGCAGTTGGTTACTAGAGGGATGGAATGCCATCCAGAGGGTTCTGTGGCAGGCTTGAGGAGTGGAGCCACAGGAACACCATTAAGTTCAACAAGGGTAAGTGCAAGGTCCAGCATCTGGTTTGGGGAAGTCCACAATATCAATGGAGGCTGGGGAAGGAATGTATTGAAAGCTGTCTTATGAGAAAGAATTTGGGGATACTGGTGGATGAAAAATTATAGCAGCCCAGAAAAGACAATGTACTGTGAGTTGCAAAGATAGAAGCATGCAAGTTGAGGGAAGTGATCCTGTTCCTCTTCTCCATTCTCTGAAGACCCCACCTCAAGTACTGCATTCAGCTTTGGGGTACCTGACAAAGGAAAGACAGGAACCTGTTGGAGAAGGTCCAGAAGATTATTTTAAAAAAATAACAATAAAAAGGCCTGAATCATCTCTTCTATGAAGAAAGGCTGAGACAGCTGTGCTTGTTCAGCCTGAAAATGAGAAGGTGCTGGGAACCTTTCAATACATAAAGGGGCCCCTTAAGAAAGACAGATTTTCATAATCCAGGGAAGTAAAATATACAGAAAATTTTTTTACATTCTGTTGAATTTATGCATAGGGACAAGTTTCTTCCAGGAAAGAGTATTCTGTTACACCTTCAGCTAAAACTGAGGTTTTTCTCAAAGTTTTCTAGTTATATTTTATTGTATTAAACTGTCCCTAAACAAAATTAAAGAAAATCCTGAAAGCAAGGTGTTATTTATATATTACTGCTGGGTTTTGGAAGACAGCAAGAAAGACACTCAGTAGAATAGGAGGAAAAGTTTTCTGTAGTCTGTTTATCAGAGGAGCAATGAAAATACTTTTAACTTCACTTCCCACATCTTAAATTGCAAATCACTGCATCCCATTTTCTTTCTTTTCTTTTTTTTTTTTTTTTTTTTTTTTTTTTTTTTTTTTTTAATTGAATCAGAGTATGTTAGGTTTTGTTTTACCTTTGCTACTTCACAATTTCTCAGGAATCTAGACTTACTTTCTTATCAGCTTTCAGTACATAGTGAGAGACTCCAGGCTGCTAGAACACAGAAATCGCTTTTCATTATCCTTTTCTTCACTGGGCAAAAAAAGACTCTCATGGTGGGGTTTTTTATTTATTCATAATGTTATTTATCTCTGAAACACTCAAACCAGTGCTCAAAAGAGTCAGTTTGAAAATTATATCAAGTTATACCATACAACAGCATAATGAGTGTGAATGTGATTCAATGGTAAAGGACAAAAGCAGCTTGTTGATTTTCTTCAGGGTTTTTTTTTTTCAATTTCAACTCATTCTTTTGAAACAGTGAACAAAAAGGAAACAGTAGACAGCCTTGCTTTTGCAGAACTTACAACACACATAGTTAAAATTTTATACTGACTATAAAAAAGACAATGCAATGTATTGTGTAACTTCGGAACATCCTACATGCAGTTTGAACACAAAATATTCGTACAACATTTATGTTTTGATTACACTCTAAGTGCTGACAAGGTACTGCATTTATGAATAATGCAAAGAAACTGAAAGAATGGGCTTTTTATATTCCATTCTGAGCCTCTGTTTTTCAGCCAAAATGATTTAACAACGTAAAACACATGTCATTGATGGAATATGATTAGAAATACATTGTGTACTTGACAGTTAACAATTATTCCTGTGTGCATTACTGATGCAGTCATAGCAGCTCTAAAGGTTGTGTCAGTAATCCTAAAAAAAAATAAACCATAGTAATTTCAGTAACACCTTGTATTTCCAGCTCTATCTGAATAATGTTTTGCCATTGAAACAAATAATCAGGGAAATAAATATTTGGTATCTCCATTGATCAATTTGGTAAGCATTCAAGGAAAAAATGTAATCACATTAGAAATACATTCAGAAGCATGGGGTCCCATACTCAGTTAAATCAAATAGAATAAAACAAAGAAACAAACAAAAATCCCTTAAGAACCCACGTACTCTCATCCTTCCTAGAGAAGCTTTAGGTTTGGAAAAATTGTTGTATTTTTAATTGAAATGCATTGCATGATTAGTTTTGATTTATGAAAAATGTAATGTCTAGGCTCTTTCAATTTCCCTTTGCTGAAAATATATTTAATCATCTTTTTAATCAATATTAGGGAAAAAGTCAACAGCTACAGGAGGTTGCCACAGAGCCTAGGTCCAGCATAAGCAAAATTCTCCAAATGATGAATATTTCACATTGGACTACACTAAACAATTAGCCCTATTCAGGGAAAAAGCATGTATATGTTAGAGGTTATTTGTTTCAAGTGACTTTAAGAGTTACTCTAAGCCTTACATCCAAAAATTACACAATCATTCTCATTAAGATTTAATTAAAATATTGATTAATTTAGTCACTTTAACTCTGTGGCATCTTCAGTTGTTGGATGTTCCTCAAGGACTGCTGTTCTCATAATGTAATTAGAACAGAGATCTAATCAGAGATATATTCCATAATCAGAAGAACACCAAGATGTGAATGCTGTCTTCAGATGTGGTTATAGCTTAAAGAATCTCCATCAAAGCAAAACAAAGAAACAAAACAACCAAAACAAACAAACAAAGGAAGAAAACAACCAACTCCCCCTGCCTAAAAAAAAAATAAAAGTAAAACAAACAAAAAAAACCCCATGAAACCATGTGCTTTCCATAGGAAGGGAAAGTAGTGTGCACAAGCCATACCAGCACACTAAGACTTAGGTGTGTTAGTATGCAGCTACACACTCAACTGAGCAGAGGGGACATTTTTTTATTTATTTAACCGGTCAGTAAGGGAATGTTGGGATGAAATTTACTCTGCAATGCAAATGCTTTTGTCTTTAAAAGCACTCTAGACCTCCCTGTTCTGGTACAGATTTCTCCACTGTAGGTGTCTAAAATTTGTCAGGATTCTGCTGATAATCTCCTGCTATATAAGATATCCTTTTAAGGATTCTAAAGCACAAAAGTCTGTTCATTGCTAGATTATGAGGATGACACACCATGGTGAAGTGATAAAGTTCTCAGATAGAACCTTCCTATTAGATTTGGACTTGGCAGTGCTAGGTTAATTGTTGGACTGAATGATTTTAGTGGTCTAATCCCCCAACCTAAATGATTCTATGATTTTATGTTTCCAGATACTTTTGAAGATGTGCCTTCTTTGAAATACTCAGCACAAGATGTTTAACTTCCCATTTCTACCTATAGTTTAAAACAGTTGTTTGGGGATACAAACCAAGACATAGAAAGACAAAGAAGTATATTTTTTACCTTTACTACAGTTGCAAAAACATTTACTTTCATTCTGACAGCCAGTGATGCAGAAACCCTTCTTAAAAAAGCCCCAAAACAGAATATGTTGTAGCCTTCTTGTGAATAAACCAGAAGGGAGAATGTGGGCATGTGTTATTTATCAGCAGGGTATGATAGACAGATCTCTTCTTCATCGAATTTATTGGGAGTCACAGACTTTTTTCTTCTCTATAACCCTCTAAGTCTTTCTGCAAGGAGAACCATCTACCTTACAAAGACTTTTAAATATATTTTGGTCTTCCTGATAAAGTTAGCACATGGACGCCTAACCCTATTTTGTACCCTTTATTGACTTTGTGGCATATTGTAGCAGTAAAGGTTTTATAAATAAATTTTCAATCATTGCTTGTTTCTTATGCCAAACAGGATATTAGACTTAATCAGAAAATCTTTGAGATTGTGCTTCAGGATGGCAAGGAGATATCCAAAACTTGCCTGCTGAGTTTCAATGAAATTTACTTTCAAGCATGAAGGCTTCTAATCTTTTTATCTTTATGAGATAAAACCATAAAATCTTCTACAAGATGAAGGGAAAAAAGGGACAAAGAACTTAATTTTCTTTTACTCAAAAGAAGTCAGCTCCCTGACAAAAGAGGAACTTTGATAGATGTTCAGTAATGGTTTTTAAAACACGTGAGTTTGTCTCATGGGTAATACTCCTTGAGATTCTTCCAAATTGCTCTGCAACATCCCTTCTTATTTTATTTAGTTTAGCTGAAGTCGTATAGTAGAGCTGGATACTGATGTCCAGTCAGGAAATGTTCCCTGACCTATAATCCTACCAAAGCATTCCAGTTTAAAATGATTGGAAAGCTGTTCTTAAGACTCAGCAAGGCTTAATATTAACATTTGAATTTTCTACTTTTTTAGTCTATCAAATATCCAGGAAGAATTTAATTTCATTTTCATGCTGTTCATTTTGCATTTATATCTTTCATTCAGAATGCACAGTCAGCAGGAAAGAGAGATGTAGCAGAAAAAGTGGGAGGTAAATACATGATTAATTTTTTTTTGTTTTAGAAAAGATGTCAGTCTGCAGTTTGCTTTACAGCCAAAGTTAGCATGCAGTAGTTAGAGCTCATGAAAACAAAATCTGCATCTCTCAAAGATATTGCACACCAAAAAGTCAGAAACAGGTATGGTAGAGACATCCTTCTCATGATTTTTACTGATTTTTTTGACATTCAATAATCTGTAGTTCTCACTTAATGTCCAGCTGTTGTTCCAGAAGGCCAAGGACCTCCTTTAGGTTCTGCTCTGTGTGTGACAGACCCATGTGGAGGGCACCTTGTGATGTCTTCAATAGCAGAAGGTGTCTGTACTTCAGCAGCTGAATTGGCCCCATGTATGAGAGTTAATTCTGATTGCAGACAGCTTAAAGTAGATGTCTATGCACAGGTGCTTGCATGTAAACTAGAGCTCTAAGTTCCCATTTTGGGCCTTAAAAAGCAACCTCTAATCAATGAATCTTCTGTAATCCTGAAGAGCTATCAAGTTCACTCTAAAAAAACATGTTTAGAAAGATATCTCCTCATTCAGTTATACTTCCTGTATTGACAGGATCTCCTGGTTTTGGCACTTAACTCTCATGCACACATCTGTCTGTAGATCCCTTCAGTTAGTTGCCAAGAGTGTGCAACAGTTTACCAGCCAAGCAGTGTGATCTATTTTACCTAATTTTAGCAATGAAAAAAATAGTTTGCTTGTCTAGACTGGTAGCCTAGTTCTTTTCATATTAACAGATATTCCAGTTTTCAAAGAATTAATTATACTACATGTCTTCAGGCAGGAGTAATGGCTTCCTAGAATAAATACTTGTTCTCTGCAAAAGAAACACACATAATTAGGTTGAACTAATTAAGCCAAATTAAGTCAAACTTCAGGAGATACAGGTGAGATAAGGCCAGTGATGTGTTTTTCTTTCTCTGCTGCTACAGCTTCTTAACAGTGCACTTTTATGCACCAGATGTGGATTCTATTTATTTGCCTTAAATTATGTGTCAGCTGAAGCTAAAAAAGTCAGGTTCCTTTAATCTTTGCTATCAGTGATCACAATTCAGGTTTTTTTCCTGTCAGATATTATTATAATCAGCTTTAATTTTCATATATTAAGACTTTTAAATGCCTAATGGATTACATATGAGCTGTTTCAAACTCTTACTCTACCAAAGAACTGAAACTTTAGGAAGACTAATTTGGATGGCTAGATATGATATGTATTTTGGCCACCAGCTCATTCTCTCACAGATACTACATTTGGAAATAAATGTCTTCTCTGAGATAGAGACATGATTCTCCCCCTTATATTGGAATTAATGGATCAAAAGCAGTACTGGAATTATACTATTGCAGAGAATGATGACACATCCCTCGACTGAAAGATAATATGATATGTACACAGAAAAGTTAATCCGTTAACCTATTCTTTTGTATAGCATTATAAGAAAGCAGTATAACTACATTAAATTGCTGAGGAAAGAGACAAACAACAACAAAACCAACACCATTCAATTTTAGCCCCCCAACTGCTCCTTCTGCAGTATTTCTTTCTCAGGTTTGGTTCTTCCTGAAAGAGTGACTGTAAATAACACTATTTATTCATTTTTATGCTCATATAAACTATTGTAGTTCAGGCTAGGTACTCAGTTTAGTAAGGGAGAGGGCAGAGTGGAGGAAAGAAACCTCAATTTTTTCTTAGTAGGAAACAGACACTTCAGGAAAGACTCTAGGGCAATGAAAACAGCTGAATTTGTGTCATGCAGGTCATAATCTGCACATGGGATTGTAGTAGTGACTCTCTGACCTTCTCTGTGGAAATGCATTCTGTGTCAGATCATGAGAGCTGGAAGCAGCAGAGAGACAGTGTCTTGTTTGAGAAGCTAAAAGATGAAAAAGGAATTCCATGACATCAGTTTTTAGCTTTTCTGTTATGATAGTAGAACTTTTTGTTCCATATGAAGCTTATAGAGAAAATAAAATATTGTAAATAATCTATGATTTCTGTTGAATTTACACATAATTTTTGAAAATTAATGAATTTTTAAGAAATCTACAAGAAAAAAATCCTTACAGGGACCATTTTTTATAGAGTAATTGCTAACCCATATATGACATTCTTGCTTTCACAGTCCAAAGTCAATTACTCAATTTTTCAATAGCTCTCATAACACTGAATTCAGTTCTTGGATGTTTGTGAAAGAAATGTAAATAGTTACTACAGCAGGCAAACAACTAATGGACAGAAATCATGCCAAAAAATAATACAGAATTAATGACAAAGCAGAGACAAAAGTTGAGCTCAACGTCTGACAGTTTGTGTCCTGGTATTTATGAATGGAACTAGGAAAAACAGAATTGCTGTCAGACTTGATCTCAGGCCCTTGTTGTTTGATTCTAGAGGTGTCTGTATAAGGCAAAGGCTGCACTGTTGAAAATCTTGTGTTATTTGAGAATGTTGCTACTAGGTCTGATTAAAAGTCCAGTAGTCTCAGTCTAGTAAACTTAATGCAGCAGATACTTAAAGAAAGAAGATATGTACGGGTAGAATAAATTTTTCTTGTTGTCCAAAACCTAGTAGATTAGAGACTTCTGGAGCCAAAAACCTGAATTCTGTTTCAGTTTGTCTAAGTTTTTGTTAATTCCTCTATGGTTTGGAGTTTTGGGTCTCCACAGCATTCTGTGGTATTCAGTTCCAGTTCTAGGTGGGTGAATTTACCATAGAAGGATAAGACTGAACTGTGCTGTAAGGAAAAGTATCATTTTTTTATTGTTGTTTTAAATGTAGTTCCTGAGAATCTCATCTCGTCTTTGGGGAAAAGTATTAGATAATTTTATTATCAGATTTTCAAACATTCCTTCCATTCTAGATGTCCTTATAAATGAGGTTAAGCCTCTTAACACTCTCCCTATACAGAAGTTATCATAAAGTTGACCTTCTTCTGTCATCCTTTTTTTTGGTTTTCTCTTTGAAGAGGGGATGACCAGAACTGCACACAACACTTAAGCTGTGGAGGAATCGTGGACGCTTTGTACCATGATAATGGAGTTCAGAAAAACTAACACTTCTGGAAAATATGTATTTTTACTGGTGAGATGAAAGTTAATGAGTGCCTCTTGATGAAGATCAAAGAATAGGTGTATGGAAAGACAGGCTAATAAAAACCAATCCTATTAATTAAGTAATCTTTCTCCAAACTTTAAAATTTTTTCTTCCATGAGATATACAGAGACATGAGAAAAAAAGTTTCAGAAAACAAGTAGTTTACTTTGCTTTTCTAAAATTTCCTCCAGCAATCACAGTTCAAAAATGTGAAGGAAATTGTAGTGGTAAGTGTTCTATTTCACTGCAAATTTTTTTGTATTTGTATTAGAGCTTTACCTTCTTTTGTAGTTCTAACTAAGGCTATTTGGCACCATGGTTCTAATACTTTTTTTAAAACATGGCACAATACTTCTAAGAAACTTTGCATTTCACTGCTTTCACAGTTATAGCTTGTGTAGTTTTAGATAGTTAATGTTAACTATATAGGTTAATTCTGATTCATTACATTTGTCCACATTTTCCTGGAGAACACTTATTTTGGTTAGCTCGTTATATTATTTGAAGGTATACTAATTAAGCTTTAGGTAAATTAAGTAACATTTGAATTTAAAATTATGTAAGACCTCTTTTTACCAAAATTATCTGCTGAGTAATACATCAGAAGCATGGGTCACCTCGTTGATGAAATCAATCTGCAAAGCCACCTGTGTGACAGAGCTAATGATATATTAGTGTGATTCATCATTAGTGATCATCAACAGCTGATGATGTATTAGTATGTTGCTCCAAGGAGGCACTATCCAGAAAGAATGAACTTCTATAATTAAATTATGTTACCAAAGTCAATTACAAGACCATAGTCTAACCCAGTCAACAGCAGGCTGGAACACAGACATGAAATCAATTTTTCTACAGTTTTTCCTTTGGCTTCCTAGTGTCAGCTTTGCAACTTTGTTAATCAGATCTCATTAGCCTTGTGGAAAATTATTTTTGCTCAACTTCCTTCTCCAGTAGCACTTGACAACCCACAATTAAGACCTCCAACCCTTAGAAAGGGAATATTTTTCACAAAATGTAAAAAAAAAAAAAATTATTTAAATCTTCTTGTCAATAACACTGCTACATGTTTCTATGAAGGTGGTAAACTAGGCTTCCATAAGAAATTTATACAGTATTAAGAATAAATACAAAATTAATAAAAAATAAAAATAAAAAATAAAATACAGCAATAATAATAAATAGATGCCTTCCTGCTTTGCCAATTTTTATCTCAGTCATGACAATGCTCATAAAAAATTGGAGAGGAGAAAGCTAAGACAGACAAAGCACATTGGATGAGTAGACCACTTAGACCCACATATTCATTTTAGCTTTAAGATTAAGTTACAAAATTCAGTTTGGAATGACAGAACTATGACAATATAAAATTACACTATCTTTCCCTGATGCAGCTTTCAGCCATTCCACATGTCCAGTCTATGGATACCTGGGAGAAGAGGTTAGCACCTCCCTCTCCATTTCACTTTCTCAGGAAGCTCTAGAGAGCAATGTGGTCACCCCTCAGCCCCCTTTTCTCCAAACTTGAAAATCCCAAAATCTTTAGTCACATTCCTGCCAGCCCTTTCACCAGGTTTGGTGCCTTCTCATAGACACACTCAAAGACCTCCACATTCTTCTTAAATCCTGGGGGCCAGAACAGCATACAGCACTCCAAATGAGGCCACATCTTGCTGAATACAGTGAGGTAATCCTGTCTCCTGATTGCCTAGTGATGCTGTGCTTGATATGCCCCAGATTGTGATTTGGTCTCTTAACTGCCAGAACACATTGCTGGTTCATATTTAACCTGATATCATCCAGCACCCTCAGATCCCTTTCTTGGGATGCTTACCATCTGCACTTCTCCTGACTCATATTTGTGCCTAGCATTACTCCATCCTAGATGCAGAATCCAGCATTTTGACTTCTTAGATTTCATCCTTCTGATGATTGCCCAGTGTTCCAATCTATCCATATCCTTCTACAAGGCCTCCTGTCCATCACAAGTGACAACAGCACCTCCCAGTTTGGTATCAGCAGCAAACTTGCTAGCAGTGCATTCCAACTACATGCAAATAATTGATAAATGTATTGAACAGGACTGGCACTAGAACTAAGCCCTAGGAAACACTGCTGGTCTCCAGCTAGATGCAACCTTATTTGCTACAACACTCTGTTCTTCACCCAACAGACCATGCGCTTCTCCATCTCAGTGTAGGACAACTTGTTCAGAAGGTTTATGTGAGAAGCAGTATCAAAAGTCTTATAGAAATCCAGAAAAACTACATCCACTACCTTTCCTTCATCTGCTAGACAGGTGCCTTATCATACAAGAATATGAAATCAATTTGGTAGGACATCAGGAGCTGCCCCTCAGTGATTCTGGTGGGTCCTTTTCAGTTGAGGATGTTCCATGATTCAGGGTATTCCATGGTTTTCCCTCTATGACCATGTATTGACTTTGCATGTTGATTGCATTGTTCTTTAAATGCTTTTCAATAGCACTTGAACTACCAGAGTGCTTTTCATGTAGTCCCTGAACTTCTGTCCTCACCTTGATATCTTTTTCTTTTTCTTCCCGTTTATTAAACCTGAATTTACATGGTCCTAATATCCATGTCACCCTCATTTGGAGAACTCTGAGCTTGATAATATTCTCAAAAGAAACACTCTCCATACAAATTGAGTAAAACAATGGTTGAGTAAAAATTTTTTAAAAGCAAATATAATTGATAGTTCTCCCAACTTTTAACAGACTACAGCTCCAGGATTTCAGAGCTTCAACTGCCCACATCATTAACACAATATCCACCTCACTGTGTTTGATAGCATTTAATCAACTTCAGATTTCTGAATGTGTCTAAGCTTTGCTTTGTTTAATTTTATGTATTTGAACCCATTTATAATTTTGGCCTACAGCATTTTGTGATAATAAACCTGACAGTTTAAATACATGCTAGATGAAGAACTACTTCTTTTTCTTCATTTTCAGCTTGCTTCTGTTTTAAAATTCTCTTGGCATCACATTGAAACTGGACAGTATTATAATCAGGAAGGGATGAGTCAGAGCAGAAAGGTGACTGGTTTCTTTTCTCTTGATTAACAATTGATTTTGACAAAGTAAGACATGGGTTTCCCACCTTTCTTTCTGTAATTTCTGGTAGTTATATATCTATATTTATTTATTTATTTATTTATTTTTTAAGTAAAGAAATAACTAATAATGCTGTAGCATTACAAATGGGAAGCACCTACTAATTTCACATACCTGTGGGAGTAAAATGTTATTTGACAGTACAAAATCTAAATCACTCTTAAATGTAGACAGTCTCCATAATTGTGATTTCATTTGGCTGAATGTGAATGCTTACATGATAAATATGTACATTTGAACTTGACATCTTCAGTTCTTTTTATGTTCAATTGAAAGAGAAGGATTAACTTTTAGAGAACAGTTGGTTTCATCCTAGATTAGACATCCATATTGCATCAGATGACTCACATTCTTAAAATGTTAGTTTTCCAAAATTTTAGGGTTGCAGAGAAAGAGCACAAACAAAAGTATTTAACTTTCTTAAAACCAACCCTACTATACCTGACAATGAAAAGTCTCAGGTAGAAAATATGCATTTATAACACTGACAAATTTTGTGATGAAAAGTATGGTCAAGATAATGTGGACTGACAAAGTATTTTTCTAAATGTATACACAAAGAAAAATCAAAAAGGTGAGACTTAAGTAAAACACTCCTCAGATTCATGATCTGGTGAATAACTACCCTGTGAAACACCTAATAAACAGGAAGGAGAATGAGTGATTAAGTAATCCTGCCTTTCAAGTGAGAAGATCTCAAAGCAGTTTGGCCTTGAATGGATCACAGCTGCCAGTACAGACTCAAGTCACAGTGAGATGACATTTTATACAATCTGATTATTCTGAACAAGATAGATTCCACTTCATTTTGATGGAGATCCCTGCTGTTTGTTTTTCTGGTAAAATGAACATGATATGGAAGAATCAGAAAAAATAAGTGCGAAGCTCATTGAAGACGAATGAGAGTACAAGTGTTTATGGAAGGGTAAAGACTGAAGCAAGAGGGAAAGATTGTGTGAGCACATGTACATGATGTACCTGAATGTACTACATTTTTTCTACAGAGAAATAGGTAAGTGTGCTCTGATACTTTCAGTGGAAATATGGAGAAAAAAAAGGTGGACACAGAGAATATGTGTCCTTTAGTCTTCCCAGAGAGCCCACTCCTAAGATGATTCTGTACCTTTTTGTTTTGGTGACAAGTGGTGTCAAGATGACTGAAATTTATTCCTTTCCTTCTTCCACACAGAGATCCAATATTTCCAGAGTACATCAGATGCATAAGAAGACATACAGCCTGTATGGCCCCAGTGGTTAAAAAGAGATGAAAGGATCACTTCCATACCACCATCCATCCTGAGCTGTAAGCTGTAAAACCCTGAATTCTGGCACAGTCTTCTGCTACCTGCTCAGTATTAATCTTCTCTAAAAATTCTCACAGATGCATCTATTTTCTCTGGTAAGATAGGAAGAGGTTTGCTTCTACCTTACTCTTTCTAGATTCTTTATGAGGTGTTTGCTCTGCTTTGATCATGAAAACTCTTCCAGTGCTTTACTTTGGCAGCATAAATCACAGTTTAAGGTACAGCTCAAGGTAAAAGCACCTAATTTTTACATAGTCCCAAAAAAAGTCAAGACATGTAATTTATACTGCATGTATAAATCCAAGTGCTCTGAAACAAAAGTATGGCCTCTACAATCTCGTCCTGTCTTAGTGAATGAAACAAATTGAAAAGGAGCCTGAAACCTCATTGAGCTGGCCTTCTTTCCTCCAGACTTTGTAACATATCCAGTCTTCAAAAGAATTTGGAAAGAACAAGCCCCCAAAGGAACACAGAAGGCACAAACCCTGTGCATCCAGATTTCTGTAGCAAGCAATAATTGTTCATCCTGAGGGGAATAATCCAAGAGATCCATAATTTGAAGTACAGATAAAATCGTCAACTGAAATTAGAAAATAAAATTCTTTAAAATATGGCTAGAATAGATAAACTAAACTGACCAATATAAACCAAATTATGTTTTAGATTTTAACAAAATAGATCTAAATTGACAGGATAAAAATGAAAACTGAAATTACAGTGTCTCATTAACAAAGAGAGGATATTATGAAACTAACTTTTATTTTCAAGGGCTGACTATGAAAGTCCAACAAAAAAAATTGGTATTGATATAAATGCTGGGACATTGAAGAAAATAGCATATTTTCTCATTTATTTGAAATTATCTTCATTTCTAGTATGATATCCAGAGGGAAAATTCATTCTGTTATGTCTTTTCCAATATAAAATCTAGTATCAATGCATAATATATATGAAACAGCACTTATTAGGTTTAAAACTGCTAAAATTATATTCATTGTCATGTAAGATGAAAAGTGGAGGACAAACATCATGTGTCAAAATATTGATCTTGTGAAAACTTTTTCCATACACAACTGCCATATGTGAAAAAGTGGGGAAACTTCATAAACATATTGTTCCATTTGGTAAGTACAGTTCATTCCTAAAGTGTGCTCTATCAATAAACAGAATAATTGCATCAGTAGGAGAAAAACATAAATCTGAAGAACAAATACATGTCCATACTGTAAATTTTGCTTCAATGTTATGAACACTATATGTTGCTTTAGAAAATCACTTCCAACTTTCTAGCATAAACAACAAGAACAACAACAAATTATGTGTGCCATGATTCTTAAGAGGACAATACTGACATTAGAAAAATCTGTGTCAGACATAGAAACCTAAGGCAACAGAGCACTCTTTCATAATTCTTAGATTATTTTATTCCTCTTAGATTAAGTGTGTCTAGGTCAGCAGACCTAGAAGAGCAGATTCTGTCTTAAACCACGAGGAGCTGAATAGGCACCTTCTAAAACAGAGAACTCAGAATTGGGAACTATTGGAGAGAACATATGTGGTTAAGTCATAGTAGTATCTGCAGCAACTGAGGTTTGGAGTCTAAAGCATCTCAGACAACCAACTTCCACACATGAAGAGATAACAGTGGAAGAATTGAGAGCAAAGGCAGAACTGGGGCTTGCTCTGCTGTTTGAGATTTAAAACAAACAGCTTTGTGGGTGTCCAGCAATCCTGCTAGTGCTGTATTGAAAAGCTTCAGTGTGGGCACTAATCTTTAGGCTAGAAAATCTGACTCGGTATTTCTTGTATATTTTTCAGCCTCTGTGGCCTCTGCAATGCATAACAGTAGTCAAAGAGATATTGGTATTCTTGTCTAAATATTGTGAAACTGAAAAGTGTCTTTGTATTGATTCAAAAGGGAAATTTAATCTCCTTAACTCCCCACCATAATTTTTGTCCATACTTTATTATTACATCAGTAGACCAGTTTCATAATGACAGGGGATGTCTAATATGTAAACTGAAGACATGATGCATCAGAAATCTGTGTTTAAATATCACAACATTTCAAGTTAAAGTGTATTCAAATTTATGATATGTTTATTTATACTCTGTTGAAAAGATATGAACTGTGCAATGTTAAGGAAAGTAAAGAATGCTCTATATATTTATGTTCTTTCAAGGCACACATTGAAACACATTTTTTAGAGAAAAAAATAAAGTCTTCCTGAGTATCAGCATTTACTTTCAACATCCCAAAGTTTAGAAAAGGTTTGACACTAATATACAAAAAACATTATCTCCTAGAAAGTATTTTAAAAGCTCAAATCAATATTTTAAATATAAAACTATCATTAATAACTCATCAAAATGAGTAGAACTTCAAGTTCCATAAACAATTTTAACTGGCATTCCGTTTTAATAGGTGATTTTTATATTTAAGCAATGGTATGAATCTTAGAAAAAGAAGAAAAAAATTGCTAAGAGTGGTTATTCTCATAAGCATCAGGCAATAGTAAGAATCTGGGGGAAAAAAATACTGTCCATCAATATGAAATTATAGACAGGGCTTCTAGGTCATCCAGTTTCAATTGTAGAGTAACTACGGAACATTACCATTCCTTTTAATCCAGCTAGAGTGACATTTGAAGGTAGTTTCAACTTTTGGCTTCCCATCTCCTAAAAATTATGTGTCTGAACATCATTCAAAGGGTTGCAAATGTGCTTTTAAAATTTCTCTCTAATGCATGTCAAAGTTACATAGGTCAGATATCCACTAAGTTAAATCTGCTGAATATATTTGATTGCTAGAGAGCTCTACTAGTCAAGAAGAAATTACAGTATAGTAAAAATCACAGATTTCTTTAAATGCTAGGCAGTTAACACTGGCATCAGCAGGCAAAGCTTTTTCCAGGAAACTGGAAGCCTAAGTAGAACTTAACTGGAGAGAAAACATCAAGGCAATGAAAGATATGAGACAAGTTCACCTCTTCCTGTTTCTTTTACAAGGGAATAGCTGACCTAAACTCTAGTTCAGACACAACTCTTGAACTTGATAGGACTTGGCCTCAACACCAAATTCCCACTTTCCAGGATTTAATATTTAGAATTCACAGCATTTTTTCAAACCTTTTGTGAAGATACCATAATTTAGATAGTTTGCATGACCTCCTTTATTTAAGCAACAAAATTTCAACAACCCTGGTTATTTTCGAAACCACCATAGTGTTTCTGGATCTGTCCCAAATCTCCAGGCCAACTAGTCAGACATCTGTCATCTTCAATACTGTCTTACACCTGTCAAAAAGAGATGCAAGAAGGAAAGTTGTTCTACATTGATTTTTGAATTTTACCTCAAATTCACAGAATGAATTAAAACAATTATTTCCAAACATTTCTGTGGATAATGAATTACAAAATTGATAATCATTAACAAATAATTAATTGCATTTAATTAATTTATGTGAATTTATGTTCACAAGACCTCCACTTATATTGGCTTTACTTGACTGGTTGCTTAGAAAGGTTGAGGTCAGTTCAAGTGGAAAGCTTCCAAGCAAAAGCTAGATGGTACAAGAAATAGTACTAGTGATTTAATAGGCAATATTTTCTCCTCTGATTCAACACTGAATCATGTCTCTGTTTTTAAGGGGGACTCTGCAATTATAAGGATGATATTTCAGATGAAAAATTAGTTCTAAGAACTTGACATTACTATTTCTGGTCAAATAAAATACAATTGTATATATTTGTCTTCTCTTCCTTGCAAAGTAATTTCCTGCATAGTTACATTTTATTGTATATTTCTTTATATATCTCATTTCAATAAAGGTGGTGAGGAGGGGGTTTTGAGGTTTTTTTTTTGCTTTTCAGTTTATGGCTGAAACTAAGAGCGCCCACTGGACAAAGTTACTTTGCCCCTTGAAAGAGCTTTCATGTTCTATACCCTTTTCATTGATGATTTTAATATAGTTTTTTCTGCCATAATGGGTATTGTAAAACACTGGAGCAATGTTCTTAGGGACACTGCAGAATCCCTTTCATTACAGGCTTTACAGAACTTCCTAGAGAGACTCGTGTCAGAGACAACAGCAGTACACCTGATCCTCTTTCAATACAGAGTTGGATTGAATAATAAATGGTTTCTGATGTCCCTTCAAGCCCTACCTTTGTCTTACTTTTACTCATCAGAGTTGATTAGAACTCATTAAGTATTTTAATTAAAGTTGCCTCCCTCCATGGAAAGTGTCAATAAAAGTACAAATAAAATAAAATAAAATAAAATAAAATAAAATAAAATAAAATAAAATAAAATAAAATAAAGAAAATAAAACATCAAAGTGACTAGCCATCAAGTGTTTCAAAGGGTAAAAGCCCAAAGTGAAACAAAGTGGAAATGCAGAGGCTTTCAAGCACTTCTATACAGGCATGTCACTGAGTTGATCTTTGACCCAGAAACACTGCTGACTTACAGTACAATATAAACACATTGACTGTCTACATAGTCACATTTTCTTTTTTTTCCTGAGAACTTTTTTCTTCTTGAGCAATAATTGCACTTTCTCTCTGCAGTATTCCCTTAATATTTATCAAAACACCAGAGGAAATATGGAACACAATATCACAGCATCAGCCCTCAGGAATAAGGCTGATGCTGACAACAATAACCACATAAACCACTAAAAATACAAAGGAGTTCAATATTAATATTTCATTTGCACATAAACAGAGTCAAATAGGTCCTCAAAATGTGTGTCTCCCTTCAAAAATGAATGAAAACAATGTAATATAACATGAATGATTACATGTGCACAAAATATTCCCACTTTCTAATTTAATTTTAAGGTTGATATATATTTTGCCAAATTAAAGAGTACTACTAACTTGACCTCTTAATTTAAGTTGTGGAGTTTCATTAATTTGATGGTTTTTATATTTTATTCCGTGGTGAAAATGATTTGTCTACTAAAAAAATCTGGATAAGAAAATATCTGGGGCAATATCAGGCATCAATCAAAATTGTTCTAATAAATAATATAGCAAGTGGCCAAATCCCAACCAATGTGAAAGATGCTCAGTTTCATGAAAATGAGCTCAACCAATGCATGGAATTATTTATAGGAGTGTCCCTTACAGGTAGAAAAAGGGATTAAAAAAGAACCATGGAGGGGAGAAAGTAGATATGAATGCATGTATGCATGTAATATATTGTGGTGAGTTGACCCTGTCTGGATAACAGCTTCCCACCAAAGCCATTCTCCTCAACTGAACAGAGGAGAAAATTATGAATGCAGGCTCACGGGACAGGACAAGAGCAGGGAGAATTACCAATAACCATTGCAGGAAAAACAGTCTCAATTTGGGAGAAATAATTGAATATATTACCAATTAAATCAGAGTAGAATAGCGAGAAATAAAATATTCTAAAATATCTTTCATACTCCTGTAAACAGTGAAAGATTGTCTATGTTTCAACTGAATTTGCCTTTACTTTTTTTTTTCTTTTTAAAGGATATTCTGCAGAAATACTTTATAGTCATAAAATGAATAGAGGAAATAAACATATGATTTTTTTGAGGAAAGTAGTATTTTGAGGAAATTATTGGATATTAGTAATATCCAATAACAATTAATTGATACAGTCTTATACACAGGAAAGTCACATTGCACGTATAGACTAAGCAATACTTTCTAAATGATCCTTCTTTTTTTTATTTTTATTTTTATATTTTTTTTAAGAGTAGAACATAAAAGACTGCTTATGATTAGAAATGAGAGACAGATGAAGCTAATTGAATGCATTTTTCTTAAACTATTCACTGAGATATAGGGATGCCAAGACTTCTAGGGACTGCCAACAAATAGGGGTAGGATTAATCTACCTTGGTTTCTAATCACCCACTAGGCATGCATGCTTGAGCTAATCACTCCAGGGTTTTTCATTGTCTGTGGAGAAGGATCAGAAACTACAGAGACCTGTCATCTCCCCTTAGGCATTTAAAAGAGGACAATGAGTCATTCTTGTTTCAATCTATTGTCTCAAAAAATGATAACCAGAGACCTGTAAGCTTTATATACCTCAACCCAGGGCAGAAAAATGATAGAACAAGTTGAGGGGTAACAAAAAAAGCCTATATTAATAACAAAGATGGTTGAGATTTGGTGTTTTATAAAATACCATACATGGCCCCTGTCAGAATGAAAAGTCTTGTTCATCATTTCCTACCTGGTTACAGTTCTCCTTGGGCTATAATCTGTCAAATAGATTTGCAGACACTGTGACCCGAAGAAAATATATCTGAAAATGTCACAATTTTATTTTTTTGGCAGAAATTCAAGTAAAATTCAAGTAAAATCAATATATTCTTCACTTTAATTGCTTTAAGCTTTCATTGTATGCCAAATCCTGCAGGTCTTATTTAGTCCATATCCAGATATTTTCTTTTGAAGTCAAAAATTTGGCAAAATATGCAGAGCCTGAAGACATGAAATGAATACTTACAGATATTTTTTAAAATGAAGATGCCAATAGGATTTGTTCTTTCTCACTATTTCAAAGGGACCATCAATTGGAGTTGTAAAAGGCTTGGTTGTCCTAAAACATTAGGCTTTCTGCTGAAAGCCACATGTCCTGCTTGTGAAAAAACAGGAATGCAATCCTATTCCTATTTTCATCTCACAGTGGTGTCCTCAGAAGTTAAGTTTGAATCCTTATGTTTCTGATACAGGTTATTGCAGAGTGAGTTCTAGAATTCCTCTGAATATCTTTACTACTAATGTGACCTTGGAAGAACGGTCATATATATCGCCGAGTTTTACTTTCCATTTTATCCAAGTTACAATTTTTAATATTTTGGCAGCAATTGATGTTTATATTCCAGAGAAATGTCTACAACTGTAATAGAGTTAAAAGCTTTCATTTTATAAGTTTTAAGGAAAAAATGGGACAGAAAGGTTCACTGTAGGATTTTTCCAGAACCTCTCAGTCAAAAGAAAGATACCAACTCACTTCAGTATCAGCCTCTGGAAAAGAGAAGTTTGTCTTGATGGTTTACACGTACCTGGAATACTGCCTATTTGTCCTTGAGAAATGTTTGACTTCTTTTATTTAGCTTTCAGAAACATTAAATCTTATGGTGCTATAAGGTTTCTATCATTACTTTGACTGTGTAATTTATTCCGTCTAATCAGTAAAACACAAATGTTCTTCACTTTTACATTCTTTTTTTGATCATGCTCTAACACCTCAGCATTACTTTAAAAATAAAATTTTAAAAATTCATCTTCATCTCAGCCCTTGTTTCTAAACCCTTCCTCTCAAATATTCAGTATGCTGCTTTCTTTGCCATCTGCTTTGCTTCTTCCCAGTCTGGAACAAGTTCATCTATATTTTAGCCACTTCTGATGGCTAAAGCTTAGTTGTTGACTGCTCTTCAGGCTGCAAACCGTACTCCCCTATTTTATATTTTTTTGATTGAGACAAAATAAATTTCTCTGACCTAGAGGTGGCAATACAAAGGAAGGGATCCTGTGACATTCACAAGGATAGTTCCACAGCCTTTGTTAATATATGAATAAAGTAATATAGCAGAGCTGGCTGAATTTTCACACTAAAAAAAGTATTGGCTTTTTGATGTTTGTGTTTTCTACATGAACTATACTAGATTGGCTGATGAAGCTATGTATAACCCAAATATTCTCTGTTTTTTCAGTTAATAAAACCCTAATGGAAGATATTCCTTTTTCTAGCTCACTCTGCCTTTGAAATTCATTATTGTCTTTGAAAAGTGAGTTTCTTGTTTTTTCACAAAACTATTTTGATTGTGGTCTAGAAAGTAAAGTAAGCAAAGAAAGCATCAAGTCCTTTCAAAATGTCCACATCTCTCAGTTCATTTTTTTCAATTTACTTGCTTGCATCCTATCTCTGGCTTCTTCAACAGCAGGAGAAAAAAAAAATTGTTACATTAAAATAATACATATCAGCTTATTTAAATAACAATATGTAAATAATGAAATTGAAATCCAGATTTTAAAAGCTCTAAAAAATGAAATATAATGCAGCAGGCTGTTGTCATTGGCCTACAAAAATTTGAGGGGCTCCACATTATATGCCAAGAGCTAAGAGGTGGTTACAGGTGATGTTTATTTTTTAAATAATATTCCACTAAATTACTCAGAAAATTGTTGGGTTGTAATATGTGACCAGTATATAAGGGATTGTAATTGCAATCATCTTAAGCTATTTTGGGAAAAGGAAGTAGAAGACTTATGGAACCCTTTTAGACGTTTCTAATTGTCTTCAAGGCTGTCATAAAATAGTTAAAGGAAAGCTATCTAACCAGGTCATCACCCATTTTTAGTGATGTGGCACAAGAGACACAGTTCAGTAGTTGAGGTCTAAGCTCTTTAGAGAAGAATTTAAGAAAACAGTATCAGACATTTTTACTTCATTTAGTTAAGCTAAATTTATTGTTTTCATTTAGATCACTACAAGTAGTATAAGGAAATTTTTCTTTTAAATTAGAATGGCATTTGTAATTTTCTTTGTGCAAACTGCATCGTGTTGACATGGTATTTAAAACACACAAATATTTTGAATACTGCTAATTAAATTTTCTGAAAATCTGGATTAATTATTATTTCTTTTATATGCATTCTCTGTAGAATGAATTAAATACAATAGCCAATAAGGCATCCCCTACTGCTTTATCTACACCGTGGTAATATGCACAGTGGTTCACCTACCTGTAAGTCTGCTGTATTATGACATAACGACACATCGTTAGAATTAATTGAATGTTTGAAACATTTAATTTATACACAGAATAAATACACTGCTTTGTCTGCTATTGCCATTCATCATGAACCAACTTTTTTCTTTGTCATTATCTGTTAGCTTACAATTGGAGCAACAGTTCAGTTTTTGGCATGTTTTCATTTTCAAAACTGTGTTTGAGTTATGTATATGCATATTTTAAATAAAATGAAAGGCAGTTCATGAACAACAGCATTGCATAGCAAACTACATGTTCTGTTGAATTCACAAGTAATCTCAATTCTGAGCATCTGCCAAGATTAGTCTTTGAAATCACATCATGTTGTCTCCTGTGCACTTACAGTATAATAACGTGCCATAAAGTAAAACCTGCAGCTCAGAAATACAAAAGCGCTTAGAGTTTAAACTGGTTTGTGGATAACTCACTTAGATTATACTGATGACATTTTCAGGAGTGTCTGATTTGATCCAAAGCTAGATTTATTTCTCAGACTCTGATTTTCCTGAAACACATAGACGGTAATAGGTAATTATTTTGGGGAAATAAAATAGTTTCCTTGGTGTAAATACATGTACTTCCAGTAAATTACATTCAAGTTTAAATAATGTTACTTCACTCTTGAAGGAAGCTGTTCAAGCATTACTTATTCATCTCAAGATGATCACAGGTATTTAAATATAGGCACTTTTTGAAAGAATAGTATAAGACACAGAAAGTGAAATCACCTCCAGGAAAACCACAAGGTCTTTTCAGCTGGGCAAACCCATGGGAGAGGTCAATCTGTGTGTACCTGACTGAAATTAATAGGAAAGGCTGAGAATCAAATGAGGGCTTGTAGTTCATCATTTAAATGTATGCAAGGTACAGGCAAAGCACTTGCTGCAGAGTACCTTCAAATAAGCATTATGCACAGGTTTCATTGAGTGAGAACTGGTGCTTAGTAGGTTAAATATGTGTTGGCATGACAAGACAATAAGAAAGAGAAAAATTACTATCTGGACTTTTACAAATATAAGAAACTCCACTATAAAGGTATATAACTATTAGATGACTGAAGAAAACTGTAACATGGTTGAATGATTGAATGGTTGAATCATGGTCCATGATTGAAGCCTATGGCAAGCTAGAAGACTTGTGATAGAATCACAGAATTGTTTGGATTAGAAGAAATCTATGAAGATCATCTAGTGTAAACCTCCAGACATGGACGGGGACGTCCTTTTCTAGACCAGGTTATTCAAAGCCTCATCCAGCCTCCACTTGAAAGTGTCACTCCAGGGATGGAGCATTCACAGCTTCTCTGGTCTCCTACTCTTCTCATAAAAAAAAAAAAAAAGTTCTTCCTTATGTCCAAACCAAATTTGCCCTCTTCAGTTTGTAACTGTTGCCCCTCATTCTATCACTAGATATCCTGGTAAAAAAAAAGTCTTTCTCCATATGTCTTATAAGCCCTTTTTATACACTGAAAGCCTTTAGGTAATCCAGGCTGAACAATCCCACTCAATCTCTCCAACAAAGACTGGTAGTTGCTCATCAAGACTATGGTATACATCAAAGTTTAGGAAAGATGAATGCAATTCCTGAGAGTTGATACAGTTTCTCAAGCCCACGTTAGGAAGGTAGTCTACACAGGAACTGAATGAGGGAAGCCAGTCACACCAGTCACTAGTGCCAGCCTGTGGCAGGTGAAACACTCTTTGTCTGGTGTTTCAGGGAAAGATCATTGCCCTCACAACAGTGGAAACCTTGTGGTAAAGTCTACAGCAAAGTGACTGCCTTCTTCATTGAACTTTTAACTCCGAGAGTAGATAAGGCGATGAGGTCCAAGCAAAGCCAGACACCTGCTCTGGTGGGTCACAATGGCAATATCAGACATTCACTAGGCAGAAAGAAGGAAAGAACATATGATGACCTGCAAAATATTTTTTTGCCAAATGAATACTTTTTGCCAGATGAATAAATAAAGTTCTGTCCCAATTTAAGTGCATGTACTTTGGCAGAACAGTGAACCAGTAGAAACTAGTCATCTCACTTCACAATCTTTCACTCAGCCTCATTTCAAAGGGATATTTTCTCCAAATATGAATAGAGTTTGTATTTTCACACTAATTTTCTTTCACCTTCTGTAGCATTTAGCACCTGTCCAGGATTTTAAAGCTCACATTATTTATAATTTATTCTGCTAGCAAATTATAGTCAATAAAGCAGATACTTTGATTGTTTGGTAGCTGACTGGCCATTTGAACATTTCTTTGCAATCAATAAAATGGGTAATAGAGCTCAGATTCACCAGCAATAACTACATTCAAAAAATGACAAAGAAGGAATGAGTTTGCAGAACAAATGGGAAGCAGAATGAAAAGGAGAAAGGAAAGGGGAAGCTGCACTAATTAATATAAACTTTTTTTCCTGAGCATCAAATTCAAAGTCAACTGGTATTACAGAATGATATTTTTCCCTCTCTGCATTTACTTTCTCCTTATCCAAAGTAAAATAAAACTTTTCAAAACAAGAAAGAAATTTCAGTTATATTTGCAATAGTGTGTTGACTAGATACTTGACCCGTGTGGACAGTTTTATGAATCAAGGAGCAAGGAACAATATCATTGAGCTATTTAAAATTTTAATAAATTTCCCCTAAATTTATATACATTTGATTGATAGAAACTCAACAAATCACAGCAGGAGTTACTGATGAAGTCTCAAATAGGTTTTATTATCTCAGGCCCTTTTAGCTGGTCTTCTTGCATGCAAGGTAAGAAGATTAATGCAGTGAATATGGAAAATGTTTGAAACCCGTAGATCACAAATTCTACCCTAAAGTATATATTTGAGGGGTTGAAAGAAACCATGTATTCTGCTAAGATTCTGGTAGAACTGTTGCTGCTGCTCTCCTGTTGTGATCACAGCTCCATCCAATACTATTTGCACTGCTCCATGACATAATTATAATTAAGAAAGACCTCGAGTCTTAAGTTCCAGTGTGTATTTTCCTTCAGTTCTAATGGGTTGGTTTGATTATACAGTTTGGAAAACAAGCTTCAGGTGTAAAGATTTCAACTTGAACTACTTGTGTGCTGAGGCACAGAGACAGCTTGACCCTGAACTGTGATCACTCAGAAAATGGTCAGAAAGGGGTAAACCCCTTCACTATTGCTTACTCAGACTCCACTTCAGTACTTTCTGAATAATAAAATCAAGGCAGCTTCTCTTGCTCCTCAAGGCAGGAAACTTCTCTTTCCTATTTTTGCACAACACATAGAAGGGCACCTATGCCTCAGAGATGTTATCTCAATATGAGTAATGAATGATAAGAAAGGCAAAGAAACTGGGACAGCATACTCAAGGATGAAGAAAACTAAGCCCTATATATTATATCTAACATCATGTCTTTCCTCTAAATTACTCCAAAAGATGTCTCAGTATATGGCTCACAGAATATGCACAGAATGACCTAAAAGCCACTGAAATACTGGGGCAAATAGCAGTGTATATTATATTTCATCCATTGAAGCATTTTAAGCAACTTATTTTCAGTAGGTTTTACCCCTGTTTTGAATAGACCCATTTGTGTAATAGTTTTTCCATCTACAGGTTAAATACAGATGAACCAAAAGCATTCAATATAAAAGAACTTTGACATGTTAACTTATCTAAAGTGAGGTTTTGTTAAATCCATGAAAAAAATAAACAAATTAAAATATGACGAAAACACACATAAAAAAGAAGAAACTTAGCTTTTCCATTCAAACTCCATAATGACAGACAGTTTTTTCTCCACTAAATCTTAGAGGAAAAAAAAGAGAATTTACAAGTATGCAATTGAAACCTTCATATTGATCCTCTGAGGTCAATACACATGGTTAATTACCCTCTTTTGGTTTTCATTTCTACCAGAAAGAGTACTTCAAATATGCTTTGGAGTTGCTTTTGAATGAGGGGGAAAAGTACTGAATTTTGTCCACGGAGCTGAAATTTTATAAAGGCTTTAGTTATATCGAAGGATTTAAATATTTGCACAGTGCAGAAGGAATACATGCTATTTATCTTTAGTACCTGTTTATTTTTTTTAATAATATGTAGGAGAACGTGACTAAATACACATCCAAACGTTAAAACTATAAAAGTAAAGTGAGAAAGACAGTAAGGTTTGGGAGATATATGGATAAGCTCATTATGCTGGCAAAATCAAAAAGCTTTGAGAAAGATTATTCCAAGGAACCAGTCCACGATCCAATGAAGAATATAAAATGTCATTTTGGTCCCTTTCAACAGTTGTTTTCTTTTTTTTCATTGGATATAGTGAACAGCTTCATGCACTAACACACAATAAAAAAAACAAAACAAAACAAAAAAACCCAAAAAACAAAAAAACCAAAAAAAAAAAAAAAAAAAAGAAACTTGGAATAATTCCCCCACAAAGTCATAAGAACAACATCTTTCTTGATTCAATGTGAAAATAGTTAATTATGTATTCAGTATTTAAAGACCCTTTTACATTAGGTGATTCCTATAGGAATTCCTATATGTATCTTTCAATGTAAATAGCTAAAGGATTTATATAATGTTGCATATAGAAGCTTTCTTCAGCTAATTACATCCTAATTTCACTTGGATGAGGAGCAGAGGAAAGAAAGAAGGTAAGGAAATGGAAAGTTTTCCCCACAGTAGACTTGACTTTACCGGGAAAATGTATCAAAGATGTTTTTAAATGTGTATCTACAGAAGTAGGTTTCTCTAGAGTTTCCAAACATTTATGTTGAAATGGGTTTTTAGGCAGTGCCTGAATATCATTATTCTGGAACAGCATTAGCAAAATCTTTTCCCTGCTATTCCAGACTAAACAACTTTCCTATATCAAAATGATCCTTTTCAATGGAAACTGTGGATATTTTTACATATGTTTTTTAGCAGTTAGATCGCATCTTAGTGTAATCAGCCTTGATGTAAATCTAGTTTACCTCTCAAAGGACAGTGCTATACTGAATAAAAAATTGCGTAGACTCTGTTTTCCCATACACAGTTCTAAAAATAATGGTAAAGAAAATTATACAGAACTGTGCTGTTCAGGCAGACTTCTAATGAATCCAGGTGATTGATAGGATTTTCTATAAACAAACAGCCACACAGAAGCTGTAAAATGGAAAGGAGGATTCATAAAATAGCATTATGCTAATCCCAAGAAACTAATTCTAGTGATGTACTATAACAGCCGCTGTGTACGTTCCATTCACCAAAACAAGAAAATATACTGCAGAGACCACTCAAAAGTTTAGAGTTACCTTGCTGTGCTTTACAGCAAATCAATGTAATATGCATTTCTAGTGCCAATATTAGGATTTTGTCGGCAGTAGTATAGATTGCCAGGATTGTGGTTTAACCCCAACCAGAAACTCAGGTCCATGCAGCTACTCACTCACTTCTCCATGTTGGGATGGGGGAGAGAATCAGAAGAGTAAAAGAAAACTTGTGGGTAGACATAAAGACAGTTTAATAGGGAAACCAAAGCAGCACATACAAGCAAAGCAAAACAAGGAGCTCATTAACACTTCCCATGGGCTGGCAGGTGTTCAGCCATCTCCAGGAAAGCAGGCCGCCATCATGTGTAGTAATAACTTGGGAATAAAAAGTGCCATCACTTCCCTTCCTACCTTCCTCTTCCTCCCCCAGCTTTATATGCTGAGCATGACACCATGTGGTCTGGAATATCCCTCTGGTCAGCTGGGGTCTGTCTGTCTCTCCTGGCTGTGTCCCCCGTCAGCTTCCTGTGCCCCCTCAGCCTACCTGCTGTTCCTGTGGAGCAAGGAGCAGAAAAGGCATTGGGTCTAAAACCGTCTGTCATCAACTCTGTTTTCACAAATCAAAAACAGAGTCCAATACCAGGTACTCTGAAGAAAATTAACTCTCCCAGCCAAAAACTGTGCATCCAGTTTGCAAACAAAATGGACAACCAGTTTTTCTTAATTCATGGGGGGTGACATGGCGCATTTCTTTCTTCATCTAAAATTTCTAATCTTAGTGGAACTTTTTTACAGCAACATAATACAAAACAATCCATGATTGCATTTGCTTTGTGAGCACAATGTCCTCCACTTTCCTCTCTTTTTTTTCTCAAATATTAGTTTTCTTCTCACTTCCTTTCCATGCACCAGACATTACTGAAAACTTCTGAGCTTCAGAAAATGTCTACATTCTAATTTCAAAACCTATTGAAAAAGTAATAGATACAGCCTTTGCAAAAAGTTTCAAAGTATATGTAATTTTTGTAAATCTCAATTATGTATGCAATTTGATTAGACAGCACATGCTGGACTTAAACACATCTATAATGCTACAACAATTATGTGGGATTTAGTGTTATAGTGTAATAACATATGTTTTAAAATTGGTTAGGCATTTTAACTATCACTGTCTGCTCTTCTCTAACAGCACTTGTTGTGGAGATGTGTGATTGACACAACCAGTAGTGACATATGACAGCAGAGAATGTGGGCCTGGAGGAGTGGGGGAACAAACAACAGCTACTTGTCAAAATTACATGATCAAAGTAGCCAGAGATTTCAGCGACTTCTGTTAAAAGAAAATAAACATAAAAGAAAGAAAGAAAATGCAGAAACACACAGAGGTCTGCAGTTAGAATTTGCATATGCAAAATATAACAGGGGGAAAAAATTGTTTTTAACATCTTGTTTCTCTACAGTTCCATGTGGTAGAAAAAAATTCCTTATGAGGTACATATCTATGTAGTTTATGTAATAATGAAACTGAACATCTTAATTATTAATGAGCCCTTATTCCTCCACATCTGTGAAACATCTGTCTCCTCTTAGCTTATCAGTGACTAATGCAAAGAAACCAAGCAAATTCTTCAGATAAAACTATTTGGTTAATATCATATAAAACACTATCAAGGTGTTTTGGGTTTTATTAATAGCAATTAACTACTATGTTTTTATAATGGATTTTAAAAATATTTAAATATGACATAGTTTTTAAGGCTTGACAACATGTCAGATTAGAAAGCACAGAAACTATGAGGTCTGCTTAATGGATAATTACAGAAACAATTAGCAAGTCTAGTCCTAGGGATTATTCCTCAGCAGTGGCCATGTAACAAGTAATGCTAATTACTTATTAATAGCTTTTAATAATTAAAATGGACTTCTAGCATCAACTGACCTTGCATGCAATACAGTTTACAGAAATTTTTATTCTGCATCACACTGGGTTTTCTTACATTCAATTGAAAGTCTTCAAGGATGAAGAGGATGCACCCAATGATACTATGATCATTAATTGCAGTATGCATTCAGCTTAGGAGTAGTGGCCCTTGATCTGCTTTCACTTTATGGAAATCTTTAATAAATTAAATTCTTTTTTTAGGTGAGTTTAAAAGGTGCATTAGATTACTTCCTGACCTCTCTTTAATAAGATGAATAAGATTCAGAGTCTACAACAAAGATGCTATTTATAGATGTTATTTATAAGAGCATGTAGGGACAGGACAGGGAACAATGGATTCAAACTGAAAGAGGGCAGGTTTAGATTAGAGAGTAGAAAGATGTTCTTTACTGTGAAGGTGGCGAGACACTGAAACAGGTTGCCCAGAGGAGCTGTGGGTGGCCCATTCCTGGAAGCATTGAAGGCCATACTGGATGGAGCTCTGAATAATTCTGATCTAGTGAAATCTGTCTCTGCCCATGGCTGAGATGTTGGAACTAGATAATCTTTAAAGTCTCTTCAATCCCAAACCTTCAGTAATTCTCAAATCTCTCCATAAAACACATTTTTTGGTTTCTGAAATACCCTGAAACCTCCCCTACAGAGTGAGAGGGCTTAACTTATGTCTACCATTTTCAAGGCTTGTACATGAAGTGGCAGTCTGGCATACTTTAACATCTGAGATAAAGAGGGTCTCTAAAGGTCCAGTTCACCTGGAACTTAAGACTCATGTTTTACTATAAATGTTTCTAAGAGAAATCTACTTAGATTTTTGAAGTTAGTAAAATCAGTCTTGAAATGCATGTATCTTGGTTCAGACAGCATGGATGACCAACACCTCGTTAAAAATTTTTGACTGGGCTTTTCTCCATATAAACAGCAAAACTGTTACTGCTATGACTCTGCCATCTTAGCAAATTATAAGAACTTAAAGAGCACAGCTGCCTGTCTCAAACATTGTCAAGGCCACAGAACGAACTTCCCTTGCTAATTCCAGACCTGGTGGAGGTGAGGATGAAAAACCTACTCCAAAATACTCTTTAAGCACCTCAACAGCACTGAGAGTTATTCACCCTTATTGATGTTGTTCAGAAAGACACAAATCAAGGCAATTGAATTTTCCAGTGTACTTTTGGGTTAGGTCGTGTCTAGATTTCACTTCTTTTCCTTTTGGTTTTGTGGTTTGTTTTTTGTTATGTTTATTTGGTTTTAGTTTTGGCTTGGGGTTTTTGTTTGGGTTTGTTTGTTTTATTTGTAGGTTTTTTGTTTGTTTGTTTGTTTTATTTTTTTTTTTTTTGACACCTTAAAGAATTCATCCATCCACTTCCCAAAAGATTTTGATAACTAGAACAGTAATAGCCCAGAACTATTCATGACCTTCTTTTAAACTCATATAATGGTAACAAGAAACAATTACATGTCAAGCAAACTCTATTTTAAATTACACAAAGTATGGATAGACAAAATGGCTTAATAATTCCTAGTTTCTAATTTCTTGTATTAAGCTTAAGTGTGTTGGCAAAATATTCATATCAAAACACTTATGCTAATGAAAAAATTAGTTCCAAGCCTTTAATTTTCATAGCATAATTGCTAAATGACAAAAAACTTAGAATTCACATGTAAGTCAGTTAAAGCATGAAGGACTCAAATGTTCTTAAGTTAGAGAATGATAGCAACAATACCTTTCATTTTTATGGCATCTTTCATCTTGGAATATCAAGAGGTATAATAAATATTGCCAATTACTTGAAAATACTACTGATTCCTTCATGCAGTAAACTTGCAGATAAGAAGTCACTATATTGATATTAAAGTTATCAAAAATCTTGACATGAAGGCAAAACCAATAAGTAAATTGGTCTCTGGTTTTGTTAGAGGAGTTCTTACATTAGAAGCCTGCAGAAAGTTCTCTGAAGTGTTACTCATGTGACTAGGACCATAGCCACATGTAACACTGGGAATAGACTTTAATTGCAGGTTTAATTTTCAACAATCATATGCAGAATGATTACTTTATACACAGGAAAGAAATATGCTACGAACATAAGGCTAGTTAAACATTTGGTCCCAGAAAACTATTAAATTAAGTTTACTGGAAAAAACATTTATGATCTATTGCAGATATTTAAATCTGAATAAGTTCCATTTAAAAGATGACATAACTCTACACTAGCATTGGGCTTGCCATGTATTATTCATATTTTTCAGCCATTTACATTTGCAAGCACACTATTAGGAATTTTCACATATTTACATGCAGCAGAACAATATCAAATTCACTTGCAACTCTTAAATGTCACCAGTGATCCTTTTGGAAGGAACAAAAGGGTAATTTATATAAAGGGTAATATCTCCCTCGATGTTGTTTTATGACATGTCATGACCTAACTGAAACCCATAATTATCTTTATGGAATAACTGTAATCTTTTGATTAATAGGCTTTCATGAGTTGAAACTGCCTGAAGTCTGGATTCACATTCAGATCTGTTTTTCAGAAAAATAAATCATTGATGATTCTACGGAGTCCAAAGGATCAAAATTAGTTTTAATTCAGTATATTAGATATCAGAATATAAATAACCTTTCTTGAAATTTTTTAACGGTCTTCCTTAATTGTTTTTATTTGAAAAGAAAGAAAAATCTTGCAAGAAAAGAAGGCATCTATTATCACTTGACTACATAAAACAACTTGAGCTTGCAAATTAGAGTATGAATGTTCATCAACAGATCTAAAGAACTGGTTGCATATTGCTTCTTTGATTGGTGAAGCTTTATACCAAGAGGGATTCTGATTCTCTTTTGGCTTGCTTTCTTTTCAGGAAAAGATCACTAATAAATGCAGTCAGTGTATTCTGAACTTCATCTCTTGGCACGTGACCTCAATAGCTGAAGTAAAAAAAAAGCTAATGATTCTAGAAATCGTGAATTATTGTCATTCCACACACTTCTCATTCTCCTAGAAATGGGAACTTAAGCAAAGCTCTAATGACAAGTTCCAGACATGGTAATAAAAGCAGTCTGAGTCATAGTGATGGGTTGTCTTCAAACAAAAAAATTCAAATCCATTCTGCACAGCTTACCTCCTGGAAATCCCCTGCTGTAATCAGGGAAATTTGCAGAGCCAGCTGTTAAGGAGCAGTGTAGGCATCTATTAATTATATTTTTTTCTTCTGTGGCTGCACTTGGAATTCTTCTAATAGGCTGTGAAATTCTTACAGGCACACAGCTTCTGTGTTCACAGAATACAAACAGCACACATGAACAGCAATGAACATAGTTTCTTATATTTAGAATCAAATTATACTTTAAATAAAACAAAACATAAATAGCAATATATTGAATCACTTTTTGCCAATTTTTTATTTCAGACTAAAGAAATTGTGTGTGGAATCAAGCCTTGGAACATTAAACAATGATCTTCTTGCTAAAGACATCCTTTTCTGTATTTCTTTTCAGCTAGGTGTGGAGCATAGTTGATCTGTAGGAGGTCAATGGCATGTAAGTCTCCTTCCTAACTTGCTACAATTGTGTCTTCTGATCTTAAAAGTAGTGGTGCTTTATCTAATTAAAATGTGTGCCAAGACATTAGTAATATGCAGTTAATACTGTCCCATGAAACTGCACACTCACACACACACACACACAAATTTCTCCCCAGAAAGAATATTCAAAGTCCGTAGTGCTTTTATTTTGTTATGTAGTACATGCAAGAGTGACCTCATACTTCTCTTTTGCCCCAGTAATCTGGATCTTGTTTTCAAGGAAATATTACGCTTTCTTTCCCACTCCTAGTAAAGTCTAGATATTTTTGGCCATTTAGTTTCCTAATATGCAGGAGTTAGAAGAAAATTCATGTGTTTTGACTTTTAGTATTTACAATTAAAGAAAAAATTATACTAGACTCAAATTGAAGTGAAGATTATTTAACATGCTTATTCACAAATATAAACTTGTTTGTTAATATCGTTTTCATTCTGCTTTTATTGGTATTGGTTTTTCTCACTTTTTCTGACTTGACTGAAGGTGCTGAAAAATTACAAAACAGAGAAATAGTGAAAATAGTAAAACATAGACTCATCTCATAAGGTATTTTCCTCATTTTTATATCTACTTTAGTCTGATGACATCTATTTCCTAATTAGATGTATAATTCTGAGAACTGAATGTAAGGGACAAAAAGTCACATTTTAAGGTCCAAATTTCATATTCCTCAATGCAGGCTTCAAACGTGCTTTCATGAACATCCTACTAATAAACTTATTCAATGAAATATTTACAGACATCTAGCACAAAGGGGATGCAAACTCAGCTTAAGCATACTTCCATCTCTTATTTAAGCAAGTACATAAAGACAGTTTTCGAGGTATTAAGCAAGCTGTACAAGTCATTGACCTATATAATTCACAGAACAGTACCAGAGCAGACTTCTGTCAGTGACAGATACACTTGTTTAACAGTCCATCACATCCTCAGTGAGTAGATCAGTCTCAGTGTACAGTAGGAGTATCTGACAACAACCACCCTGTCATGCTAATTGCTAAACCAAATTTTATGTTAGCTTTATGTGGAGATAAATTATTCAGAGCAAATGACTTAGATCACCATGAGCTGGCAGTTTAGTTCGCTTTAGGGAAGATATTTACTGAAATTAATTTATGTTTTAAGAATATGACTGGTCAATCAGAAAAATGTGCACAACATAAACTGTCTTAAAATATTCATTTTTATTTTTGGGTAAAGCTTATGCATTAGTTTTCATTTTATATTTGTGAGTAAGGAAGGAATCTGCTTATGATAAAATCCCTAAAGGAATATAATTTAAAAAGACAATGCTGATATTTGATTTAGGCAATTTTCTCCTTATCTTTTTACACCATGTATGTAGCTTAACAGTTTGACTGCCATAGGATATTTTTGATATTGCTGAGACTCTGACATGTCAATATATAAAATCTAAATTATTAATTGATTAAAGAAAGCAGGCACTAATTTCTTCTAGACAAGTACTTGAATGAGATAACATAATTAAGTTATCGATAATGCAGACCAAGCAGACAAACCTTAATAAATTGTGACCCAAATAGTCTCATTTATAGAAAATACTCTATTATTTATATATTTGTAGTGATAAACTAAGAAAGTTTTTAACCAAAATATTAAAACAGATCTTCATTCAGTATGATTTTTATATAAAGCTCAGTTAGATTTTCTGTAGATCACATTATCCACCACATCACTCAGAGCAGTTAGCTTTCACATTCTGGAGCAAGGTTTCTCCACACTGTATTCTGTCTCAAAGGCAGCTCCCATGGTTCACTTCAACCCTCCAAATTCAAGCACTCCATCTGACTTGTAACATCCCCTCCTCAGGAACATCTGATAGCTGGAACAAAGAGATAAAGACTTCTTGGAAGTAAGCACAGTGTGATCACTCTGCCATTAAGAACACAAAAGATGGACATTGTTAATCTGGATATATATCTGAGGCTTCCTGTTGGAAACACTGCAAAAGGCTTGCTTGTTTTCTCCTTTAGAACATTATCTTCCCATAGATGGATTCTTTATACTCAAGGACATCACTTTCTATTTCTCTCACTATAAAGATTAAAGTCATCTTCCTGTTGCACTCTTTTTAAATAGCATATTTTTGGCTCCAACTCTGAGAGCCTTAGTAAGTGAGCTGGTAGAATTTTATATAATTTTACTGTAAAAAACAAATATAAATACAACACAGCCTCCTTACAAGGTTTAAGGAATGCACTTTTTCCGTCCACTTCTCTTTGATGTGTCTGACTAATATTTCAATTATTACATTATTAATTAGTACATCTTTGGTTTCAGCCTGCTTGGCTCTGAAGCAACTTTCTAAATGTACATTGTTAAAAGCATGAATATAATTTCGAATAAACAGTTAACATGCAGACTTTCTTCTTTTTTCAAATTTATGGTTGACATTCTGCAACCTTCATCTGAAGGCCACAAATGTGAGCAGAATAGGATCCAGAAAACCCCTTTCTAATTCTGCAGGTACTTGACAAACAGGTAGAGATATTAAATGTGCTACATGCCTAGAGTTGTGCACCTGGCTATGACTAGAATTGCCAAGGCTCTCTTCTGCTTATGACTATTTTATACAAAGTAGTTTGTAATCTATGTCTTGACAAGTGTTTGAACCAGTTTTTGGCCCCAGCTAATTCATGCTATAAGAGCTAATTATGCTCAGAGCACCAGTCACATAAATTTTTCTCTAAAATCTCTGGTGGGATAACACCTGGTAATACACAGGGGCACTGGTAGGTGTGTAATTAATTTTTGTGCTCAGTTTTGCATTATAGATTAGTGATTAAGATTTATGTTCAAGGTGGAAATCCTAGATTTTGTGTCTTCCTAAGTCTCTAAATACTTTCCCTGGATTCAAATCTTATCTTTCCCTTTCTCAAAAGAAGAATTTAATCATCCATCTGGGAAAGAAGGAATGTATGTTCTCCGCATTTGCTAGATGTGTAGAATCACACAGACAGATATGAAATCTTTGAGAATCATATGAAAGGCAGAAGAGGAGTCAAGACATTGTAACCATATAACTGAACTTCTAATTTGGGAACAAGAAGGTCATTAAATCTGGTTTCTGTTTATGTGTTTCCCATTTCTTAATATACAAATAAAGTACAAATAGAAAGTCATTCCCTTTGATGAATGGTCCCATCACGATGTTAACAGTCTAGAAACTTATCTCTCTCATCCCATAAATCTTCAATTCTTAGCTGTAATGTCAAAGTTCTGTCAGAAGAGCTGAGGAGAAATCTTCCTCCCTTTCCACTGGTTAAGTCACTCTCCTGGGAAATATAGGTTTGAACTGCCTCAGGCTGAGGAAGCCACAGAAATGAGATCTGTTACATCTTGAATGTGTGCTCTAGGCTATCATATGAAAGGTGGACAGGTCTAACAGTTTCAGACACACTTAAAAGGAGACAGAGGAGGGAAAAAAATCTAGTTTTCCAAAGAAAGATTGTCAGCCTAAAAGGAGAAAATTTCACCCTATTAATTGCCGTCTTAAATAATAAGTGAATTTTTGGCAGTGAAGGAAATGCCTGAGTTCCTTCTACTGTTTTCTGTCGGGTAATTTATGTGCTCCCTCACTTACTGTATTGGATAACAGAAATAATGTTTCCTAGTACCGAATATTTTCTCTAAAATGTACATGGAAGTTTAACTGTTGAAATTTTATCTCGGGAGACAAATGGTTGCATATCGATATGGCCTTCTCTCATTTCTCTAGCCTGGTTCTGAGACTAGTTTTTTATTTCCACATGCTTTTACTTTCACTTTACTTTTCTCGTGAGTCTGAAGAATTAATAAGTCAGCTCTAGGTCCACACTCAGTACTGATCCACAAGAATAGCAAACTAGCACATCTATATAGAAATATAAATTGGTTGCTATACAAACAAATTATACCAAATATAGTATTTACAAAAAATATACAATACTTAATAGTTAGAAATGCCCTACCTCTGGTATTCTCATTGTTTTAAATCAGATTTCTAGTGTTCTAGGAAGAAAGGCATTGGTGGCAAAATGCTAAATAATGGCTCAGTAGGCTTCAAAAATATTTGGAAACAGGGTTACAGTCTAATTATTTTTCCTGGTGCTTTCATATAGTCATAGAATTATATGTTAAGAATGTTAAGGATTGGAAGTGATCTTAAAGTGTATCTAATCTCAGCCCCCTGCCATGGACAGGAGCATCTTTCACTAACACCAGAGTGCCCAATACTCCAGCTCTGGGAAGTATGCAGGAAATTTGGTATGAGTATTATATTCATTCCAGCACTACAGTAATGATGACAAGTCGACAGAAACAAAATTGTAGTAAAAATTAATAAAAGTCAAACTTTGCTCTGAATAGCTTATTGTTGAATTAATAATTATAAAAAACCCAAGCAAGCAAACAAACAAAAAAAAGAAACAAACCACAATCTTAAAAGGATATGTTATTATACCTACTTCACTAAGAAAGTTTCAAATAAAACTAAATGTTCTTTTTTATAGCAAAACCATTTTTTTTCGTAACCATCAATGACGACAATTTTTTTCAAAGTTTTAAGCAGAAACACATTCAAAGCCAAAGCTTATGAATCATGGACTCGAAGCATTAAGGACCACTTCAAAGTCCCTAAAAAATTTGTTCTTTCCAAAATTGTTAAGTATTATAAGCTTTGAGAAATTCTTCTTTTCATAATTCTATTAAATAGTTCAAATATGAGCAAATGTGTGAACATGAGTAAAATAAGATGAATTTTCATGAGCAGGACAGCAGTGACACAGCTGTGCCACTACACAGTAGCAAAAATATGTATGACAAATACTTACTTTGCACTTGGTCCTGAATATGTCCCTTACGTAAGAAAAAAATATCTCAGAGAATAAATAAATAAACACAGCTTATGGAAAAAGGAAAGAAAATATGTATAGCAAAGGAAAGGTGTGCATTAAATTATAACCTGATTATGAAATTGCCTAGCACTTGTTAAACATGCCAACAATTCCTTTTAAATTTTACACATCCATTTGCAATGACCACAGTTTATTAGAATATAAATACACTAATCATATATATGGATTATGGTTGTTTCTTCTGTAAAAGAAATATGTTTTCACTTAAAGCAAATGTAAAGTTAAAAGTATGATGCTATTAAAGACCCAGCCAAAACATGAACGGTACAGCTTTAGTTCATCTACACGTCCACTCCAGTGTGAAACCTTAGAATGTTATGTGATATAGCATACCTTATTTCATTTTGAAATGCCAAGAAAAATAAATTGTTGAAGGATGATTTTTCAAGATTAAATCTATAACTTGGATAAAAACAACTTCAGAGCAACAAGGGTTGTTAATATAAGTCTGTCTTAGGTGTTAGAAAAACTATTCTGTAGGTATCAGTCTCAGATAATTTCTTTTTTACCCATTTTCACACACTGTTGCTCAAGCTCAGTATACACCAAATGCTGGAGTTAACTGCTTAGGAAGCTGAGTAAAGACATACCTCCATTCATGAAAATTAGAAAAAGGAAAACAAAGTGCAGAAGGCTGCCACCTCTACATCACTTAACATTACTATTATTACAAGTAAGAAGATACAATACTAAAATAAGAAAAAGGCCATTATTTTTCAAGTCAGTTGGTTGACATCAATGAGTGCTAGCAGGGGATTGAGTCTTTGTAGATGTAGTCAACCAGTAAGGCAGAGGGCACACAAAACTGCATGTCTGGCATGGTGATCCCCTGGTCAGAAGCCATCAAACAGTAATAATGGCAATCATGAGAGCAGCAGGAGCTTAAATAAAACCCTACCAGCAATGTGCAGATGGTGATAACCCCTATGGATTCTTGCACAGATATTTTCTGGCAAGTCCTCAGAGGTACTCTTCTACAGAAGCCACAAATATCTCCTAGTCTTTCACTCAGCTTGAAACATCCAACTGAACAAAAAAAAATTTGGTAGAGCTACAATCTCTACCAAAAGTAGGAACAGACAGCCTAAAAAACTGGCAGTACTACCATCCTCACATATGACCCAAATGTTCACAGGCATTCATACATCCAAACTCTTCTGCTTTATAAAATTTTATGCCATATTTTCCTAACAAAGTTATATATATATATATATATCCCTATTGAAAATCAGAAATTAATTTCTTTCAATTCTGCCATTTTTGCTCAGTTCTGAACATGCATATGTGGAAAAAGTGAAATAAGTTATCCAAAGAAAATAGGAGCTTGCAATTAGAATCAGTTTCTCTTTTTCAATAAGTCTGTTGATTCCAAAAGCATGTATTTTCTAATACTCCAAATTAATAACATGAACCAGGCAGGAGTACATCCTGTCTTCAGACTGCTGGACTTTACATGTTACCTGTATTTGATGTCTACATCTGAGCTTATTGCCTAGATTTCAATTACTGACAATAACGAGAAAGGTGCAGTTAGAGGCACTAACACAATTTTAAAATAAGCATATAAAATTACTCCTTTGAACTGACCCCTGGAGTATTCTGTTCCTCTTCACAAATGATAAAGAGACCTTGGTTTGTCTGCACTAACAACATGATCTGTAGAGGTTTATAAAATAATTTGTGATAAATCGTGCTCTAAACCGGTATTGCTTTATTTTCTCCCATTAATAAAATAACAAGTTGTCCTTGAATCTATAAAGAGCCACTGCTCTTCTCTCTCTTTTAGCTGGGGGTCTCTCCAAATATACTTTTCACTGCTTTTATTTTTAATAAAATACTACTCATTCAAAAGGCAACATGTAATTTTAGACACTGGCCTGTTGGAGTGAGTCTAAAGGAGGCCCACAAAGATGATTTGAGGGATGGAACAGCTCTCCTGTAAAGAAAGGCTGAGAGAACTGGGATTGCTCAGCCTGGAGAAGAGAAGGCTTCAGGGTGACCTAACTGCAGCCTTCCAGGACCTTAAGGGACCCTACAAGGAAGATGGAGAAGGACCTTTTTATATGGTCAGATAGAGAGAGGACGAGGTGGGATGGCTCCAAACTGGACAGGAAGAGGTTTATATTAAATATTAGGAAAAAATTTTTTTGCTGTGAGGGTGGGGAGGCACTGGCACAGATTGTCCAGAGAAGGGAATGCCCCATTCCTGGAATGGTTCAAGGCCAGGTTTAACAGGGCTCTAAGCAACCTGATCCAGTGGAAAGTGTCCCTACCCTGGCAGAGGGATTAGAACCATCTGTAAGATCCCTTCCAACCCAAGTCATTCTATGATTTTATGAATCTTTCCCACATGCCTTTTTCAGGTCATAAATTAGTAGATTGTGCTGTTCTCTCTTAAAGGGAGTTGTTCTGCTCCATTTTTTGATCCATTCAACACAATATTTATTTTGTTTCTTCAAGTTCATTCAGAGTGAAAGGCAAATTTAAGTGTTTGTTCATCCAAATGCAGTAATTTAACATATCCAGCTGTTTGCTGGCTGATCGCCCAGATCAGCTGATCTTAATATCTTAATTAGAAAATATTTGCTAAACTTTTGTACTATTTCTAGTTTCTATACCATCTACTAGTCTTTACCACAAAAAGAAGCCAGTACACAAATCAGTCTGAATTGAATGCTAATCTCTGCTTTAATAGAGATAGGAATACCTTAGGATTTCATGACTATTATCTCTTCAGTTCCCTCCCTGTACAAAATAGTACTGCTACAGGGAAGGTAAAAAATGCTTTCCATCTTCTCTGTACTGTACTTTTTTTCAAGAACAGAGGAAAGACAGATATCTGTCACAAGGCATTATTTGTCTGTTTGAAAATATCAGAGGCTCTTGTCAATTTGCATTTAGGGGAATCCAAAATTTTTTTTACTTTAAAAAGTAGAAGTTAGGAATGTGTCAGCATTTCAGGAGCTTTCATTCCAATTTTGTTTCCTGTAAGAAACAAAAATATTCAAAATAATACTTCATTGTCCAAGAACAGAGCATTAAACAAATTCAGTAGACTAATTCTTCATTAAACACTTAACTGTGATTTCTGAATTATTGGTGGTCAACAGGACACTTTAAAAAAATCAGGAATGTGAAATATGCCTCATCTCTTTTTTAAAAGATTGAATAAATTAGCATCCAATACGCTGATACCATTTATTTGAACTATGATAATGCCCAACATAAGTCATCATGCTATTACAATTAAAACTATAGACACAATTCATGTAGTATATTGTAAATGTATCAAAATTTCCTGTTAGATCTTTAACCATAAATAAATAGATGGTATAGAACAGGAAATATAAAAGACAAAGTTACACTGATAGATCCCCACCTACCTTTTCAAAGTTGGAACATACCATCTTCCAAATCATCATGCTGAATCACAAATTAAACTGCTTATATCATTGTATTATGCTGTGTAGTCACTCTTGAATAATCTGCTATTCTTTATCATGCCAAACACAATATGACCTTACTGTCATCTCTTTCAAAGCAGTTGTAATATTGTTTTGTGATGTGCTCATTTCTGATCACTACAAGAATCATTGTACCAATTTATTTCAAACTAAGTCTTTGGATGATTGTTTTCCTAAAGTTTTTCTTATTTGATACATAAGGACATCATATATACACCTTCAGTTGTGTGACTTCTGAGGTTAGCAATTTTTTACAAACATATGTATTTATACATATAACTTCCTCTCAAGTTCCTGGGCAACAGCTATACCAGATTAATCCTGCTTGTGAGATGAGTCACTGCACAACATGAAATGTTAGTTGATAAGGGTTTTCCATTCAGTCCTTCCCATTGTAATAAGAGGCTTCCTTGTCCTTAAAAGATAGCTGGAAGTCTTGTGATTGAACTATGCTTGTCTTAGTTTAAATAGTCAGTATTAGACAGTAATGTTTCTGATATGAGCTATAATGATGGGAACAGCGTGCACATAATGATTACAAGCTATTAATGCAATTATCCAGAGCTGCAAAGGTTTAGCCACTTCCACAACAACAGCAACAAAATGCAAATCAGTAGAGTTCACAATTATTTCCTCAATAGCTAGTGCTGTAACCAAACGTTCATATAAATTGTGGACACCTGGGAAACCTATTCTCCCACAGTAAATGAGTGAGTTTTCTGTATTTGTCAAGCAAGAGGGCAACTGAACGGTTTGCAGAAGAATATTGTATTAATCTAGTTCAGAAATCTGAATAAGGGGTACTGATTTTCATTCTACAACATAAAAAAATCATTTTAACTTCTCAGAAGATAAGATATTACAGGAAATACTTCATAAAATACACTGCATTAGTGAACTTGGTTATTTAAAATTTAGAATGCATTCTTCTTTTTGTTGCATTTTGAGATGAGCATCAATCATTTCTTTCATTATTGAGTTTACATAGCTTTTAAAATACAATAGATTAGGGAAAAACTATAGAAAATTAATCAAAATTGATAAATTCTATAATATAAAGAAGCTTTCTAAAGAGTTGAAGAGATACATAATTACCTGATATAATATTTGGGGTTTTTTTTTGTTAAAGAAAACCCACTTTTTTTTGTGGCTCATTTAACAAAACAGCATAAACCCATATATATGTTTCAAGTGCATTAGTTATAGATAATGATTAATTCTACTGATCAACATTAGAAGAGCTTTGTAATATCCACATTAAAAGTAGGAGCCAAATGACATTACATTACTGGATATTTCAATTATCTGTGTGGATAATTCTTTGAAAGAAGTCTGAACAATTATAATTGTATAGCAATTATAATAATAATACCTATAATAATTATAAGTATAATTATTATTATAAAAATTATAATTATAAGTAATTTTTTTTCTATGAGGTGCCCTGTTTAATGCTTGATAATATCTTTGATCAATATGCACAATTGGTCTCTAGCAGCTCCACTGTGTCTAGGAGCAATACATAGCTTTGCTTGTAACATTATAGGTAATGTATCACATCAGCTATGTTGTAATTCACAGGGAGTGAAAAATGTTGATAATATACCTCTTAAATCCCATTTCTTCTGATAGCCTGAAAAAGTAAAGTCCTTACATTTGGAAAAGATCTTTAAGATCACCGAGTCCAACCATCAACCTAGCACCACCACCATGTTCACTATGAAACCAAGTCCTCAAGTGTTGTATCCACATATTTTTAAACATTTCCAGAGATAGTGACTCCACCGCTTCCCTGGGCAGCCTGGCCCAATGGTTTTACAACCCTTTCTGCTAAGTTTTCCTCATACCTAATCTAAACCTCCCCTGACACAGCTGGGAGGCTGAATTCCTCTCATCTTGTCACTTGTTACCTCAGAGAAGAGACTGACATTCACCTCACTACAATCTCCTTCCAGGTAGTTTGGGAAAGTAACGTTTCCCTGAGCCTCCTTTACTCCAGGCTAAACAACCCCAGCTCCTTCATCCAACTTGTGCTCCAGACCCTTAAGCAACTTTGTTGTCCTTTGCTGGACTCCTCCAGTCCCTCGATGTCTTTCTTAGAGCAAGAGACCCAAAACTGAACACAGGACTTGAGGAGTGGCCTCATAGTGTCAAGTACAGAGGGACAATCCCTTCTCTGGTCCTGCTGGCCACACCATTGCTGACCCAGGTCAAGATGCCATCGGCCTTCTTGGCCACCTTGGCACTGCTGGCTCATGTTCAGTCACCTACCAATCAACACTTCCAAAACAAATAAATTCATGAGGAGGTTGGTGATATTTCATGTGCCATGATATACATGATGCTTACAAAATGCATTTCTCATCAATTGTTCTTATCCTTGTATCTGGAATGACTTTTTGCATGCAGCTTCTGACATCAAAAACATTTATTAAGAACATTTTTTAAAATAATAAAAATACTTTTTAAAATCCCAAACATTATTCCTGACTGTAATCCCCAACAATATTCCTGTCACTTGTTCTCTATGAAACTTGAGAAAAGGAATAAGAGAAAAAAAATTTCTTCAGGAATAAAAACTCCATCACAAACAATAGTGTGGAAATTGATTAGAAAAGGTGTTTCAAAACAATCTGAAGTTTTGACATTGCACTGTCCTTTAAAGGAGCATCAGGTCAAACCGATGCTCTTTTGTTTTGCGTCTGAAATGTGTTTCTTCTTCTACTGCTAAGCTAAGAACACTCAACCAAAGGGACATAAGAAGGCACAAAATATAATGGCTTTACTTCTTTCATTATTTGCTATAAACTTTGTGATTTGTTCATCATCAATTACATTTAAATAATCTGTCCTTCACAATTCAATATTTTTGTATTTATGTATACTAGGCACGTGTCTATATTTTTGGTGAATGCTTCCTCAGATAGAGGATTGCATAGATAATCTGTTGCAGCCTTAGTTTACATCCAAATTAATGTCACATCTGTAACAAAATGGTTTGCTCCCCTGTTGTCAAACACTGCAGGGCCAAGGTTAGCAAATTAGTTAGAATTAGCATATAGACCTTCTGGCAGGAAAAGAAAGCTTTCTACTTGGAGCTGGGCACTCAGCTGGATCTGTCAACTCTAAGCTGCCACTGGCCTCATTATCTCGTTTGTCTTAGTTAGTCTAAATTGGCAGTTATGTCTTCATGGCAAATGTTTGTTTTTACAAATGAGCAATGAAGCAGTAAGTAGAAGACATAAAATGAGGTTGAAGAATGAGTCAAAAGCTTATGGATAAGAATTAAGGTCCAGACTAACATGGTGACACTGTTGTGGGTGTTTAGTACAGGCCACCTGATCAGGCAGAGGAAGTTGAGGAGGTTTCCCAAAGACTTCTGGAAGCAGCCCCATACTCCCAGGCACCGAATGTCAAGGGGAACTTTACCTTGGTAACTGCTGGAAAGACAACACAGCAAGCACACACAGCCCAGGAGGTTCATCCAGAGCACTGTAACTTTTGACGCAGCTGGTGGAGAAGCCAATGAGGAATGGGATGTAGTGCTAACAAAAACAGACTGGTTGGGGATGTGAAGGCTGGGAGCAGCCTTGCCTGCTGGGAGCATGAGATGGTGGAGCTCAGGATCGTGGACGGAGGAAGTAGTGGAATACAGAGCACCACTTCAGAGGAGAAAACAGACCTTGTCAAGGACCTACATGGCAATATCCCATTAAGTTTCTCTCTGCCCAACTCTCCTACCTAAAGGGTGAGAACACATTCTTTCCCTTGATCCAGGTTACTGATAAATTGAACAAGACTGACCCCAGATATGTTGGGGAGTGTCTTTCCCTAAAGATATTCCGAAACAACCTGATTCTGAAACAACTAGATATTCTTCAAACATCCCTTCCAACCCCAGCCATTCTGGGATTGTAAGGCCCCCCAAACAAATCACTGAAAGGGGTTTACTTAGGTCCCTGTTCTCTGGGTAAAGCACGTGGGAGAAATACCAACTGTATATTTTACTGGCAAACTACAGAAAATCAAGGAACTTTGGCAAAAGGTTTAATACAACATCCAACCAGCACAAAACATTTCTCAGAGCAATAATTTGGCCCATTCAATTTAGCAAAACGTAAACCTGTTTGATGTTGTTACTTCAAACATGTTGGATGTTAAGCTACTTGAAATGTTCTAAAGGGGAATTAGAAGAAAGATAGAAAAGATGCAGAAAAGCACACGTGCACCTACTAACTCCTGGGTTCCAGCAGTGCTCAGGCAGAAATTCCAAGAAAAGGTAGAGTCTAGACATGTTCTTGCCTCATGCTCAGCCTTGAATGCCTCTGGGCCTTCCTGGGCCCTCCCCTGGGAGGCACTTTCATCATTCATCACTCAGGAGTTGGGTTAGGCTAGTGTGGAGCTCTGCCTTAGGTGTGCCAACGATTCAATGACTGGCAGCTCTGCAGGACTGGGAGACAGGCTCTGGTGGGGGTGTGGGGTAGCTCAGTGAGCAAGGCCTGACCTTGAAACATCAATTCTTCCAGGCTCTGACAGTGATTATGATTCTGTTACGTTTCCCTAAAATTTAATTGAAGAATACTATAGCTTGTGACTGGCTTCTCTGATTTTAATTCCCAGACAGTTTTAAAAGCTATCCTTCTCTTTCCTGACTCAATACTACAAAGCTATGGAAAGAGAGGTTATGAAATAATGTTAAATACATTTCTCTTCTTTCTCTCTCTCTCTCTTTTTTTTAATAACATCAACATGCCTTGCATTGAAATGTTTTAGAAAGCATAACTAGATCATCAAAAAAACATTGCCACAGTCATGATGATGTATGTACACCCCATTTAACAGCGCTGACCAGATTAGGCAGTCAGGAAGGTTATACATCTTATTAAATAACATCACATTGCACTCTGGGCCACAAAATGACAATGATAGAATTTTCCAGTTAATCAGCATAGAAAGGCATTGCACAAAAGAGAGCTATAAAAATTATATAATATGCTTTTATACTTAGTGATATCTGGCACTGCAATCTCACTTCCAGTCATGTTCTGAAAATGACATTTCTAAAGCTTTAAGGACTTTTAAGTCCTAAAAAATTTTGTGGTATAAGAAAAGTCCTTCCTTCCACCACCTCAACCCCTTTTCAAATTTTTGCACTCCTCTATTCAGAATAATGGGGAAGTTATATACTTTGAAAGGTGTTTAGCCCCATAGTTTCTAGATAACTATGCAAGAACAAGTGAACATTATTATGCAAAATAGAACTTATTAGCCACATTTTTATGAAATATATAATAGTACTGGAGTGTTTTTTCCAATAGTACAAAGTCCCATATAAAGGAAGTTACCTTTTATAAAATATTTCTATGATTTTACCATCTTTCACTTAAGAAATGCTCTGGTGCCTGAGTTCTGAAGTGTAGGCCTGTGAACCAGGTTTATCTCCGGTTTTCATCCAGCGACTGTATAATGTAAAGCACGAACTGTGCCTGCAGCACATAGCTACCCTTCCCAAGCAGAGCAGAGTAAGTATGCTGATGAATGAGACCATGGCTTTCATTCCTATCACAGACCAATGAAATTAATCATTCCATACATGGAAGATCTGTAGGCAGGGGGAATCTTATTCTAGTTCAGTCTTCATGCCCATTGACAGTATAATTCTTTTGCAACTGAAAAGATCTTCCTGTAAGTGTTTACTACACATTTCTTACACATTTCATCTACAACTCCCTTTCATGAATGACTCAATCCCATTAAGATTTAGTAAGCATGTGTGCTGGTTCCATGTGGAAGGGTGGGGGGCGGAGCCGCCAGGGGGAATGGAGGGGCTGTCCCCCCTCTGGGAGCTTCCCCTGTGGGATGCAGGGACCAGTCGGAGGGCTGATCTGGTGGCTGGCAACCCAGGTGGTCCATGAGAGAGTTGTTTTGTTTTCATAAATCACATTGGGTGGGCTGGGCCGCTCTCTTTTGGCTTCTGGCCTCCTGGAGGTGCCGTGGCCTCTGGCTGGGGCCCTGGTCCCCACCCCCCCAGCCTCGGTCCCAGCATCCCAGCCCCAGCTCGGCTCAGCTCTCCTCCCCTCTCCACGCGGCATGGCTGAGCGGGGGGATCAGGGAGCCACCAGAGGCTCTCCCTTCCCCCACCCCGTTCTGAGAAGAAAGGCCCCAGATAATCCATTGGCTCAAAGTTTTTCCAGCAATGGCCTGGCCCAGCTTCTTCATGTCCTGGATGCAACTTTAACCCTTTTAATGCCTGGGTATGATTCTCGATCTCCTGAGCTCCCCTGAATGAGAAGAAATAAAGCAGGGAGTCTACAGAAGTCAGCGGAATGAAGATAAAGTTCCTGATGGGAAGAGATTGAAAAGATGCAACTGATGAGTAGCTGAAAACCTTTTTTGTGGGGCTATAAGTGGACTGTGACTATATTAAAACTCCTTTAAACTGTGAAATATACTTGGGGAGGTTTAAGTGCTTGAAAAGAAGACCTTTTTGCTTTGAGGAAATGGGGCTCTTTGTTTTGGGACTGGAAATATGGACAGAGACATTTAATAGAAAAAGAGATTAAGAGAATTTTGCCTTTCAGCAGCTTGCCTTTAAAAGTGGTACCCCAGTGTCCTGGGTTGGTGTTTTGACTGACTCCTCACCCTGCCCCCCTTGGCCATGAAGCTGTCTGCTCCCGGGGGAGGGGCCGCCTGGGCTCGGCTCTGTGGACTGGCCTTGGTTTTTTTTTTTTTTCTTTTTCTTCTTGCGGTGGCTCGCTTGGCTCTGGCTGCTGCTGCTGCTGCTGCTGCTGGCTTTTCGCTGCTGTGGTAGTAGTTCGTTGCCTGCTCGCTGTTGTTTAAGGCTTGCTGGCTGTTTTTTTCTTTCCTTTTTCTCTCTCCCTTTCTCTCTCTCCCCCTCTCCTTCCCCCCCCCCCCCCCCTCACCTCCCGAGGATCAGCACCAGCTCGCTCCGGAGGAACCCTGCGGCTGCCTCTGGACACCGGCCAGAGAAGCATCTCGTCCTTCTGGTGAAGATCGAATCGTCCACGTCTCTTTTTTTCTCCCTCGGTGAAATTTTTTTTTGCATCTGGATCTGTGCTGGGAAGTGTTTCCCTTGTATGTGTTAATAAATAGGTTTTTTCCACTTTTCCCCCTGAGTGAAGTATTTTTTTTCTTAAGTCTAGTGGGATAAAGAATTGGGGGTTTATTCCCTGGGGAGCTCTTCTGGGGTTTTTTTCCCCTAAGTTTGTCCAAACTAGGACATTTCTTATTTGGTGGCCCGTACGGGGAAGGAGAAAGTGGAAAAAACTTTAATAACATCTTGTTTTTAATTTGCTTGTATTGATATCAGTATGTTTTTTGAAGCCATGATGTCTTTTGGATTGGAAGCCTGTCTGTATGTTTGCTCTTTAGAGTTTTTTGAAATCTTAATACCCCTGTGGTCTTTGGGCCTGTTCTCTTACTCAGAGATAGCCCCAGTGTTGTCTCTAGCACGTAGTTTTTTCATGAAAGGGGTATTAACCAAAATACTCATTGGGCTAGGCTTGGTTGTTATGATCTGCCAGAAGTTTATGAAGGTGTTAGAATCCACTTCAGGGATGTACAAGTCGTGGTTTGTGTTGTGCACTCAATTCATTAGAGGAGAAGCAAGCAAAGAGGATTTCTTGCCTTTATTTTCCTTCTTCTCCCCTGAATTATTTACATCTCTGTTAGAAAATGTTCAGCTCTCCCTGAGTGTAAAGGAAACCATCTTTCTGGTATTTAATTTAGTAAGTTTTTTCTATACTGTCTGCAGTTTATACAGAATGAAAGCTGAGATTTCTAGGGATGCAGGTGTTACAACCCCTGATTTGGTAGCAAAGCAGAGTGGGAAGAATTCTGAGTGGTGTGGCAAATGGGAGGAACTGGGCCAAATTCTAAAAGAGTTTTCTGAACCTATAATCTGGGATTTTTCATCTGAACAAATTCAAGACCCAGTCAAGATTGCAAAGTACTTAAAAGAAAAGTGTCAGGACAATTCTAAGAAAAAGAAAATCACTGCAGTGAGCTGGGCTCTGGCGTACGCTTATCGAACCCTGTTAGATAGTGCAGGACAACAAACAAAGGAGAGGGAACAGGGAGATAACGTAGCCACTATTCCAGTTACTCAGACTGCAGTTAACTCCTCAGGCTCCAGGACAGGGGCAAAATTAGACAGCAAGCCTCAACCTATGGCTGTGGCTACCAGTACCAGGAGTAGAAAGTGCACAAAGAAAACAGATCGGCCGGGGGAGGATGAGGATGAGGAGGATGCAGGAGAAGGACCTTCAACTCCCCCTGATGTAAAATCTGAAGCTAAAGTGACTGATGGGAGATCAGAAACTAATAATGAGTCCTTTTCTCTGAAAGATCTTCGTGGTCTAAGAAAAGACTATACAAGGCGACCTGATGAATCCATAATTAGTTGGCTAGTTCGGCTTTGGGATGCGGCTGGTGAGGCAACCATCCTGGATGGCACGGAAGCGAGACATTTGGGATCCCTGTCTCAAGATCCAGTCATCGATCAAGGTATGATGAGGGGAGCTAATCCTCAGAGCCTCTGGTCACGTGTATTGGACAGTGTGGCACAAAGATATCTCTGCGCTGATGACCTGTACATGCAGCAGACCAAATGGAAAACCATCGAGCAGGGAGTCCAACGTTTGAGAGAGATGGCGGTGACAGAAATTATTTTCTCAGATGACGTAACAACTAGAAATCCAGATCTGGTACCATGCACACCGATTATGTGGAGGAAGCTTGTGAGGCTTGGACCATCTGAATATGCCTCAGCTCTTGCAATCATGAAACGAGAAGACATATACGAGACAGTGCTTGATATGGCAAAGAAGCTTCGGGCGTACGCTGATGCTGTGCATGGCCCAACGCATGCCAGGATTGCAGCCGTAGAAACACGTTTACAGAACTTGGAGGATAAGTTGGAGGAAAACCATAAGAAGCTGAGAGAGGAAATCAAGGAGGATCTCCTCCAAATCTCAGCTGTGCAAATCGGACGTCCTGGCAGTCAACGCAGACGCTCCTCTGCTGAGGAGAGAAGGTACACCCCACGTGCGGAGTTGTGGTTTTTCTTGCGTGACTGCGGAGAAAACATGAAGAGGTGGGATGGAAAGCCCACAGCCGTTCTGGCACGACGAGTGCGTGATTTGAAGGAAGACAAGGCTCAACAAGAAGGTTCCATCAGAAAGAGAGCAGCTCCAGTCGCCCGGAATCACAGTGCCACGTATGAGGAGGATGATGACGACATGTCTGATTCACTTGAAGGAACTTCTAAGACCTATGCCCCCGTCAAAAAGGATAAACAGGCTTAGGGAGACCCTGCCTCTAGCCAGGGTGAGGCCAGGGAAAACCGAGTGTTTTGGACCGTGTGGATTCGGTGGCCTGGCACATTGAAACCACAGAAGTATAAAGCTTTAGTGGACACTGGATCGCAATGTACTATATTTCCATCAAAATGTGTCGGAAAAGAGACCGTTTCTATTGCTGGTGTAACAGGTGGATCACAGGACTTTACCATAGTGGAAGCGGAAGTGAGTCTAACTGGAGGAGAGTGGAAGAGATACTCGATTGTGACTGGCCCAGAGGCCCCGTGTATTTTGGGAATAGATTTCCTTCGAAGCGGGTATTTTAAGGACCCAAAAGGCTTCAAGTGGGCATTTGGGATAGCGGCTGTGATGGCAGAGAGAATCCAGCAATTGAACACCCTGCCCGGACTATGTGAGAATCCAATTGCCGTGGGACTCCTGAGGGTAGAGGAGCAGAGAGTACCGATTGCCACTTCAATAGTACATCGCCGGCAATATAGGACAACTCGGGATGCTGTGATCCCGATCCATGAGATGATCCGGGAGCTGGAGCGCCAAGGGGTGGTGAGCAAAACCCACTCACCCTTCAACAGTCCCATCTGGCCTGTGCGCAAGTCTGAAGGAGAATGGAGATTGACAGTAGACTACCGTGCATTGAATGAAGTCACCCCACCGCTGAGCGCTGCCGTGCCGGACATGCTGGAGCTGCAGTACGAGCTGGAGTCCAAGGCAGCAAGGTGGTATGCCACCATTGACATCGCCAATGCGTTTTTCTCCATTCCTTTGGCAGCAGAGTGCAGGCCGCAGTTTGCTTTCACCTGGAGGGGCGTGCAGTACACCTGGAACCGACTGCCCCAGGGGTGGAAACACAGCCCCACCATCTGCCATGGGCTGATCCAGGCTGCACTGGAAAAGGGTGAGGCTCCAGAACATTTGCAGTACATCGATGACATCATTGTGTGGGGAAACACAGCAGAAGAAGTGTTTGAGAAAGGAAAGGAAATTATCCGAATTCTCCTGGAAGCCGGTTTTGCCATCAAAAAGAATAAAGTTAAGGGACCTGCTCGTGAGATCCAGTTCCTAGGAGTGAAGTGGCAAGATGGAAGACGTCAGATTCCTACTGATGTTATTAATAAAATCACAGCTATGTCTCCACCTACTAACAAGAAGGAGACACAAGCTTTCTTGGGTGCTATAGGCTTTTGGAGAATGCACATCCCCGAGTACAGTCAGATTGTGAGCCCTCTTTACCAGGTTACTCGGAAGAAGAATGATTTTCATTGGGGCCCAGAACAACAACAAGCCTTCATCCAGATTAAACAAGAGATCGCCCATGCAGTAGCTCTTGGTCCCGTCAGGACGGGGCCAGATGTGAAGAATGTGCTCTATTCTGCAGCTGGAAACCACGGTCTGTCTTGGAGTCTATGGCAGAAGGTGTCAGGTGAGACCCGAGGCCGACCCCTGGGATTCTGGAGCAGAAGTTACAGAGGGTCTGAAGGTAATTATACCCCGACAGAAAAGGAAATCCTGGCTGCTTATGAGGGAGTCCAAGCTGCTTCAGAGGTGATTGGCACAGAAGCACAACTCTTTCTGGCACCCCGGTTGCCAGTGCTGGGGTGGATGTTCAGTGGGAAGGTTCCCTCCACCCACCATGCCACCAGTGCCACATGGAGCAAGTGGATAGCCCTCATTACGCAGCGCGCCCGGATCGGGAAATTAAATCGCCCAGGGATCTTAGAAATAATTACCAACTGGCCAGAGGGAGAAAGTTTTGGTGTGACAGACGAGGAACAAGAACCAGTGACCCGGGCTGAAGAAGCACCACCTTACAACCAGCTACCGGCAGAGGAAATCCGTTATGCCCTGTTCACCGACGGTTCCTGTCGCATTGTAGGGACAAATCGGAAATGGAAAGCAGCTGTATGGAGCCCTACACGACGGGTTGCAGAAGCTACTGAAGGAGAAGGAGGGTCTAGTCAATTCGCTGAACTCAAAGCTGTCCAACTGGCTTTGAATATTGCCGAAAGAGAAAGGTGGCCAAAGCTCTATCTTTACACTGATTCCTGGATGGTAGCCAACGCTTTGTGGGGATGGCTGCAGAGATGGAAAGAGACGAACTGGCAGCGCAGAGGAAGACCAATCTGGGCTGCAGAAGAGTGGAAAGACATAGCTACTCGGTTAGACAAGCTACCCGTGAAGGTTCGCCATGTGGACGCCCATGTCCCCAGAAGTAGAGCTAACGAAGAACAGCAAAATAACCATCAAGTAGATCAAGCAGCAAAAATAGGGGGGTTGGAAATAGATTTAGATTGGAAACATAAGGGAGAGTTGTTCCTGGCTCGATGGGCCCATGATGCCTCAGGCCATCAGGGGAGGGATGCTACCTACAAGTGGGCACGAGACCGAGGGGTGGATCTAACCATGGACAGCATTACTCAAGTTATTCATGATTGTGACACTTGCGCTGCCATCAAGCAGGCCAAGCGGGTGAAGCCCCTCTGGTATGGAGGACGGTGGTCCAAGTACAGGTATGGGGAGGTTTGGCAGATTGATTACATCGCACTGCCTCAGACCCGCCAGGGTAAACGTTATGTGCTGACCATGGTGGAAGCCACCACCGGATGGTTGGAGACTTACCCTGTATCTCACGCCACTGCCCGCAACACCATCCTGGGCCTGGAAAAACAGGTCCTTTGGAGGCATGGTACTCCTGAGAGGATCGAATCAGACAATGGGACTCATTTTAAGAATAACCTTGTCAACACCTGGGCTAGGGAACACGGTATTGAGTGGGTGTACCACATCCCTTACCATGCACCAGCTGCAGGTAAAGTGGAGAGGTACAATGGATTGTTAAAGACCACCTTAAAGGCATTGGGTGGGGGATCCTTTAAGAATTGGGAGCAGCATTTGGCAAAGGCCACTTGGTTAGTCAACACTCGAGGTTCCACCAACCGAGCAGGTCCTGCCCAATCTGAGTGCCTTAATACAGTAGATGGAGACAAAGTCCCAGCGGCCCATGTCAGAGGATTGCTAGGGAAGACAGTATGGATTAATCCTACCTCGAGTACAGGCAAACCCATTCGGGGGATTGCCTTTGCTCAAGGACCTGGATGTACTTGGTGGATAATGCAGAAAGATGGAACAACCCGCTGTGTACCTCAGGGAGATCTGACTGTGGGATGAGACAGAAGGAATATGTAAATGTTGAAGGTTTGAGCAAGTCAGAGGAAGTGTTCATATTGTGTTTAATGAGTGTATATCCCAATCGTGTGTCAATGATCACGATATGGGATAAGGGGTGGAATGTCCTGGGTTGGTGTTTTGACTGACTCCTCACCCTGCCCCCCTTGGCCATGAAGCTGTCTGCTCCCGGGGGAGGGGCCGCCTGGGCTCGGCTCTGTGGACTGGCCTTGGTTTTTTTTTTTTTTTCTTTTTCTTCTTGCGGTGGCTCGCTTGGCTCTGGCTGCTGCTGCTGCTGCTGCTGCTGGCTTTTCGCTGCTGTGGTAGTAGTTCGTTGCCTGCTCGCTGTTGTTTAAGGCTTGCTGGCTGTTTTTTTCTTTCCTTTTTCTCTCTCCCTTTCTCTCTCTCCCCCTCTCCTTCCCCCCCCCCCCCCCCTCACCTCCCGAGGATCAGCACCAGCTCGCTCCGGAGGAACCCTGCGGCTGCCTCTGGACACCGGCCAGAGAAGCATCTCGTCCTTCTGGTGAAGATCGAATCGTCCACGTCTCTTTTTTTCTCCCTCGGTGAAATTTTTTTTTGCATCTGGATCTGTGCTGGGAAGTGTTTCCCTTGTATGTGTTAATAAATAGGTTTTTTCCACTTTTCCCCCTGAGTGAAGTATTTTTTTTCTTAAGTCTAGTGGGATAAAGAATTGGGGGTTTATTCCCTGGGGAGCTCTTCTGGGGTTTTTTTCCCCTAAGTTTGTCCAAACTAGGACACCCAGGTGTGTAACATAACCCATAGCACAGCTCTGGAAGGACTGTGGAGATGGGAGGAGAGTCACAATCTGCAATATTTTCCCAGGCGGATGTAGATTGTGAAGGTGAAGACACCCCCTAAGCCTAAACCAAAAAAGGGACTTTTCTCTCTAGAGTGAACTGAAACGATTCTTTAAGTAGATAACTGATGAAGTGTTTTCTGTATGTTGTTGTTAATAAATGTGGAATGAAGGGAGGGGGAGGAGGGAATAATCTAGAAATCTTATTCTGAATGTTTTTTGTGTTATTAATAAATTTCTTCTTATACCCTTTTAAGCCTGCCTTGTCTCTACTCCTAAATCCTGTCTCTAAAGGAAACTAAATATATTAAAATTGTCAAACCCAAGTCATACCGTGGCAGCATGATACCTGGCCATCTCCCATTTATGTCTGTGTGCACCTATAATGCACATATAGTTTGTCTAGTTTATAAATAAAACTGAGGTTCAGGGTAACTGATAGATCCATGACTGTTTGCACAGAAATTTTGGACATATGCAGAGGGAAGAAAAATAAGTGTCCCATCAATTCATAAATTTGAAAGGAGGAAATATGATAATCCAGAATCCAGAGGAGAGGAAGGAAAAAAGTATGGTTTACTTTGTCTAACTGACCTCTAAAATGTTTTGGATTCTTTGAAAGTTACAAAATTAAGTGTCCTGGATAATTTCTTTAATATTTCTTTAATATTTCTTTAATGGTAATATTTCCTTCATGTTATTGAGATGTAATTTATTTCATGGTTTCATTCTATTATTCAGAAACTGTAGTTTACTGTATTACATAGGGCAACTTCCTAGAATGGTATGCATACTGTATTACCAGATTATGTAATTTGGTATTATGTTTCTTCTAAAATAAATGAATAATTAATAAGAATTATATGAAATTTAAAACTCTTGAACATTTTTCCTATAGAGAAAAGCTAAATTTGTAAACTTGAACTAACATTAAGACAGACAATGAAATGCTTTATCAATTTTTATAGGAGTGTCAGAACATAATTAAAACTTTTAAAAATTTAATATCTCTACTTTAATATATGTTTACTTAAAATATATCTGAATACTCTGTCATTTAAAGGAAAACCTTTAATAAAAATAAATAGTCTTGACTGTGCTAATTTCAAACACCAATATTTTCAGCAAAACAAATCTTAAGTTGTTTCACAAGGGAGGATATTATCTGAAGATTTGTTACAGAAAAAAGCTGATTAAAACGAGGCCAAAATAAGTGTTTAACATTAATTAACCTGTTTTATGAACTTATTTTTTAATAATATGTTCATTATGGTTTGCACTGCCTGACTTCTGGTCTCTGACCCAATTTTTTAGAAGCAGCACATTTCTTGCAGGATACAGCTTCAGACACATTGTATTACTTATTCAACACACTATGCAGAGATATAGAAGAATGCACTAGTCTAAGGGCATTTGTAATTAATATTCCAGGTGGAAAACCTGTATTATTACAACTCCATCTTCATTGACCTAGAGTCCTCTCAAGTGGAATCTTTTGTTTATTCTAACTTTAGGACATTTAAAAAAAAAAAAAAAAAAATAAAAAAAGAGACTGAAACCATTAAAAATAAAGGATTAGAACACAGCATTCAGAACCAGAGTCACGAAAATCAAGCAAGTCCGTGATCAAGGAGCATTACTTGGAAAAAAGGGAACAGTCTTATAAGAGCAGAAAGCTTAGGGAGAAACCAGAAGTTGATAAAGTATTTATGGAGCACTGATTTTTTTCAGCAGTATATAAGCTTTACAAATATGAGGAATCACAAAAACATGGAAGAAAGTCAGAGGGCTCCTGAAATACAACTGAGTAAGCAAGAATTAAAGAACTACCAAGAATACAGATCAACAGTGCAGCAGTATGTGCTCACAACCTTGAAGGCCAACTGCATCCTGTGCTGCATCAAAAGAAGTGTGTCCATCAGGTCAAGGGAGGTGATTCTCACGAAGAAAGAGTAGAGGTGAGGATATCAACACAAGAATGATGTGGACCTGTTGGAGAGAGTTCAGAGAAAGGCTACAAAGGTGATGGGAGGAATGGAGCAACTCTCCTACAAAAAGAGTCAGAGAGACATGGGGTTATTCAGCATGGAGAAGAGGTGGTTTATGGTGACCTACTTGAAGCCCTTATGGTGACCTAATTGAAGCCCTCCAGAACATGAAGGGGCATACATGAAAGATGGAGAGACATTATTTAAAAGCTCATGTAGTGACAGGACAATGAGAGATGACTTTAAACTGAGACTAGATTAGGTATCAGGATAAAGATGGCAAAGCACTGGAACAAGTAGCCCAGAGAAGTTGTGGTTGCCTCATCCCTGGAAGTGTTCAAGGCCGGGTTGAGTGGGGCTCTGAGCTACATCACCTAGTGAATGGCATCCCAGCCAATGGCAGAGGCTTCTCCTCTGGGTCAAACAGGGATGAAGCTGGGAAAGACCTAACCTATTTGAAGTTGAATCTGATAAAAGACAACAAGAAGGCTTTCTGAACATCTATTCCGAGCAAAAGGAACTCTAGGAAAAATGTGATACACTACTGAATTGTGTGAAGAACCTAGTGACAAAGCATAAAGAAAAAAGTGGTCTCTGCACCTCAGTCTTTTTTGGTAATATAAGGGTTTAGGATTCTCAGGTCCATGAGGTCTGTGGGAAAGTCCAAAGGTAAAACGACTCTCAGGGAAGAGGTTAGAGAACATTTTTTTTGAAAAATGAACATGCACAAGTCAATAAGATCTGATGGGCTGCACTCACGAGTGCCAGAGGAGCTGTTTTATGCCATTGCAAGGTCAGTCTTGATTATCTTTAAAAGGTTATGGAAAATGGAAGAGGATCCTAAGGACAGGAGAAACACAAATGACACATCTATCTTCAAGAAAGGCAAGAGTGAAGATCTAGAGTAAGACAGGCCAGTCACCCTCAAACTGTTCCCTAAGAAGGGGATAGAGAAAAAAATCTCAGGAAAGGTTTTCAGGCACATGAAGGTTAAGAAGATGATTTGGAGGAGTCATCATGGATGCACAAAGTCAAAATAATGTGACTGATCTGATAGACTTCTTATGATCAGATGAATGGTATGATGGATATGAAGAGAGCATTTGATGTTACTTATCTTGACTTTTCTTGAGCTCTTGGCCCTTAATTACCTAGCAGACAAGCTAGCAAAGTGAGGTGGATTGAAAACTGCCAGAGGTTCTGGGTCCAGAGAATAGAGAATAGTGAATAGAGATGCTAAGTCCAGCCTGAATGGACTCACTAGTGGTGTACTCAGCAGTCAATGCTGATATTGCTTAAGAACTTCATTAATAATGGGGAAGATGGAACAGAGTGCACCCATGGCAATTTTAAGGACAATGCAAAATGGGGAGGAGTAGCTGATACACCAGATTTTGATGTCATTCAGAGGGACCTGGACAAGCTGATTGAAAAGAATTTTATGAAGTTCAACAAAGGCAGAAAACTCTTTCTCCTGGGGAGGAATAGTTCCACCCACAAATAAGTGCTGGCGGAGAAAAAGATGAAAACCTGCTTCCCAGGAAAGAGTCTAAGTGTCCTGGAGGACACCAAGCTGACCATGAGTGAATAATGTGTCCTTGTAGGAAAGAAAGCCCCCTCTGAGAGCACTGCTAAAAATAAGTTCTTTGTGATGTGAACATCTATAAAGAAAAATATGACATTGAAACAGTGTCATCACTTTATTTCACATAAAGGAAAGAAATAGCCATCCAATGACAAATACTTGCAGTCAGTAGCAAGTGCCTTCAACTGTTATCAGAAAGTTGGAGTGACCTATATCCTACTTTCCAATATCTTAAGTTATTATGTCTCTAGGTCTCACTTTGCCCATTCTCAGCTCAGAACCTTATTTTCTCGACAGCAATAAAAATTGGAATTTGTGCCCTTGGAAAATGTAGGTCTGAATCTTAAAGAAATTCTGTTAAATGAAACAGAAAAGCTAGCTGAAACAAGGGTTTGTATTGTAAATTTCAAACCCAGGGCCTGCTACTCTTATTGTCCTTCCACTACCATTTAGACAATGTCTATAATTTTTAATGTTTTTATGTTTCAATCTTTTCTTTTTCTGAGAAAATCTCAGAATTTTGAGAGGTTTTGTTTCTTCAGCTAGCTTTGAAATATTTATATACCTATTGTCACTCTTTTTTCCCCCATTTATGCATTAAGACTCATGTCATTGATCATGGGAATTGAAAAGGTAGTTTAAGGACTAATACTATGTTGGGCTTTGTCAGTGGCCACTGATATGTAAGCAGTTATTGCCTGAAGGCTCCCCAAAGCTGTTTTATTATTAAAGATGTATACAAAAAGCTGAGTGTGCAGTGGTCACTGTATTCACACCCTCTCTGTTTTATTTAGTAAAATTTTGCATTTCTACACAAAAAGGTTGTTAAAAATAAAACAGCAATGTGTGTGACTCATGCTTGAGGAGAATAACAAGTTAGGTTCAAACTCCAAAAGTCACCATCTTGTTTTCTATATTTGATATTCGTGTTCTCATTTCAGTTTGTGACTAGAATGCCTAGAAAGACAGGCTTTAGGGATTAGATCTTCTTGGGTGGGGGAGGAGGGTTGGGTTTTTGGGGTTTTTTTTTAATAATGCTGTGCAGCTCTACTTGTGCTTGAAGAACCAAAGTCACTCACATGACTATATCCTTTAGACTTTTATTATTCATATTGTAACCTTGTAATGATGCAGGGGTTGACTGAACTTCTCTTGGAGAGGAGTCATTTGTTCACCAATATCAAGGAAATGCAAGTGCTCATATCAAAGATATTATTTATGCTGTCTTCATCTTACATTGTACTTGAGTGTTAAGAGAGTACAACACTTCTAGACTATTATGAGATCTGCAAGTCTTGTAAATGATTTACTTATTGCTGGGATGGGACTTGAGTGTGAAACTGAAACCAGGAGCACAGGAGAACAACACAGCAGGAGATTTAAATTTCCACTTTTTCAGCATCCCTTATAAGTAGGAGCTTCTGCAGTGCCCATTACTTCTTTATGCAAATTGTTGAGCAGTGAATTGGGAAATTCTTCAATTCTTTGCTCCTAGCAGTGTCTCTTCTTAACTCTCTTACAAGAGGCCTAAAGAATACAAGTTTGCACTCTGTCTAAATTACGAGGTTTTATTTTTAATCCTATAGATATTCTCATCGGTGACAAATTACTTTCTGAATCCTGTCAAGCTCCTGGCCTTGATGATATAATAATCCTCATTACATAAAGTCCCTTTTTCTATGTAGTCAGCTACAGCTCAGTTTAAGGAGATGTCACACTCTGTAAGTGTGCATATATGTATTTGCATATATTATTATTGCTACTATAATTTGGCAGTAATGTTGCAAATGGAATGGAACCTTGTGCTTTGCTTTAACCTTTCAATAGGAGTGAACTACTGCAGTGCCTTGACAATGGCCTACAAGAAAGACATAGAGGAACGTTTTATAGCAACATGTATGGATAGGACAAAGGGAAATGGCTTTAAACTGAAAGTGAGTAGGTTTGGTTAGATATTAGAAAAAAAATCCTTTGCAATTAAGATAGTGAGACACTGGAATGGGTTGCCCAGAGAAGTTGTGGATGCCCCACCCCTGGAAGGGCTCAAGGTCAGGCTGGATGGAGCTCTGGTCTAGTGAAAGTTGTCCCTGTATATGGCAGAGGGAATGGAAACTAGGCAACCTTTAAAGTCTCTTCCAACCCAAACCATTCTATGATTCTACTTCAAAGAAAAAAAAAAACCAAACCTTTCCCCATTCCTGAAAGAAAGGTTTGTTTTTACACTCTCTGGACATATCTGTAGAAAGATCAGCATAAATAAAATAAAACAAAACTCCTTATACAGATTCTGTTCAAGGTGCCTCTGAAAGAAAGAAATATAACTAGAAGTCTGAAAGGTGCTATAGTTGCATCTTTGTAGCAAATTCTTCAGGAAAAAATGTTCATTTTACAATTATTTTTTTTCCATTTAAACTGTAAATTTTCTACTGGATAGAACTTGATAATCTTTTAGGTCCCTTCCAACAAGCCCAAGACTCTTTGTATTCATACAAACCTTTCTGCACTATTCAGTCCTTAGTATCTACTAATTTGTCTATACCTAAATAAAAAATAGACTAGGGGCTCCTTAATCTTTAAAACAGAGATAGATTATACAAAGAAGCTTTTTCTCTTCATGAGCTTAAATATCTCATAGTGATCTCATGACAAGAAATACCTAACTTCTCCTCTGAGTCCAGAGAAATCAATGGAAGTTAACACAAAATTAATTATCAATTTTGGTAAGCCATGAAGAAATCATGTATGAAAATCAAAAATGTATCTGACTGACTTTTCAGTATTGTAAGTTTTTGTATGACAGATAATTTTGATGATTGGGTATAAAATGCTTTACAAAGCAACTGTCTCTGAAAGTTCTTGTCATGATCTACTGTAGGAGTGTGTAAAGCAGAAGCTTGAGTGCCTCAGAGAGAGAGAGAGGAATGCAGGGATTGAATTAAAGCTTTTAGATAAATTAAAGTATATTAAGACACACAGATATGAAATAGAAGTGTAAGCTTTAGTTTTAAGTAAGTAGAAATATTATTAACTGACATAGATATGAAATAGAAGTGTAAGTCTTAGTTTTAGATAAGTAAGAATATTCTTTAAGTGCGTTAATTGAGTAAAAAGCCCTAGAATCTAATGCAAAGTTCAGAAACTTAGCCCCAGATATAATGAAAACTTAGTAAGAACATTGCTTACATTTTTGAGAATAGAACAGATACAATCATTTCCATGAATAGATAGAGCTGTGTGTGTAAATTATGTGTAAGAAGTAACACTGCTTTCATATTATACGACTCGAATTCTAATAGGTTTAGAAGGAATGTTTTAAGTTAATGTTTTTAGCTCATTGGGCTAAAAACCCAATTAATAAAACCCTGTATTGGGTGGAAAAGGCATCCTCCCCATCATCATCATCACTGCTATCACATATGGAAGAGGAAGAGCAAGAAGAGAAGAACAGAAGAAGAAATACCAGGCTGCTGCTGCTGCTGCCTCTGCACAAGACTCTATGCCAGAAAATTTTAACATGGACAAGTTTTAACATTGATAATCTGGACTCTTTGCCTTTGAGACTGATGTGCTTCTACAATAAGCAACTTTACAGAAACCAACAGCTGCTCTTGTCTCTTGGAAGACTTAAACCCCATAAATAACTCAACAACCTAAACTTAAGGTAGCAGTAAGGATTCTCAGTTATAGTTATAGTTATGATTGTGCAAGTTTCAAATTGAGTGTTTCCCATGGTTTATGAAAAAAAAAAAAAAAATATATAAGAAACAAGAAGTTGCAATATGGGATATAGTTACACTAAAAATGTTTCAATCTATGCTAAGACCAAAATCACTTCAAAAAATCAATTGAGAAGATTTTTCTGATTTCATACTGAAATAACTTTGATGACAACTGAAGAATGTCTATTCAATATCATCACTGTGAATTTTTACATTAGCAAACTCAAACTTCTGCCACTTTGAAATTTTCCTAGTAGGAAAGGTCAGGTACTCAGAGATGTCAACATACATCTATCCTTGAATTCCTGAACCACTTCTCATATGAAAAACCAGGCCTGAATATCTGGTTCTGTGGTACTGGAGAAGCTTGCATTATCCTTTCTAGTGCTAGGCAACAATTGCCCTCTGTCTACTGACCTCTTTACTGTCACTAAATTGTTTCTGTACTAGTTCTCCCTAAATTGCATCTTTTTGCTCATAAACCTTTATGACTCCTGAGCTCTCTGAATATGTTCTTAGAATACATCATCAAGATGGAGTCAGTTTGCTACTGCATTACTAAAAAAAAATAAATCAATACAGCAGATTAATCTAACTACAAATAATACTGGTACTCTTTTCCTTTTGAGCTTTGCCTATGTAATGAGTTACTTAAGTTCTCCTTTTCACAATTGGTTGGAAGTCTTAAAGGGATATGATATCTCAAAGGCAAATAATCAGCAGTTTTAGGCCAGGGTAGCATTCCACAGTCTTCTCTGATGTTGGAAAAAAACATCCTCTTCTACTAGCTTTTAACTACATAATTATAATTTTAGATCTATTAAATGTAATAACCTGTAAGTGTAATATGTGCAAAGGGGTTTTTGCTACAACAATACGATTTATCATCTGTAGTACCACTGAATGTTTTTATATAAGTGCTTTGTGGACAGTTATCCCACAGTCCTGCAGTATCAATTCTCCAGGTGAGGTGAAATCTGTCTCATTCAGTCCCCCACATTTAGAATACATTTTTCCCATATAAAATACCATCTTTCCTATAGAAAAACTCTTCCACATAGAGCAATGAAATATGCAGCTACATCTGAGTACCACAGAGGAAGATACTGTATAATTATATTCAGACATCAAAATTTATACATCTGGGTGGGTTTTAGTTAATGGATACTAGAAAACTACAGATAAGCAAAAATAACTGTCTAATTTCTGATGAATTGAATTGCTTTCTAAACTGCTCTCACTAGTTATTGCTAGATCATCACTGACTGTAATGATAACATAAACACATAGATAGATGCAAAATTGTGCACTGAGACATCTAAATTTAATTAACTCCAATCAACATCTACAATCTACAATTTGGAAGCTGAACCTAACACCCTAGTATTAGGAAAAGTTCCTTTAGAAAACAATTCAACCCTTTCAATGTTTAGATGTATACAGTAAGCTAACAGCTCAAAAACTTGTCAATAACCCGCAGTAAAGTTTAGATTCTGCATCGATACGGAGAGCAAACAAAGATTCAAAGCTGCTTCTGCTGAGGCTTGTTGTTGATGGTGTCTGTAGTGATACAGAACCAGAAAAAGCAAAAACTGAAGACTGAAAGTGTTGCTGTATTACTGCTAAAGAAAATCATATAAATAATAACGCAATACTGCCCAAACCTAATGTAATTCACTCAAAATCATCTTCTACTCTGCAAAGTTTATAACATCCTATTTTGATCACAGTTCTTTACCCTGAATGTTTTACATTTAGAACATCTTACACAGGCTTTGCCCTAATTACCTAAAATAGTTCTCTCATAGTAATGTGAGGATTTCAATTTTACACCTACTGGATTAAAAAGCCACAACCGCAGGCTGTCTATGTGTGATTAGTTCCTTAAACTGAATTTTAAATCAGTTTAAAACAGGCTTTGTCAGGTTTTTTAACTGGCTGTGTGGTTATTTGTTTGGGATTTTTTTTTTTTTAATTTTGATTATTGCTTGTCACTTCCCTTAGTATTTCAAATAGTAATTTTTAGTAATTTTATTTATACTGTTTAGTTTAGCCTCTTCCAGAATTTAATATATATGCCAAAAAAGCAGTCTGTGGAGTTAGAAACTTTTCTGTAATATTTTACATGAATATGATATAAAATTATTTAAAGCGTTATAATTTCCTGTTTTGATCAGAGAAAACTGAGGTACCAGTACCTAAAACAGACATTGCCAATCACAGCTTTTAATGTGATACTATTTAAAAAGGGTGATGGAAATACGAAAAGTTAGGTACATAGTAGAGGTCTTAGCTTTAAGTTGCTTACATATAAAAATTTTTTCAGTTTGAGATTTCCTCAAAAAACGTGTCTAGCATCTGTCTGCAGCTTCAATAGATTATGAATCTCTCATAGGTACTGTGCTGTTAGCTCCATGGAATTATCTCATGTATTTGGGATTCTCTCAAGTGGCACCAAAATGCCTGTGTCTGGACAAGTTAGTCACAGACAGGATTCTCTGCCAGGTAAACTACACTTCTAATTGGGAATCCAAGCTTTCAAACAATATTAGATCCATTGAATATCCTGAATTGGAAGGAACCTGCAAGGTCATCAAGTCCAGCTCCTGGCCCTGCACAGGACAGCCCCAAAAATCACACAGTGGGTTTGAGAGCATTGTCTGAATCCCACTTGAATGCAGGCTTGGAGCTGTGAACCACTTCCACAAGGAACCTGTTTCACTGGCCAGTCTTCCTCTGGATGGAAAACCTTTCTCTAGTATCCAATCTAAACTTTCCTGACACAGCTTCATGCCACTCCTGTGGGAAAATTTCCCACCACTGGTCACCAGAAAGAAGAGATGGGTGCCTGATCCTTTGCTTTCTCTCGTGAAGATGTTGTGGATAGGTATGAGGCCTCCCCTCAGCTTATTCTTCTCCAAGCTGAACAGACCAAGTGACCTCAGACTGACTTCTCTTCTTCTTTACCATCTCTGTAGCCCTCCTTTAGACACTCTCTAATAGCTTTGTATATTTTTATATTGTGGCATCCAAAACTCATCCAGCACTCCAGGTGAGGCTGCCCCAGCTCAGAGCAGAGCAGGACAATCCCCTCCCTTGCCTGGCTGTGATGCTGTGCCTGATGCCCCCCAGGACAGAGCTGGCCCTCCTGGCTGCCAGGGCAGTGCTGGCTCATGTTCAGCATGCTGTCAACTAGGACCCCCAGTGCTGGTCTCCAGTGCCTCATTCCCCAGTCTGTACATACATGCATTTTCTTATCATTAATGCAGCTTGATTCAGCTATTCACACTCAGCAGCCCTAGGTACTGACACAGAGCATTTTAATCATCCTCAGGGCATCCAAGGCAGCCAAGTTTTTGGTGAATTCAACATACAGCTTGCAAAACAAATACCCTTCCAGTATGGTAGATAGAGGCAAGGTAAGATACCGAAGTACATGTCCATTTGCCCTAAAAACTTTGAAGTGACTAATGAATTGATCCCTACATTTGAATCCTGTCAATGGGAATTTAAGAATATATAGTGGAATTCAGGTAACAAATATGGGTATTGGATGTCATGCAACACATTCATCTGGTTTGGGTAGAGATCCAAAGGGACATATAGAAAATCTAGAAAACCTTCATTCGTTTGTATCATCATTTATAGTCTAAAGAGGATGCTCAGCAGTGCTAAAATGACATTATATGCCTATAGTAGTCAACCAAAACCTTCAGCTTTCTACCCATGAGGAGTCATTCACACAGAGAGAACTGTCTAAATGAAGATATCTAATACTGCTTTAGATTAACTCTGCTATAGCTACTAACAACTGACACAACTGAAGCTACAGCAGGGCCTCTCCTTTCACTTCCATGCAGATTTGGATCCTCTCAGCCATGAGTCATTTTTTGTGGTTCTGAATCCTGCCCCTGTACATAGAAACCTCTTTCTAACTGCAAAGGTATGTCATAATCCTGACACAACCTTTTTGAAAATCAGCTTGTTCTCTTTTGTACCAGGCTTCAAAACAAGGTTACACTAAGTTGGCCTGAGGCTACACAGGCATCCATCACTTTGTTTTTTTCTCCCTACTCCATCAGTCAGTATAGATGGATGCTTGGTTTAAGAAGACTAAATCTCCACTCATGTAGGTATAGTTTTTAAGCATTTGCTATTGTTTTTCTACACAGAGAATAGAAGATCTTTGCCTTACTCAAGAAAATTATATCATATGTTCCTGGAGATACCTCAGCATCTACAATGATTGAATCATTAAAAAGATATGTTGAGTTGAGTTTAATGGCAGTCTGGATTACCTATTTTTCCATAATGACTACTATAACAGGTAAAATGAGTAAGGCAAATGTAGATATTGCAACACGAATGTGCTAAGTTATCTGGTATGCATTGCACTTTGGATTCCTATTTTTCCCTTCTGCTCCCCACAGTGAAATTTACCACATAGTCACTAGCTTCTGACATTGTTCCTGCTAATTTTCTTTTATAAACCCCGAAATTTATTGGATTTTTTTAAAGTTACTTTTATGAAATTTTTATTCTACTTTGCTTCCTAATCACACTACTAATTTATTTTGTAAATTTTCAAGTTATGCAGTGATATTTCACAAAGCAATCCCAGAAACTTTCTAATTAAAATATCTTTGCATGGAAGAGTTTTATCTTTTAAAGAGCGGATATTATACTTGCTGCTGTCTCTTTGATCAGTCTTAAAATATGTGATGCTCATTCTGAGTTGCTCAGTAATTTTTGCAAAGAATTCTTTTATTCATTTTAAAAGTTTTGGGATTTGTATTACACCAAACTATTTGTGAGAGGTCTGTAAGCTTGACGGAAATTATTTAACTCATAGAACTTGTATACACTTGATTGCCTTATCTAACACAATTTTGAATTTTGGGAAAGAGGGAAGTCTATTTTAAACAACTCAGTCCCATGAGGGAACAATTTTTCAGTAGTTAGAGGACAGGAAAGAAGGTAAATGTTGGCTCTGTGGGAAGACTGACTCTGACTTCTGTCCCAAAAGACTACATTCCTCCTTTATCATTGGTGAGTTGACCCTGGGTCTGCTGTTCCACCTCTTCAATCTGACAGGGGAGAGAAATATGACAAAATGCTCCGTGGGCTGAGATAAGGACAGGGAGATCATTCAGCATTTATGACCACAAGCAAAACAGACTCCGCTTGGGGAAATTAATTTGATTCATTACCAATCAAATTAGAGGAGTGTAATGAGAAACAAAACCACATTTTAAACTCTCTAACCCACCCTTTCCTTCTTTCCAATTATCTCCCTGCCTACCCCAGCCACTCAGAGGGAGAGGAAACAGGTTCCAGCCAGTTCACCTCCCTATGTTCTCCCCCACCATGGGCTCCTGTTTCCCTGGGGGTACACAGGTCACTCCAGGAGCCTGCTCCAGCATTGCTGCTGAGTGGAGTCTCAGCTCCTTCAGACGAGCAACAGCTCCAGTGTGGGGTCTTTGCTCCAGGCTGTGGGTGGAACTGTGCTGCCCTGTGACATCCGTGGGCTGAAGGGGCACAGCAGGCTCACCATGTCATCACCTCAGGCTGCAGGGGAACCTGTCTGGTGCTGGAGCACCTTCCCCCCTTCACTGACCGTAGTGTCTGCACTCTCACATATCCTCACTTTCTCTTGTAGTTGCTGTTTAGTGACACAGTAGTTTTTTCTTCCTTCTTAGCTCTGTTTTCCCAGAGGCATGATCACAGACACTGACGTTCTTGGCCTTGGCCAGCAGGTCTGTCTTAGAGTCATCTGGCATGGGCTCTATCAGACACAGGGAAAGGTTTTGGCATCACCTCACAGAAGCTGGCCCTGCAGCCTGCTACCAAAACCTTGCCACATAAACCCAACCCAACTTCATAGGCTAGTTACCTGCTCAGCTGCTCATATAACCTCTCTGTGTGAGCTCCTGTGCAATCTGCTCTCCACAGAGGGGATGCCAACCTGTAATCAGTGTCCCTCAAAGTGCTCACATTCTGGAAGGTCTGGGGCCAAAGCTACCCCAGAAGAGCACAGTTTTCAAAAAACTATAGCTGAAGGCTCTGAAGCTGTTATCATACAATCCTATTTGCCTGAAATTTTGACTAAAAGACTGTTGTTAGGTCTGCCATGGATCTACATGAATTTACTCAACTTAATAGAGCTCTCATCTAAATTAACAGGCATATGTTGGCCTCAAGAGGGATAAAACAAAGTAAGTTTCTGATCCTTTCATACTACTAACATATTGTGGTCAATATCTAGCAGCACTATGTAAGAGAAGCTGTTAATTTTTTTCCTGGGGCAAAGTGATACATAAGATTTTTTTTGTTGTTTTTATTTTTTTCTTCCCCCCCCCCCCCCCCCCCCCCCATCATGCTTGTTAATGGGAGTGGATAAAAATGGGTCTAGTTTTGTTTATAAAATTTTCATGGAATGATAAATTGTATTTCCTTTTGTAAGAAAGTGGTAACCAGACAATATGATTTCTACTTCTCCATGCAGTTTTCTAATGTTTGGTTTAGATAAATGTTAAAATTAGGTTATTTGAAAGGCCTTCACTTACTGATTATATTAGCAACTGCCACTATTACCGCACTTATACTCCACTGACCTTTTAGAATTTCAGCCCTAAAACTCCACTGCTGTGTTGTGTTCAGATTGCATGTCTGGGGCTCTGGAATGATTTATCAGTTAGAAATTATTTGAACGGGATGTATGATTGTAATATATTTCCCTGATGGATCTTCCATAAAACTTACAATGGGCATAGAACAAGGTCACAAGGATGTTATTCAATTTAAAGTTTCCATTCTAAGTTTCAAAATCTGCAATTTCATCATTTCATCAAATTTCTTCATTTACATCATACTCGCATAAAGAGCAAAGCAATGACCCTAACAACAAGAATGCAAATTTAATGCTTGCCCCTTATACACCATGTAGCCTTTTTCAAAATAATAAAGGAAAACTCTCTTAAATTACAAAAGAATCAAACACAGTATATATGCATTATGAATGCTCATGAAATAGAAAGTAAGGAAGGATGTTTTGTATCGTACTGGGTGGTTCTACAGAACTTGATTACAAGAAACTTGAAGGAAGCCTTTATAATCAGACAGTAGGAAAACTTTAAAAATATTAAACCAGTCCTAACTTTTTGTCTGTATTCCTCCTCTCTTCTGGGATGGTGGTAGAGAAATAAAATAACCAACAGCACAGTGAAACAATGTCTGTCTAAAGTTATAGAGGGAAACTCTACCGCAAACATAGAACCTGTATCAACATAGCTAACTACAAATTCCATAGAATCATAGACTCTTCTGATTTGGAAGGGCCCCACAAGGATCATCAAGTCAACTCCTAAACCTGCACAGGACAACTGCAAGAATCACACCATGTGCCTCAGAGAACATATTTCTTTTTTCTCACTTTTAATTTTCTGCAATAAGTCAGCATATGCTACTATTTCTAAAAAATATGTATTTGTAATCTCTACCATCTCTATATGCATGGCAGGACCTGGGAAACAAATATCCTGTTTCCTTTTAAATTGTTCCACTGCATCCAAAGGGATATACAGAACCTGCAGCAACTATAACAAAATTAGAGTTCAGGAAAAGGTGGATTCACTCAGTATTCATTAAGAGTCAGTCAGGACTCCTGACAAGCAGAAGAGTTCTAAGGATCACACTGGAAGTATGGCATATTAACCTCATCAGCTTAAGAAGGGAGTTTCTTCTTATAGTAATGGCAATGTGTCAAAAGTATTTGTAATCTGTTTCAAAGGTTCTTTGAACTGATTAAACTGATGCATGACAGATATAGTAATAAAAAACAATAAATCAAATAAATTTTATTAATTTAAGAAAAGTGTTTCTACCATGTTCCAAATCCAAGATCTGTCATTGAGATCATCCAGCATAACCAAGAAGATTTTGTCACAACAACATGGAGCTGGCTACATGCATTCATACATTCATGCATACATACATTCAGTAAACAGAAGTATTACTGTGTTAATTTTAATCTTTAGGTTTTCAATTATCAATTTATGTGTTGCTGTGCATACCTTCAGCTCAGAACAAAAATACAATTTAAATATCTGACTGCCTTTTATAAAATTTACAATATCCTAGTGACCTTTTCATCCATAGATGGAGAAATAACATGCAGCATATTTGTAGTAATCACTAATCCCCACAAAATGCCGCTTTATCGAAAAAAAAATATTTTCTATTTCTAGGCATGAAGACGACAAACACTCTTCAAAAATAATGAACAGTAGAAGTGTATTGTAGTAGGTATACTATGCATACTCTGTGAAGTTACTGAAATATGGCATTGTTTAATATCAAATTACACTGAATTGCACCCTACCTGAGGTAGTGTGAAGGGACTTTCCCAGTGTATAGTGTCACTATAAGTAAGGAAAGAGTGGTGAGATTTATTTCACAGAAGAGTAAGCAGCTTAGTTTGGATTATAATTAAGTTGGTGTCCTAGCTCCTTTAGAACAAAACTGGCTCTGTGATAAAACCAAGGGCCTTATTCTAGACTCTGAGCACAACTGGTCAAGTGGAATCACTGTAGAAGTTAGAATTAAGACATACTGTTTGCAATTTACTCTCACTTATTCAGTATTTGAAGGGTTGCTCACTGAAGCACCTGATATATAATTAGAATCAAGACCTTAATTAACCCTTCTTCATGCATTTAAGATAATAACAATGATTACAGTCTTGTTTCATTGCAATAAAGGGCAAACATCCCCAAAGAAATGTCATATAATATATGTTCTCTGAATTAGTGCTCACCCAGCAATTTGAGTGTCACTTACCGTGGCAACAGCATTTGTTGCCAACATGTTGGCTTTTTTTCCTCTATGAGTTTTGCAAGTACATTCTAGTATTGAGCAATTTTGATGTTAGTAATTTACATAACTGACTGGAATGAAACAAGACAGGAGAAGTGTTAAAGCTGTGAGCCTTGAGAGCTCAAGATTCTTAAAACCCCAAAACCAAGTCTGAATTCCTATTTAGATGCTTCGTTAGACACAGTATTAAACAGGACACTGAATTAAAATCTGCACTGCTTAAGAGTCTAATGTTAATTCACCAAAATATACGAAAAAATTACTATTCCTTTCAATACCATTTTTGGACCAGGTCCAAGAAGCATAACTTTCCCTCTTACAAAGAAGCAACTTCGTGTGGCAGTCAGTTCCTGAGCTCCAGTGAAAACTCTGAATGAGTAAAACGTTGCTCAACATATATATTGCTCATGGATTTTGTTGTCTACCAGCAGCCTCAAGTCCAGATTTTGTATATCTGCCCATATTTCAAATTACAATAACAATGTTTTGATTTTTGGGCAGGCACAGATTTTTCAGAAAATCCTTATCTGAATTAAATATCTGAAAAGTTCTTAATTTTAATTTCAGATGGAAATTAATAAATTACAGCAAAGGGCAGATGCCTTTTCTTTCAGGCTGTGAGCAGTTTCAATGCTAAAAAGCTCATTAATTCCACATATTTGAATGAGTAATGATATCACCTAGGGTGTAACCAGTCTGTCTTGCATCACACATTTCTGAACCTGTGGTTTTGAGCAGTCAAAACAGGGACATTTGGGCACAGCAGTGTGACCTATTGAAAATAATGATGAGGTAGGTGTCTAGTTAGCTAAGGTGAATTATGGATCTGTCATGGATATGGACAGAATAAATGGCAACCCCCAGTGGTTAAAGATCCTGGGGTTTGTTTGAGAGCCAAGAGGATAGGAACCTTTACTCCACTTTTACTCAGTCCTTCACTCCCTCACTTAGTCACACCCCTCCAGCCATATGTTCCATAGGTCTTGACATGGTTTTCCAGCAGGGGCATCCCGACTGGCCTGGGAATGTTGGGCAGAAGTTCATGTTGGTTCTTGCCATCCTGCTGCTCACAGTGAGCATCCTCCTGTATTACCTCACTAAGTCCCAGGCCATCCCCTGGTGTTTGTCTGTACACAGTAGATATCTTTTTTTTCCTTCAGTCAAGATATGTACCCACTTTGAGAGAATACTTCTTCCTAAATCTCAATAGTCAGTGTGCAGAGGCACAATGCATGGTCATCCTCCTGACTTGCAGTTCTGTCTTGTGCCACTCGTCAGCTGGAGGATTCAATACATGCTGCTTTTGTTCAGTTCAAGTTTTATCATTATTTTCAGACACATATGCACCCAGTTATCTGCCACGTTAGCATTCATATTTTAAGCTGTTTTTTCACAAAAAAACATGTAATAAAAATTACTACAGTTATCACCATTTCCAATCTTAATATAAACAATTGTGAAATAAATGCCAATATTCACAGGTGATTCCACTACTGCCAGAATTTTTCTTTTTATTATTTTTTTTTCTATTTGTGCAATGCAGCCTCTGGTAAAATAGATATAATTTTCTAAAAACTGGATTTCACTATGCAAGTACTTTTTGAGTATTCATATTGTTTGCCATCACTTTTTTGCCTATGCCAGATGATGTAGCTATATACTCGTAACGAGATAATTTATCAAAGTGAAAGCTATTAACTCCTTTTAGTATTTAATCACCAAATAAAAATTTACTATGCAAAGCAGCAATTACAATTTTAAAATAGCATAGAAATGAAAAAAAAGTAAAAATATGGAAGCTACTTAATTTCAAAGAAATGGTTACATCTGGAAGTCAAGACTGAGGTTATAACTTGGTAGAAAGTGCTTAACCTTTTCATAACAGCCCTTCAGGGCACTATTCTAACAATAATCATGAAGGATTCCCTATACTAAAAGGTATTACCAAGATCATGTGTTCAGATTCAAGGGTTATAGAGGAATGGTTTGTGATAAATGTCATCTTAACACCAATATATAAATTTAAATGCCATCATGACATATTTACAAGACATTACAAATTATTGTATGGCAAAAAAAGTTAATTTTACAAGATTCTATGTACCTAGAAATTGTTCCATGGAATTGTTTCATGTTCTGGACAGGAAGTGATATAATTTTGTCTCTTAAGATAATTCTAAGTCTTTTATTTTGACACATTCTAGCATGCCAAATACTGTGGAAGCCACGACCTGTGAAAACACAAGGCATTTTATGGCTTATTGGTCTGAGAATGAAAAATCCTGCCTGCAGAAAATACTGGTACTCCATGAAAGCAATGGTGAGATCAAGGGCTGGAGAAGGCTGACAGATGGAATGATGGTTAATCTGTCTGATGAGGCTCAGTGTAGGTCAAATAGCCTTGTATGTATTGTATCATCATAATATCTCTGAGGCAGACAGGCATCTCTCCACCTGGCTTTTAGTATTTTGTGAAGAGCTAATGGAGAATTTGTACTGATCAGCATAGAAATAGGTGTGATTTCTCCATCTCATGATCATGCATTGGAAATCACGAGGACAATTTCAGTTGCAACATCACTGAAAACATCCAGCCAACACCAGGAAAGTTCAGGGAAAACACTTTGTTTCTATCTTCTGTACCTTGAATAACCTGAGAATTCAGTATTGTTTGATTAGTTATAAATATATAGTCAGGTTCACAAATACTTCTATGATCTAAATGTTTAACATTGGCAAAGCAGAGATCTTCAGTGTGTGGATGAAAGCACCTGTTAGATACTAGCAATGTCTCTTTACAGAAAATAGTAAAAGTTGTACTGTTGCAGCACTTGTTTGCAACTCAAATTTCACTTCTCAACAGGTAGTTTACCTGAAAAAAATTCAACTGAAAATAATTACCACTGTAAACCAATTTATTTTGAGTTTGTAAACGTGAAACAAATTTTTCACACTTTCAAATGATGAGCATTTTTAGTGAATTATTATCATGAATTGTTGATCATTACTAACATAAGCCAGATAAAATTAGTTTAGAACTGTTTATTGTTTATCAGTCAGAATTGCTATAGAGCATTTTATTTATATCATTCTATGATTTATACTAGCTCTTAGATACATATGCTGGTGGCATAAATGTGTTCAGCCCCTCTGGAAAATTCTTTTTTCTTCTCAGAACATTTTACTAACCTATTGAGAAAGTAAATTCTACAGTGGGAATTGATAATGAGAGAGAAATATTTCAGACATCTTTATGTTGGAGTGCTCATTTACTCAATTACATATATGCATCATTTATGACTCATTCTTGCTATAAAGACATTTTTTGTAACAATTTTGAAGATCTAATTGTCGACAAAATATTTTTAAATTGCTGTTTTCTTGAGTGTTCCTTCCTCTCTTCAGATTTGGTTACTTCGGATTTAAGAATTAGGAGGCAAAAAACACTGGGTGACAGAGCTTTGTCAAATACCTTCAGGTTTGAGAGGCATCTTCACCACTGCAGATTTGAATATAATTCAGCCCATAAGTACATAAGTGAATGGATCAGATCAAAGAAAATAAGAAGCTTACATCTGAGACAAACCAAATCAATAATGAGATGTAATTTCATTGTGTCATAATTTCATACTATTTATTTTTCACTGCTTCCTCGTTTCAATATATGTTTGCTTGGCCCCTGTGGGACGGCATTTGTTTTTATGCTTTCTTCCACTTTCTGATGAATGAATATTGCATAGAGAACAAAAACACCAGGATAAAAAAACCAAAACAACCCATAAAGAAAGGCTCTCTTGGCTTAATTTCTGTGCAATAACATACAGATTATAAAGAACAATAGCAGCAAAAATCAATAAGAGGGCTATGCTGAAAACAGTGGTCAAAAAGCATAATCACAAACAATATTGCATAAAAAGCCTTGGCAAATTTAGAATTGTATTTTTGTGGAAGAAAAACAAAGAAAAAATAGAGAAAGACAAATATTTCAAAGCTGCATGCAGCAAAATGATAATCAGTGATTATTCATGTTTAAATTAAGGACATAATTTAAATGCTTAGTTGGATCTATCTTTAAAGCCTAGCTTCTTCTAAGTTCTTAAGTAACAAAAATTGTTTTATATGGGAATTCTGAGAAAGAAACTGTAACTGAAGAATGGATCAGTTCATGAATAAATGAGTTTTAACCTCTAAAAGTGAGCTAGAATAGTAAATCACAGATTGTTCAGTTTCCACATAAAATTATTTCCACACTAGACCTTCATACAATACATGATGTGAACTCACAATGTCACAGTTTTTCAAAGTTGTTGCCAAACTCAGTGCTCTAAAAGGACCAAATCAGAAAAACTCTACATGAAAGAAACGAATTGATTTCCAAGAAGCTTTTTATAATCAATAAATTATTGGATAGGGTAGACAATAGCCCATTTTGCCATCAATTGCTAATAGTTTTTTTCATTATTTAGGTTTCTCTAAGTTTCTTCTTTTTAATTGTTCAGTGGACATTAATATGAACAATTGCAACCTGCAGATTGCTTCCCATTCCTACTTAAAATTTTTTGTACATGTCTAGTCATCACCATCACATGATAGTGTTTCTACTCTTGATATGGATGACTGCAAAAACAGCAGTAGAGAATAGCAAACAGCAAATAAAAAATATATACACTCATGTGTGAATGTCTTTCTTCTCATATGAGTAGGTATCTACAGAAAAAAATTATATTTACCCAAGCATCCCTGCAAGAAAATTTGTTCCTGTAAATATTTAAAGCTTAAAAAAAAAAAAAAAAACCAAAAAAAAACCAAACAAACAAACAAACAAACAAAAAAAAAAAAAAAAAAAAAAAAAAAAAAAAAAAAAAAAGACACCAACCAGATTGGAAACAGTAAACTAAACACCCATCTGGATTTAAACAAATATTTGTAAACACTGTATTGATACATTTGTCCATATTTCTTTACATACACAGCTTTCCCTTTATGCTTTCTAAAATGCAGATGAAAATAAAATGTAGGAACCAAAGAGCTTTTAAACCTATTTTATTTTTTTTATTTGCCATATTCTATGTGTGAAATGGAGCTAATGTTTACTATAAGGAAGCCTCAATTATTTTTTGTTTTTATTCATTAATATTGTGTTTTTAAAACCTGTAGCATGAACATCATATCTTTCTGTGAATATTATCATTATAGTCACTGATTGTTATCTTATGTGATTCAGAAAGTAATCAACTATCCAATTTTTGTTGAAAATCACAAAAAGACTGTCATATAAGATATAAGAAAGCAATTTCCTGAATTCATTGACCTTTCAATTGATATCATAACACAGCATAATCACTAGGCATTTAAATTAGCAATGTAACTCAATGTGGAAGGATAACTGTGAAATCTCAAGGTCTTGTTGCCTGAACAAGCCCACAGCACTGTAGCTAAAAGGGTAAATGTGCTTCGTGTTTAGGGATGACCTTTAAGTCCCACAGCTGCCTATCATACGTCTTGTTAATCTGCCCTGTTGTTGGGTTCATCTGCTTATTTTATCCTCCTTTTTTTGTAAAAGTTTAGTTTTCAGCCAGGTCTGACACTTCTACCACAGGTGCAACACAGGTCTGTATGCTTTATTTTGTCTTAATCGAGGCTCACAGATGTCTGCCTGAGGAAAATATTTGAACACTGAAAAAAAAATTTACTCTTAAAAACTTTGTCTTTTAAATGAAAAATAAAATGCAAGGGGAGCTTTATATTGCTTTTTCTTTGGCACATATATTTAATTATTAGTTTGATTAGAATCATCTGACATGATTTTAGTTCCTTAAGATTAAACATCTAGCCTAACTTTTTGTGCTCTGAATAGTCATTAGAGAGGAAATGGCACTCACAGGTTTTTCTGGATATTCTAGTACTTAATCAAAGATGAGGCAAAAGAATGTCTGAATGAAGATGTGTCTCCATTTCTGTGCTGAGGATAGAGAGCAGCAGCCTCTCTATCTCTCTAACAGCAGGCAGAAGAGCTCAAAGACAAGCAGGGAGAATTCCAGGACAAGCTTTGGGAAGAAGTCACTGTTGAGATGAGAATTCAAAGTTTACAAAATTTTGTTTTTTTCACAATACCTCTTCTATGTGCAATTATAGCCTTTCTTGGGACATGAAATTGTAGATGTATAATTTCTTTTGTTTGAACTCACAAAATTAGAAGTTTTCATTTTGTGAGCCTTTTGAAATTATATATACACATGTGCAGAGACTGGACCCACCTAGGCAGGATGACAGTTCAACATGAGTTGTGTCCCATTAACACAGGGGATATTATTTAATGAAAAAGAAAATTAAAACAAAGCAAAACAAAACAGCTGACTTCCTTAACCAGTAGTTCAGTCTGTGAGGTCAAATTCCATAGCCATTTACTGGCAAAACTCTGGAAGAAACCTAAGGGGTGTTGTTTGATAAAGGACTAGAAAATTTGATTAATTGGTGTCTGATAGTGGTGTTTGAAATAGGTTTGGGATTATTTGCCTTATAGGCCAAGTGCTGTACCACTGAAAACCCTTGACACTGACAAGAGAGATGTTAAGGACTGAATTCAAAAGGCAATTAACATTCTTATCCTATAAGTCACTTCTTCTGGACATTCACAGCTATATTTTTGCTCCAGTTGAATTTATACCACTATTCCTGCTTTCTACAGATGGAATTCTGATAATCTACTTAAAACCTATTCACTCAGTATTACCTACTGGTTGGCTGAAGACCCTAACAAATTTGTGATGTAATAAAGTATAATCCCTAATGAGCTCACGATACATGATACTTGGTAGCCTGAACAGCCAAACCAGAATGTTCCTCTTCACAGAGAAACACAAGTTAATCAATAAAATTCAAGTTAGTTTTCTTTTAAGTGGGGAAAGAACTACAGTTTTCTGTATACAAATCACTCTGTTCTTTTAATCTACTTTTTTTCCTCTCTGACATATATATAAACTTTTCTAAAATAAGCAGTAATTTTCAGGGTTTATAACATTCATTATCCCCTCTGCTTATCGTGTGCAGCAGGCTTGTGCTTTTTAAAAGGACATTTTTCTTCTTGTATTGCTGTTTACTTCTCACACAGTACTTTTACAGAGAAAATGTCATGTTGTGAGTGTCCAGGTAACCTCCATGCAATGCTTTTTTTAACCACAACTTTATTTTACAAAACGACTTTTTAACAGCAAACCCAGATCAAAGCAGTGCAGAGTATAGAGACAAAAGTCCCACAGTAAAGAAAAATCAGTGATCTTTCAAATAAATCAGGATTAAATCAAATCAAGCCAGTTTAACAGAGGATTTTAAAGCCAAACAGTGACTTGGCTTACCTGATAGTCAACCACAGTTATTACAGATCAGATGAATATAAAGCCAGTAGTAAATGCCTGTATCTTCTCCAATATTGTTATAAACAAATAAAAAGACATTGAGCTAGCTCCTGCTCCTGACACCTTTATTGGCAAGTATTTGTTCCACAGGATGTCTTTCAGTGGGGCTGAACTAAAATTCCATGCTATTTTGTATAAGATGGCAGAAATGGACTTCTGTCATCAATCAGCTATATCATTTTGAGTAACTGTGAAGTACTGAAAGTCAATGAAATATTGGCAATATCAATTAATTATTAGAATGTCTAAATTGAAATTCAGTAAGCTGTTTTAAAAGATGCAGGCCTTAATTACTTCCTTTTGCACAGAACACATGCTACATAGCTTTTTATAACAGTATGTCTCATTAAACACTGTATTTATTCATCAGTCCTAGTGGGGTGAAAGGTTTATAGCACATAGTCAGCAGCAGAAGGAAAAATATTTGACTTGAACTTATACATTTGTTCTTATAGTGTAAGTGATTTTGGCATTTATAAACTGGTTCTTGCTCTGGACTCTCTAAATCTCAGCAAAAATACCAAGCTAGTCATCAGCCATCCATTTCCCTTTCATCCAAGTGCTCTGCCCAATGTAGAACCTGACACAAGAAATTGTGCTGATATTCTGCATACATGCACAGTCTCAGTTTATTGTTTCAGTTGCCAGTTAAGCCTGCCTAGCTTTGCATAAAATAGCACATCTGACTTAGCAATAAAATATAAAGTGATAATGATAGCTGAAAAATGAAGTTTCTTTCTAAGCAAGCTCCAACATTATTAGCAGGTAGATACCTCATAGCAACAAATATAAAGACCCAACTCTCTGATAGTAGTCCATAGTTTATGATCCATCTTGAGTTGTCTAATATTTTAAACAATCATGTTCAGGGTTTATCTCACAAGAGGGAAAAGAAGAGATAAGGCCACATTTCACTTCTAAACATTAGTCAATTGCACCCAGTGAATTCACGAGACTTCCTAAAAACTGTCAAACAATGAAAAATAACATAATGTCTTTAGTTACACAAAAATGTAGCTCCAAATGTGGGATACATTTCATTTAGCTTTAGTAACATAAAGCTGAGACATCAAACTGAGCTAGATAGACATCCACTCTATGCTCAGTATCTTCCTATAGCAAGGAAAAAAGACTTTAGCATATCAGTATGTGGGTAAGAGTCCCACTCCTCATTGTGCCATGCTAAGCAGATAAGTATTTTTATCTGCTACTGATATTAATATATTTAGGAAGCATTTACATCTATTTCACTGAAAGGTCACACCTCCACTCACACCTCAAAGTTTTGCTTTAGAGTCTCCTCTGTGTCTTATGGGCCTAGAAAACGTGCAAGTATTTAGTGGCATGGACCTTTTATTTTTCCCAGCTGGACACTGATTTCTATAAAAAAAAATTCTAAATATCATTTTCAATTAATTTATTTTCATTCATCTGTATAGTTACTCCATTTCAATCACTTCATCTTGTTAGTGTCTTAACAAAAGGAGAACAGAGATGTCTTGATTGAGTAAAAGACAGGATGGGTGTTTTTCATGTTTTTGCAGTTAGTTTAATATTTTTAATTCTCACAAATCTCTGTATGCTCCTATTTAACCTTACAGAGCCTTTGCAATGATTTGCTATTTGAGCGGTGGTAACTTCAGGGGGACAAAAGTCCTAAACTTCTTGTAGAAACTACAGTGATATTTGTCCCAAAACTTTTTCTCTCTGATGGTTTTTTCAGCTCAATTTTCCAATGCAGATCATCTTCCCAACAGCTGCACTAATAGTCAATACTCCGTGCCAGGTCCTATTTTCTGATCCATAGAACACATTAAATCACTTTTACTTGCTAGTTTGCCAATTAGCTTTTTCCACTGGATGAGTTTTCTTCATCAATTAAAATTATTGGTGATCATCTAAAGTAATTTCCCTAGTTCACTGCCACTATTTCTGTGCCACTGTTAAACCTAGTACATTATGCCTTTACTAGCTGCCTTTTACCTCTCTACTGATCTAAACAGACTGATGCTGATATTTAAATTACAATGATGGATCTCAGACAGGCTCAGTAAAAAACTGGGATCCACTCAGAATTTACCTATTTTGTTTCCTTTATTTAGATTCACAGAATCATAAAATGCGTTGGGTTGGAAGGGACCTCAAAAATCATCTAGTTCCAAACCCCTACCATGGACAGGGACACCTTTCATTAGACCAGGTTTCTCAGAGCCCCATACAACCTGCTTTTGAACACTTACAGGAGTGTGAATGGAGTTTCATCCACAACTTCTCTCCATGGTCTTCACCATGAGCTGGGCAGTCTCTGCTCCATGCCTCCTCCTTCCTCTGCTTCTTCACTGACCTTACTCTCAGGACCGCTTCTCTCACATACTCTCACTCCTCACCTTTGAATGAGGTTGTGAAAAAGATTTTCTTCCCCTTCTTATCTGTGTTGTCACAGAAGTGCTGCTGCTCTGGCTGATTGGCTCAGTTTTGGCTAGCAGCTCTATGGGTCATAGAGGAAGCTTCTGGAATATTCTAAAATGTCACACCTGTAACTCCTACAGATATCAAACCCATATCAAACTCATGTAATACACAACATTACTTCAGAGCAGAATAATTTTCTTCCATTTTCTAATCAGAAAAAGACAAATAGATAAACAAATGCTCTTATTTTTCCTTGCAACTGAGCACCAAAGATGTAGCATGATGTCACTGGAAGCCTTGAATGTGAGCTCTGGACCCCATTAAAAAGGCTGTAAAAAACATAAGTTACTCAAAAACATAAGGCCCAAAAAGTTATGTGCCTGATGAGTAGTGAAATACATTCAAACATTGAACGATGACTTCCTTTCTACTTATATTGAATGAGATCTGAAATTCAGAGCAGTCAACCTGGTAGTAAAATGGCAATAAAACATAAAAACAGATTTTTCAGGTCCCTTTCACATCAACTTCCACAGCTCAGCAAAGGATACATTTTTATTCATCACAGACAGGGATCGAAAATTTAAAATTCCTTCAGGGAATCAGCTTAGGGACTTAAGCGATGATTTTAGACATGAGCAAATTATCAGTTTCTCTTAAATGCAGTTCAGGATATTCTCTCATACTATATTTTTATGCCATAGTTTTTGTCATATCCACATACCATAGTCTTAGCATTAGTTTAGTAAAGTGGTTTGTGACTTTATATTCATTTTATGCTGAATTATTAGTTTTTCAAAGGATGCTTATGATCTGAAGAAAACATTAAATGTCAGCTAGTCCAACCTCCCCTGCAATACACTGGGATATCCACAACCAGATCAAGTTTTTCAAAACCCTGCCAAACCTGACCTTGAGTATTTCCACATTTTTAGTTTCTAATATCTTACATCCTATTTCTCCCTTCAATTCCCTCATCCTTAAGTTGAATGTAGTGTAAACAATGTGAATGAAAGGAATAAGGTCTCTGTTATTGGTCAGCACACAAATAGGATTAATCTTTTCCAGGATGATAAAAATTAGCTCAAGACTTTCAATAATTGCAAAAAGGAAATAGAAATGAGAGCAGGAACATTTTCACACAAACTTTTTCATTACAAACTTTATTGTGTATATTTAAGATATTCTAATACTTAGATTTATTAGGTTGTCTTGCCATGTTGCACATTTCCAAAATATAAGTATCAGCAGCTCTCTGTTTCATATCTTATATATTATTCTTCATATATTTTTAAAATGGAAGCTGGTTTAGAGATCACGTCTTAGAATGAAATTTGAAGCTACTCTGGGAATGGAGAGTCTGGTCCTAATATCACAGATCAATTTAAAAACTACATATACTTTGATGGGTCCTACTCTAAGGCAAACTTGACTATTCTGTAGCTTTGCATGCATCTGTCCTAGAGAGTTTAAAAAAACAGAAATATGAGAAATACTTTTGGCAAGTAAGAACACCAAGGCATAAAAAAATGGAAAAAAACAATACTGTTTGCTGGGGTAATTCCAGATATCAAAGTCCCATCCTAGGAAACAAATATTGTATTTATTAAAAAAAATTCAGTTTAATCATGTAATATCTCATAGCAGTGAGCAAAAAGAGGCAGATATGCTGAACAATTTTAATGTCTGCTTTACAATGAAATGAATCATGTCCTAATCTCCATGGACTGTGCCAACCAGATTTTATTGACTATGAAAAAAGACCTGCATAAAAAGCTCAGATAGACACCTCTAAACTCTATACTTAGTAAGACAAATCCCAACTAAACACTTGGAAATCATTATGTAAGGCATTAAACACTTTTTAGATTCATTCCTCTTGTCTAAAAAGAAAAAAAATAATGAAATTAATTTTAAAATTTCTCTTGTTTTCTTAAAAGCTTTATGTCTTTGTATTTTCTAAGGGATTTTGTTGTATTTCTGTTTGAAGGTGATAGCTGGGGAGGTTTTGGTTTTTTTGTTTGGTTTTTTTTTTTTTTTCATTTTTACTGGGAAGTTAATAGCCTAAGAAAACCTAGACAAAGGAAAAGAGAATTGTACAGCAAGGCAATTTTTGATCTTTCAGTAGTGAATTGACATATCTTTCACTTAAGCCACTTACAAAACCATTTTATCTTGCCAGATAGTTATAACAACAAAATAATTTTATAATCACTCCTGCTTGCTCCTCTTTCTGTATGCTTCATTCCTCTTATATATTTCCATATATGTAAATATCAGCCTATAATTTCTCTCTGCACCATGAAACTAATATCCTGTGATGGAATGCTAATTTAATTGAACTTACTTTGAAGCGGATGTTGAGCTGTCATTTCAACCAAAGTTTCAATAAATCTCGTCTAAATACTGTATAGTTTCTTAAAGAATAGTCTTTGCAAGCTCAGAAACCTCTTTATTAATTTATTTTGATAGGTTTAGACATCATGAGAGAACTCTTTGTTGCAAACTCTTGTAAGTTGTCATGCTGGGGGAAAAGTACACCTCAACTATTGTGTTCCTTAGTTCAGTGTTTCCAAGGATATGAGAGTTGTAAAGGGTCAATATCCAGCTGGTACTGATGCTGATGACTAAATAAAAGGTTTATATTACAGAACTAATTATTTTACACGTTATTTGTGACTAGGCCACTACAAAACACTAATTTTTTTAAAAAAACAACACAAAAAAACAAACGAACTCCCACAAATTGGACTCCCGTTATGTGTGCTAACAGACTCATTACTTCTATGCTGAAATTTCCTTTTCTAACAGTAAGACCCAAAAAATCCCTATAGGAACTTTTTGCATCGTGCTGCTCCATATCATTTGAGACCCCCTGTTCTGGTAAACATTTCTAGGACCAATGGGCTAGCTTCATCATTAAAGTATGTCTGACTGACAGCACCATCTATTCACGAGTCTTGGAAAGGTCAACGAGATGTCTTTGGAACACATATTTGCAACTGAACTTCTGCTTGAAAGGTGAATTAAAATAATGGAACTGTAAATAAGGGGATGAAACAGAATATAAATGAGAAAGAAACTCTGAAAGACTTCTGACAAGGTCCTTTAGTAGGACAGGAAAATTACTTGTATCTAAGGCAATTATAAAAAAAATTAATTTCTATATTTTTCTGACTAAATCAAGCCTCTGAAACATGGTGTTTATCTTTCTAACTTTTCTGGCATAGCAACCATGAAGTGTCTTTCCTGTACAACACCTATAATTACAAAATTTTTGATGTTCAGTGTTCTTGCTCAAAATAGAAAAAACTGTAAGAATAAGAGACTTTTTTCCCATACAATAAGAAAGACATTTTCATAATATACAGACTTCATAACTGAAAGACTACCATGCTGAAGTTGAAAATTTCCACATTAAAGAACAATAATTTTCACAGCAATCAAAGGCGAGGATAATCTGAAACACCGGTAGACTGCAGATATATGCAGGATAAAGGGCAATCTTTTATCCTGAAGCAACTGGATGAGAGAAAATAAAATTAATAAATTTGTGGGGTTGTTGGTGTCTGTGACCAAAGAAACACTGTAGCAGTGAGCTGGAAACAGACTCCCAAGAATGATGGAGCAAATAGGAGAAAATTAAAAAGAAAAAAAAAAAACCAACAGAAATGTGCATTAGCGTCACTATCACATAGAGGCTACTGTTATCTGGGCTTTAAAATTGCAGTAATGGCAACTTTCAGACTCACTGAAACAGCAAGTCACTGGCATAGAATCTTGAGTGTCAAGGAAAGGTGAACATGGCTTCCTACAGCTCCTATGAAAACAGAACAACAAGCAGATTATCCTCAGTTCATCTACAATACGAATTCACCCTGACATGACTTAAATCTGTGATCAAAGGGGGTGCATGAACCAAAGTTATTGGTGGTATAGCTCAACCAAGTACAAGGAAATCTAAATATATCCCCCAAGAGTTTACTAACAAAATACAAAATGCAAACTAATAGTTTCCAGCTCTAAATGTTGAAAAACCCACAAAAACCTCATTACATGTAGTAGATTTGTCATATGCAAAAGATTTATCATATGAACATTAGAATGCTGATGCCTTGACTGGTCGTTTCCATTGATTATTATTATTCAATTTTCACTGATTATTATTGATCAAAAAAAAATGAATACTTGATTTCTAGAAAGAATACATTATGTTATGTTACGTTGTGTTCCATTTATTGTATTTCTTTTATTGCATTATTTGACACAATTATGTCTTTGGATGTGTGGATCCTTTACATTACCTGCACTAACATATATAAAAGATTTTGCTCTTGTCTGTTACAGACTATTCTTGAAATATCAACTTTTTATATTATTTCAATGCTTCAACCACCCAAGCCAACATAAAATTACATTTAATTTTTTTCTACATTCTTATTAAATGTCTGCAATTAAATTCAAGTCTACTCAAGTTAAACATGCTTCAGGGGGGCACAGATTTAGATGACTTTAATGGAATCTGGATTTCATATATTGATATACTTCTCATTAGAACACTAAATATTGACACTACCTTACATTGACATAAAGAGCTAAACTTTTCTAGAATACAGCTGACATCAAATCAGAAGTTTTCAGCTGTTTCTAAACTGCAGTGAGTATATATGCTGCATCCTATGGACCCAGTGCCTTCACTTTTCACATAATTGCTCTCTTGTCAGCTCTGTCCTTCTTTCCAATAATTCCAGCTCATTCTAATAGCAGCTTCCACTAAAATAAAAACCACAAGCTGCTTCCTTCCCCCCACTCCCTCTGGTGAGAGAAACAAGACAGATGTAAGAACAATATATGGCAAACAGTGGTGAGACAAGAAAACAAACAGTAACAGCATCATTATTAATAACAAAAATCTACAAAACTAGGGTGATTTACATGCAAAGATGCTCACTGACCAAACTGGTGCCATGCAACACTCAAGATAATGACAAAAGGCAGCAGACCCTTTGTGGGTCACCTTTCTCTTCCTCACCATAATCCACGCCCCACTCCTTCTTAGAAGTGAGACTCCCTTATTCCACCTCATGGTTACAGGACGTGGTATAGAACAGCAATCTAGAAATGCCCACATGCTTCCAGGTCTGCCTGGAAAATGTGAAAAAAAGAACTCTCTCCTGCCGAGAACCAGGACACAGCCTCACAGTTCAAAACTGTGGAGGGAGCCTCCTGCGCTTCATTTTGTGATGCAATATAGAAATGGTAGATCAGCTAGGACGTGGAATTTGGACAATGTGTGCTTTCGTAGGGGAACAAGGTTGCAGCATACACACATGTGGTTCATCCACCTAAGGATTTCTGAGTAACCTTGCAAATGACAACACAGTCCACTGAAAAATTATAGCAGCTCTCCAGCTGTTTAATTTGGGATATAATAAATGGCATGCTGTTTGGATTTCTCTGCAACTAGAAAAGATGAGGTTCAAAATCAAGCTGGATAGCTGTCTGCTCTTTCAGTAATTTCACAGTAGGGTTATCAGAGACTATTCAGTCTAGACTAATTGAAGGAAAGTTCATTGCTGTTGGAAATAGGTATCTGTGAAATAATGTTTCATTTCGGCCAAGAAGACAAATTGCTTTGTGTCTTACACTTGAAATTATTACAGTAACCCCTCTAGAGAAAGGAGGTAATATATGGGAATAATCTGTTAATTGTGATACGTGATATGTTATCCCTCTGAAGCTTAATAGAACAGGAACTACATGGAAGACATTTGAGAACTGTGATGTCATTCCTTACCAAATGCAGGAGTGCATAGCAAAAATAAAGTCATAGTTCACTGTAAACAAATATTTATAGTCTTGGGAATGGCAAAGAGTTTTACAGATTTTTTTTTTCATAACATTATATCAATATGGAATAATCATTATAATATTTTATGAAGGTCTAGAACATAAAGTCTATTCATATCTTTAATCAGTTAACCTCAAGTAGGGTATCAACAATCTGAAAGCATGATACTTTTGGAGAAAGTATATGGAAGAGAAGTATTGATTTACCACCTATTGCAATAAGGGTAGAGTGAAAATCCTAGGCTATTTCTAAACCAGAATTACATGAGGCTTTTTACACTTGGAAGTAACACCATTTTGAAGGATTTGAAGAAATCTCCACCTTTATTAAAACCTTTGCTTAGAAGTGTCAATGCCTATTTTCACACAATGATTGGACTTTAACCCATCAATAAGCAGCAATTTGAATAACCTTTATAATCACTATCTAAAACAGATTTTATGTTAGGTATCTTTTCTTTGTAAGCAGATAGCTTCCAATTTCACTCTCCATAGTTAGATGAGAGTATTTATGGATACCAATATGAAAGAATGGGTGATTTTTTAAATATTATTTCCAGATTTATTTCAAAACATCTAAAATGCTAGAAAAACTAATAGGAGGGCATTTTCACAGGAATATATCTCGGCTTGAAATGATTGGTTCCAAGCACTAAACAAATATACAAAGAAGCACAAAGTAATACTGTTCTATTATTTGACTCTGTTCTTCATATTTTTGTAATCTTTATATAAAGGAGAACAAGATAATTTAACTCTAGCTGTCTGATCCTTGATCCTGATTGCAATAGAGCCCAAGAGCTGAAGAAAGATTTTCTACTACAACTAATAATTATGACATATAGAAAGTGCAATTTCAGGAAAATTCTAATTTTCTCAATTACGGCAGGTCATATGGTATTGTTATAGCTACTGGAAGGAACAGTAACACAAAAGATGTTTCACAGTCTCAAAATCAGATGGCTGAATTGCTTAAACTTGGCCAAGAAATAACAAAAACTTACTGCCAAATACAGCAGCAATCATGGGTGCACATCTGGGTTGTATTCAAATATCAATTACACCTGTGTAAATTTAAAATAATTTGATCAAGATCATTACATTTAAAGCAATTTAAAAACCATATGAAGCTAGAATTAGGCCAAACACTTAAAAATATTACAATATATTTAGAAGACATATATCTTGCATAGATTTTTTTCTACTCCTCTTGACTAGTTTCCTAAATCCCAAAGATATTTTTGCGTAATTTTTATGAAATTCTAAGTCATGCTATAATATAGATTAGTTTTTCTTTTTCTTAAGCTCTGCAATTCTAAACCAGCTGGGAGACAACATATGCTTGCTTGCTCCTTTAAAACAGATTTTAGTATTTCATGGCTCAAATTATATAAATATTAATTTCAACCTATATGAGACAGGCTAGTGGTCAGGTAAAGACAAATGCACAAGATAACAATAAACAAATTACTTCATTTCACCTGAAAATGTATTTTTATGTTGCACTTATGCTTTAACCCTCACTTGAATAATACTCATTCAGTTCAAAAAACTGCTGTAAATGAGTAACAAGTGTTGGCAACTTTGCATCACTTCCCAGCTCGATATAGTCAATATAGTCAGAGGAGCTTCTAAAACCTGGGAGAAATCATCCAGTAGTCCATATTTCAAATTATCGTTGCTCTTTGGTAGAGCTAATTTTTTATAATTACAAGAAGATTGACTAGGCTCTCTGGTAACTGAAGACCCCTACTGAAAACTCAGCATACATTCAGAGACTGCATCAGCCACCCTTGTTGTAGTTATCCACAAATGCTTCTGCCTCCTTCAAGTGATTAGTCTTTCAACGTGTGCACATGGACTATATTCCAACGAAAAATAATTTATTTCTTATTTTTCACTCCTTAGCTTAACTCACTAAATCAGTTAAACAATCAGTTAGTTTGCTATTGAAGTGGAACTACAGCAACAGCTGCAGTACAGTTAGCTCTGAATTGAAGTAAGATACCTTACAAAGGCTGTGCCTCATCCCTCCAGGTGGGGATTACAAAGGTAGAAATTCTTTTGTGCATAACACTCCATAAATGATTCTGGCCATTGTTTAGTATTTCAGAAATAGAGAAAGAGCTTTTTTAAAGCATACAGTTCGTACCCAGTTCTAGGAAGACAAATTCTGTTTTTCTAATATGAATTAAAGAGCAGCCATGTGGCTTCCATTCAGGCTTCACCAATTGATTTTTATCTTTTCTGAGGTTAAACTGCTTGCTATAATTAATGCTGCCCCCAGGTAGTTGTAACTTTTACAAATAATATTCAGCATGTGATAATAGGTCTCGCTGGCCATGACAGCAGCATGAGGTCACATTAATACTGAATAAATGGTCTTGAAAAAATTTCAGTATTAAATTTATCTTTTCAGCTCTTTTCTCTTACAAATAACCCTGTAGTAGAAATAGAAGAAAAGAAAAACCCTATCAAAACTAGGTGGTTTTTCATCTCCCAAATGTTTTTGAATTGCCAAAGTGCTATTCCTACATATTCTTATCTTTATTTGAATGGATCAGATTTCATCTTTCAAATGCTGTAAATCCATAATAAGGTTTTCGAATGCAGTATTCAAAGTGCTTGCTGGAGTACACCATATTTAAATGGCTGCTTATACAGCCAAAACACTTGTTCCACTCTCCTCTTAGTTTCAATGGTATGCATTTCACTATTCTTTACAATCCATCTCATCTCATCTCATCTCATCTCATCTCATCTCATCTCATCTCATCTCATCTCATCTCATCTCATCTCATCTCAGGCACAACAATATAAAATTATTAATATTAAGTTTTAATTTGCCCTTCTTACTCCATCTGAAAACACAAAGCTGAGTTAAAGAATCTTGTTTTCATTCTAGTTATGATATAAATTGAAGAGCTGTGAAGAGTGGATGTGTAGACAGTGTTTTGAATAGTTGTAGAGGTTTTCCCAGGCCAAAAAGAAGAACACAGTACACAGCCAGTATAACTAACATCTGTCAAGTACAGAGATAATGTCTATGAGTCACTATTGAAAGCTGTCATTTAAATCATGCTCAAATTTTACTCCAGAGGCAGCTAGCTCTCTCAGAACACAGAAAGCCCAGGAGTAAGACAGCATGAGTGCAACTTCCACAGTCGATGGACCAATGCCCTGGAGAAAAACTGGGAAAGAAACTGACCATATGAACACACTAATTTTTAATACTTTGCCATCATGCCATATCTATTAACTGGAATTTAGGACAATGTTTAAGATACCAGTGTAAGCAAAGTCAGTGACCAAATTAGAATGAGAAATTTGATGGGTCTCAAGAGGTTTCAGTTACTTTGGCTAATTGATGAGAAAATTTGTAAATCTTCCGAAGGCTGAATGGTTGCACAATAATTTCTTCCAGGAACTGAAAAAATTCCCATGTCTCTTCAAAGTACAAGATGCAGATAACATCTTTGTTTTCTCTAACAGAAATATGCAGAACTCTGAATGTTTTTCTAGATATAAGTGTGAATATAACATAGCATTCATAAATATTTCTACTGCTGGAGTGTGAAAGACAAAATCCGTAATGCTTGAAAAATTCAGACACAAGACATCTATGACAAAACCACCTACACAGCATAAACTATAGACCAAGTTAAGATCTCATATCTCATTTCCAGCCCTCAACATATCTACATAACCTCATTTCCCATGTTAGAGTTTTATCTCCATTATGTTCTCAAGGGTGCTGAAAGAACAACTTCGTAATCTAAGCTAGTACTCCTAAATCACTTACTTAAAAATTAGCAGCAGCACTGCTTATTAAATAGCTATGTTATTCTGTGTAAGTAGAATTTTGCACTGTTGATAGTCATTGTACACCCACAAAAAGTGGGACATTTAACCATAGCAGCCACTTAGGCATCATTTTATTAATGACTCATGCCATTGCTCTGGTGTTCTGACCTCACTGTGCCTCCCTAGATCAAGTTTGGCATTATGACACTGATATCTTAAACACTAACAGCTCTCTTGAGACCAATTGAGGCAGCTTGAGATGATCTCAGAATATTAAACATCCACGTCTTGAACAGCTTCTGATTCATGAGGAGGATACTTCCAACAGTCAAGCACTCTCCTCCAAAGGGAGCTCTGAGTCCCAGAGGTGGTTAACAAGTGAAAAAGGAGCACAGAAGCCAGAAAGCTTGAGACTGCTTTGTATGACACTTGGCCTAGTTAATATTAGTGAATATGTTTTGGGTCAATAGAGCAGTCACTCAAAAATTCACAGTGCTCTGATTTTGTGTTCTTCCCATTAGAATAGGATTGCTTTCTTAGCTCATTCCCACTAAAAAAAAAAAAAAAAAAAAAAAAAAAGTGCATTCAGGGGACACTCAGTTTATTCATTATATTGGTAGAGACAGAAAATGTCAGTTTTCCAACCTTTCCTTTACATAGTTTGAGTCCTTGACCAAAATGAAAGCTGCAGTATACTTGTCCATGTACTAATAACAAGGACATTACAATTAAAATAGAGAAGTTAAAGCAAGAAATCTGGCAGTGGTTTAGACAAATAGGAAAAAAAAAACAAAGTAAAGAGCAGAAGATTGAAAATATTTTGTCTCAGAACCAGATATTCAAAGCTTTTCAATTTTATGCTAAATGATAGAAAAATTCTTCAGTACTCTGCTGTAGAATATTCTTAGGTCACGGTCTTTAAACATGCCAGGAGGTTATTACAGCCCCTTTCACATGTTAGCTCTCTAAAACTTTAAATTATCTTATCACAATAATAAACTAAAGCTCAGTTTTAAGTGGTCCTATGGGAATGAATGCCTGAAATGATTATTATGGGTTTTGAAGGCAATGACCTCTTGGCCATCCATTTGAATTTAATTTGGCTAAGTAATGGCAATAAACTGTTTCAATTCAATGAATATTTAATGGAATAAATAAAATTACATGTGTATTGCTATTTTTGATTAATGACTTGAATCTGATTCTCCCTGATTCTTGAAGAAACTTATATTTCCATATTGTCATTTATATGCAAATGCATTTTAAAGATTGGTCTATTACTTTATAAATTGGACTGTTTTAGAAGAAATTAAGGCAAACAGAGTGTGATACACCAAAGGGAGATATGTATCTTATTTTCTTTATACACTGTGTTTTATAAACAAGTTCTGAGTGCTCTACAGCTGATTAGTAAAGGTGTAACAGTGAACTATGGCCGCTCCTCAAACTGTATGAGATAACCAATAGATATATTACAGGAAAAAGCTTTGTGACAGAACAAGAGCAAAAATAAAAAAAAAAAAAAAGAGATACAACTCCTTATTGTCTTTTCACACCTCTTCATCCAGCTGACAATAACCTTAAATTAAACAATTGAATATACTTAATATGTATGCCATGAATAATTGAGGGTCCAGTCTTGAAGAGGTTGGTTTTTGAGGATCAAGTACCCCAGGTACTATATCACTGTCCTTTCTAAACCATATGGTTGCATAGATGAGAGTAACTAGACAAGCAGTTAATCCATCTATGGCTTTGACTGGGACAGTTAACAGACATCCTCAAACAAATGCTGTGATTATTGACCTGACTCTTTTCAGTATGAAATTTCAATACCACTGACTGAGGTGATTACAAAAATCACATCATAAGGTTTAAAACTGTACTTCTGGAAGCTGGCTGGTGGTCAAAAAATGTCTGTGTAACAAAAGAATGCCAAAATTAGTGGTTGTCAGAAATCTGAGTAGATCAATTGACATGGTTTTAAGATGCTTCATATTAGCTGAATCCCAAGATCACTACCTAACCCCTTTTAGTAATTTATTTAAATAAACAAGAGTTTTGAGGATTTTCTCATATTGGTCACTGTTCTGCTGTACTCAGCCTTATTAACTCTCAATGTTTAAATTGTAACATACAAAGTATGTTCATAAATAAGCAGCAATTTCATCTTAGCTACTGTCATTGTGTGCAATTTTATCCTGCACTGAAATGTGTGTTAGACGCTTTTCATCCTGAATCATTATGTTTATGAAGAGAGTCTGTTCTCCATATGATAGTAGTTGCTAATTTTGGAGATCAGAAATTAAATATATGTGTGTTTTACTACCTGGGAAATCACCTACTACAGAAAAAGTGCTTGTAAATTGAAAATGCTTATTTTGAAAAAAAAAAACTTAACTATAGGACAACAATTATAAAAAGTATTTTAAATTAAATTGTCTTATTGTCTGTTATGTTATACTAATATATTCTATTTTCTTCAAATGAGGGAAATATTAGGTATACATTTGAGATAACAAACTGGGAATTCAGTTTGGCATTTCTTTTGAGGCAATGCCATTAAATACTTTGACTGAAGAGCTTTTCTGACAAGAATTTCCAGCTGAGAGGTCTTGAACAAGGATTCTTTTTGTTTTTCTTAATAAAATATAAAACCCATCTATATTGAAATTAAATGTTTTGAGTTTTTATGTATAAAGCAGAAGGATATTTTCTGTCAATTGAAATTTATATATTTTCTGCAACTAGAATAAACATGCCATGGCATTTAAAAATTCAAAAACCTGAATTCTTCCCTTTTCAGTTATTTTTTACTTTCTTTTACAACCAAGAAAAAAAAAAAAGAAATTTGTAAAAAACCCTCAAAACCCAGCAGTGCTTTAGAATCTTTCCCTTAAAAATATCAAAGAATATTTTTTGTATTTTATTTTACAACAGGAATGAAAACCAAGTTGACAGGTATTGCCACTATAACATGTCTTCTATAGTAATCTCAAGTGAATGTTTGATCATTCACACTCTTATAGTTCCAACATCGCTCAACATATGGTAGGATATTGTGACACTTGCATGACTCATAAGTCAGGGATCTGATATGTAAAGAAGGAATCAAAGATCACAATTGCTCTTTGAGAAACACTGGGGACATGGTAGGGGTTTCTTTAGAATTTATTTTGTTATCTTAGGTAATTTAATTCCAACAAAGTTATTCATGAATTGCCAAGACAGAAGAGTTTTAGTTTACCGTTGCACCCTTTGTTATAACAAAAACTCTGACAAGTCTCAGTATTTCTTCTTTTTTCTCAGGCAGAAGAAGACGCTTCATCTTTCATAGCCTGCATGCAACTAAGCTCTTACTTCAAGGCAGCTGCTTAAACATTGACACAAAATTATTTTCCTAAGCTTTCTTAAACATCATGGGTCTCTTGGTTTCACAGGAAGAAATTATTTAGAGTCATGAGTCTTGTAACTCAAGCCTGAATCCTAAATATCTTTAAAAACAAACCTTTTAAACTTCATAATTACATTTATTTAGTCTTGAAAATGGTGAATTCTGTTTACGAATCACTAGAAGCTTCTCAGCAGACTGTTTCACTCAGTATATGAGCTTTGACTGTTGGTACACAGCATGAGTCTCTGCAGAAAGGAAAATATGGTCCATCTATGCTGGACCAGTTATGATTTCTCACAAAAACTTTTTAAGGTATACAATAATTATCAGTAGCCAACAATATTAAAATTTTACAAGTATTTTCTTTTGCAAGAAAGCTCAAAAATGTTTTGTAGCTCAAAAATGCTGAATGCTTTGATACAGTACCATAATTACTAAGGATTTGACTGATATTTTATTGTCAAAAAGGACAAATTATTAAAAGATCTCTAGATCTTTCCTGCTAGATGTTGTTTTCTAAAGTAGAAATCACTCACCTCCAAATTTTCTCCAGCTGAGCCCATCTGTCTTGAAAAGCTCTCCTTCTCCCCAAGACTTTACTTAGGTCAGGCATTTCAGAATATTTACTTAATGATGGTGACAAAGAGAGTTGAGTGTTTATGTGAGAACCAGGGGGAAGACCCAGAAAGCAGATGTCATGGTTGGAGTCTATTATAGAGCCAACCAGGATGAAGAGGCAATAAAAATATTCTGTAAGCATCTGTAAGAAATCTCACTATTGCTTCTATTCATGGTGGACTTTGACAAACCAGTTCTATGCTGGAAATACAATAGAGTAGAGAGGAAATAGTCTGGAGTATCTGGAAATTAACTTTCTGGGGACCCAACCAGGAAAGACATTCTGCTGGACCTACTGTTTGCAAACAGAGAAAGACTTGTGTTTGATATGACAGTCCTGAGCACAGCAATCCTGAAATGGGAGTTTTCTATTCTACAGATAAGGAGGGGTGCTAACAGGACTTCTGTGTTCAACTTCTGGGTGGGCAGGTTTTGGACTGCTTAGGAGACTGGTTGAGAGAGTCTCTTGGGAGGCAGAGCTGAAGAGCAAAGCAGCCCAGGAAGGTTGGACATTCCTCAAGAAGGAAGTATGAAAGGGGCAGGAGTAGGCCATCACCTTGTGCCAAAAGACAAGCCAATGGAGAAGACCAAAACCTGGCTGAACAGAGACCTCTGACTGGAACTCAGGGAAAAAATGGGAAATTTATGACCTTCTGAAGAAGAGGTAGGAAACTCAGGATGACAAGTATATTATGAGGTTATGCAGGGAGAAAATTGAAAGGGCCAAAGCTCAAATAAGAATTAATCTGGTAACTGCTATAAAAGACTACAAAAAAATTTCTACAAATAGTAGCAAAAGGAGGGCAAAGCAGAATCTTCATCCCTAATTGGGAGTGTGGGAAAAGACAGTGATAAGGGATGAGGAAAATGCTTTCTTTGGCTCGGTCTTTAATAGTGACACCAGCTACCTTGCTTCCTGAGCAGGAACTGCTTGACTTTCTCCTAATGAATGATTTCTACCTTTTCAGGCTATAAGATATATAAAGGTGATCTGAAAAACGCTGTGAAAAATATGCAACTATTTACCTTAAAGTTAAAACAAAGATTACAAATTAATATTTTAAATGGGACCTTAATATATTTTTGTTTACCTGTGACCAAAAACCCTGAAAGAAAAATAAGTACAAGGGGTTTTTTAGGTGCTTCAGAAAGGTTTGGTTGTCATGCCATTTTAAAAAATGGTTAAATATTGTTTCAAAAATTGGATCTAGAAGTACAGAATCTGTCTAATCTGCGTATTTAGGGTAGAAATCTTTAAATCTGTAGTGGAATATATTTGTCAAAACAATTAGAAATTCAAGAATGAATCACAGAGAGGGTCAGTATGAGGCTCACTGTCAATTTGAGCTACCAATTTTCTCATAGAATTGAAGATTTTCATACTTAACACTAAGAACAGATCTATCTTCTTCATATGAACACAGTAAATTGCAGTTGTTTAAATAATCCATGGCATTTAGAACAGCCACCACAAAATACACTTTTTTTTCCATGCATGTATTACTATGAATAAGATAATTCAGTCAGAGCAGAAATTAAGGTGTGTTGTAGAAAATTCCCAGGCAACTAACCTGCCACCAGAAAAGATACATTTGCTAGAATACAGCAGATACATATGACTTTTCTGTATATCATAACAGTTCTAAACAGCTAAAGCTCATTTTTGGATAATTATGTAATGCTATAAAATAGTATTAATAAATAAAGTTTTTAAAAGTATTTTATTCTTGTACATTTTTTATTAGAATTTGTATGTCATCTTCATTAGGCAAATTTGCACTGTGGCACTCTAGGGTTATCCTTTCTTCTCTGCTATGGCAGGCATGTCAACAATCAGAACACTTTAATTGTCATCTCTAGCATCTTAATTTCTTCCCAAGTATATTTTCAATTAAAAAAGGATTCTTTTCTTCCTTGTTTTTTTTGGGGTTTTTTTGTTTGTTTGGTTTTTTTTGGTTTTTTTTTTTTGGTTTTTTTTTGTTTTATTTTGTTTTGTTTTGTTTTTGTTTTTTTTAGATGAAGCCCAGAAGCTATGGTTTTCTCCAAGACTAGCTGGAGTCCCTGGCCACATTCCTTTACTGACACTTTTCAGAACAAAATATCACCTGTGGACAAATTATCTGTGTCTGGACAATAAAATAGCTCTGATGCATTTCCCAGAGATATGCAAAAAGAGCTGAACATGAGACAGCAGTCAGAAACAATGGCACTTTCCAAGAAGCCATACAGTGTACACAAATATGAGCTCATTTTATATGGTAATATGCCAGGACTGGGATGTAAATCAAATTACCTGGCATCAGCCAACTCTCAAAACCTCTTTCCCACTGCATTTAAATTAAAAATTTAATTTCTAGGTATTTTCTTTCTTGTGCCTATCTATAAGCCTAAGTACCTAACTTTCTTAGTCATTTCTCCACAATTTTGCATTTTTCCCATGGTTCAACAATAATAAACTATATCAAGTTATTATGCATTTTCTCTTCAGTCTCTGACATCAAGATTTAAAAATGTCCTCTTTAAACTCTACTTTAGAGTATGATGAATTTTTCCAGAATTTTCCTCCATTCTATCTGCATATTTGGTATAATTTTTTTTATTTCTTTTGAAGTCAAATGCGTGACCAGGTATAGCCTAATCATTAGTGGTACAGTCCTTTTAAAATTGAAAAAAAAAGAGAAAATTTTTCCATATACTTGCACATATATTTATATAAACATATAATCAGGTTTGTGGACAAAATAATCTGGTTAAGACCCAAATAATTATCCTGTCTCGTTTTTGTTACTTCTGGATCTCTTTAACAGTACTAATTTCATTATTTTAGGTACCACAGTGCCTTTTGTATCACTCAAATTAATACAGTTCCTATACAGCTTTTATCCATTCTTTCAATGTTATAATAATTTAGGAATAGGTCTTCTAAATCAATGACAGCTTATCCTCTTTGTAAATAAGGCACGTTCTATTTTGATACTTGCAATCTCTTATGGTCATAATAATTTCTTGGGGTTTTTTCCAAAATGGGATGAGATGGTTTTGTCCTCTGCTGTGCATAGTTCTGAATGGTCTCCAGTTTTTAATTTCCCATATCTTTGTATTTTAATATCATTCTTCATAGTGCATTCTCTAGCAGTTCAAAAATCCTATCCACTTTCCATCATATTCAGTTTTTTTTCTCTTAATATCCTTTGCTTAGCAAATTCTGCTTATTTTGTTATCTCAAATTTGTTTTCAGTCAGGTTCTTTTAATGTTTGTTTGTCCTATTTTTAAATTTTCCTTCTATTTCTATTTTATAATAGGGGATTCCAATTACTCCCCCAAATTGAAAGATCTCATTCATAGATGCATTACAAATTTCTCTCTGCTTTTCTTTTAATAAACTCTATTAAAAGCACCTTTCCATCTATTTTGCATGAAGCTAAGTACCTCTCATATCTTTAATAGTTATAGAGTTAGCCTCCTCTGCTTCAATTAACTGAGCAGTATTAAAATCAGGTAATGCTTCAGAAATAGCTGCTTTAGAAATATGACTGCCTCTAAATGTCTTCTTTTCTGCAGCCACCCATTTATTACGTTTCAAGTGAACTTTAAATCTTCCAGATTTCCAAATGCTTTTGAATCTAGTGAAATTTTTCAAGACTCCAGTCTTCTTTTCCAGTTCTTATTACATCTTTCTTTTGATGCTGTGAATTGCTCTATAATCAATGAAGAAAGAAGTGTCTAAAAATGGTAGGGTACTTTGAGACTCACCAGATTTCAAACTGATCAGCACTGTGAAAGATGTGCCATTGCATCTTGTAACACTCATTTGACAATTAATCCAAGGTTGCATGCATTTTTAGTAAGAGTGGAAGGGAGGAGCTTGGGAAGTAGCATCCTGACAGTCTCACCTCTGTTCCTGGCTAAGGCACAAGGTTGTGATTTGGGACAGACAGCATGTCTTTACCAAGGACAAGTCCTGCCTGACCAACCCAGTGGCCTTTTATGATGGAGTGACCACCTCAGTGGACAAGGGTCTGGAGGGACCCATGCAGGTTTCCAGTGACTAAAGGAGGCTTATAAGAGAGATGGGGACAAAATTTTTGGCATGTCCTGTCACACTAGAATAAGGGATAATGGTTTTAAACTAAAAGAGGGCAGATTTTAGACAAGATGTAAGGAGGACATTTTTTTTACAATGACAGTTGTCAAACACCAGAACAGGTTATCCATAGACATTACAGCTGTCCCATTCGTGGAAACATTTAAGGTCAGTTTAGATGGGTCTTTGAAAAACATTTCTTGTTGAATATGTCCGTGTTTATTGCAGGAACTTTTTAAAGGTTTCTTCCAAACCAATTATTATAAGACTAAATATTCTTGCATGGCATCCTAGTTTAGGCATGCTGTTAAACAGCTACCTCATTAAGATTTTAGGTAATTGGCCCCATGGAGGTGATTCAGCTTATCTAATATAAAGTTCTTTGTTGCAGTCCATCCAGATAAGGTGCCTGCCTTTTTTCATCTGTGTGCTGATTTTGGCTGGGGAAGAGTAGTCAATTTTCTTCAGAATAGTTGTTATGGGGCTGTGTTTTGGATTTGTGCTGAAAACAGTGTTGATTATAGACATTTTTGTCATTGCTGAGCAAGGCTTACACAGAGCCAAGGCCTTTTCTGCTTCTTGAACCACCCCACCAGTGAAGAAGCTGGAAGTACACATGAAGTGTGGGGAAGACATAGACCTCAACTGAGCAAAGGGATATTCCAGATTGTATGGCATCATGCTCAGCAGATAAAGACGGGGTAAGGTGAAGAAAGAGAAGAATGTTCAGAGCCCTGCTTTCCTGGAGATGGCTGAACACCTCCCTGGGCTTGGGAAGCAGTGAATTAATTTCTTGTTTTGCTTTGCTTGAGCACATGGCTTATATTTTACCTATTACCTGTCTTTATCTGAACTCAAGACTTTTCTCACTTTTAGCCTTCTTATTCTCTCCTCAATCCTGCTAGTAAGTGAGTGTGTAGGGTTGAGCTGCCAGCTGAGGTTAAACTATTACAATGTGTAAGAAATCTTCAAATGATATATTTTCAAAAGGAAATTCAGTCAAATAGATCAACTATCTAGCTATTTGTACTACAGGAAAATTACTGGAAATTTCCATCTCGAGCTTCTTGGAACACAGTCCATATAATCCTCTTCAATGCCAAGTGGAGAAAAGCACTTTTTGCCTAATAATCTACTAAATTGTGCATTCACTCATAGAGGTTCTTGTGACAAGACTTTGTAATTTCCATAAAGTGAAAAGTGGGCAATCATAATTGCATGGAGTTGTGTTCTATTTTCTAGAAAATGGTATTGTGATATATACACAAAATGGTCTTGTGGTCAATGCAATGGTCCTGTGGGATAAACACCCTGGACTTAACAGTGGGCTTAACATGGACTTAACAGTGGGCTTAACATTAGCCCACTGTTAAGTCCAGTGTGTATGAACCACAAGACCAACCAGGGGAGAGAGCCTGATTAATTGTACATGCAGCAGAGTCCTAATTATTCAGGACTGATAGTTCCAAATTTGCTTGCAAAACCCCTTTTCTTTTTTAGGAGCTAACTGTAGTTCGATATTAAATTTTACAATTAGAGAAAAATTACCCATCTCAGAAAAAAAAAAACAAAACAAAAACAAAAAATCAACAACACATCTCAAAAGTGTTGGCAAACAAAATTTAGTACATAAGACATTTTCAGAGTAATGAAAACTAGGTACTAGAGTAGATGTCCAATGAATGGAAGAACTTACTGTTTTAAGCAGCCCCCCAAGACACTTGAACAATGTTTCTCCTCATATTTTAAGTGGCATTTAGAGACACCAGATTCTATTTGCAGGTAAATATTCCATTTAAATTTCTTTTCTTTTCTTGACTTTGCAAATTTCCTAAAACAATCTGTTCAGTACAGTTTATGATAAAGTATTTTTTCATCCTTTTTGCACAAGATACCTTTTTGTATTAAATATCCTTAGAGTTCTTGTGTTTTGAGATAATGTCTTTCTATATTTTTTTTTTTAATTTTACTTTAAATTGTGGTTTTTCCATGGTTCTCATCATTCCTATCATGCTTTAGCACACTTAATGCATATTGTAATCTCCAATCTTCACTAATATGATGTATTTTATAAGTCACAGCAGAGCTTTGCTGCAAGACTTATTCACTACTACTCCTCTGTACATTGTGTACAGGTCTGTAGCAGTAAAATTAACATACGTAATAGGAAAACCTCTATTGAAGGCAAGATCACATAGTCTGTCACTCAAATATTGATTTAGAAGCTGGTAAAAGTTAATAAAAATCTCCTTTTTCTGCCAATCAACCAGTCAATCAACCAACCAACTTAAACATTCTCTTAGCTTTGGAAGACTTGGAAGAAAGAAGCAAATGATTCAGGGGCTGACATTACTGTCTTTTTTTCTTTTTCACTTTTATTCAGTAGTGTAACATCTGCTGCATTTGACTATCTGCAAGTCATAACACTTTTTACCACTTTTGCATAATGTTTTTGGAACAATATGAAGCATCATTAGTGTATTTCAGTTCCAAACATTATTGTCTCATGTTGCTTTATTGCCATAATAAACTTGTGAATCATAGTAACTAACACAGTAGGTCTCCCGTAGTGAATTCATTTTCATATCCTCTTTTGTTATCATAAATGTGATCCAGAAAATTGTAAAGTCAGCAGTTCTATACAGCTTATTAATAAAGCACATTACAGGAATGCATTAAAGCCTCAACAGCTGTATTGTAATGAAACACTCTACTTATAATTACAATTATGCTAACACTTAATAATAATTGGGCCTCTGTGTCTGTAGCTCATTTGCTCAATAGGAGATAGGGTCCTGTCAGAAGTAGCCATTCCCTCAGCAGGTGACCTGGTTGCAAACATAACAGAGTTTAAACAGAGCATGAAGTTAGTAATGGCATAAAAAGGGCAGATCTGCAGGTGGGGTTACCATCTGTGAGGAGGAAAACATGAAATAATGAACTATATGGGCTTCTCTCTTCGTGGAGATCAGCTATCCAAGGGTGAAAAGAGGAGAAACAAAGATAATGGATGAGAAAGAAAACGAAGTAGACAGGTGAAGAAATTACCTGGCCTAGAGAACACAGCTTTCTACCATTAACAATACATAGGACTACAATGTCAAGAATAAACAACTAGTTACAGGTGTCTTAGTAATGCTACCAACATTTCTTCTGAAATGGAAAATTATTTTAAGAGTACTAGGAATTTATTTTTGAAGCCAAATTTCCCTTCAAGGACAACAGCAGGTGTCTTGGAAACAGGTAAATTATTGTCCATTATAGCTTTTTGGTCTTCAGCAAAAAAAGTACTGATACACTGTAACCCTAATCAAGAAACAGCAGCAGGAGTCACCCTCAAAGCTATCCTTACAGTCTAAAGACAGAGCTCAGCAGTCTGGAAATGTTCCAGTTGGTAGCAGATTCTTTACAAAACAGCACTTCTCCTCTATGAAAAGGAGCACTCATTTAAAATTTACTTATTTAAAAGAACAGACACAACCCAAATTTCTATGCCTCATTATTACCATCCCTACCAAATTACAGACACAGACGTGGTGCATCATCATGAGATGAAGTTGTTGCTCCTATCGCTATACAAGTCCTTATCTAGAACAAGACTGCATCTGCTTTTGGATTCAGGATGGGAAGATAAAGAAGATTCCTACTTCCAGGAGGAGTGCCTTTACATGGAGTTGCAGACAGGCTTACTGTGCTCATATTGTATAGAAATATATACATTGTGAACTCCTTCAGACAAAGTGTAGAAATAGTGACTACACATATCCTCCAGTACTTTATTCTAAAACAACTCTGACCTGTTCTAAAAGGTCTTTCATATCTTGTGGAAGAGCAGCTGAGAGTTACTGCAGCCTTATCAACTCCTGGTCTATTATCAGTGGGACAAAAATGTCCCTTCCATAGTCTCTTTCCAAGGTGTAATGGACTCAGATGGATTTATGTCTTCTCAGCACATGGCATAGGAAGAGGAGCCTATTCAAGCAGAATACACCCTTTGCAGAATCTTCTATTGCAGTTATTGGCAGGAGGGAGAAAGAAAAATTCAGCTCAGCCTGAAATCCTGGTGAATCTCTGATTAATAAAAGAAGGAGAAGGTGAGAACTTGCTTTAACTAAAAAAAAACCAAACAAACAAACAAGAAACCTAACAGAAACAATTAGGAAGATGTTTTCTGTTCCTTCCTTCCTTCCTTCCTTCCTTCCAATTTTTCTTGGAAAAATCTAGGAGGATAAAATTGGAAAATATCAAAAAGAGCATGAGAAATTAATGTGGGAGGTCAGGAGCTTTGATGTATTTAATTTGAAGTATACAGAAGCTGCTCACTGAAACAGTATTAAATGTATAACTTGAGGTCAGGATTGTGCTCTGGAGATGCAGAAGTAAAACTGGTCATCAATTTATATATCTACCTTCAGTTATCCCTCTTCTTTAAAATACAACCAGCTTAAAACTAGCTAGTTTATACAACTAGATTAAAACAAGGTTCACCTGTCTAGGAGAACATGAACTCCGAGCAAATTGTTGAAAGTTATATGAATTAAGCTCTAGGAGAGGAAAAATGCATAAAAAGTGGCCTTCAGATACTGAAAGGACAGAAATGAGAAAAACAAACCCAGCATTGATTACTATCTCAATGTTTCAAAGAGTTTCTGAATTAAATAATCTGAGTATGCTATTGCCAGTCCATGTTGGCATAAAAGGAGTGACGCAACACTGCAAGTGTATCAGTTTCTAGTGAATATTCAGAGCTAGAGAGATCTGGGCTCTTTATTTAGTGAACAACTTAGGCACCTTTGAAAGATAAATCTATACTCCTACATGATGTTCCCACCTAGAACTAGAGTTGTGAAGACACAGTTGGTGATCCCTTAGAATTATTCTTAAATGCTGTTCAATTAAACCCACAGTATTCCTTTCTTAGGACATATGAATATCATGATCCAAAAAAGAATGCTGGTGATATGTTTCTTTGATGGAAATTTTGAGTCCGTCAAAAATTGCTGTCAAGTATTTTAATTTTTATAAGGGGTGGATGTAGCATAAGTGTCACACGCCCATGTTTCTTTTAATAGAATATATTTATATGTGACAATCAGTGTAATGTTAAAGAGTAAAGTAAATCAGCATACTTTAAACAGAATGAGTGTTCATTGTGCTCTTGTTTGCTCATATGAAAATAACTTAGGGAAAAAAACCTTTTTCAACAGTTCTTTGGAAAGAGGTATCAGGACTCAGTAAAAGGGATCTGAAGAGTACATTATCATCTATGAAAAGTGAATGGGGTTTTTTCATAAAGGGAAGTACTCAAAATGTGTTCCCTTTATAAAGATTATTATTATTATTATTAAAATTGCATTTTTATTTCTTAGGAGTTTTATCTTCATTTTATCACCCTAAATGGTGTCTTTGCAAACTGTCCTGGCTAACTGGGTGAAACTTGTCATGTATTAATCAGTCTTCTGGGTTGGAAAAGACCTCTAAGATCATCAAGTCCAACTGTAAACCTAACTGTGAAAACGACTAAAACATGTTTCTAAGTGCCATATCCAAATATCTTTTAAACCACTTCTCTAGGGAGTCTCTTCCAATGCTTGGTAACCCTCTCAGTGAAACCATGTTTCATAATATTTCATTTCAAGCCTTGCTGCAACTCACAACCATTTCCTCTCATCCTGTTACTTATTACCTGGCAGAAGAAACCAATCCCCACCTCTCCTTTCAGGTACACGTAGGGAGTGATAAAGTCACTCCTGAGCCTCCTTTTCTCCAGGCTAAATAACCCCAGATCTCTCAACAACTTCTCAGAGGGCTTGAGGTGCTCAAAACCACACAAAGTACTAGAGGTGGCAATGCAAGAGTGCAGAGTACAGAAGAGCAATCACCTTCTTTGACCAGCCAGCTATACTGCTCTTAATTCACCCCAGGACTCAGCTGGGCCCTTTTATTCTGCTCAGCCAGCTGTTGACATGTATTCAACTTCTCAACAACCCAATCTGCCCAGGGTTTCTTTCTGCAAGGTGTTCTCCAGCCTCTTGTCACTCACATAACCAGAATTCCCTCATCACAGGCAGAGATTCCAGCTGAACTTGCTCTTGCTGAATTTTATACATTTGGCGATTGCCCAACTCTCCAGTCTATTCAGATCTCTCTGTAAGACATCTCCACCTTTGAACTCCTTCTAGTTTACTGTCATCAGCAAATTTACTCAATATACATATGATTCCTTCACCAGATCATTTGTGAAAAAATTAAAGAGCACTGGACCTAAAACTGGGCCCTGGAGGACCCCATTGGTTATGGGTCACAAGCCTGGCATAACCCCATTTACTCAATGCTTGGAGCCCAACCCATCAGTCAAATGTTCACCCAATGTATGATGGATTTGCCTAATTGGATGCTGGACATTTTTGTCTGTGATAGACAATATATGTGAGAAACATTGATGTGCATAACAATGAAACATTTTATTTGCATATATGCTCTAAATTTTCTTCAGCTTGAGTATTTTCATTAATAAATTAGTGAATGATTGGAATAGATTTGGTACTTGCCTGTCATACAAATGTCTTCCATTGAACATAATAATTTATCTTCAGGTTTGAATGATTAGGCCTGGACCTGATTTACCAAAGCTGGAAGTTAATTGTGTTCTTTTGATTTCCATGCACTGGGGAAACCTACTTGCAGATTTATATAACACTACATGAGTTCATTTATGGATTTATAACTATTATAATATTAGAATATAACTGAGTTTTTAGATTTACACTGGCTTGGTTTATATAAAGCATTTCTTTGAAATAGGCCAGTGTTCAGTTTTGATTGTTCACTCAGTAGATTTAGCATTCAAGAAAACATTTTCTTATCATCTAGACTGCTTCACTTAGGGTGCTATAGCTCTTTACCAGAACTACCAGCATTACTACATCATTGTTCATACATTATTATTGATTATTCAGTTTAGGGTTGGTATAAGGCCCTTATGTTTTAAATCTTAAAAATACATTGCCAAGCATTTCACTGTTATGATTCACATTTCTGCAATATGGTCAACTGTTCTCTATTACCTGAGTCCATCAAAACTCAATACATTTTTATCTAGAATTGGATAAATGGCTCTTCCACCCTTGCCTGAAGAAATAAAAAAAATTTAGCCCCAGAGATAGATTGTAGAATATTTGTAATGATATTCTTAAAGGCCTCCTTTGACCATCACTTCATGATACTTATATATGTTGTTAAAAATGATGCAATACAAGTAAGAGACTTTATGTATTCCACTATGCAGCTCTAATAAGGAAAATAAGAATAGGTTCTAGGGAAAGTATCTGAAGACTTCTACAGAATTTCAGGTTAAATCATCTTGTTACTCTAATTTTGTAAGAATTATATGCCATCAGTGTCCTTGAATGGTGTAGAAATTCTGCTCAGTCATCGAACATCATCTGCTTAACACTGGGAACAATATATTACTTAGCACTCAAAAATACATTAATATGTATGCATAACAAAAAAATTATATTTTAAATGTATAAGTCACAAAATAATTTATAAAAATGTGACCTTGCTCTTAATTTTTCCACCTTTTCTAGTAATACTTTATTGAAGAATATCACTGTTCTTTTGATGTGACTAGAGACACCACTGTACTTTCTTCCTAACAACTGCTAAAGGGATAGCTCTCATTTGTTTCTCCCTTTCACAGCTTGGAAGGAAAGTTGAGTAATCAATAAAAGCTGTTAGTAATTAATGTACATATTTTAAATAAAATGTCATATTACAGCTACATTGCTTCAATATGCACTACACCAGCAGACACTTTAGTTTCTTGTCTTATATAGAAACTGTCATCATATCAAAGAAAGGAATTGGAAAAAATGTGAAGCAGTATGTAAAGAAATATAATTTCTCTCCATACATCTTACAAATGCAAAGATGTGACTCAGAAATAAATTCTGGTCACAAGGAGACCACCAATAATCTCAGATGAAAGATGAACTGTAAGTGATCAACCTTCTTTATAAAATACATTCTAGTCAGCAATATTTGATTACAGTTTGAAGGAATTATAGGGTTTATGAATTACCTTTAATTCATATAATATCTCAATAATAAAATCTTTCCAACAGGAATTTCTATCATAATTTTAGTGAATTTAAATTGAAGCTTCATTTGCAATATGAAAATCACACTTTGCACAATATTTTATCACTGTAATGATTCCTAGCTTTCTCATAATTTCTCAATAGTAAAACACAGTATTTTAAGATTATTAGTAGCAATAATATATCAGTATATCAGAATATAATGAAAGAATATATATTATATAAGCTTCACTTTCACAAATTCTTTATTAAAATACTGTCTTATACAGAGAAGATGGCTCCTTAAAAGAACTCTACTTCGATTGGTTAAGGGTTTTTGATAACATATTTTTAACTTTATATAAATTATAACATATTCAAAAGACTTCAGCTAAATATATCTAACCATACCACATTCCAATGACATCACATACATATTTTGCAAAATATTCTCTACAATATTGTAAGTTAAAGTACAAGAAATATATTAACAACATCCTAGAACCTATACAAAAATAAGTTGTGATTTCATAATTATAGGGGTGATCTGTATTCAAGTTTTTCTGCATAATGAGTGAAAATAGAAACACCAAAATTTGATAGTTCTTTTGATCACTTAACAAAAAATATGCTGATTTTTCAAGCATCATGGGTTTCTCTTAAAATTCAGTGGAAGCATAGGTAAACTCATAATAGCATTACATGACATGAATATATTACAATTAATATATTAACAACTTCTCAATATTCAAAACTGAGGTTTTCCACTTCAGTGAGTGTATGAATCCCAATAAAATATGCATACCTAATTATGTAAGACCTAAAGAGCAATTTAATGCTACTACAATACAGTTACTTAATCTCTTACCTTTTTTTTGTGTTTATAAATGCTTGGGAAAGAACTTCAGAAATCTGCCTTTTAAGTAGATTTAGTGTTGTGAAAAATGAACAGGTTAATTCTCTCTGTGATATGATTTTTAAAGTTGCTTGTTTGACTCCTGGTAAGCTGTTCTCACAGCCTCTAAATTTTAGTATTTATATTAAAATTGAAACCAGCAAAAACTAAATGCACATAAATTGTTATTTATAGCAGTTTCATATTCATTCTTCCACTTAATCAATGAGTATTAAAACTGGAAGTGGCAAAGCAAGTTTGCACTTCTTTCTCCTTCAAAAACACAAACAGTAAATCATAACCACACATAATTTCTGCTGTTATATATTGTAAAGGTTATGTTTATACTATGAGCTGTGAATTAGATTAATGACTTTTCTCAGCACCATAAACCTCCTCCACCAAAACAGGAACTAAATTGCAATAAATCACTGTTTATGTTCACATATTTATGGGACAGCAGAGATTTAGAGTTCTACTTGGAAAACTGCCCCAACACAAGAGGAAAAAAAATTACAGCTTCTGTATTGTAAGGTGGATGAACAGAGGCAAAAGCATGAACATTGTTTTCACTTCACTATAATAATGTCAGTAATTTATTAAAAGCAAGTGCTACAGCAAAGCTTTTTTGCCAATGCTTCAGCCAAAGTGACAACACACCATACATACACATTTTTAAATAAAAACATATGTTTTCTTCTTTTGTGACACTGAATATCACAACTATTAAATTGCACACATTTTTACATTATTCTTGAAATGAAGATTTTTTTTTGCAAAAATAAAAAATCAGTGATGGAATGGTAGAAGAAAATGCTATTCATTATATACTTCATGCATTAAAATTCCTTCCATGAACTTGAAAAGCATTTTTTACTTCTACATGTATACATTGGTGATTTCAGATTATTGTGGTTGTGATTCCTAAATGTATTCCACATAGGAAAGTACTCAACTTTCTGCATTTTTTGCATTTTGTTTCATCAGTCTTTCATTCTACATTTTATTCCCTCAACTATCCATAACACTTTCTATTTGAACAAGAGAACAAACTTATTAAAACCTCTTTAATTTGTAAATTTTTTTCTTGATTTTTTAAAAAAATATCTGGTCTTAAAAAAAAAAACAAAAAACATTGTTTTCAAGGAAATGTTATGCAAATATACCTACTTTCCAATGTCTATTGTAATATTATCTATTTATGGAAAATCTCATAAAATTATAAAGAATGTTTAGTAGAGCTACTACTTTTTTTTCTTCCAACAGCTTCAAAAAGGGGAGCAGTGTTCTCTCCCCTTCCCAGGCATAAATGCCTTTGTGAGCAACTTAAGTCACCCCTTCAACATATTGCAGACAAGTCATCAACACGACAAAGAGGAGGGACATTCTTGTCACTCCATGCATTGTTAAACTGTGGAACTGATTTTTATAGAATGTAGCAGATGGCAAAATCTTATGTGAACCACAGAAGTCATCAGATAAGTTCAAAAAAGTAAAACAGGCATGAATTGCAAGATTTGCTAAAGGAAGTGATATTTTGCGCTTCCTACACTACAGCTCTGTGTTCCAAAACTCTTCCTGATAGCATCTATTATCTGCTAACAAGAAAGTATTAAACTGCATGGTGCTTAATCTACTTCTTATGTCTCTTAATCATTGAATGGTTCTTATTTTACGTTCTTACGCAATGCAGCATCTTCACTCATCTGCAGGAACCTGCCTGCTGTCATCCCATCTGAGAAGTGGCAAAACTTTGACAGTTACTGAGTCTTTTATATAAGTGGAAAAGTAAATGCAAGATCTTTCCCAGAAATAAAATCACTAATTTTAAATTTAAGTGATTGGTTAATAAAAAGTAAGATATTGAAGGAAAAGTTATTAGTTTAAATTTATATGCAGAAGGTAGCACACAAAGGCACGTGACACTGCAAAGGTGGATTTAATTTTCAAAACTTTGAGAACCACTGTCTGCATGGAAACAAATTATTTCAGGTTTATAGTTTCTTAGGAACCAGACAACTTTAAAAAAAAAAAAATCCAAAACCATTAGAATACACAGTTTTTAAGAGAAAAGTAAATCTCTTGCCAAATGCAATACATTTGTATTGCTCTTCTTTCTCCCTTGAACCTCCTCAGCCATTTTATGCATCATACTTCAGTTATTTCAAAATATTGAGAAATGACACTTATAGCCAATGAAGAAAGACCTAATAAAGAGTCAATCTGATCTCTGCTGATTGTATATGTCAAGATTCTGAACATATCCATGTTCTTCAATTGCTTATTCCTCTTCACAGATTTTAAAAGGAGCACACACTCTGTTGATACAGTTCTCACTGTGGCAGTTTGCATGCAGCCGTCCTGAGGAACAGTAAGTCTTTAATAAAAACTGAAGGAATGCTTCTTTTAATATGTGGAGAGCTGAAATTAGTGACATCTACTCTAGAAGCAGAATGTTATGTAGTCTCAGTCTGTTAAATTAGCAAAAAGATAAAAAAAGAAGCGAAAAAGAAAAATCTCCAGTTAAATCACCTCTCCCAAATGTTCTTACTCAGATCACTAACTCATAGTTGTGTCTCGTGAAGGTAAGTTTATGGATTCAGAAAATGTCTGATATAAGGTTCTAGTGAGATTAAATTCCTTAGATATACAAGAGTAAGTTGCTTAATTGCAATACTCAGCTATTACATTCGTCACTTTTATTTAAGAAAAAAAATCTTTACTGTTTAAACTCTCTGCATCAGAAGTAGAAGGAACAGCAGAATTTTCAATTCAATAATTAATATTTTGTTTATCTGATATGACAGGATCATTCTAAAGAACTGGCACTTTTTATCAGTTTTTAAATGCCTTTTTTTCCTTGGAGATCATACAATAATAGAATTAATGGAGCTGGAAGGGATCCACAGCGATCATTGAGTCCAGCTCCTGGCCCTGCAGAGAAGAACCCCAAAAGTCACACCATGTGCCTAAGAGCATTGTCCAAACACTTATTGAACTTGGCTTGGTGAGGCTGCCCCAGCTCAGAGCAGAGGGGACAATCCCCTCCCTTGCCTGGCTGTGATGTTGTGCCTGATGCCCCCAGGACAGGGTTGGCCCTCCTGGCTCCAGGGCACTGCTGACTCTGTTCAACTTGCCATGAACTGCCATGTCAAGAAGCCATATACGGATCCTGCAGTGAGGGACAAGCTTATGGATCCTTGTTTGTAATCAGTAGACAGTCTCTCTTCAGCAGAGACAATCCTTGCATTTTAAATCTGCATGACATTGACAAATTGTTGCCACAGTTGTCATGATTTCTATGATACAGTTAGCTCCCATGCAGTGAACAATGAACATGTTTCAGTCATTTTCATCAGCACAAATGACAAATTCTGGTAACATCTAGCTCCTTATGGCTTAATTAAGGTACTTCTTAGTCATCTGGGTATGCAATTACTCATCTCTGCAGTTTTTCTCTACGAGAGTTATCCACCCAGAATCTTTGAGTTTTTTAACACATAAAGGCTTGCAAGTGTATCCATCATATTAAAAGCAAAATTTCTGGAATATCTATAGATTGATCAAATTTCCATGACATGCTGGTTTTTTCTCCCTGAAGTGGGCAATTGGCTATTGCATTCTCTGTCCACAGAAGAAGCTTTGAGTAGCCTAGGTTTTCCAATTTTTCAAGTTCTTAAGTGGATTGTGGAGGACTGCTGACCTGATTCTTAATAGCTTGGTTAAATGAAAAGCTAAAATCCAATGTCACTCTATCTGTACTGGCTGGTATTTTGAAAAAGTTTTGTTCTTTCTCCAAGTAAAATACAAGTTTCAGCTTTATTATAAAGAATAAGAAAAAAGTAATTTCTTCCATGATATAGAAAACAAATAAAAATATACTAAAGAGAGTAAAGAAAAAATTCAAAAGTTCAGACTATTGTCTGAAAATTCCACTAAGTTTTAGAATATTTCTTGATGTATTGCTTTACTTTGGTGTTAGGTACATTTAGTAAATTTATGTTAGACTTGCTCCACCATAAGAAGTCCTCATTTCACACAGTGAAGATCACATACAGAAGCATTAAAATAAGAGTCATTTAATTCCATAGTAACAAGAATAATATTTTTAGAAATGTGTTGCTGATAAAATGTGTGTTGTTACAATATGATTATATTATTTTTCCTATTTTTCTACCCTTTAAAGAGCATTTTGCTCAGAAAATACTCTTCACACATTTCTCATGAAGAAATAAGGAATTTTACAATTTCACAAAGAGAAAACTCTCTTCTGTAATGATTGTTAATTTTCTATGTATATCCCAATAGCTGTCTGGAGAATGTGGTTGTTTCTTAGATAATGGAAAAACCGCATACAATTCAAATGTCCAGATTGTCTCACCAGACAACTCAAGTAATTACAATAAAACCTTGACGTTAAATGACATATTTTATTATGATTTATGGGCAATCACTTGTGACTTGCTGTATCTGAATTGTGATGTACTAAGGTACTGATGGGCAAATAGAAGAAGTCAGAGGATATACACATATATGAAACAGAAATTTCCACCTAAGTAGTAGTGATCATTCTCTACTGATCCTTTATTAGGCAAAAAAAAGATAAGAAAGCCATGTACGGTAATCTTCAGAAAAGTGAAATTCATTATAAAATTATTGATTTGTGATATTTTCTATTTTTTTCCCAATTGTGTTCATAGTTATTTACTATGTGATGAATTAGTGCTGTTAAGTTATGCATTGTCTTGAACTTAATTATAATACCTGTTTCTGAAATAAGTAAAAATGTAAATAAATAGATAAGAATGTGGAACAATTGGAAACAGAGTCCACCAAAATCAGGTTCAATTAATACATTGGAGGTTTTAATTGTATGAAGCATCCTTAGAAGAAACAAAATGTAGTGTTTACACCACAATCCTCTTTGTGAATGCTAGAAGAGGAAAATAGTTTACAAAACACATCATATAAAAAAGTGATCATGACTGCCAAAGTGCTGCAGTTGTATTTGGCCAAGTGAGGAATTTTGTGACATTTTTACCAACAATGGCTTTTCAGCAATTGACTCCTTTATCTTTTCATTTTCTTCTGGTAAAACTTTTGGAAACAGCAACATTTAGGGCCTATGTAAAATGTCCTATGAGATCATATTTCAGCTGGTATTTTTGCTTGTCATACCAGGTATAATCATCAGATGATCACTATTTTGCTATTTGGAATTACCTGAGTCATCTAACTACTTGACAGAAAGATATTTGACACGACCTCTGGTAGCTAAAGGATTCTTTCTCAAAAATTTCTTTCTACGACTGAGGCTTTCCAGCTAAGTCCTTTTGAATTGCCTGTTTTCCTCTAGGTCACTCTCCTCAGGAGTTATTTCAAGGTTATTGTTTTATTTTATTTGTCCTAAATTTCTTCTGAACATGGAATGGTCAGAGTATAACAAACATGATTAATTGTAATGATTAACCTCCTAAAGCCTTTTTAATTTATAATAACTATCTGGAAGGTTGGACTTCTCATCTAGGCTACTTTAGGTCTCACAGAAAGCAAAGGTAAATAAACATAAATAAAAAGACTTATCAGCTCTTAAGTAGATGCCAAAGTTGGATAAAAGATCACCTACATGGCCTATCTTCTTCCCATTAATGAACTGCAGTGGAACCCAAACCAAATACAGCTTACTGTAAACACCCTGGAGTTTTATGTGGAGTGCTGTTTGTATCCTGGTCCAACAAGTTTTTTGTAAATATAAACCTAAACCAAAAGATTAACCTGGTCTTGCTCTGGAACTCTTCATACTTGGATAGAGATAGTGCTTTAATTTCATCAGGAAGTAATACACTATTTGTTCTCTGTTGTGCAGACAGGGTTGGTTTCTTTTAAATGTGGCTCTGCTCAGTGCAGCAAACCCACCCATTAACACAGGTGTAATCCACATTTCCCAACCTGACAGCTGACAAATTCTGGAAGCTCAACTCTTGTTAACCACTATCCTTTCTGTTTCCCTCAAGATGCAGTGACAGTACAATGAAGGTTCTAAGATTCTTCACATTATTTAGCACTGATTTTGTTCTCCCACAGAGACCACAAATGCAATGAATAATACAGATGCTAGATTTGGCATTTCAAGTATTTTGCCCCTGGTTTTTGTTAGCTGTGGGACTCATATTATTTTACATAAGTACCTCAGGTGACACAGTAACAGACAAAGAGTATGAAAGAATTAATCATACTACCCCTCCAGACTTAAATTACAAATGGCACTAAAGAGACAGAAAATACCTATGCAAAAGGAGAATCTTAATTGTGACCTGGTTGGTTTTATTAGAGTTAATTAGGTCAGTGGATCTGGCCTAATTTTTTAATTAATAAATTGATTCCAGAGGAATACGTGAAAATATTGCCAGACTTTAATAATCCAGGGAGGGTAATTACATTGCAGAGATTACAAAAACAGTTTTTAACCACTCATTTTTCATTCGAATAACTTGACTCTTACATAACAGCTTTAAACTATGCTGTACTGTAGCTGCAGTGTAGGTGGTACTTCTTACAAAGTTTAGATAAATATAAACTAGAAAATATGCATTTTTTTCTCTCCCAGATTCTCTAGTCTATATTATTTAGGAAAAATTAATAAGCATTTTTTTCCATTTCTTTCCTATGTATTTCCAAACAGAAAATGCAGATGATTTTAGCACCCTGAAGATATCAAAATTGTGGATAAATTTCCCAGAAGCTTTCTTCTAATAATGTCTTACATTTAGTGTGGTTATTCTTTATACTAAATTTCTCTGCTATTATTTAATTATTTCTTTTTCTTTTTTTTTATTCCCTTGGAGAAGATAAAGAATTTCTAATAATTAGAGGAAATTTTAATTGGTTTTGAATATTAGAAATAAATCAGTAAGGTACTTCCCTGAAAAAAAAAAAATAGACCTGATGAACTGTTTCATATTCCCAAAGGAATTCTAAACTCATTTAGGTTAAGCTACCACTAAGATTAAACACATTTTTTAATATATGCTAGAGTGTTTGAAAATCATATTTTAAAAAAATCATATAAGGAAAGGGCATTTGATAACATGGATGAGGCTGATCTTATACCATAGGCTAATATTATACCATAATTTCAGATTAAATTCTTTTGAGGAAATTTTTAAAAAATGAGAATGGCTGAATAATAAAAAATATTGCTTTTATTAGCAATGGATCTGAAACCAATGGGTTTCTGGCTTCACCTGGGTCATTCACTGCTCAGTCTTGTAAGCTCCATTGCAAGTTCTTACACAGTAAGGAAAAGATGAGTTTATTATGTGGTCTTCCTGCACAGAAGAAACTATATAGCTGTGATTCTACATTGCCTTATACAGGCTCATAATCTGGGAACTCCAAATCTATAGGCTTTTGAACTTGATCTCTCAAATCCCATCACATAAGAACTTCAAATTCTGGAATTTTTTAAACAACAAAATCTACTACTTGGATGCATATAAACTTAATGCTTTTTGTTATTGAATGTAAATATAGATTACATTCAATTCAATGCTATTTAGAAATATCTACTTTCTGTATCTCCTAGATTTGCCCTGAACCCTACCTCTGGAGAGATAACTATCTTCAGAAAAATGTAAGACATTTTGTCGGTGATATTTTACAAAGACAGAGTCCAGAAATCAGAAGTTCTAAATTCACACATAAATCAACTTTTACTCATCATTTTTTCTGGTACACTCAGTCTGCTAACAACTGAGGTATGTAGTAAGTTAGGAATTTGTTTAAATAATTCGTTTTAACAATAATGAATCAAGAATTTTAGGTATATAATGGAGTATGATATGCTGCACAAAGCACTGGGTTTTTGAGTCAGGAGAGAAAGGCTATATCACAGGCTGGCTGTTATCATACACAGAATTTTAAGGTGACCTCATTACTTTGTTTCTTTGTCTTCTTGTTTATAAACTTATCTGTATGAAGGAGACTCATATTTACATATGAATTTACTACATTATTTCTAAACTGATTATGACTATTATTGCCAGCTATAAGCATTATTGAAAGTATAAGTTCCTGGACATACATTCACCAAGTACTAAAATTTACCTATGAACATATTTCAAAAGGACAATAACAACAAGTGAACCAAATTAGGTTTAATTTTTTTTTTACTTTATAAAAACATGAGCTGATATTATAGGTTTAATAATATTGATGCTGATCTAAGATCTTTTGGTATCTTAATAATTTTAATTCTTTATTAATATTTCCTGAGTTAGGGAAATATTTGTTTATTAATTTGGGACCCTGGCGAAGAACCAACAACAATTTCCAGGATCAGGGCGTGTCTAGTTTGTGCCCATAAATGCCTTTTCAGTTCCTCAGATTATCCTCCTAACACTCAAAAATATCACTGATACAAGCTCTTTTATTTGTAGACAACAAAGTTCCTAGTTTCTTCCCACAAAATGTATCGGTTCACACTATATGAAAATTCAGGAAATTTTTTGTAATAATCTTGATAAAAAAAAGAACTTCTGCATATCTGCCTGAATATACTGAGCTAATCAAATTTGACTATTAGAAAAAAAAACTGAATATAATATAATTGTGATGTGTTATGGTGCTGTCATATAGAATACTAATAAGAGAAGAAAGCCAGAGTTATTATGAGGCAATAATATGCAAATTTTGATAGGGAAAAATCTCATAAATTAGCCAAAGTTTTTCTTCCCAATCACAAACTAAATCTCCAGACACCTGCAGTAGCTGACCCAATAAGAAGGCCAGTAAGTTGTAGTACATGTTGGGCAAAAGACATACAGAGCCAAAACCAGCAATCCTGTTTCTATGTAGTTGTGGGGTTAATTTGTATGGGAAAAGTTTAGAAATTATGGGGGAAAATATTAGTATTCACAGACGTTAAATCTTGGGGTTTTTTCTTCTTCCTTTCTTTTATATTCTGTGAATATATGGTGTACCAGTAAACAGGGGTTTTTTGCAGGGTAGAGTTTTTTGCCATTCACAATCAACCACTAGCATCAATGTGAAGGAGTTCACAAATGACAAGATCTGTTATGCCAGTGGATTTAGTATGATATCAGCTCAGCACAGAGATCCAGCCTGCCACTTCTGGAATGGTGTAGTTCTATCCTGTGAGGAATAAAGTGAAAAAACCTTTCCTAAAGGAGAAGGCACTTTAAAGGAGCTCTAAAGTTGTACCTGTAGGAGAACATAAATGTGCTAATGGTAATTTCCTTTCTAGTACCACCTCAAATAGTAAACTTGTCCCTGCTATGCTGAACAGCAAATGCCAAAATGCCACTTTTCAGTCCTTGACAAAAAGCTCAGCCTTGAGCCAGTTTGCTGAACAATGGGCCTAGGAGATCAGCAGCAATAAGAAGCTTAAAAACAACAGTGAGGAACTGAGTTTCTTGTGCTGTTCTTTAACTCTTTTCATGTCTCTTTGACAAGATGCACATATTTTAAAAATGCTCAGGTAATTTTGAAATTGTGCAAAGACTCCAGCCAACTCAGGTATCAAAGAAATCCCTCTCACCAGTAAGAACATGAGTCTCCTTTTACACTGAACAATGGTATTGTCGTCTAACCAAAATTTTTACTATCCTCAGTGACAAGACAATTTAAAACATGCAGAAGTGTACACAAGAGTTCTAATTGCTGTATGTCAAAACATAATTTAAAAAATCTTTATCTTAAGTACACAGAATCAAACAAATAAACAAAACCCCTTAAGCAATAACAATAAAACCCAAAACAAAAATCATTACAGTTTTTAGAGAGAAACTGCATGTCTTTATGTTAGATTTTACTTACTCTGGCATTCTTTTTGTACTTTGCAGAGCAAAAAATTACTGATGATTACCTTATTCGTGGAACAATATATACCACAAATGAAACATCAAAAGAATAGCCCTCTGTAGCAGATCACATTGTAATGCTCACAAATACATTGTTACAGTCTAAGATTTTTGTACCTATATCTTCATTTTACAGGCAAGGTTGATAATGACTGTGCATATAATATATTTTATTTGGATTTGTAGCAAGCCTTTGATCAAGTTTTATATGACAGGCCTCAGCTTAAAACTACAAGCTTCAGAGATCCAGATTAAGACACAGAAAAGTAAAAAGAGCTAGCTAGAAAATAGACTAGTGATTGTGTTGGGGAAAAAAAAATTACAGTGGTCTAATTTAGGTCAGTGTTCACATCTTAAAGTGTTAACCTTTGCAGAATGTGTGAGGTAAGTAACAACACCCAACTAGCTGCCTGTAGATGTAAGGATGACAGAATGAACGGAGGGATGGATGGCACAACCCACACTGGGGTGGAGGGTGTGAGGGGTGCTGGGGTACACTCTCTTCAGCAAGCACAGATACTTGTTCCCAGGGATGATTTGAGTGGCACAGGCCCACTGCTACACATAGGGGTGACTGTAAATACATTGGGCAGTCTCAGTTTTTGTCTGAACACCACACTATCTCTATGAAAAGCTATCATCTCCGTATGTGCTTAAAATACTTGCTCCCCTGCCCACGTTCTCATGAGCTGCATCATTCACAAGGCCACTAGTGGTGTCCCATATGCTCTGCTGTGGGGTAAGGGGGGGATAAGTATACATTACATCACTGAATTCTCTCTGTGAGACTATCCTTCAGTGAGCTGGATAAATTTTTTTAGTTTATGACACAGGATACAAATGTCAAAGTCTACAACCTGCTAAAGTTATTTATAATTGTTCTATACAAGTAAAACTAGTTCTGGGTTTCTCACTTTTCTGCATTGTTTCAATGTAATTTTTAATTTGATAAATCCAAGTGTAGAAATGTAAATAAAAGCAGACCAATTTTAAAGAAGTTCAGAATTCATTGATTTCATTTGTGGGTACCTAGTTCTTAGGACAAAAAATAATTTTAGTCCAATATTTATGTGATTAAGCACTTATCGAAGAGCAACTTCAGCTTAAAAATGTGTTCAGTATCTTACATGTGCACTGTATACTGAATGTTCATAATTATTTTTTGTCCTACAACACTTCTGAAAACTTTCTTTCCAACAGCAGGATTTACCTCCATTACTTCCCTGAAATTAACTGTTACGAGTAGGAGAGAACAGAACAGAACATAACAGAACAGAATAGGCTGGAAAAGATTTTTAAGATCACTGAGTTCAATCTCAAACAAAACACTGTGAAGCTCACCACTATACCATGTCCTCAAACACCACGTCTGCACACTTTTAAATACCTTCAGGGATGACTCAACCACTCCACCACAGGAATGGACTCAGCCCATTCCACTGCTTGACAACCCTTTGAGTGAAGAATATTTCCTAATTCCCAATCTAAACCTTTCATGGTGTATTTCCTCTACTACTGTTTGCTACTTGTGAGAACAGACCAGCCCCACCTCATTATAACCACCTCTCACGTAGTGACCATCAAGGTCTTCCCAGGTCCTCTTCTTTTCCTTGTTAAACAACCCAAGCTTCCTCAGCTGCTTTTCACAAGGCCTTTCATAAACTTTGCTGTCCTTCTCTGGACATGCTCCAGGACCTCAATGACTTTCTGTAATGAGGAGCCTAGAGCTGAACACAGGATCCAAGGCACACCTCACCAGTGCTGAGTACAGAGGGACCATCGCTGCCCTGGCCACACTACTGCTGGCAAGGCCAGGATGCCAGTGGCCTTCTTGGCCACCTGGGCACACACTGGATCATGTTCAGCCAGCTCTTAACCAGGAGCCCTACGTGCTTTTGCACTAGGCAGCTTTCCAGCCACTGTGCCCCAAGCCTGTAGAGCTGCATGGTGTTGTTGTGACCAAAGTGCAGAACATCATAAAATTGGGATTGGGGCATCAATCCATTTTGCCCACATCCCTCTATACAGCTTTTGTAACCAACCAGTAACCCAGACTTGTGCAGGTCTCTGAACATTCTTTCCTGAATTATAGAATTTTATTCTGGTCCCCAGCTCTGTCTTCTAGCTCAGGGGTCTTGCATTAAAGATTGAGGAAAGAAATCATTAAGTACTTCAGCTTTTTCCTTTACTTTGACATGATGTTTTACCATGCACCCAAGAAAATATGGAGATTTTCCATAGCCTTCCTTTTGGTACTAATATATATGTATAAAGAAAGATATTTTATTGTATCTTACAGCACTAGGCATGTTAGGTTCTATAGAATATTCCTTCTGCTTCTTTTACCTGGTTGTGTGGTCTATAAAAGAATTCCACCATGATATTTTCCTTGTTAGCCTTCTCCCTGATTCTTACCTGTAAACACTCAATGCTATTGTCACCATCATCAAGCTCTAGACAATCAAAATACTCCCTAACATATAGGGCTGCCCCACCACCTCTCCTTCCTCTCCTATGCATTCTGAAGAGTTTTTAGCCATCCATTGTAGGACTCCTGTTGTGCAAGTTGTCCCACCATGTTTCATTGATGACTACTATGTAGTTTTTTGCACTGCATAGTGGCCTCAAAGTCTCTCAATTAACCCTGCTAACTCCTGTGCAAAGATACTTTTCCCCCTTCTAGACAGGTTTACCCTATCTGTTACCAGCAGGCCAAGTGTCCTGTAAACTGTCCAAAAATCACAAAATACAGGGGCAGCAGGATGGGGAGCCCCTCTCTTGATGGTCTTCACCACAGGCTGTGGGGAAATCTCTTCTCCAGCAGCTGGAGCACCTCCCCCACCTTCTCTAATTTTGGTGCCTGCAGATTACCCATCTCAGTTTTTTCCTCATTCCCCTTTATGCTCTGCCCTTTCTAAACCATGTTTTTCCCAAGGTACCACCACCCTGGGTGTGGGGCTCAGCTGTGCCTTGCAGTGGGTCATTTTGGGGGCTGGGTGGAACCTCCTGTGCTGGAACCTTCCCTGCAGCCCCTGAAAATCAGCACCTGGAGACCTTCACCTGGTGCTCATTTATTACTAGTGCAGAACGCACAGGCATAGTAATCCAACATAATTAAAAGGTTTATGTTGATTCAGTGCACAGACCCTTTGTACAATAAATGTGTGTAAAGTAAAAATGAACTGTGCACATAAGATATGGTGAAGGTTTCAAATGTGTAAAATTCTCAGACACTTCATGGACTGGAATCTGAGGTTGAAGAAAGAGTAAATATTACCTTTCTTTCCTGATTCTTTCTTGTCAAAGTGCATTCAGCTCCTCATCCTGAACACCATAAATAGTTCTCCTTATCATCAAATTTTGATTATTCATTAAAGTGTGAATATTTATTATTTTTTAATCCTACCTATTCTGCATGTTTGTTCAAATAGTCATTGTTTTCATCCAAATGGCATCATGTCATAGTGATGTTCATTCATCAACTAATATTTCCTCTGTATATGTTGAAAAATTCTATATTCATTGCTTTTCATTCTATCAGTTTTCAATACTGCTGGTTGCTTATCAGTCCTTGCCTGTGAAAACTGATCATATTAAAAATATTTTTTCCCTTTTGTTATTGTATATGTTCTTTTTAATTAATTATCAGCCAAAACTGCACTGCTCCCCTGCATTTCTCAAAAGCCTTTGGGTAAATCTCTCTCTGCCTTACAATACTAGCTCTTTATGCAAGGGATATATTCCAGCTTCTCAGACAGAATATCTGCAATTCTACTGAGGTTAATTACTTTATATGTGTTTTCTTAGAAATTATTTGAGAGTATATTTATTCAGGTTTCTTTTAATCATGGAGCAGATGCTTTCACCTCAGAATTTGCACATGGTCAATGTCCTTAATTCTCTTAAAATTAAAGGAACAGCAGTATACAGAATACAAAAATCATCTCACTTAGACCCAGAGCCTGTGCATATGTTATTGCAAACAAACCTGAGCCATTTAATCACTCATGGCTGACGTTGCCCAGTATGCTTGAAAAAAAAATGTTAAAAAAAAACCCCAACAAACCTGCATAATGCTTAATAGCACAGGTCACAGAATACTGTTCTTTTTGTACACATACAATAATTGGAGAAAGAAATTTTTCAAAAGAAAAACTCTGTGAGAATATTGTAGAAATATTTGATTAAACCTGTCCTACTCAGTAGAATAAATGATATTTTTTTTATCAAACCCAGCAGAAATTATTAAACTTATTAGGAAAGAAAAATAATTGCAGTCACCAGCCACCTGAACTTTTTGGATGGAAGATCCCTGGGATATAATGTTAAAATTGCAGGGGTCAGAAAGAATTGAGAAGGATTAAAATCCAAGAAAACAGAAAAAAATTGAGTGAGGAGAAGGAAAGAAGCAATTTAACCATCAGATTAAATGTAGTTCTGAGAAGAGATTACAAAGATTTTGGGGCATAATGAATGAAGAAAACACGTTTCAGTAAGATAGGAAATTTTCTCTTGTAATTCAATTTTTATACTATTTGTCAAGTCCATATTTTGCATGGGTTTTTAGAAACATAGACATTACCTAAAGAAAATATTGCATCCTCTCAATATGTTCTCTTCTTAACTATACTAAGCTATAACATCTCAAAGCTTTCAATGTCTCATGTAGAAAGGGACCATACTAGAATTTTAAAAAATCAAAGTTTTTGGTGATACATTATGGTTACTTTTGATCCTACAAAGCAAACATGTGACATAGTGTCTTGTAGCCTTCATTTGGATTTTCATTGGATCCCTTCCCCATATTTACAAATATTAATTCCAAGAGACTAACTAATTTAAGTTTAATATTTATTCGGGGAAAGCAAAAAAAGAGGCCTCAAGTACAGACACATATAAACAGCAGAATGCTTTTAAATCCCAATCTGTAGAAAGTGAGAGACAACTAAAGCTTCAAATCAGAGCACAAGAAGTTTCCAGAAATTTGTCCATCACTCTAAGCCTCTGAACAATGCCACTCTGTCTTGCTGTCAATCTTGAAACCAGTGGAGGGCTTCCTGAGTTAGAGCAAGCCCTGCCTCATCTCCTCTGAATCCTTAGGAAAAGTATTTCTTTCCCTCACCTCAAGGAGCAGTAATGCCTCTGTTCCCTGCTTTTCTGCAGGAAAAACTGTAAGAACTGCATTCTCACCTCAGGAGCTGTCACTTGGTCTCTGTTTTGGCCACCCTGTCCCTAGCTGCAGGCGCCTCACCCTGGTGGGGAGGTGCCTATGTGGACTCAGAGCAGGCAGAAAGCATCCAAACCTCCAAAATCCTCCAAACATTTCCACGTGATCCAGAGTGCAGGAACATTACTATGAACTTGCCCCATACTTTTTGAAGAAACAGTACATGAAAAAATCAGATATGCCCAGTTACAATCACATAATTACATATTTTCATGGATATATTTCTGGAAATAATGCATGAAATTGAAGATTTGTGAAAAGCTTCAAAGAAACAGTTCTGTCCATTTACTTCAGAAGATGTGGTTAGGCCACTGTGATCAAGGCATTTTGTGCTGACAACCAGAGTTCATTAACAGTACATTACATTGAATCTTCCTTTTTTATACTTTCCCAATTTCCCTTTACACAAATTATAGAATTTTGAGGCTAATGATGGATATAGCAGAGCACAATCGTTATTCACTGAAGTCTGTTTCAGCAAAGAGACTCCTACATGCAAACCCACAGAGAGTCATGGATGATGGGAAAAATATAGAGGAAAAGCTATTTTGTTTTTCATATTCAGCCTAATTACCGGTATATAATGAGGTGGCAGACTCACTGAGTACCAAGTGTACCTGCAGAGAACAGAGTCCATTTTCAAAATTTGTCTCAGTTTAGTGAAATTTATGAAGCTGAGAACAAGATGACAGAAGTAATAGCTTTGAGAATAGAAGCACAAGTCTGGAATTATTTTCCTTTTTAAAAAATAATTATGGAAACAGATATTTGAAAGATAAAATATCCCAGCCTGAATATTTTTTAAGTATGTATTTGATAAGTATTAAAAAACCCCAAACAAACAAAAAGCAAACAAATCAAAATAAAACAACAAAAGACTTAATTCTGGTTACATGCTTCTCTTATGAATTTGTTGCTTTCAGGTCACGGAATATTCCCACAAATAACAGAAAAAGCTTTGTTATGGGCAAAAAGCATACATCAGATATACAAAGCTGAGGATTGATTGTCAGTCTCATTAAAAACTCTTAGCAGTGTAATCAAAGAACTGTTACTCCAGCTGCATTGATTTTAACATTTTTAGGTCAAATTAGGTGCAGGTAGAATGATGTATACACAAGCTCTATAGAATCTACTCCTCCTTTGGCACTATGCTCAGCCTTTTCCTTCTGCCCTGCATCCTGTTGCCAATGGCTTCAGTTCTGGGGGGTTTAAGGTATTAAATCATCAGTACACCAAAGATGAAGAATGTATGGTGCTAGGTCGGTTTCTTCCTCCATATTCCAGGATTCACCTACGTTCATTTTTTATACCTATATTGTCACATTCCACATCTTCCTTTTACCCACAAGTGCACCATACATCATACATTTTTTCCCCCATCTCCCAAGGCTGTGTTCCTTTGAGGACCAGCAGCTGAATGCTGGTGAGTGGCTTAAGGATTCTGGGGTCTGCTGTCACCTGGTGCCTGCATTTTCCAGACCCCTGTGATCACCCTGTGTCCCCATTTGCACTGTTCTAGGTTTGCAGCCTGTCACAGACAATAGCAATAGTGTTCTTAATGGGTTACAATGCCAGAGATTTGTGATACAAGAATTTCTGATCCAATTTCACATTGACAAAAAATGTACTTTTGCACAGAAATAGTACAGTCCTTTGTCTAAAAGAGAAATATGGAACTGTTTTGACAGTGATTAAATAATATATTGACACTTCCAATTTTAACATTTTTTTCCTCTAGTTAACTCTGCCAGCCCAGTATTTTTTATGGGAAATTTTAAGCTGTTAACAGAGAACTAAAAGAACTTTTGCCAATCATATCCCATAGATTGTCAAATAAACCTTCCAAAACTGACTGTGAGATTCTGTTTCCTGATAATAATATTTTTGATATTTGATTTAGTTCTTCAAAATGTAAATATCCTATGATAAATGGATTTATTGAAAGTATATAAGATCTATTACCATTGTCATGAATCCTTTTTCTTAGTTAGGCTTAACACCTTTTTTAACCACATTTATTGTTCGTGTTTAAATAGATGTGAATTTTAAAATACAAATTTTATTTATAAAGCCTCAAAATCAGCAGTTTAACAGCAAATATTGTATGTTCTATTCAATATTTTTGTTTTATATGATCTTTATGCTAATGTCCTTTTGTTGAACGTGACTACTCTTCAAGACACAAAATTAATTTAGTCTATGATGATTCCAACTGAATTATTAAAGTGGTCACACTTCCATCTGTGGTTAGACCATGATTCTGAGCACTGAGTGTCACTGTAGATTGATACTTACTGTGTAAACTGAAGTTAATTTAAAAAGTTTCAAGATAAAACAAAATAATCCTTCATATTTTCTAAATCACCTATAATATTATTTCAACAGCTCTACACTATGCTTTCAAAAATGGATGCAGTTTCAGAGATTTTTTTTTTATCACTTTGCCATGGTGATAAAGAAAATCTTCAAGATTACAATCCTTGGTTCAGAATAATAGAGAGACTCTGAAATAAGAAAGTCAATGCTTATTAGGCAAAGAGCTGACAGAAAAGAGAGGAAAATCAAGAAAATAAAGATAAGGGAAACAACAGGAGGTTGCTTGTTGAGCCTAGTGACCTTATTTGCTGCTCTTATTATGCTAAAATTGTGCCAATCACAGAAAAATAGAGGAAAAAAAAGTCCTTTAAAATTCAATTTTTCAGCACAGTGGTTGGATATTATTGGATTTTGTTTCCTGCATCTATTCTCAACATTTTTACTTCTTTTCCCTCAGGGTAATACTTTAAAATGCAACTTGTTGTGAGCTAAAATGGAAAACCTCACCTGATTAAACATGGGTAAGTTATTGTTACTGACATGTATGCAAACTGCTAACTAGTGCTGTGTGCCCTTCATTCAGCCTGCATTATTTCCTTGACAAGCAGCACCAAAATTACTGGGCAAGAGTGAGATACAGCCTTGAACTAGTCTCAGAGCTTATTAAATATTTAATAAGTAATAAGAATCCATCAAAGGATGGACTTTCCCTTACCTGTGACAGCTGGAGGCAAGAACTGTTTTACAACTTGGCCTGAAAAGTGATTCTCTATGAAAATGACATGAGCATAAGAAGCAGGGAAAAGGAAAAACACTATTGCTAGCATTTAAATATAGAGTAGCCTATGATTAGCTGACTTATTTGCTTTTCTTATTATGGGGCCCCAGGAGCTAGGAACTTTGACTGCAGACACAGCTTTGTGCATTTATCTGTGTGTACAAGTTGTACAGTATGAGCTGAGTAAAATGGAAGGCTTTGAACCACTTTCAGCTGAAATTTTATCTTTTCTGCTTCTGCTGCCAACTACTGAGATACCATCATAGCTGAAGCATTTTAGTGCTGTTTGAATGCAATTAAGAAGAAAATGTAGCTCATTGCTACTTTTGATGAAACACATATACATACATTCAGATCCTTTTCCTGAATAAGAAATGTCTTTCTTATACAATCTATTCTGAATCTGCCCTCTATTAATTTAAAAACGCCATCCCATGTCCTATTGCAGTAGGTCTCATTGAAGAGAAGCCTGTATTTTGGTGAATATGCTAAACTTGACTTCTTTCCCACAATTTCTTCTATTGTATAAATCTAGATTATCAATTCTAAGAGCTACTTATCACTTTTGTAGCATTGAAAATTGTTCCTTTAAATATTTTTGGTTAGATGGGGTAAAAAATTGTAGAAGAAATGAAAGTTCCTGATAAATTACCAACTTCAAAGTGTCCTGAATTGGAGAAATGAAAGACTAAAAACTCTCTATGCTGAAAAATCCATGAAAATGGAGAAGATACCCAGGTGAATTAGTGCTTTACCCCAGGTCTCTCAGCAACAAGCACTAGTGCAGGACACATAGGAAGAAATCTTATCTCTTATCATCACAGGCCCCATTGCATTTGTTGCCTTTTTTTTCTTTTTCTCATTAAATTAGATAAGGGCTTCTTTAATAAGCAAGAAATTTTAAAACTCTGGCATTCTCCATATAATTAAGCACGTGGGAGACAGGGTTTCAAACTGTGAAATAAAAACAGTGTAACAAAATTTTTGATGTCCTAACTCTTGAGAGATTAAAGAAAACATTTATCTTTGAAAAGTTCTAAGAATTGGTTGAGTACTAGAAAAGGGTCTGAAAGATTCTTGAATTAAAATGAGCCCTTAACAAAACACCAATAAATTATTCAAGCAGAATTATATTATAATCACTAATTCAATGTATAGAAAGTATAGAAACTGAAAATCCTAATGCAATACAAGAAAAAGCACTCAATATCAACTGAGTGCAGAGTTCAGAGATACCAACACTATATCAATTTAATCCAAATGCATACAGTATAAGAAAATTTGCATTAAAAAAAGTAAAAATTAGAACAGTCAATTGGATCTGTTTGCAAGCAGTTATGGTGAGTCCTATGAAAATAAAAGAAGAACTGCAGCACCCCTAGCACAGATGAATTTTTTGTCAAAGCAGTGAAACATTGAATACAAGTGAACTATCACACTAAGGCAACTATAACATTTCCTTATTTAAAATGAAACAAAGGTGCACAACTATTGTTACAACTGAAGCAGACTTAAAAATAAAATACATGTAAGAAAAGGCAAAATGTAGAAATTCCAGACTTCCAATGGTGTGCTTATTGCCACTAAATTTATATATGAATATAAAAATTAGGAAAGCTTTTATAAGCTTGGGGGGGTGGGGGGGAAAGGATGTTGTTGGGCTAAAAATGCATCTAGCCAGATAAAACTAATTACTGATTTTCATATTTGGGACTGTAAAGCTTATATTTTAAATACATATATTCCAGAATCATGTTCCTTGCTGAAGGGACATTGGGTCCAAAGAAGTATTAGAGTTATAAAGGCAATCCTAATGATCTGTTTCATGAGGTTGGTGGAGACAGAGACTGAGAAAACATAAATATCAGAGTATATATCTGATCATATAGTACTCTACAGCTGCTAGACACCCCACTTCAGGATTAAAACAGAAATTCCATATTGCTTCTGGAATTCAGAACCCAGGATAGACCTCAGAACTAATCAGAATTCAGAAGACAAAATGTAGAAACAAATAATATCCACTGATATGAATATTCAACTAAGGAGTTTAGACTCTCTACCTACTAAATTTTGTTAACTTTCTTAATTAGTTAGCAGATAAAATAGGTTCTGATATTTTAAGTTGACTAGAGTGTTTTGGTTTTTTTTTTCTGAAATGTATTAGAGAGAGAGACCAAAAACATCAGTAACTGTAAGAAATGGGGAGGTATCAATACCCTTTTTTGCAGCTCTTTTTTGCCATCACAGCAAGAGAACTGCCTGTGAACCTTTGCCTTGGGGAAGGACCAAGAACAGACTGCCAGTTATGCATGCACCCAAATCTTTGTTAGGAGCCCTGAGAGCTCAGTAAATACTGATCATCTCCCGATGGCTCCCCTTGGACTTCAATGCACCTGAGCCTTCCACAACATGTGAGATTCACTGGGTTAACTACACACACAGCAAAGTACATGAGCAGTAGGCAGTAGTTTTGGTGCCTAGTAACATCACAGATAACTTCCCAGTGAAACAAAGAATACTTCCTATCTTTGGCAGAGGTTTCTAGAAGTCTCTGTGGTATTTATAATGAAGGCAGAGAGATCCAATGATGTGATGAACTTTTGCACCTTTCAAGTTGAAAAAGTGAATTTAGATGTCTCCAAGGGTAAAAAGGCTTGAGGAGCTCCAGGTATTGATGATTAGAGTGCATACCAGGGATAAACTCATCTTGTCTTACATGACCTACATTGTTCTCAGACAGACATTGCCCATAATTGATATCAGTGTGATTGATAACCAGCTGAGCAAGGTCCTAAGAGACACATGGAAATAAGGAATTCCTAAACTATGTTTAGACTTTTCTCTTAAAAAGTTTAACTGTCAGACTTGATAAGATCATGAAAAAAATTATTGTGCTCTATCATGGATTTTCCTTCTGCTAAACAAAAATAATCTGTATAATTGCTAGCAATGTGTTAAAAAGTATTGAACATTTCCTGTGAAGGGTCTTAATTATTTATTTCATAGTAAAGCAGTGAACTTAGTATGGTGTCTGTTGTTGTCTGGTTTTCCTTCTGCTAAAAAAAATATTCTGTATAACTGTTAGTGCTGTGTTAAAAGTATTGAACATTTTCTGTGGAGGGTCTTAATTATTTATTTCTTACTAAAGCAGTGAATTTAGTATGGTGTCTGTTGTTTACATACCCAGCAGTGAACAGTAAGAAAAACAGAAACTAGTAATGAGTGCAAGATATTTAAGAGTGTCTCAGTGGGGTAAAGAAATGTTCTCTCAGCCCTTCTATCTCAAAGCCAAAATTGACTCATCAAGCATGAATTATACCTAAGTCAGGGAGACTGAGACCTAGATCATTGCTAAAATCTAGATTTTAATAAGAGTTACATACTTGAGTGTTTCTTGGGATTTGGCCTGCTCAACTTACCCATATTTACATTAAAAATTGTGTTGATACCTGGATGTTTCACATAAAACACTTGTATCCTATACATTGAGCCTGGCCTCAAAATTAATTTTATGTCCTTGAAAACTAGATTAACTATTTATCTTTACACCAGTTTCTGCTGGAGACACCAAAATGTGAGACAGATAGCAACAGAACTATCCATTGCAGCCTTCATTCCCTCATGGGACAATTACATACAGGCGACTATCTCACTGCAAAAAAGAGGAGACTATGATGAAATTGAACAGGCATTTTTTTAACTGGTTACATCTTTATGGTTCTCCCCTGATGAAGGTGTCAGCAGACAGCTGACAACATAAAGCTATATCCACACAATTTTGTCAATTTGATTTAAGGGAAGAAAAAAATTATTTTAAGCTCCTATTTCCTGTACCAAATTTAGTAAAAATGTGTCTGAATGGATATTGCATTTCATACAACGCATGGATTACATTGAAAAAGATTCCAGTAAACTGAACATTTTACTTATGTATTTCTGCAAAAATAAATGTAAGCAGTAAGAAAGGCAGCATTATCCTTTTTTGGTGCTATTTTTACCTCCTGAAACAGCATCTTTCTATGCCAAGAATGAAGATGTTGCTTGTTTGTTGTTTTCTCCTTGTTTTAACTATGTACCAAGGACAATCTTTGTTAGAGAAGCAGGTGCGGTGTGAAGAATAACTAATGAATTCAGGAGGAAGGATTCATTGTGTACTTTCAATAAAAGGAACTTTCTTATTCAGTCTTTCAGGACCTGATCCAAGTCTCATTGAAGTCAGCTTGATTCTCTGCTCTGATTATTCAATACAGAATCATCAGAGACAAAGTAAACAAGACATGTTCTAATAAGTTCCATAGGAGCTACAATCCTGCCTAAGGAAATCAATATTACTTCCGTATCTGCTTGTACATCACCATACCCATTGTGCAATGAGTACATTTATGGGTACATTTACCCTCTGGATTTAGACACTGAGAGCACTTACTTCATCTAGTCATCAGTGCACCAGTTCTCAAACTCCCTATGTTCTAAGAAGTCCCAAATACAGCTGAATTTCACAGCCTGCAGTCTTCTAGTACCTTCTGTATCCTCTAATATCTTTGAGATTCCATCAGACTTTTGTGTCTCACAGAAAATTCAGAACTTCAGCTGATTCAGAAACATAAGCCCTAGCTAGCCACCAGTATTCAATTCCATGGGCTGGGTCCCACTGAGGTTTATTACTTCACATTCCCCATTTATACTGTGCTTGGCCACATAACATAAACCAGTAAGTGAATGTGGTGAGTTGACCCTGTCCAGCAACCAAGCCCACACTGTCATTCATTCCATCTCCCCTCAGCAGGATGGGGAGAGAACCAGCATGACAAAAATGAGAATATTCATGGGTCCAGAAAAATGGGCACTTTATAAAGGGAAGTTTCAGGGAAGTTTCAGGGAAGTTTCAGGGAAGTTTCAGGGAAGGGAAGGGAAGTTTCAGGGAAGTTTCAGGGAAGTTTCAGGGAAGTTTCAGGGAAGGGAAGGGAAGTTTCAGGGAAGTTTCAGGGAAGGGAAGGGAAGGGAAGTTTCAGGGAAGGGAAGGGAAGTTTCAGGGAAGGGAAGGGAAGGGAAGTTTCAGGGAAGGGAAGGGAAGTTTCAGGGAAGGGAAGTTTCAGGGAAGTTTCAGGGAAGTTTCAGGGAAGTTTCAGGGAAGGGAAGTTTCAGGGAAGGGAAGTTTCAGGGAAGGGAAGTTTCAGGGAAGGGAAGGGAAGTTTCAGGGAAGTTTCAGGGAAGTTTCAGGGAAGTTTCAGGGAAGGGAAGTTTCAGGGAAGTTTCAGGGAAGTTTCAGGGAAGGGAAGGGAAGGGAAGGGAAGGGAAGGGAAGGGAAGGGAAGGGAAGGGAAGGGAAGGGAAGGGAAGGGAAGGGAAGGGAAGGGAAGGGAAGGGAAGGGAAGGGAAGGGAAGGGAAGGGAAGGGAAGGGAAGGGAAGGGAAGGGAAGGGAAGGGAAGGGAAGGGAAGGGAAGGGAAGGGAAGGGAAGGGAAGGGAAGGGAAGGGAAGGGAAGGGAAGGGAAGGGAAGGGAAGGGAAGGGAAGGGAAGGGAAGGGAAGGGAAGGGAAGGGAAGGGAAGGGAAGGGAAGGGAAGGGAAGGGAAGGGAAGGGAAGGGAAGGCTTCAGGCACTACTGCTACCTGCAGAAATTTTAGATCTGTTGTTCTAAAAAAATGGTCATAGATGATGTGTGTTGATATTCAGATTGCACATTTTGTGGAAGAAATGTTTGGTTTTAATATAAGAAATAAGCACTTGTTCCTATAAAGAAGCAACTGAACGAGAATGGCTGTTCATATGTTTTTCTCTCCCTTTGAGCACATGTGAATGATCCAGTAACAGTCTAACTCTTAATTCTTGTATAGGTAATTACCTCCTAAATAAGTTAATCAGCTTTCTTACCTTCTAAAAGGATGCATGAGTAAAAGGCACATTTTTGACACTAACACCTTGACATGAGGAATAATGTAAAGTGACTGATGGAACAACATAAATAGTAATAAGCCTCTAAGAAGATTCCCTCTCCAGTTCTTGCAAATGTGATTTTTGATCAACTGCAGTTTCGTTTCTTCAGCTACACTTTTTTGGCAGTACAAAAACTTCTGAAATACCATTTCTACATCTTTGACAGCTAGTGATGCTATATGCTGCCTTTTGCTGCTAATTATCCAGCATAATTTTCCTGGAGTTTTTTTTGACTACTTAAAACTTCTTATTGAATTACTGTTTCCAGCTACATTTCTGCTATTTTTGGGCGTTGCATAGCAATAAAAAAAAACATTCACAACATTTACATACAGTAAACTTTACAGGTGATTATCTGAAAGTCCATGGCCCTATCACAAAAGAGCTGATTGCTGCTGTGTTTTACCTTGACTGTGTGTGCACTTGACTCTGAGGGCTACCACCAAGCTGCAGCTGGCACAGCTGGCAGCAGCACACCTGCTAAGCAGAGTAGGCTAATGAGGATATCTCACACCAGCACACTTTTCTTTATGGTGGATAATACAGTTCTTCAGCAGAGGAAAAGTCCTTGTCCCCATCTGCAAAGCCCAAACTCTGCATGGGTCTGCCACAAGCCTGCTCACTGCTTGCCCTGAAATGACAGGTGCAGTTAGCAAACAGCGTTACATGGTGAAACTCTGTATTTATTTATTTATTTATTTATTTATTTTTATTTGCCTTCCAAATACTCTTTTTCAAACTTTTGTATGGTTTTTTATAGAATTCTAAAGTACAGGCATAGAAACCAAAGCCCAAACTACGTGTGTATCTTGTTACTGTGCCTTCATATGTACAAAATATTATGAATATTCTCCTTAGGTAGCAGGTATGCATCTGATCATCGTGAATTATTAAAACAGTCAATATTTGCTCACCTTCAAGCAAAGAAAGGTAGAAAGGTTTAAAATTAGATGTCTCCAGCAGACTTTTCCATGTCAGTTGTAGATCAGCTCTCAAGAGCCATGGACTGGCAAAGTCATAACATCTAAAGTGTCATATTGGAGAGAGTGTGTTCTTCTAAAGACTTATATTATATATTGTGTATAGGTGTATTTTACAGGCAAATACATTATTAAATATGTATTGAATAAAATGTGTAGAGTTTTTCATTTTCTAACAAAAAACTACTTGATAGTATTTTAGTCTCTTAAAAAATATACTATGGATTCCTAAGAATTTAGCTAAAAAGTGCTTGGAATGTGATTGTATGATAAAAAGAAAACAACAAAAAAATCTTTTCCAGTTATTAGGACACCCTAGGTATTAGCTGTCTGCATAGGTTTTGTCTATGTACCTTATTGTATATAATGATTTTTTTATCATTAAGCCTGCATTTAGACTCTTACTAACTGACAAATTGTGTTCATATTGAACTGAGAATTAACTAGCAGAACAACTCAAAATGTTTATGGAAAATATGAAAACTTTACTACTTATGTATTATGAATTGTAACTATAGCAGAAGGGTAAATATAGTGATTGCATAAATAAGACTACCCAACATTTTCTTTAACATGATTCACTCTAATTAAACAAGCTTTCAGTGTTAATTGCCCAATATTTCATTTCCAAATTGATTAGGACACTGTTCTCTTGAACACTCTGGAAAGTTGCCCATATCAGCTTCAGTTCTTTGTCTTTCTTTTATACTTTTTCAGCATAAGAAAGCTCTGAAGCCATTTTACAGAGAGAAGTCAAACTTCATAACATTCAGACTGCTTTTTTCTTCCCAGATATTCTGTAAAGAGGAGGGGGAAAGTAACAGATTTTCAACATTAACATAAAATAGCTGGCCATTACTGAGTTTAGAATGTCAGTTTCTAAAGTGGTACTCTGAAACAACTTTGATGCTATTCAACTTCTTAAATTGTTTAAAATTTGTGTTAGTGCTGTAAAGCTGGTGACTATTCAATAAGTTAGACATGTATTTGAAAGTAATACTTTCCATATATCTTTGAAGTTTAACTAAACTTATTTGAAGTTTATATATATATATATATATATATATATATATATATACTTAATGCTTTTGCCCGAAAAATAATTTCAGTTTTATTACTAGAGAAGAAGCTAGAAATTGGATGACTTGTAAATAACTACTCCAAACTTTTATAGAAAAAAAGAAAAATATAACTCAAGTATCTTGGAGTTCATGGAGCTCTATGTTGTCTCAGACAACCTCCCTAACATTTAAAAACATCAAATAGCTTGGTATAGCATTTCAATATACTTGTTGTATTGAAGAAAATAAAGTTCTTGTATCTTTAGTGTTCATAAAGGTGTTTTGAGTCATTGGGAAAATATCACTGTGGCTGGAATGTAGTTGCTATTACACTTGTATATAATAAATTTTAAGACCTTGGATACAGATTTCTGAAGCTACTATGTTGATCAGTTATTTTAATTACTTCATCATTTCAGTTCAACTACCTGAGTAGCTACTCAGAAAAATAAAATCTAAGTTTCAACCAAAAAATGAAAATCTTAATAAAATGAAGATATCGACAAATAAAGATATCAATAAATAAAATTAAATATTTTGTTTCAACCAAAGTTTTTAAACATTTTTAATATATGGCACAGAACTGTCATTTCCTGCCAAAGCTCTTTACCAGCAGATCAAGCTTATTCATTCATTGAAACATCATCAGTAGCTGCCTTAAGTGAGGGACTTGGGAGAAGCCCTCTGAACCAATGCCTCCTTGCATAAACCCAAAAGAGGTCAATAATTTTTTAATTCCTCAGTTCTTCATTCTCCTCTTTCTCATTTCCTTGATTACATCAGAGGAGACTCAGGGACATAGAGGGCACAAAGTAGCTTTGATCAGGCCCAGCTAGAGAGCTTGGGAATAGAACTGTAGGGCTTCCACTGGATATGAATTCCATCAGCATAATATAGTGAAAAACAAAGAAGAGAAAAATACTCATAACACAGTATTCCTATATCATCAGAAATATGAAATTACGAATAGAAACTTGTCAGCATTTTGAGAAAACCCAAGGGCTTCCACTAAAGTTAAGTATTTGTAGAAACGTTTTCCAAACTAGTAATGAACTGTGATCTTGAAGTCTTTAGTAACATCAAGTTTTATTTGTAACTGAAATTTTCTCCCTCCCTGTAAGACAGTCCAAAAGGTTTGTTTGTACCCAAAAAGGGGACTTTTAAAAGGTGTCCATGCTATAGTTAATTGAAGCTAAAAATAAATATCTTTTGTTTCTTTTGTAAACATGGCTTGTTCTTGCTCTTCTCTTTTGAAAAAAAATTGAAAATTAAAATGAGTAATTAACAGTGTCTTCTCCCTTATCCCATTATAGAAAAGCTTTTATTTCCCAAAAGAGGAGAACATAAGCTGCTCTAAACAAAACAGAGCATAGCTAGACAAATTTATGTTTTAGGTTATGCACAACTGCAGCCGGAGCTAGTTCTGCTTATATTCATTCTTTAAATGTGTGATGCAAGCTAAGAAAACAAATGATTTTCAAGTCCTCCACCCAGGGCTGCAAGGGAATAATAATAAAGTCACAGGTCAGGCACTTCAAGATACTGCTTTATAGTACCTGATACAAAAATGCACATGAACACAGAAGCTCAGTGCTTTAAAAACCAAGGTCAGCAGAAGGTATGCAGCTTTCAACAGCAATTTCAGAGAGGCTGAGTTGTCAAATAGTGACTGTCAGAGGGAGAAAATGAAAATCCAAACCTCACATTGCTTCATCTTACTGCATTCAGTAGGTGCACATGGAGCGTCTGGGCCCTTTTCAGCTTTAACCTTACTTCAGGCTCCTTCCACCCACCCAAGTGACAAGACTGCTGCTCTGCTTACTCTGCTGATGACAGCAAACATTGCCCTGGCTATGGAAGTGCCTGTTAGCAAATGGTGCTAAGGAAAAATCTGGGTGGTACAGAAATCAATAGCAGAGCTTTTCATCGACATAATGAAGCTGGATTTCATCTTGCAAATCAGAATTCTTACACTTCATATTGCAGCTGTTTTCATCTGCATTCATGAGCTGAAAAGATTTATCCAATGATAAATTTTGTTTTTAATTTACTTATGATAGAAAATGCTTTAATAAAAAGCCCATGTATGTAAAAAAAAAAAATGGGAACTTATTTATGAAATTAAATCTCTGTGTCTACTATTTGTAGACTGTCTTACTGGAAAAGCAGTTAGAAGTTTTCTAAATGTATTAATATATGTTTGATAAACTTTTCCTTTCCTTTCCTTTCCTTTCCTTTCCTTTCCTTTCCTTTCCTTTCCTTTCCTTTCCTTTCCTTTCCTTTCCTTTCCTTTCCTTTCCTTTCCTTTCCTTTCCTTTCCTTTCCTTTCCTTTCCTTTCCTTTCCTTTCCTTTCCTTTCCTTTCCTTTCCTTTCCTTTCCTTTCCTTTCCTTTCCTTTCCTTTCCTTCCTTTCCTTTCCTTTCCTTTCCTTTCCTTTCCTTTCCTTTCCTTTCCTTTCCTTTCCTTTCCTTTCCTTTCCTTTCCTTTCCTTTCCTTTCCTTTCCTTTCCTTTCCTTTCCTTTCCTTTCCTTTCCTTTCCTTTCCTTTCCTTTCCTTTCCTTTCCTTTCCTTTCCTTTCCTTTCCTTTCCTTTCCTTTCCTTTCCTTTCCTTTCCTTTCCTTTCCTTTCCTTTCCTTTCCTTTCCTTTCCTTTCCTTTCCTTTCCTTTCCTTTCCTTTCCTTTCCTTTCCTTTCCTTTCCTTTCCTTTCCTTTCCTTTCCTTTCCTTTCCTTTCCTTTCCTTTCCTTTCCTTTCCTTCCCATATTCCACTATTTCACTGAAGATAAAAGATACAAATCTGAACTGAAATAGAAACACAAATGTTTAAAATTAACAGTCAAAACACTCCAGGCCATAAAAACAGTGTTTCAAGTACCTTGATTTTTTAAAATCTTATTTCTTGCATTTACTAATGCACATACAAGTAAATACTTTTAAGTATATAAATTTATATTAATGTACTATCTACTCTTAAATCACTGTTTTTACTGTTTTCACTAGTGATTAGGCATTATGAAATATTTTATTTTCATAATGCATTTAAACTTAAGACCATTCAATTTTAAATATTTAGGCCAGATTTGTTTGAAAAATATTAAATAGGATATTGCAAGGAGCTACTCTTGGTTCTAGGTCTGATCCAAGACTAGGATATTTCCAGCTACTCAGTGGAGGGTGCCATCACACAGTGGGACGTCTTCTCAATTGGTTCTGTCAGATCAAACTCAGATTTGACTTTGCTACTCCAGACTCTTTGTAGTCAACGGAAAAACATTCCCAAAACCTTTAGACTGTGATTCATGTGAGCCCAGGTGATGTGATTTCTGCCTAAGGACTAAGTTACATTGCCTGTAGTCTACTGATATTTCAGATGCAGATGTGCAGACATTAAAAATGAACTCTCCTGGGTCAGAGGAATCATAGCTTCAACACACCTTCCTTTATTCAATGAGAATATTGTTCCAAAGCCATAGGCTGTTGTTACCTCATTGTAAAGGGCAAAGACCTTTACACTCATGGCCCACGTGTGAAGCAATGAAGTAGTGCAGCACAGCAGGAAATACCTTGCCTTGAATATCGCGAAGCTCTGAAGACAGATTTCCGTTTTCTAAAATATCAAAGTGAGGATAAACTCCCAGATTTTTACAGCACTGGCTACAGACACACCATGCACTAAAGTACACAGCTGTATAAATGCTACAGAAGGTGTGTCTTACAGACTGTTTCCCTCTACTTCAAGGCAGACCAGGATAGAAAAGCCTGGCTCTAACTTCTCCATGAAAAGAATACAAACCCTCAAAAAAAGGACACCCTAATTTGTGAATAGGTTGGTTCATATTTAAGGTAATTTCTAGCTCACTACTAGTAAGGCAATGAAGGGTAGATGAGAATTATTTCAATTTTTTTTTTTTTTTTTTTTTTTTTTTTTGGTGGGAGGCTATCACCCATTATACTTAGACTTGATTGAAAATGAGACTGATTTCAATGTTCGAATAACAAACTAGAAAATTTAAGGGCACAGTAAAATGTCAAATAGTAGCACACATTACCAGTCCAATAGCTGCAAAGATCTTAAACACATCTTCTAATCTAGCCAAGTATTTTATTTTAGCTTTCCACATTTATAGTAACAGGCACCTTTCACTCAAAGTCTAAGTAATCTTAGACCTTAATAGCTTTTCACTGCAACACGAATCATACTTTCCTTTACTCATCCCCAGTGATGGAAATGTGAATTTGAATTATTGGAATAAGAAAATTATAGGTAATTTATGTTTGTTGTAGTCTTGTTTCTATGATTTTGAGAGAAGATGGCCATAATTTGTAACCCTGGTAACAGGGAACTGCACATCCATTTGTTAAATCTGACCCAACAAACGGCTACGGCTTGTTCCTCTGGATTTTACTTGGAGGGAAGAAAAAAAAAAAAAAAAGAAAAAAAGAAAAAAAAGAAAAAAACGGGATTAACTCATCATTTGGGAATTTCCTTCTTGTTGTTATTGTTAATTATTCAAACAGCATTAGGGTATTAAATATCACAAAAGGATTTCAGTAATAACTGCTTCTGCCGGAGCTGTATTTAATTGTCTCAATCGCAAAGGAAAAAAATTCCTTTAAATAATGTCACTAGATAATAGCACCAAAAAGTATTGTCCAATGAAGCACACACTTGATTTCATCACCAGCCTAATCAACACCTATTCAGATTGTTACCTAAGAGTTGGTTAAACATTTACTTACAATTGCAGCAAACATAGACCTTACAGTGAGAGTAACTGCATAAGACCTGGAAAAAAGCCTACAAAGATCCCAATTTTTTGTGAAAGATGCGGATCATGACTCTGTTCCCTCTGCAGTAAACAGAAATCGAAGTTCTTTAAAGCTTGCAAGAGGTGCCTTGTAACTTCTAGCATCTTGTCCTCAATTAGCATCAGTTTACAGCTGAAACATTGGTCTGTTAATTTAAATTGATTTGATGTGATGGAGCAGACTGTGTTCTAAATGCTTTTTCCTAAATCACACTCAATTAAATAAAAAGCTTGTGATGTGTTGATGGGATATCAGTGCCCACAAGCTGTAGGGTTTGGCTGTATTATATAAATGTTTCTTTTTTAAAACCAGTCAATCTCTGTACTTCTCTGTGATATATAATTTGAAATCCACCGTTGAAAACATACTTATCCCCTGAAACAGTCCCACTCTAATGACCACATTCCATTAATGACCTTTTTCCCCAAGCATGTTCTGTCTGTGAATCTAGTGTACTTTTTACCCATTACATGCCTTCAGACATCCAATTTCACAGACATTTCGCACAAAGTAGTGAATTTCATCCTCATAGTCCATTTACCAGGTGTTTCATCAGCTCTTAAATAAAAATTCAATTACCTAAGCAACTGTCACATCACTGAATTTTGCTAGACAGAAGAAAATACACGCACCTGTGCATAACCCCCTTAAACTTTTTTTTTTGGTCATGTAAATATAAAACCCAGATGCCCTCTTCTGATACATAGACTTGTTGAGAGAGATTTCACTTGCCCTCTGTCAGGTCTGGATTGAATCTGGATCCCATACATTTCTACATCTACTAACACTAGCTAATGGCTGATCATAAATTCCAGGCAACTTTCTTGGATAAACTTTTTTAGTGCACAATCAAGTCAGATCCTCTTTATGTAATGGAACACCATATGGTGCTTCTGATAACACTGTAAAACCTGTGCATGAGCCTCCTTGAAACACAGCTGGCTAGAAAAATTTGACTTGGAAATTTTGAAAAAAATTTTCTGTGCTGCAGTGTAGTCAGATTTCCTCATGGCAACATTCAGGCACAATGCACAGGGAAAGGAACAACCACTGACTCAGCTATGCAATCTCTCAAATATGCATATACACTTTCATATTTCAGTATTAAAGCCCAAATGTATCTAAAATTCAACATCCCAGAGAGCATTTACCATTCCTGTTCCTTTCACAAGAGAATGAACTCAGCACCTTCAAGACCCGCAACACTCTGGCCTGGCTGAACTGCGTACCTGGCTACAGAAGGAGAAACTTCCTTGTTTGCACCAAAAGCTTTCCCCTTTTAAAACAGCCTGTGACTCTTTCAACCCCCTGCACTTATGCTGCAAATTCTCCAGCTCTGACATGAACATGCACCCTTTCTGCTTCTGGGCAGAGCTGTTCAAAGTCAATGGCCCCGCTGCTAGCAAGCACATTGATCCATCGGTGTAGAGCCATTAAGTGTTGATGGCCCTTGATTGCTCTGTCAAAGCTTCCCAACTACAGTCTCTCCTCTACGTGCCAACTTCCTGCTTTAAAATGAATGCTTTAAGCTGCACTTAATAGCTGCACTCAATGCTTTAAGCTGCACTTACCTTCAAAATGAAGTGTGAAACACAACAGCCTATTCACAAAACACAAATGGGAATTATGCATTGACAACACATAACCCCAAAACATCACCACTTTTGTTGCGAGTTAAAAGAATGTCAATTACTCTCTTCCAGCAATTAAGAATTGAAAATCTAAGGAAAGAAATGAAAAGAGCAGAGTTTGAAAGAATACCACAAATGTAAGCATGGAAATCTCTGAGAAAATGGGTGGGTAGTAATTCTCTGACATCATAGCAAAAAGGCCAATCTCTTACTAGGGCAGAGCAAACTGATGATCTATGTGAATCTCAAGTGCTGTCAATCATGTGTCTGAACTATCCTAAAGAGTCGAGTTTTATATGAGACTTTTCAATGAGCTCAGCTTGACTCACTCTTTGGCACAGTGCATGCTATTACTGATGATTTGCACACTAAATCGATGAAAATTCCCATAATAAATTATTGACTTATTTAATCCCATTTCACCCAGCTAGGCATATAATTAATCACAGTTTTGCAAAACCACGAACCTGTTAAAATCCAAATATGTATGTAATCAACAGTGCTTCTCAGTTTAGCTTTAATCTGTTGACTAATAACATGAAGACTGATATTCACACTCAAACAAACCCTCTATCCATTGAAAGCATAGATGTATATTGAAACAGCAAATGGATTTCATATTTTATCCTCTAAATAGATGCCAGATGTTCAGTTGGTGTCACCTGTTAGAGGTTTATTGAAGGAAATGTCAATTTATACCAGCTGGTCTATGTGACTACATGTCTAGGTGAAAGTGAATTTCTATGATTTGTATACAGAGTTCTTTGTTCCACTTACTCGATTCTTCTTTAACAACAGCATATTAGAGTTAGCTGCATATGTTATTTTAGTTTAGAAGCAAAATGTACAGCCTAATGTTGCCTTTATATTTGTTAAAAGAGTTGCATTTCCAAACAATACCCAGAAAGGGCAGTTACAGCCCCCAGAGAAGGAAGAGTAGTTATCAACTGAGTTAAAAAGGCAACTGAAAAGAAAAAGAAAAAAATGGTTGCAGAGAAGAGCCCAGGAAACTAGAGGAACTAAAACTTGAGAGCAGAAAATTCTTTGCAAAAAGAATTTCAGTAATGAGCAAATGCAGTTACAATGAGCTCCAATCTCAGTGTTTCCATACACGTTTTTTTTTTTCTGTTTCCAAAAATAACATAAATATATACAATAGATCAGTCTATCCCAGTCTGAGATATATATGAGTTTTGGTAGACAGCTTCTTGTTACTGCTTTGCAGTTGTTGTTTTCAAGCTCCTTTTATGTCTTATTTTGATATGCAAATAACAGAGGCTCAAATGTTAAATCACCTACCGAGCAACAAGACCGTCTTATTTTATTCTACCTTTCTAAACATTTTTTTCTGGTTTTGCTTTTCTAAAGGCAAAAAAAGCTCTTCCATTCAGATTGGAAACAGGACACCAAACTAGGCTATGTAAACTAATGGGCGCATTCTGAGATTAAACCAAGTAAAGCATTTAAACACTTAAAAAGAAATTATACAGGTTTTCACAAAGGTATAATTATAAATAGAAAAAATATATACAACCTAGTGATCTAAACATTGTAAATTTCACTGAGATCCATCTTTGCTCAGATTTTAAAGGAGCTGAATCCCCAGTAGAATTTTTTTTCTCCTTGCTTTTAAGATAGTATTTACATATACATGCAGAAATTTATGATAATGCATTTGCAAGTGTTGAGGGCAGCCAGAAACAGTGAAGAAAATATATCTGTTACTTACTTATATAAAGAAATGCTTATAAGCAGAGAATGCCTGTGCCAGAGTGTTAGAAACTACCCCTGAAATAGGGATTGAGTGCAGTAAGAAAGCTTTCCCAGCATAGTATCAGCTGAAGTTGGGCTGCTGGGACAAACTCATCTAAAATATCACCCTCAGTGAATGGTTCCATCAAGAGACATAATAGAAGTTACCAAGAAGTTACCAAGAACCAGTGGCACAGTCACAGAACAACATGCTTGTGATTACATACACATCTCTCATGTATACACATACATATATATATGAATGTGTGAAAAATATATGTGTATATATGTGTTTTTGTGTGTGTGTGTGTATTCACATTCATGTACATATTCTCCTGTGACTTTATATACATAACAGGGAATATTCCACAACTGTGTATGCCAACAAATCACGTTCACACATCTGTTTTATTTTGTTCTTTCTTTTTTAAATGAGCAGTGGACAACACATTCTGCTCAAAAGAACTTCTATTTCTGTAACTAGGCAACAGAGGTAGACCAGTGATCAATTATGTCACATTTTGCCAGTAATCAGTGCCTATGACATCAAGGTTTCCTTCTTATCTCTCAGTAGTGCACATACCACAGCTTGCTAATAACTGGCAAATAGTAAGGGCTTTGCTTTATAAGTAAGTGAATAACAGCAGAGGCTCAAACAAAGTCAGAGGCAGTATTATATTGAAAATAATTAGCCATGGTAGAGCAATACTTGCATAAACAAATCAAAACAAGCAAGGTCCAGCCACCTCTGACAAGGATCCTGGGACATAATTGAAAGCACTTAGCAAAACAGCTGTCTGAGAGAAAAGAAAGACTAATACTTGATTCAGTTAAAATTAGCAGATATCCTTCACGGGGGCAGAAAGCAGCTACTTGACCTGGATTTTGGCTCAGTCACCCTGATTATGTGACAGTGGTATAGATCTCTATGGCCACAAACAGGCAAATTTACAATTCACAGAGCTGTACCGGGATTACGGTGTCTGCTTGTAATTTTTGTGGGTACTTTATAGACTATTCCAATACTGAAATTGCAAAGCAACTTGAAGATCTGTACATTAAAATTTTATGGAAGTGGATCAAAAAGATTATTTTAAAAGTTCTTCTGGGAAATGTTTATTTGTAAGTTCAACATTACAGTTTAAATTACTGTAAGCGAGTTAAAGATTCTAAACAAAGAGAATACCAAATGCTCCCAAATAATTCATTTTCCTATGTCATCCTGTTCAAGAGGCATCACTCCCTTGATTTTTTAAAGTTCTTTGGACAGCTAGTGAACTACTGCATTACACAGGCTTACTTTTCTGTAGAAAATGATCACAGACTTCAAGGGAGCTTGCCAAATTTAGATCAGCAGTGTCCATAGCAGAAACTGGACCTCAGATATCACAAGTTTGTTGAAATGCTTTTAAAAACCAATATTTTTCTGCAATTGCAACTCCGAAGAACTCTAGACTTTCCCGTGGAGGAACTAAAAATATAAAATTTGCTGCTGGAGCACAATTCTGACAAGTACATACAAGGGCTTTTTTTTTTTTTTTTTTTTTTTTTTCCCTGTTACTGGGCTGTTATGTTTACCGTACTTTGGACAACATAAAGTAGTCCATCGTGCCTGTAGCTTTGCTCAGCTTGCGGTTTATAATGTTCTCTGTGGTAGTCATTACACAGCCTGCAGCCACTAACAGTTGCTGAACATGCTTTTGAAGCTCAGTATAGAAGCCTGGCTTGCTCTCTGACAGACACTGAAAATGCTGTCTGTGGAGTCAGCTCATTTATTTAGAAGATGTAGATATACCTAGAGTGCTCCATAGATAGGTTTTCTGGAGGTTTTCTTAGAAAAAGCCTATCTATTTCAGATTAAACTATATGCATTTTGCTGGAGGGACAAGCTGGATCAAGCTTAGAGAAAAATGAGATGTTGGCAGAGGAGAGACAGAGAAATTTGTCTTACAGAGACTTCTGTAAAGTTTAACTGGGGGAAAGTATCTAACCCAACATCATAAAATTTTGAAATGAGAGCATGTAATTAAGAAGATGATTCTATGAGATGTAATTAGATCTGTTTGATGTGAAAACTGGATGAGTAATCATTTCCTGTATGCAAATACTTAGTGCACATGTATTTCTAATATAAGGTCTAAGGAGTGCATACATTGTCTGCAATATATATTAATGACTCAAGTCTTCTAAATGGGTGTTCAGATATTACTGGGGGAGTAAACAATTCTATGAAAGGGAGTTGTCATTTTTCACAGCATTTTAGTTAGGGAGTGCAAATGCAGTATAAGGACTGAGGAGTTGTTATTCATGAGAGTGTTTTTTAAATGTTGTACTGTACCAGAATGCTTTTAGTTTTTACTGTTTCAGTGGACTGAGATAAAAAATTATATGTGCCTTTAAGGGATGGCATTAATTGTAACTGAGTGTATAAATTTAAGGAAATAAGGAAAAAAAAAAATACAAAAACAATGATCTATTTCACAGAACTATAGAATAATGGAGAGCAAGGGACCTTAGATCATCTAGATCCAGCTCTGTCCCATGGAGCTCCAGGGACCCTTTTTACCATACTGAGTTGCTCAGAGCCCCTTCCAGCCTGGCCCTGAATACCTCCAGTGGTCAGGCATCCACAGCTTCTCTGGGCAACCTGCTCCAGTGCTTCACCATGCTCTGAGTAAAGAATTTCTTCCTAATATCTAATCTAAACCTACTCTCTTTTGGTTTGAAGCCATTCTCCCCTGTCCTGTCACATAGCCCTGTAAAAAGTCTTTCTCCATCTTTCCTGGAGGCTCCCATCAGGAAAGCCACAGTTAGGTCACCCTGAAGCCTTCTCTTCTCCAAATTGAACAATTCTCTTCGCCTTTTCTCATATTAGGGTTACTCCATTGCACCTAATCATTTTATTCCTCTTAATCATCATCTCTAAACAGCTAATTTTTGTAAGAGCACTTAGGTCTGCACAACAATATTTTTGGTCATTATGTCAACATCGGTGATGTGTCCTCTATTCCAAAATTAAACTCTCTGTTCTGTGAATACCTGCTAATCTCTCATAAATTTTTTTCTTCCTGGACTGTAGATTGTGTTTTTATTCAAGGCACTTAAATTACTTTTGCCACTATTAATGTTATACGTCTACTTCAAGACATGTATAATAATGTGCGCTTCATAAATGTATATATCTATTTAATGAGGTATATCTTTAAAAAAAAGATCACCAATCACTTCTCCAGATGCAGAAAACAAGACAATGGCAATTAATTTTTTTATTCGTTATTAAAAATACTGTGTCTCTTAAACTTTTCAGAAAACTTAGCATATATTTATTGATAGAATTCAGGTTTTTAAGTTAGGAACACCAACATGTATTCTGAAGAATCCACATTTTTATGGACTACTCTATATGCATCCTCTTGATGCATGGGATTAAGTTCTCAGCCATATATTCTATTTGTACAGAAACATTTGTGAGTATATTGAGAAGGAAATTCTGCATCTCTAAAAGCAAATAAATGAGTAAATAAATTTCCTCAAGCACCAGCCACTGAGTTGGTAATCAAATCTTGGAAGTCTTGAAAGAGAATTATGGGATTGCATATTAAATACTTGACATTATTTTCTTTTCTCCCAGAGAGAATATGACTTTCCTGTGCAAAACATTCAGACTGTAGTTTGTGTCCTGTGCTCTCAGCCCTTTAAATTGTTTAAGACTTTAAAATTTAATCAAGGGATTTCTTAATGGAGGCGAATGAAGAGTAACATCAGAAATACATTTGACAAAAGGGTAACAAATTTCTACTTAATTATTTACAATGGCCCTATACTGCTACTTAGAGACACAAAGCAGTCAGGCTCCTGAACATCAGATCCAGCAGTCTGGAAGGACAAGGGCATCAATTCGTCCTCACATCATGCAAACAGTTTTCAAGATTGCATCTTGTTGCTCTTGATGAAATTACAAGTCTAGGATGTGATGCAGCATGCCAGTAATTTATGATCACAGGTCACTCCAAGCTGAATGTTTCAGGGCACATCAAGCCTACTTGTCATTTGCATGCAACTCATTTTGCCACCTAAGAGATTTTTTTCATCAGGCCACTGGGCAGGCATTTGCAGTTCTGGAAGGCCTGAATTAAAAAAAAAATGACCTCTTTTCATCCATCACAACACCAAAACAAACATCAATGCAAAATGTAATATTAAAGCAATTAACCTATTATCTTCAGGTCAGGTGTTTGTTATTTTGTCATTTACAGAATGACAAACTCTCCCACTTGGCTGCTGATGTTTGGACTGGGCCAGTTGTCTATTCTTTCTAAATGCTCTTTCAGTTGATTACATGACTATGAAGTGCCCCTCTTCCCACCACCTGGGATTGCTCCTATTTAACCCTTTAGCTGAGCAATTTCCCTTATATTGCCTATTCAAAGAAAAAGTAAAAGGCAGAATCTGTAGCTGTTATGTAATATTTTTCTCAACTTTTAACATTTTGAACAGATTTCTTTTTTTCTTTTTTTTTTTTTCTTTTTTTTTTTTTCTTTTTTTTTTTTTTTTTCCAGATAAATCTTTCTCACTTCCAATGGGGGGAAAACAGTAAGTTATTTGATGTTATTTCTAATGCTATGCCACTCACAGGAACCACAGGGTTCCTATAAGAGTAGCAATGATTTATACAGGCAAGATAGTATTTCAAAATTAAGGCCTATATGATAGAAGTATAGCAAGCTCCATATGGACTTACTAGAAGAAGTTTAAATATTTGAATAATTCTGATTATGGGGGATGGGAGTTGGGTGGTGAGGGGTTGCAACAGGGAAATAATTTATTAGCACTAACTTAGGCATCTTCACTCTATGTCTGTCCTAGTCATCCTTAATTTCTTTATAAACAGCTCAAAGAGGAAATTCATCTCACCCAATGACATCTAAGATAAATCAGAAAAAAACCCCAAAACCTCCTGAGGGTTCCAGTTTCTGTCTAATGACAATGGGCATAGATAATTCATTCACCTTTAGACACAGAACTGATGGTTCTCTGAAATTATACAGAATGAAACCTGCATCAGGTATATTTTTACTCTAGGTGCAGACTGCCAACTGGGTCAAACCTGTGCTGTTAGTGCACAGATTCTGTATATCACAATGCACTCTAGCTAATTACCATGCTGCAGAAGTCTTGCTTCAAGTCTAGAGCATAACAGTAGAAATGCTTACTTGATCACATAAAAGCATTCTAAAACAATTTTAAAAAGTCTTATGCCTGTACTGCCTTTAAACTACACAAAGCAGCTTAAGCCAGACACAGTCCAAAGTAGTTAACTTGGAACTGTCTCCATTGATGATACCCACAACAGGGCAACTACACAAGAGTTGCCCAGCAAGATCTCAATCTTAGTAGTCAATCTAAAGATCAAACCAACGTACTTCAAAAGAAAATTGATTTGCATCTCTGTTGTGATTCATTAGGCATATTTAGAGTCTGAACTCATGCTCCACAGACTTTGAAACAGAATAGACCAAACCCACACATGAATACATGTTTAGGAACAAACTAAGTAAAGTTGCAACTTGACCGTATTTGGGCCCATATATATATATATATGTACATATGTACATATTTATGTTTTCATGTTGTTTGTTTTAGTCATTGGAGTTATTTTGCATTTGGATGTGGTGCATAGCTTGGACTTTAAAAGAAGTGGCATGGATATATAATTTCAAACCAACTCTCTTTTTCCTTCTTTTTGGTATACCACATTGTACTTTGGACAGCCTTATGCTGTGGCCTTATGCTTTGCTGCTTTAACCACATGAGATTTCATGTTTCAGCTACTATAATTGGACAAATATCTCTCCACCTTTTGTTATTCCATGTATTAAGACAAACAGCTCAACCAAACTTTCTGTCATGTCATCCTGCCATCAATTCATTTTCCTCAACAGAGAGGAAAAAAACACCTCTCCTCTACTGCTACCTGTCATATAGGATTATAAACCAGGTCATATGATTTCCTCCAAAACATTTTCCACAACATTCATGGGAGATGAAGCAAAAAGCATCCAAGCATGTATTGTCACCTATAGGAGAAATCTGAATTAGTCTATCAAAAGTGTAAGGTTTGTTCCTTGTTCATATCTTTTCTGAGAGAAAGAGCAAGGAAGCTTAGACAAAGAAGTCAGTTCTAACCTCCAGCAAATGCAAATAGATAGTGCAAGAAAAATAAAACATTTTCTCTGTGTTCTGTTTTCCTATAATATATGCCTATCAAGCTTTGAACAACAGTAGCAATTAAACTAACCATAAAAGCTTGACATTTAGTGTTGAAACAGATAATAAGGGAACACAAGTGAAACCTTTCAGAGGGATAAGGAAACTGCAGGTGAGTCACAGCACCTGGAAAGATCTGTTGATTCTGTATGAGACTTAAAGGACAAATTGCACGCAGACTGTAAAAACATAATTTTATAACAGATACAGCATCTTGGGTGCTGCAGTGCCACACATCTGTTTTATATACTGCTGAATAATTTAGTAATGAATTTTAAAATTAGAATAAGTTGCAAAAAAGGGCCATTAATATTGCATGGGGTATTGTTGAATTACATGGTATCAAAATTACGTCTATTGTAGAGTGTTTCTTCCAGTAATGGTCACCTATGTTTATACATAGTCACTGCTTTTCTTAATTGTAAGTATGTTAGTGATGTTCTGGAGACTGAAATCAACAGATGTTATATAGTTATGTCCAGATGGCAAGCACTCCTGCTTTAATAGCCTAAATCAGCTTTTTTTAATCATCAATACCTAAATCATCACTACAAAACTGTTTTTTTCTTCTTGCAACTATTAAGTTGGGAAAAATGTAGTAAATTTTTCAGTGTGCCGTCAGAAAGATGATGGATGCTGAAGATTTGATTGTTTAAATTTCTACTTGATTATGGTACACATTGGATTTTCTCTGAAGTTCCTCAGGAAAAGCTTTGAAAAGTGTGAAAACTATTGCTGTTGAAGAGAAATCTTTCTGCATCTGACCAAGTGTCAGCATCTCTGCCTTTTAAAATGCCGTGTTCCTATGCTCTTATGAGACAAAAACCCAAGGCTTTCTAAAACAGTGAGTGGAGAATAAAACTTCTTTGTTGCTAGAAAGTAGAAGAACATTTTATACAGTAAGTTATTTTCTATTAATGAAATATACAGTATTATTTTATAGGAATGATACTGGTCAGTCATTCTTGCTACCACTTATATTGAATAAAAAATATTTTCTCATTTTCTTTCAGTGATGCTTTCTTCATAATGGAATATACGTACTGAAAAGTGTTTCAAGATGCTGACAGACTCTTAAATCAGCATTTTCAAAAGTAATACAAGTTTTTTATCTGACCCCTTTAATCCAGAAAGGCACAACCCTTGGCACAGCATTGTTATAAACAGCTTCCATTACTTTCCTTTCTGAGGCCTAATTACAGATATTTAAGTATCTGCATTCCCAACTCAAACCCACATTCATTTTTCCTGTGATATTACTGTCAATCTCAGCACAGCTGTGAAATAAAAGAACCTAGCCTGTTGCAAAAATGAAGCTAAGAGCTTTATTTATTTATTTAGGAGTTTAAAACCATGGCAAAAATTGTATTCAAGATGAGAGTTTCTTCGTTGATATTGAGGTACCTTCTATATTTAGTCACCTGGTAACTCCTTGAACTGCTTCTTGCTTCTATAAAGCTCACTGAATCAAGTTGACTTTGTAGGCTTCCACATAGGTACTTAGAATGGATGCAGGTACTTAGAATGGATGCACACTGTTTTTTCTCCCATTCCTGCCTCAAAACACAAGGTCACATCTCCACTCTTCTGTCCCTTGATTGGTACTCTCCAGCTGAAATCTGTTATGTAGTTATCTGTTTATTAACTACCAGCATTCTGCAAATGCATCTGCACAAGAATATAATTTTTTTTTTTAGAAATAACAGCTATCACTTTAGAAAAACAATTTCCATTTTCTGCACACCAGACTTGACAGTGAATTCCCTCTACCTTCTGCCTGTTTTGACCTTAGTTACTGAGCAAGCATAGACATTTTCCTTTGCACTTCTTCAGCAAATAGTGAATGTTCCTGTTTCATGTATTTTGTTTGTGCTTCAAAGTCCTTGATGATACAATTACTGTGGCAATGTACCCAAGACTTTCTAAAATATGTTTTCTTTCTCATGTCTATGACTGAATGCATAATGAGTATAAATCATTAAATAATCACATTGCTAATGAAAGTCCAGATTTTGAAAACTGAAACGTCATCTTTAGCATACTGAAAGGCTCTTCACTGATATAAGAAGGGCAAAAGGAAGAAGCTAAAAACTTTTATTTCTTTGTGAGACTAAAATTTCTGAGATTTAGTTATTAAAATTATAGGAGCTCCTTAGTCCATTTGTTACTAATCTGATATTTATATGTGTGTGTATAAATATATTCATGCAGAGAGAACCAGTGATTGCAGGCAACAAACACCAGAAGATGTGTTCAGAGTTCAAATTTGTGGGCAATTTCCTTCAGGTGTTACTGCCTGGTGCTCTGCAGGTCTGAGTATGTTGTTTCACTTGTGCTCCTCCATTGACATCTTTGTATGGAACTAGATAGGCACTGTGCATTTTGCCTGCAGCAAAAGTTGGAAGATGAAAGATGGTGGTCTCTTAGAATGAGGAATGGAGGGAATAGAAAGTCTCCAGGCATGATTCTGGTGCAGACAAGAGTTTTAGCAGTAACTTACAAGACTAGTAATAAAAAACAGATTAAGAAGAGTCAAGTATTATCACAGCACACTTGCTATCTATCATACTGTGTATTTGTATTTTTTTTTAACACATCATTAAGAATCACTGTAGCCTACTACAACATGAATGTTGTAATTTTTAAGCCAGTGAGAGAGGAAGTAACTTGAAAATGTATTATTAACATTATAACCAGAGTCTGGTTGATAGAGAGAAAGAGGCAGCTGGTGTAAGACAGGTGTTTAAGACCAGCAGTACTGCTCACTTCAGGTCAGGACCATAAGAATAGCGGACCATGGAAGAGTTAAATGCATAATGTCCTGAAGTGAATACACTGTGAGCTGTATTTATAGTTAATACAGCAAACTAATTACCATGGCAGGTAAATTACTGAGAATCACATGTCTTACTTAAGTGTGTCAGAGAGCAGGTAAATTATCTGAATAGGCTGTTGAGCTATTCTGAGTCACTCTAGTTAAGCCTACCTGATGGAGGAAAAAGGTGGATGCTACAGATACTAACAAAATCCAGTCTTACATCACTTCTTATATAGGATGATTGTAGCTAATCCACAATTCAGTGTCATAATGCCTTTGAATACTTTCTACAGGGCAGTATGATGTAGCCATATAAACATATATAAAGATATGCATCATATAGATTATACAGTAATTATTATTTTGCTTTAAAGCACCACAATCTTGATATAAATGATTAAAAAGTTGACATTTTGGCAACCCATACCACTTTTCATTAATTCTAAATGGCAAGCCTCAGAAACAAAATACAGTTTTCACTCAGATTATTAACATAGACAAGGCCTGACATTCTCAAAGGTACCACTTGGTGGTGGTGGTCTATATAGTATAATATAAAACTGGAATAACATATTATGAGAGAAAAAGGGAGAAGTAAAAATTACTTAAAAAACTATCCACACAGATAGTTTTTATATGCAAAAGATACAGTAAAGCTTTATTGAACACTACATAGATTGGCCTTAATTTTAACTCTTTAATGTTAAGTTCTATATGGAAAAGGCATCAATTATGTGTGCACTGTTGTTTCTTTAGTACAGGTCCATAGCCTTCAATACATTTCAAAGCTGTATTTGCTGCTTCTAGATTTAAATTAGTCTCTCAATCTTCCTGAAACAGAAAACTACCAGCTGCGACCATCAGAATTCCTCTTTTTTGTCATAACAAAACATGTAGTGACATATCCAGAGATAAATTAGTCTGGTGGGTTCGGAAATGGGAGTCAGCAAAATTAAAGAAAGAATGAATTACCTAAGAGCAGAAAAACATGGCTGAGAAAAGACTCATGCTGAGAGTGCTGTGGCATGGATAGATGTATAATATAATGAGCATAACAAAAATAATTGTGCTACTTCCAGCCAAAGAGATCCCAAAATTTCTGTTCTCAAAATATAAATGAAAATAGCATCCTAAAATTTCCAAACTTTTAAAAAATATTCTGGCAAGTTTAAGTATCTCTTATTATTAAAAATATCTCAAATTCTAGCATTCTTTTTGTTCCATTAACTGAAATAGATATGTGCTTTGAATTCCTACAAGAAGATAAATACACTTATAAATAATAAATACACTATATTTAAGAAAAAATATTTTTTTATACATCTGTCTTTGTCACTACCTTAAATTCAATGCAACTTCAGAGATTATATCTGTATAGACAGAAATTACCTCAAAAATTATTTCCATGACATAAAGATATATAATGTCTTATAGTAACTGGGAATCTACTTTCTTTTGGAACAGAATGATCCCTGTTGGCATTGAAGAAAACAGAAAGATCTACAATTTTATAGACTGACAGTTGATATATTGATGACATTAAGGATGTGAAAATAATATTAAAACCCCATGAGTGCTTAAGAAAACAAAAAGTATTGAAATATAAACCAGAAAATTAACAAAATTCAAGGACCACTAAATCTACACTACTCTAGGAAAAGTATGGTGCCTCAATAAAATAGAATAACTATCTAATTGAAAGCCTAATTTTGTTCAGTTGTTCACAAGCAGTACATGTACCCACTAGCAATGCTCAGCTACAATGGAGCCACCATCACAGGTGCCACTGTGTATATATCTAAAGAGCAAAACCCATAGTCTCCAACATATCTTAGAAAAACAGATTTGTTTCCATTGGAAGGGACCTTAAGGATCACTGAGTTCCAGCTCTCTGCCATGGAGAGAGACCAACTTTTCACTAGATCAGGTTGCCCAGAGCCCCATCCAACCTGGCCTTGAACACCTCCAAGGATGGGACATCCACAACTTCTCTGGGCAGCCTGTTCCAGTGTCTCACTACCCTCACAATAAAGAATTTCTTCCTTATAACTAAACGAAGCCTACCCTTTTTCCGTTTAAAGCCATTTTCCAATGAGGACACATGTCAAGAATTATGTCCCTTGACCTGCTGGTCGTGCTGTTTTTGATGCATTTTCCCCTCAACTTGTCTTTGTGCATGGGATTGCCTCTACTCATGTTGATGACTTTATACTTGGTCTTGCTGAACTGCATGAAGTTCGCATAGTCCAGACCTGTCCAAGTCCCTGAGGATGTTATCCCTTCCCTCCAGCATGTTAAGTGCACCACACAGTTCAGTGCCATCATCAAATTTGCTGAGGTGCACTCAATCCCACTGTCCATGCCATTGACCCCTGAGGAACCCATTCATCACTGGTCTCTACTTGGATGCATATCTGCTGATTGCTACTTCATAAGTTCCTAAAATCCCACAGACCGCCTCTGCCCTCAGTTCTGCCCATCTTAAAAATATGGAAGAGAAAACAAAACCAAAATTGCAAGTGACTAAAGATTTCATTTAAAACCGAGAAAGAAGCACTGTGTCCATCAGTCAGTAACTGAGAGATGCTAAGAGTAGGAGATGCTTTCAGACACATACCTGTGCTACTTAGATCATCAGCAAGATAAATCTAGTAACCCTAGGCTGGCTTAATCCAGCAGCAAAAGGTAATTCTATTTATAAGACAGAGCTATCTTGGATACTGCATTGAGGACTGGAGTCAACACTGCTTTCTTCCCATTCATGCATCACCTGACGTGGGAGGACTGGGAACACTGAATGATAATTATCCCTGATAGTTTTAGGTACTGAGCCAAGCACTATTCCTGTCAGCTCCTCACACAGTCACTGGACACCTGAATGACCTATAGCAGTTCCAATCACAATTTAGTCACTTAAGTTAAATGCCTAAATTAAAAATAAGTGAAATTATTGCGGACATGATTAATTGTGTAAAAATGGTCTCTTAAAGCCAAAGTTGAGGCATAAAAGTATAGGAGAAAAGCTATTTACTCCCACAGACAAATTTTTGACCAAGACATTCAGATGTGTTACAAATTGTAAGTATGATCAATATGGAACTGACCCAGGTGAGAAAAGTGGTGGCACCTTAGCCAAAAGCTAACAATTACTGTGTTAATAAGTGAATTAAAGTTAGATTCTTATAATATTTTGTCATATGTTTTATATAATTGAAAGCCCAGAATTGCTCACCTGACTTCAGCAAACACAGTCCCCAAAGTACTTGAATTTCTAGGTTTTCAACACAAATGTGGACAATGTTTAGTTAGTCACATAAGGTGATTTTTTTCCTGACATACCAAATATGGCAATAACAGCATGGCGATAAATGCAGACCTTTCTTTTCTAGTACTTTTGCCCTTCATTCCCAAATAATCTGTCAGGCAGTCTGTCTCTAAAGCTTTATGATTTTCTGAAATAGATTGTATTATGGAGCTGTGGTAGTCATTCCATGGCTAAGGTTGTAATACCTTCCATTATAAGCTCAATTAGGCTCCTACATCTAATTTTAACTTCAGACTGTTCTATTAGAAATTTCTCTTGTGTGGTATGCTAAAAGAAGACGATTTCTTTTTTCCCCTAGAAAGTTTGAGGGTAATGGACAAGGCATTTGTGAAAATGCTGGAAAATCAGTAGTAATTTGCATTTTACATTATCCTAATGTATTTCAGAACAGCATATCCCCAAAACAGCATGTTGTAGAAAAAGCAAATGTGGTTTATTCTTCTGTCTTCACTCAGGGCTGAAGAGTTTATGATTTTTACAGGACTATGCTAGGGAAGAGGCAAAGCTTAAAAGGTTCTCAGAAGCTGGGCTGTTGTGAGAGCTTTTGTTTACCATGTACTCAGGAAAAGCTGGCTGTCTCAGCATCTACCTGCCTGAGAATATTTTAACCGATTTGGGAATTAACAGAGATATAAGATTTTCTATTACTAAAAATAAACAAATAAATAAAAAAATCTAAAAATAGAAGCAAAATCATTTAAAATTCATTGACACAAATTTTCAGATATGTCTCCCCATTGCTTTAGAAATATATTTTATTATAACATTCTGCAAGAAATAAGAAATTTGAAAGTCAGGAAGTTGCAGCATTTTAAAATAAAATTAATAAAATCTAAAAATCAGAAACTCTAACATTCTTATCCAAAGTACCAACTCCTTAATTATTCCTTTCTCTTACTCTTGGTCAGGTAGCTTTCAGATATAGCTGAAATGCCATGTATTGACATGGCACTTTAGGTCATGATCACGTAATAAGTAATAAACCACAATGTTTTATTACTGCAAAAACATAATATTAAAATATAGGTACCATAAAGTGCTGGAAAAAATATTGCAAGTTTAAGCAAAAAGAAATTAATACTTTATGTTGTTATATTCTTCCCCTAGCTTATGAAATATTCTCTCTAAAGTCCTTAGAACATGCATATATAAAAATTACATTATTATCACAAGTAATTGATATAATTTCTAATGCAAATCTCATGCTTTAATTTTTCACATTTTACTTAAAAGAGGCTGAGAAACAGATTTAGAGCAAGTGCCATATTTATAAGACTGTAAACTGGGCAATGAAATATAGCCAATAGAATTTGAAGACAAAAATTTACCACTAGCTTGCATTCAAATAAAAGATTATAGTATTATACACACACTTTTTCACATTAATATTTTACACACCTTACTGAAGGTTTTAGTGTACAGTATTTCATACAGTTTTCAGCATTATTAGAATATATAATTATATAGGACATATAATTATTTCTCAGAGTAAAAATTGATTATTAATCCAGGTGTATGCAAGGCATAGAAAGAAAATTATTTCACCTATTTTCAGCCACCTAAAATTTAGTCATCATTTCCAAAGTAATAGTCCCAAATTCTAATTATCCCCTGAAAACAAAGAACACCCCCAGAAATCATTTAATTCCCATTGAAGATGCCAAGACAAACTTCAGTTTACTCAAAAAAAGGATTCTCTGTTTCAAGTGCTGTACAACATGAGACATGAAGATTGGGTTGGCAGACTGTGGTCAGCTAGGAAGTCGCCCGGAAGATCTCGGGATGTACGAGGAGACAGGGCCCCTCCTTCTCCATGGTGTTAACCAATCCCATTCGGCATTGTGAAACTGAGGAAGTGACGGAAGCATCTTACGGTTACTTAAGCCGGTGCCTACCGGAAATAAATGCATTTTGCCATCCACCATATTGGTGTCGTGAGCATTTTGTCCGGCCAGGTTGTAAGTACGCCATGGTCTCCCTCTGGACCAGGTCGCCCTGCCTTGCCCCCCGTGCAAGGCAACAGCAGACACAACTCAAGAGACCCCTTTGGAGCTGTTCCTGAAAGCACACCACAGAGCATACCAAAATACCTAAAATGTCACTAGACTCAGTTCTTTGGGAATTTAATTCCACACAGCTGTCAAGTTTAAACTAAATACACAACTTTCTTAGTGATTTAAATTAGGTAAGGGTATTGCCACCCTCACTTGGAGGCAGAATCCAAAACACAGAAAGTCTAATAAGTAGGTCTGTTAGTCATGTGACTTTTTCTTAAATTATGCCTGGAGAACCGTTAGTACAGGTCTGCCCATCTATGTTGCAAAAGACTTATATTGTCACAGAGATTCAAGAAAGTTATAATGAGTGACTTTTATGCCAAGGACAGCAAGCATGGAGAGTTCTTTATGTCCTTAACTTGTAAAAATAACTTCTGTTTAGTAAAATAATTAACAATGTTCAAAAAACACAACTTTCAATCTCATAATCTTTAAATGTATGCTTAAACTTTGCAATTTAGAAGTTTTTTCTGAATGAGAGCTTAAAAGATGAAGGTTAGACATTAGAGAGTAAACAAGATAGCTCAATAAAATTGAAGATAAGAAAGCTAAAAATATTTCCTTCTTTGTAGAGTAATACATTTTCTTGGAAATAATAATGACCTAACAACAGTGATTCTCCTCTAACAATAAAAATTTATTCTTAAATGATTTAGCAAATGCAGTGTATGATGAATAAATTATATATGAAGATTAAGTAAGGAAGCATTAGAGTGTCAATTGCTTTTTTTTTTTTTAAAGCAGAATTAATCCCATAGTTATATTCTAACCCAAACTGATACATTTTATCATATCCTTTTATCATAAGGAAGGAGCTCTTAAATGAATTTAAGACGTTGTTTTTCTTGTTAAGATACAAATCTTGAGGTCTAGAGATGCTCCTATAATTACAGATTTTTGTAAATTAGAGGTGCTTTGGGCAAATTTTGCCAACCTACTCTTCCTCTTCATGTGCAAACGATGACATATCAACATTTGAATATAGTTCAAATTAGCTGTCTAAGCTTAATGAACTACTGGAGGAATCAATATTAACCAGTCGATTTAGTCTAAAAGTTTCTTGTAGCATGAAAGCATTTTGTGCAGAGATTTGAAGTCCTATCTAAAATTATTTTTCTAATTCAATAAGTTGTCTGATTCTCATAGCTTAGCCATTTTAACACCAAGGGAGTGATATTCCTTGTTAATCAGCTGCCAATCTTATTTTCAGTTAAGGGCTTGCCCTACATACAAGTGTGAAAAACACTTTAAAAAAAAGTTTCTGTGTTCTTTAATGGTTTCCTAAATCAATATGATATATATTACTCATTTTTCTTCAAACAATTACTGCATTATTACTCTTTCTTATCAAAGAACTAGCAAAAACAATCCATCTCAAATCAATTTAGAATGATAGATTCACATACAAACTGAGATCTGTAATTCACAGATTTTATTTTTTAAGCTGACACAGAAAAATATCCCTACCTTTCCTTTAAAATCCTCTCCTGCAAAAATATTCAAATGGCACTGAATCTTAAAAATATAAACTGTGATTCTTTAAAATAGTGTATATTTGATAGACATTAAAAGCATTATTAAATCCTTCACTTTATGCTATTTGGCATGAAAGGTTTAATAAGTTCCATTTTAATTTACTGGGGTTTTTGACTCTGTACATTACATTACGGGAAACTGAAGAAATGCAGAGCGGACAACTCTTCATTCAGACATCTCATAAGCTCACTAAGACATAAGTCCTGCCTCAAATAAGCTATCATTTTCACTTTTCTTATACATTTGGGAGACATTAAGTAATTTTTCCTGTGAAAGAAACTTCTTTCCCTATCCAAAAGAAGTACCTTCCTCATACACTGTCTAAATAACAAGACACTTCAAGAGAAATATTAAATGAGGAACTTGTGTGTCAGAAATGCTAGGCGTAGGTTATATATGGGTAAAAGGCCATGGTGAAGATTTTGTCTCTTAGATATCCTCTGACTGCAGGAATCCTGGACACAGAGAGAGATTCTACTTTCTTTCTGAAGTTCTGTATGGTTGAGAGTTTTGAGTTTTGATCCTTTGCCATAAATGAAAGTTTGCCACAGGATGATAAAATGTGTTATGTGGTCTGTGATATACAAGGTCATACAAAATAGAAGTTTTGTAGACCTTGTACCCTACCTACCCTTACCTACCGTTGATAGGGTTTGAACTAGATTATTTCCAGGCCTTTTCCATCCTGTGACCCTACTATTTGACCTCCAGAGGATAACAGGTTATGCAGGTTACACATTTCATCTCTGAAACCCAGAAAATACCTTTGCCCAAGTTTGCTGTCCTACCCCTGCAACTGCACCATGCTTCTGAAGAAAGCTGTAAATTCAAAAGGTTTGAAGCTTTGATGAAGTGCTTGAACTAGAGCTGAATCTAAGGAAAGAATCTGGCAGTGATACTGAGCAATGTGAAATTCTACGTCTGAAGAAGGATGAGAAGGTAGCTGGGGATCAGTGCTGATTAAAAAGCATTTCTACAATCAGACACATTGCTGAAGTATGAACATGCACTTGGTTAAATAAAAAATAACATTCCCGTTTATTTCAGTGATTGTTGGACTAAGCTTCTGACAAGAAGCTTGTCATACTCTTTAAATAGAGGGCAAACCTTCACAGCAGCACACATTTCCACTTACAGTTTTCAGAATACATAACGTCTCACAAAAATTACCAATGAAAGTTGCTTCTAGTTTGCCTTCTCTCAATACAGTTGAGTCTCATAAATTTTAATTGAGCCACATAGAGCAGAGAGTGATGAAAAGGAAGTGCAATAGGAAGAAAACAAAAGTGACCTGATACATGATACCTTTCTCTGTGTCAAGGCACTTCTCATAAAATACTGACTGGCACCTTAAGGAAATGAGTATGAATTACAGTCAGAGGGAGCAGAGGGAAAGAAAGATGTTAAACTTGTCTTTCTTTCTTTAAAGGTTACTTCTAATTTTTCATTTAATCTCCTTAATGAGATGCCTGTTGATGCCCCAGACATACTTGCCTATTTCAACAGGTGACAGATTGAACTGCAAATTTCAACTATTAGAAAGGAATAGATAGTTAGAGAATTTTTATAAGAACCATAAAGAAAAAAAAGTATACAAGTATTCAGAAGATTCAAAATGGTCAGAAGTGAATGAACCATTCCTGAGTTTTAAATGTTAATTCTATTCAGATGATCTTCAAAATAAAAATGTATATGCTCCAGCATAAAGCATTACATGGACATTAAATATATGAGGATGTTAAGAAATCAGCCTATTTACAGCTTATGGGCTATGTTTCATATTCAGTGTCAGGTTACAAGCATCACTTTGAACCTGGGCCTTACATGTCTTCTTCTGATTTTCAGTTCAATGTTGAGCTAAATCCCACAGACAGTGTTATGAGAAATTCTTGCTTTTATCACAGAGCAGACAACAAGAGTCATTAAAATTTGATGACTTAAATGGGATAATGTTCAACAAAGAGATACATGAAATCCAGAATAATTTTCTTTCAAGTTTGTGTGTGAAAGACAGCATTACTTAGTAACTGATTACCTTGAAAAGGCTTCAGTTACTGAAAAAGTTGGTTGACAATTATAACAGAAAGGTTTGCACAAACTCTTCTCTCCAGAATATGTGCACTCTGTAATAAATTTCATAATCCTTGTCCAAAGTTATCCATGAGAGAGGACCTAATGAAAAGCATTGATGCTTTCTCTAACCATTAACTTATCTTTTATCTACAACAGGATGAAAAATCCAGTGGTACAAGGGCATGCACCCATCATGAACGTGTAAATCTCTCCTGTATTATTTAATTCACAAATAGCAGAATGGCTATATCCAAAATACATAGAAATTAGTGATGGACCACTACTGAAAGTCATATGGGCAAGGTGGCTTTTTGATTGTTGGTTTGGTTCCTTTTTTCTTTCTTTCTTTCCCCACAGAGCAAAGTGAATAATGTGAGGGCTCTGCTTCAGCTCAGAAAAGTGATCTTTTTTACAGCATGGAGGTGAGGCCATGTGTTGCATGCCCAGAAGTATATAGTTAAGACATGTATAGGTTGAGATAATATTGAAGGGAGGAAATAAATCTGCTTCACTCTTGCCTACCACAGTTTTAAAAAACGAATAATTCTGTATATGTTTGCAGGTTATCTGCTTGAAGCATTGTGAGCTTCAGCATGAATTACCATTCATGCAATCTGTAATGGCAGGGAACCTGTTCACCAGGGGGAACTTGGAACTGAAACTGATTAATACCAGAGATGTACTCACAGTGGGCAGAGAGGAAACATTCAAGCTAAGAGAAATTTAGGAGTATGTATTCCCCTGTGTATCTGGGGAAAATGTACTTAGAATAGGTAATAGCTTATTATCCTTTCAATGTGTATCCATTTCATCTTGGTTCAGTCTTACTTAAATACTAAGTGATTTCTTCTCCATGATAACACAAAGCAAAATTTAATCCCACCAGAGAAGGTATAAAACTTTAGAAGGGAATAGGAATGCAAGAAAATTGTGATTATTATATAAAACTTGCAATGTTTTATACCATTGCAAAAGAGCTTTCTGGATTTGTTTCTTAACCTTCTAATGTTTCACAATATTGTAACTATATTTTCTCTCCTTGCCTTGCTAGCATGTATTCAAACCTTCTTTCCATCCATTCTTTAAGAATTTAGGTAGAAAATTACCTTCACAATTTAAAAAATATCCAGTTTTTTTGTTTGGTTATTTTTAATGCAATATGATCTATGCATATTAGTGCTAAATAGAGATGGTCTCCTCTTCCTGGCTATGCCCTAAGCAACATAAAATTCCTATTTAGAAGTAGACATCACTGTTTTTTCAATGCTTATCATTAAAATTAAATAATTGTAGTTGGCACCACCTGATCAGATCGAAATAAGAATGATTTGGGGAGTGTAGAACTACAAATGATTCACAGTCAATAACAATTAATAACAATTAGCCTCTTTACCATGTATCAAATGCTCATGAGCAGATTAATACTTTCTTAACTACATTAATTCCCTGTGACCGTTCACCACATATTTTCTCTCAATTACACGGATTTTAAAGGGTTCATTTGAACTGTTTATTCAAAAGCGTATTATTTTTCTTGACAAAATTTTAATTCAATGAATTGATAAATGCAAGTGAAGTCATGTATCTGGTTTAAATACCTTAGATTAAAAATTCATAATTTACTCTCTCATGTATTTGCTGTCTGAGCAGTAAACAGGTTTTTAGTAGAAAGTTTTGCTAGAATGTCTGCAAGTATTGTAAGTACAACTAGAAGATATTTAAAAGCTATATTCTGTTTGGAAAGGTAGCCTTCTAGAATGGGAAACTGAACCAACAAAAAATTTTAAGCTAATTCTCCCCATACATTAAAAAAAACAATCAAAACCTTCCTTCATGCCAATATTAAAAGAAACAGGTCTGATATTTTTTCATGAGCTAGTTTCCTCTGGAAAGTTTTTAATGTGTTGGCATAAGATCTGATATCTCATATCTCTTTATTTTCCTTCTTTCTCTCTAACATACTCAGATACACACTGAGCAACCTTACTTGTGAAAAGCTATCTATAGCAGCATAGAGGTCAGGCTCACCTCTTGGGCAGGTGTCCTTGCACCAGTAGTTTAACAAGTGTAATGTGGCCTGTATATTTCCTAGCAAATGTGACAGGTCTTTGGCAGAGGACTCCTAAGCTTTCTCTCCTCTCATTTCAAAGTGCTTTACTGTATTTTGCACATTCTTTCCCCAAAAGCTACTTTCAGCGGGAATGATCAAATCAGCTATTAAAGTCCTTCCGTACCATACTTAATGATTGTGATGAGGCTCTCCATAGAAGACTACTGAGATGTTATAGTGTTTACCAAAATCCACTACTTTTCAATCCTATTATTCTTTTGCATCATGCTGAACCTATGGATGACTCATTTGTCTTGCCCAAGGACTCATTCAAGCCTAAACAGGGTTGAATTCATCCAACTGTGACAACTGTGCTTGACCATAAAGGACAAATGGCTCAAGTATAGACCTCCTTTTTGTTAACACTGATGCCTTAGGCATAATTTTTCTTTAACAGCATCTGTAAAGAGCACCCAAAATTTATTTTCCTCAAATTCCAAATTCAGTGCCAGATTCACTGTAAATCTAAGTATGAATATGTGCAACTGATGGACACAAGGTTAGCAAAAGTGCAAGGCAATGAGGCTTTCACTGGAAGCCATTGTAGGGACAGAAGGCAGCTACTGCGGCTGCCATGTGATGTGCTGACAAAGGCTTTAACTGTTGCTCAGTTCCCTTTTTGTAGCTATCCTCACAACTCTGAAGTTCTGAGACTTGGTTCCCCTTTCCTTTCATGTCTTTTATTTTATCCTTATCACTTCAATGTATTTTCTTGAGACACTTGCAGACAGGTTATCATTGCAGTAGAATTCTTAACCCTTTTTAATTTTTTTTTCTTCTTTTTTTTTTTTTTTTTTTTTTTAATTTTAAACCATACTCTCCAAAATTAGAAATGCCTGGTTTTAGACCAGCAGAACTGGTGGGGATAATGACAGTTAGACCAGAGTCCAGATCCCCAGACATGTTTTATAGAGATGGGGAACATCCAAAGTCAAATCAAGGGAAAACATCAGCAAGCCTGGATAGGATCAAGTCCACATACAGTAAGAAGTGTCAAACATAGCCCAGGAATTTCTGGGCAGGTCTACAGTGATGAGACAAGACTGAGGTCAAGCCAGAAAGTCAAGCCTGCAATTTGTTTAGTGAGCTTTATTCAAATTTTAATCAACAACATCTATACTAATCAAGTGGGAAATCTAGAGTTAGACCTGGTAGAGAACCTCTTTCTTTCTTTCACAAATCTAGACATACCCTGTGATAGCTACAATGAGAAAGAAAAGCGTGAGCTTCCTCAAAATCAATTTTTTTTTAATATCATATTCTTATTCACAAAGCAAATAAATACTGCATGCCTGTTTCCCTGATAGCAGCATGGTATTGTATGCGCTTTATTTGAATCATAGCCATGTTCTGCAGCCTTTTCCCTAAATATTTTCAATATTATCCTGCTGAATACCTATTCTGAAGCAAGTTCTCCCTTTCAGCTATCTCTGTAGTGATATTTGCTTTTCATGCTGCCCCAAAGTAATTCTCTACTGCAGTTACTGTATTTTATAAACAACAGATGTATCTTGCCCCTTGTCCATCTTAAATGATAGCTGTCAAGATGTGACATCAGAATAGGCCACCTTGGCAACAAAAAAACATAAAATACCCCATTCCAAAATCTGGTGCTTTGCAGTGCTAACTGCTCTGGCTAGAGATGTGCACATAATTCCAATTCTTCTGCCTTTTCCCTACGTTTAGAAAAACAACCTTCCCAGAACACTTAAAATTCTGGCAAAAAAATGAATTTAATAAATTATGCTCCAATTAAATGCAATCATTTGTGTTGCCAGTGGGTAAGAGTCATACCTATACCAGTGCAAAAGAACAGTAGAAGGAAAAATCTACCTTTTAGTTTTGAGCTAATTTTCCTTCTTTCATTCATCCTAGAATTGTTTTGACTGTGAATTGAAAAAAAAGAAAAAAAATCCTCCAGCATGATAATAGCTATTTTTCGTCCTTTACCAGAGAAACTCAAGAGACTTTACACGGTAATTACAGGTCAAGCTTTAAAAAGGCTTGTGAAGATACATCAAATTCTGTTACATCTACTCTCATTGTCTTGTCCTGAAGTCCTGTTGGATGGAAACCAGCACTGTTTTAATTACTAATTTTTCCCAGGCTTTATTTTTATGCTCAGTGAAAATTTTAAAATATAATTGTATATTTTTTTTTTTAAAACCTATGTTCCAGTTATATGCTTTTGAGTGCATAGTTTACAGACACTTGCAAATTCAGGAGAGCTAGCTAAGGGAAGAAAGCTGTGTTGCCAGAGTTTAATTCTGGACATTTTATTTTCATTGTGAAAGGGTTCAAGGGGCTAAAAATCCTCAAAAATTACTTAAATCCTTGATTTATGTCTATTTCGTCTGAATCACAAATTAGTTCAAAGAGTACCATAGCTTGTGTTAAGTTTGGTAAGATGATTAAGAGGTATGAACCTCTGGAATTTCTTCTATGTGGTATGTTAGAAAGCTATGCTAGTTTAAGCATTGTACCAAAAAAATGAGCATAATTTGTAAAGATACACAATTGTGAATTTCCTTTCAAGCTGATTTTCATGAGTTTGCACACCAAGGACCCTGAAGGCAACACAGTTAGGATTCCAACTTACTACAGCTTAGATGTTCTTGCCTCCTGACATAATGATTGCACCAATTTACAGTTTCTTTAGACATCAGCAGAATGAAAGTAAGTAAAAAGTATTCCAGGTGAGTTTAATGGAAAGGGCTATAATTTACAGGATATTATGAATTATTTTTTTACTTCCTCCATACAAATTAATAATATGAAATGTCTATTAATTCACGTATTTCATCCCCTACAGTACAATAAATCTACTCTGCCCTTACGTGAGTCTGTCTTAAATGAGAAAGTAATGAGAAGCTGTCCTAGAAAACACCTACTAGGCCAATGATTTGAGAAAAACTTCTGGCCACACACACAGGAGATATAATCTATAAGACATAAATTAGACATACAAGTCAAAAGAAATTCCCCATTAAGAAATAAAATATACATGGCTATAAAACTCTTTCTAGTACATCTAATTTTGCTATACCATTCATAATGGAGATTGCACACAAAATTCAACCATTTCCACTCATTTCTAACCTTCTGACAACCTGATGTCAACAGTGATTTAATCTACAGAATATTACTAAGATCTTTCTGCTTTTAGAATATTTTAGAACATGTTATCATTTAAAGCAAGATATAGTCACTGTGATCAACTTTCTCTGAAACATGAACACATGGAAGAGACAGCACTTTACCAGCTACTCCAGCATTGCTGAATGTAGAGCGAGGTCCCAACACCAACTATGTGTGTTTTTTGATTGTATAAGCAATATTCATACCAGTTGTTTCAGTTCACATGTCTTAGTGGGACATAGCTGATGAATGCCCTGATAATTGAATTTATATTTCCCCAGCCACATAGTCCTGGAATATTATTTCTTATTTTCCAGTTTATTCAGTCTGTGACAACACATTTGGGCATACTAAAACACAAGTTTCTTTGCTGTTTCAAGTTTAGATGCATCCATATAACTTCCTAGCAACATATTATTAATTCCATTATTTAATATTTCCCTGTCTTCATCAGTCATGTTTTAATGAATATTGTAATAGTAATATGAAACACATAGGTGCGAAAATCTAAGACAATGGAGGCCAGGTGTTTACCTGTGTAGATAGTGACAGGACAAGGGAATGATTTTAAACTAAGAGAAGAGAGATTTAGATTAGATGTTTGGAAGAAATTAATTACTCAAGAAGGCAGTGAGGTATTGTAACAGGTTGCCCAGAGAAGTTGTGGATATGTCATCCCTGGAAGTGCTCAAGGCCGGGTTGAATGGGGCTCAGAGCAACCTGGTCTGGTGGCAGGCATTCTAGTCATGGCACAGTGATTGGAAATAGATGATCTTTCAGACCTCTTTCAACCCAAACCATTCTGTGATTCTATGACTCATATCTACACATTAGGTGGCCAGGGGTAGATCTCTATTCTCTGAGCCAAGTTTAATCCCAAGAGTGTTAAAATCTAGACTCTTGTACAGCACACTGGCTATATTCACAGTCTGTTACGCCCCTCTGACCCCAACGCATCAGCATCTTTACCATTTGGAGAAAAAATTCAGGTCACGTACCTGAAGAAATATGAGAACTGTTTTGGACACTTGCTTGAGAAGGGCAATAGCTTAGCAAACAGCCACAGCCAGTTTGATGGTCTCTGCCTTTCTAAACATACTAGTAATTATTGCACACTGAACTTTATTAATACATTATAAAAATGAGAAAGCAAAATCTACATTATTTATGGCACATAATCTGTGAAAAATGCTTCTATTTGCTGTGTAAGTAGTCTCGCATCTTCTTTTCAAAGAATATCCATCAGTGTTTCCATTATTTATATTTCTAATTGCAGCACACAGCAACTGTATCTCAGAATGGTTCAGACTGGAAGGCACCACATTGGATCATCTGGTCCAACATCCCTGCTCAAGCAGGGTAATCCAAGAGCACATTGCACAGGATTGTGCCCACATGGTTCTTGAGTATCTCCAGTGAGGGAGACTCCACCACTTCTCTGAACAACCTGTTTCAGTGTGTGGTCACCCTCACAGTGAAAAAATTTTTCCTTATATTCAGATGGAACTTCCTGTGCATCAACTTCTTTTCCTTGCCTCTTGTCCTATTGCTTGGCAACACTGGGCAGAACCTGGCTCCATCCTCTGGACACTCTCCCTTCGGATACTGGTAGACATTGATGAGGTCCCCTCTCAGCCATCTCTTCTTGAGCTGAACAGACCCAGTTTCCTCATCCTTTCCTCGTAAGAGACATGTTCCTGTTCCCCAATTGTCTTTGTTCACCTAAATCAATATGTTATTTCTAATTCCAGCCTACAGCTATTGCTGATTAGCAAGAAGATTTAAAAACAGTGACAATGTCTTTCAATGCTAAAAATTTACCAGCTTTTCAAACTGTCAGATTTTTTGCAGCAAATGAAGTGTACTGCTTAAGAGAAAAGTAAATGAAGCTGAACATGTACTTGATATTGATTCAGTCTACACAACAGATGGCAACATAGATGCAAATAAAGTGCTTGTCCTTTTATTATTATTAGTTAATATTTACATCACTGGAATGCCCAGAGGCTTCAGTCAGGAGCAGAGAACCATTATGCTAAGATACCACACAAATACACACCGGAACATTTTGCTCCAGTATCATCTTTCTCGTGCTGCACACTAAACTCATTGATGACTCATTTGTATTGCCCAGAGAGTCATTCAAGCATACAGTGGGCTGATTTCCTCCAGCTGCTCTGAAAAGTTTATAACCTAAGCAGCAAGGCAAGGAAGGAAAGAAGAAAAGAAATCTTCATAAATGCAGAATTTAATTTTGAAGGTTTTGTCTTATGTTTCTTATAACAGGGATGTCTTGTAATACCACTTCTTGCTCTGGTTTCTCAGGTTAACTTCTCAGATTCCATGTTTCCTTAGTTTATGTACCATACAGAAACTGTTTTCTTAATCCTTTTTCCCCTCCTTTGATGCATTCTCCTTGCTTATTCTTCACTGCTTCCATGGCATGTGCTTTTACCAGCATATCATCCTGGTCCTCCAAGCTTGGCAAAACACTAGGGGCAAAATAGGAGTCAAAAGTGTGTGGTATTTACTGGCCAACATATACAATTCTAAGTATTAGCTAAACTAGTTCATTCAATTTTCAAGTTCAAAATGTTCCACTGCTTTCATTCAGAGTGTGATGTATTTTAATGATGATATTTATTATGTTGTAGCATTGTATATGATCAGCTCTACAATGCACATTATTATTATAATCAGTTCTCCACAGAAAAGCCCCGTTGGCACCAGGTTTTTGTCTGACGACAGTTTTTACCAAGTAACAGGTGTGAGACCTCCCCCTGCCCCATCAATCCCTGTTCACAGCAGGTGCATAGCTCTGTCTCTCACAATTAAGTCCTAGTGGAGTTTGAAACTGGATTTCAATCAACTGCTTTCTGATACTGTGGATGGGTCTCAGCTACATCGGCATACAAAGTTTCTCTCTCCTCTTTTCCTGCTTTCTCACCTTTTAGAAAGAAAAATTGAAAGACTTTTTAGAAGTCTATGAAGAGTTTTGATGTTTACGATTGACACAAACCCCCACTATTTAGCTGCCTTCAGATCCAGTAGAAATAAAGATATCTAAAAAGAAGAATAATTTTTAGGATTCTAAAATTAAAGAGCTAGAAAAATCAGGCCTTGCATGGAAATTTTGTTGCAGAATAAACTACAAAATATAATAGTATTAACCTGAAAAAAAACCCCCTTAAACGTAAAAGAAAGTATTAGATTGCAAAGTAAAAGCATTCTAAAATTAAATTAGTATTAAAGAAATATTGTCAATATTATCATTTTAATGTCTTATAAGAAAATTATGCAAATACAAAGGCATAAAAAAGAAGCCATAAGAGAAGTATTGCTTAGACTTATACTAAGGATGTCTACTTCTCAAAGAAATTAAGTGCTCCTGATGACATTTAAAGGAAGAAAATCCATTATATTTGCAGTCAATCATCACTGGGATTCAGAGTTAATATCATACTGCTACCTTTTATCCTCTTCAGAAAAGTCACAGATGATGATTTGTGCATACAGTGTCCCATAGCATTCATCTGATGAAATGTTAGTCAGTTTTATTGTTGATATATTTTACTTTTGTAACTCTTAGGATTAAAAGACAGATATCTGTAAAGTTTGCTGACTGGCACAACTTAGTCTAAACTTACATTCACTAAAACCAGTCAATTTTTGGAAAATGCCTGGTAACAGTCATTACTGGTTACTGAAGTGATCCTTTGACTCACATTTTTGTAGAGAAGAAAAAAAATGTCATGTTAGTAATACCAAAACCAAGGAGAATTGATTATTACAACCTTCATGAAGCTACTGCTATACAAGACTGGTAATACTATCCCAATTATTACTGTGATGCACTATTGCAGGAAACAAGAAGCACTGCAATACTCCCCCAAAGAAAACAAGGACATGCTGTTCCACAAAAATACTTCCCTTCTACTAATGCTACCTTTGTCAGGGGTTGTTGCTTATAAAATAATTCTTGTAGGGTTATTTAGTTAGGTTATTTCCTGTAAATCAGATAGAAATTCTAAGTCAAGCTCTATCTGGTAAACTGGGGAGAAAACTCTATCTTGACTGACTAGGTCTGATAAGCAATAAATCCTGCTTCTTTGGAGTAGCGGTTTCAGTTCACTAATCTGAATTTCCCGGCCAATGCACCAATTTAAGTAGTGGGTTTAGTGTTGGCCAAACATCAGTGCAGCCACTAGAAATTATTTATTCATTTTCTGCGGTCAGATACGGATTAGGAGGAGGAGGGCAACACAGGCTTAAAACTTTAAAGGGTATAAAGAAAACCTTATTAACAGAATTAAAAGAAAAATTATAAGAAAATCAGAATAAAACTTTCAGAACACTTCTCCTCCCCCTACACCCTCTTCTGTCTACTGACAATGTAAAGAGACAAAACCTGGAAATTTCAGTCAGTTTACCACCTCTAAAATAACCTTTCTTCAGTATACTTAGGTAGAGGAGTCTCTCTTGCCATGCCATGGAGACCTCTCCACAAGTTCTCTCATGGCTTCAATGTCACAGCGAATGAGGCCCCTGGGCAAGGAAAATCTGCTTGCAGTGTTAAAGTCTCTTCCATGCCTTGAGCTTTCCCACAGCTGCTTTCATAGGCCATGTCAACTTATGGGGTACTATTTTAAGGATGAGCTGTTTTAGCATTAAAAAAAAAACAAAAAAAACCAGAGGTTTTTCTTCTTCTATCCCTGGGTCAAAGTTTCTCATCTCTCTCTGTTCAAGCTCATTGGATTCAAGCTTCTCATTGGATTACAGCTTTTCAGTATCCACATGATCCAGCACAAGTGTCCTTTTCTCGCGGGCTACAGGTGAATGGTGCACTCCCCAACACTTCATGAATTACAGGGAAAAAATGAAGTCTGATATACCAAAAGTATATCTTCACCATAGCCTCACAAAAGAATTTCAGCCCGAGAATAAGGCATCTCTTCAATCCCCTCCCACCTGGAATTTTACTCTTTCTTCACTGACCTCAGTGTCCCATGTCGTTCTCTCCACATGTCTTCACCCTTTCCTTTTCCTGATTTGGGAGAGATTTGGTGTTCGTAAGTTCATTTGTTCTCAAGCTTTATCGATTGAAACAGTTTTTATAGAGTTCTGCAGCACGGAAAGGTTGATCTCATCCAGACTGTGCACTGGGGAAATGGCCCACCGTGCCTCTCGCTGCAGATCAAGTGGTGTCTGCCAACACCATGCGCCAGCACCACACAGAACTTTTCTTCATGCAGAGCGCCAGAAACCAGAAAAGCTCCTGCTGCCGTTTTTGTCCTTCTGTCTACAGCATGGCTGGCTAAAAGCAGCTAAACAAACACAGTTCATTGCGAGCCACGCTGAGGCAGCCATGGCTGTGCAATCCTGGCCACGTGGCTTCTCCCAGACCAGGGCAGCGGCAGCCACACATGGACCCAGCCGCCCCTGGCCTCGGGGCCATCCCCAGCACTGGCCATGGAGTAAACAAAGCTCATTCATGAGCCATGCCCCAGCCACGCCAATTCTGACCGAGCAGTCCTGGCTGCATGGTTGCTCATGCCATTGGGATAGTCCAGGTGGCATGGCCTGGCAGTAGCAGAAATCTCAACTGAGCCGGGCCCTGACCCGGACACATTGGCTGCACAAGCCAATAAATAAAATACAAGCCCAGGTCCAGCCAGACCTGGCTGCTCCGGGCCAACCTGGCCAGTTACTGCCTCAAAAGCTGCAAGCCAGAAGAGGTTTCCCGAGCTTTGCTCATTTTTAAACGTGTTTTTCCACAGGGGTGTGTTCAACTCTTTTAAGTGGTTTAACCGAATGTCAATCTTTAAACCTAGCCAGCTGATTGGCTCTTCAAAACTAGCCAGCTGATTGGATCTTCAAAACTAGCCAGCTGATTGGCTCTTCAAAACTAGCCAGCTGATTGGCTCTGGCAGGTCCCCTCAGGGAGCTGTGCCCCCCAACTGAAACCTGGACTTCATTAAACCATGACATTTGGTAATAATTCTCACTTTAGAAAGGACAGGAAATACAGAATTTAGAAATTGACCTGGAAGTTAAAATAATGGGAGGGGAAGATTGATCTATAATAGACCATATAATAGTCATATAATAGGCCAATGTTATTTGTGAACATTTCTACCTCACAATGTTTTAACAAAAGATATTGTCTCATTATCATGAAAAGCTTTTTCTGTTCAGCCATTATTTATCAACTATCCTTCCTTGTATCTCTCATAGCTTGTTACTGGCCAGTATTGTTAGCTTGCCTTTTACAAAAGATGACCCCTTGTCCTTCCAGAGGATCAAGCAAAATTATTGCTTCTTATTTGGCAAGGTTCCTTATATAGAGTTTTCTGGCTTCAAATGTAGCATTCCCAACTTATCTGAACATTGTCTTATAGAACTGCCATCTTATTCAGTCTAAAGACATTATTATAACATCAAGTGGGAGACCATAAAGAGATGCACATGAGCAATACAAGCTCCTATGGAACGAGATAAAAATGTGGTATTCCTTCTGGAATAAAACTTTGGATCAAATCTCATCAAGTAACTCTAGCGGTATCTAGTTACATGACTAGATTTTACTGCCCAGCTTTTTGGTTTATCTTCAAATTTGATGCAAACAAATCTGGAATTTGTCTCCAAGCCTGGATTTTTGTAAGTAGAATGGGAATGTGGTGGCCTGACACCACCAAAAATGCCTCAGAACCTGTGCTATGAGCTGCACATGTTCCCTATAAGTCCCTAAAGCATTTTGGTAGCACAATGAGCATCAGTGATTGCAACTCTACAGCCAGGAGCCTATTGTCTATTTCAGAGCAGTCAGCTGAACTCAGTTCAGCTGGCTTTTTTGGCAGTGGCACATGTCTAGTTTTCGCTCTCTACCTCATGCCAACCACGGCAATGCCGTAATCCCTCCCTGACAGCCTTGATGACCTTCCTTCACAGGCAATCCAATTGCACAAGGCCATACCCAGGAATGGTGAGCCTATTGTGTAAGGTCACACATTCAGATTCTAGCAGTAAATCACAGGCTTCAAATGCCAATAAAGCTGGAAATAACGAATGCCATTGACAGACGCTCTCAATATTAGAAAAGTTATTTTTAATGTCTCTTAAAAGCAATGTAAGGATGGATTCAGAAAGTCTCATGAGCTTATTCTTATGATGCAGGTAGTAGCATCCTCTGCAGAAAGGAGGCCAGACTCTGTTCTTGTTTATGTCAAGGACTCAAAGCAGTATTCCTGGTTGACACTGAGGACAAGGAAGGAAGAATGTCACCTTTAAAAGCTTATATTAAAGATAGGACAAAGAGCTTCTTTTCAAAGACTCTTGGTTTCAATTTGTGTGTATTGGACTTGATCTCTATCACTGCTCTGTTTTTATATTGACACAATTCAACTGGATACTGATGAGTCACTTTTAATTTAGCCTAATGTATTTGAAAGGAAAAGGGTTTGAACTGTATGAAAAATGAAACATAAGGCAGACTTTTGTTGCTAATATGGGTTAGAGGAATTTTCTTAGCTATTTTGGCACTCATTTTGCAAAAAAAAAACCCCAAAATTTTTAACGTATTGCTTCTGACAGGCTAGGATTGTTTTCTCTTATAGAACTTTATGAGCCAGGTCGTTTGCTACGTGTCACATTTATCAAATAATGCTTATTAATAAAGTTAATATTGAGTTTTTGACTAATTCATCTGAAAAATCCTTAGCACCCACGCATAATATAACCTTTCTGTAAATGTGAGTCATTTACTTAAACTAAGGAAATGTTTATGGCAGTGTGAAACATTAATTAGTTATCAGTCTAAGAAAATACCAGGAACTAATGTTCAAATTTCTTGTATTTTAACAGATGTCAAAGAGATTAAGTCAAACAATTAACCTTCATATAACAAAAAATGTCATAGAGGAGAACAAATCCTTAGTGTATCTGTTAAACACAAAGAGCATGCAAAAGAAGCAAAACTCCAGTCAGCAAAAAGGCTGCTATTTCTGTACAGAGATATATTTCACACTGGATGTTATTCGGGGTGCTTCTAGCCTTCAGTCTATGCTTCACATTGACTGGGCAGCACATGCTAGTGCCACAGCACATCCACTCCTTAGAATATAGTCTGAAATAAAAACAATTTTTAAATTATGATCATAGTGATCATGGTAATAGTTTACTAACCCATATAAAAAACTAAGATGCAGTGACTCTGTTTTGTCTTCTTTTTTGGGACTGGCTTGTCATTGTTTAAATAATGCCTTTGTAAAATTGCAAGGCAAATATAAACTGTTTTCCTCTTAACTAAACATAGATAACCCTTCGATGTGAAATTACTGAAAAGATGTGATTTGGGGAAATTACAGTTCCTTGCTTAATATGTATTGTGCATGCCCTACAGCTTTCCCTAACCAGTAGCTCCCAATTTCATTTAAATTGTAATGATTTCCTTTAAGGACAATTACGTTGCCTAAGAGCAATGCATGCATAATAATGCTGCTTTGGCATGGTTCAGTATAGAACGAAAGCAATAACAGTTTATTAATATGATAATTAACTGTTAATGCTTAGCAACCTAATTATATCTGTTAAATAACTTACATTTTTAAGCTGAATTCTAACAGAAGGAATTCTATTTAAAATAATAAGAAGCTATGAATATTATAGTAAAGGGCACAGTTCCAGTTAAAATGCTGGCTTTTGACTTCACTTCCATGAAAAGGGTTTTGGATTTCTGCATATTGTGAACCAAAGAAGTTGTAAGGCTTTCCTTGTTCTAATAGAGGAAGACTCAATGTTAGAATGTGGGCTTTATTTCAGAAAATGCATAAATTAACTATGAATCCTTAAAATTTAAAGAAATTAATAAGGCTATGTATACTCTTTAGGGTTATTAGAAAGAGTTAAGAAAGGGAAAGACTTTTAGCAAGAGTTGCACTAGTTTCACTTACAGCGACCCTAGAAAATTGTCATATTACTTGTCCTTTGGTCTCATAACAAGAACTGCCTTGATATTGAACAAGCACATTGACAAATACAACCCTGGCTAGCAGCATTAAGATTTCTGTGCATACTTCAAAAAGGTGGACTAATTGATGGTAGTCTGAAAGAAGAAAATCAAGGATGAACAAATACATAATTGGTATATCTTATGACAAAAAATGCTTTTTCCCCCCTTTTTTAGCATAAAGAAAAAAAAGCTGAGGAGGAACAAGATAGTCTCCAGGTCAGAAGTTAAGGAAGTTTGAGGAAGAACTGAATTGAGTGAAGTTAGAGAACTGAACACAAAGAACAATTTTTTAACTGAAAAAAGAGATGTTGAAGTGAAGACTTAGAATGTATTTCTAATGATACACATATTGAACCCAGCTAACCTTCCCTTATTCACTGGATCTGCAACCTATGCAGGAAAAGTTGCAGTTTAACTCTGTGGCTGCTAATTTTTATTGTGTTTGTCTCATTTTTTGACCAAACAATGTCATGTAAAGTGTAAAAAACATTGTAATTGTAATTTCCATTATCACTCTTTTATAAACCTCAAAAAACCAGCTCAAGAAATAACTCATCTCAGGATATCTAGAACCTAGATAAGAATGAATCTAGGTGTACTGAAGACAATGCAATGGCAGGAGATTCTGTACTTTAGGCAAACCCTAACATTTCTTTAAGATGGAAGTGGAAATTTTCCACCTTTTTTCCTACAGCATCTTCTTTTGCCCCATAGTTCAGAAGATTATTATGTTTCACATGGTTTATCTAACACTAAGCCTAAATCCAGATTTTATTATTATAATAAACAGTTTTTTAAAATTCTATCAGTCCTTCACTTCTGGGATTTCCTAACCCCAGCCCTTTCCTCTGCTTGTCAGTATTAAGTTAAATAAGAGCATAATAGAATAATTTTACATGAACCTTTTGATTTCCTTTCTTTCTTTCAGTTTTGAAACTGGTTTTGTAACCTATCTCCTATCATCTTCATTATCACAATCTATAATTCCATTCTTCAGGATAAAGAATACAACTTGATTATGTATTCCAAATAAGTTCTTCCTTATGTGGCGTTCCAACATAACTCATTCAAAGTTTTAATTATCAACTAGCATTTGAATTTGATTTTGTTCCAAAGTTAAGGCCAACTGGCACTTGCAAAATACAATGTCATATCAGCCAGTGTCACCTGGCTGGCAGATAGACACTTATCGACTCTTTTTCCCTAGGAATTCATTGACATGATAAGGTCAACATACAAGGGGCATGTTGAAAAACATTAGGGGTGATAGGTAATACAGGGATTGATTTAAAAAACCCTGCAGTGATCCAAAAGTTTTGTATTAACTCAATAGACACTAGATGAGACTTTAGAATATAGATATTATTAATGACAAAAATTAAAATATGTCTTAATAATGGTCATTTGAATCACAAAGATAATGGTAGGAGAACTAACTGACACAAAGTGTACTCTCAGATGTCATATTAGCCCTACTCTAGAAAATTGCATTTGTAAGAATTGAAGGAAGCAAAAAAGGAACACTGAAATTTGTGACCTTTCATCGCAACTGGAATAAATCAACTCTAAAATAAAAGGGCATAACACTAGCACTCTGCATTCTCCACACTGAGGAACCTCATTTATCTCTTAGAAGAGAAATGGATTCTTGGCAAACTAAGCTGGATGACAGTGTTCTGACTTGTTTGAGCCAGCTATTTCAGGGTGATTCATTAAGATCTATTAACACAAAATTTAAGATCCCTGACTTTTCACTTTTTATTTCAGAATTAGAAATGCTGCTGCGGTGAGGTCAATTAAACCCTGTATTATTATCAATCTGATAAAGTAAAAAGAAAAACTTTTCCTTTAGCTCAATTATGGATGGTGCAGTAGACTATAAGGAGTCCTGTAACTGTACTGCAATCAGAATTAGTAGATTGAGTAGACTGAGGAGCAACTGGACACAAATATATATGTATGCATGAAGTCATTATGGTTGACATGAATCCCAGTATTGTTTACCTCCTTCAGGAAGTTTGTGCTTGCACCCCTTGAAGTGTCAATGCTTCAAAGATAGAAAGAAGGAGACACAGTTGCTCAGAGGAATGCAAAGCACTTACCAGCGCAATGCTGGTTAGAACCTATACAACATCTAGACCAAGATCCTGGTTGATGGCCAGTTGAACATGAGTCAGCAGTGCCCTGGAGCCAGGAGGGTCAACCCTGTCCTGGGGGGCATCAGGCACAGCATCACCAGCTGGGCAAGGGAGGGGATTGTCCTGCTTTGCTCTGAGCTGGGGCAGCCTCACCTCGAGTACTGGGGGTAATTTTGGGTGCCACAATATAAGAAAGATATAAAGCTATTAGAGAGTGTCCAAAGGAGGGAAACAAAATGGTGAAGGGCCTTGAGGAGAAGCTGTATGAGGAGTGGCTGAGGTCACTTGGTCTGTTCAGCCCAGAGAAGAAGAGACTGAGGGGAGACTTCACTGCAGTTACAACTTTGTCGAGAGAAGAGGAGGGGCAGACACTGATTTCTTTGTGGTGACCAGTAACAGGACCACACTGAATGGCCTGAAGCTGTGTCAGGGAAGGAAAATCAGGAAAAGGGTCTTCACCCAGAAGGTGGTTGGGCACTGGAAGAGGCTTCCCAGGGAAGTGGTCACAGCACCAAGCCTGACAGAATTCAAGACTTTTGTACAGTGTTCTCAGGCACATAGTGTGACTCTTTGGGTGTCTTGTGCAGGGCTAAAAGTTGGACTCAATGATCCCTGAGGGTCCCTTCCAATTCAGCATATTCTGTGATTCTGTGAACATGATGACCTAACCCTACTGATCTCACCTCATGCCAGATACAGAGAGCTTGCTTTAACTGAGTGGCTCAGAGATCCTGACTTAAGCACCTTCTCAGACTGTTCTGAAATTACTAAATATAGCCTGAGAAACATTATCTACAAAACCATATTGCAATCACAAAGGAACTGCATAAAGCTAGTCAATAGGTAACACTCCATACATACTTCGGATGCAGAAGTCGCTTCTCAGACAGAAGAAAACTATCAATCTAGAATAACAGGTTAGGTGCATTCCTGACAGTTTGGAGGCTTAGCTGAGCAAGCTTGTATTTGTTAAACAGTAGATGTCAATGATGGTCTCTGACTATATAGGGTAGTTATATATATGGTATATAGTGGTTATGTGCACTTGCCCAGTAAGGCATCTGTGCTGGGTTTGACACTCATCTGGAAGAAATTCATACACATTTTAGTCTGGCTGAGTGCAAAGTTTGACTTTCATGTGTAGCTGTTTAAGTCTATAAAAAAGAATGCAAGGCTTGTGGCAAGTGAGAACAGGGGAGAAAGGTCACATGGCATTCAGGTTTTAAGTGTTCTCAATTGGCTGAGGTGTTGGGTGTGGAGGAAATCAGATTCTGGTCTGCACCAGCCTGTTTCTGATTTTCTAATCATCATGCAGTGTGAAATGCATAGACAGCTCAAGGCATAAGGATTTGAAAGCTGATCTCTTTTTATCAGCAACCACTCACTCATCTGCAGAGTCCAGCTTTCTAAATTGCCTCCATTTTGTTCCAGGAGTCTCACATCTTTTTGTACTTTGGTGAGGGTGCACTAGCAAGAAAACATACATGAAAAGGCAAACTGGTGGGGCTCTTACCTCTCAAGAAAATTGGAGCAGGAGAAAGGTATAAATACTAAGCAGGAAAAAAGACTGACAATAAGTTCCTCATTTCTATACTGCAAGTTGTCTGAACTGGAAGCTGCCTAGCTGAGTAAAAGGGAAGGGACACCTTTCCTCTGGCCCCGCATTTCAGTGGAAGTGCCCACAGCTGCTCCTCTCCAGAGAAGGTCCACACTCTGTGTGAGCTTCAGGACTGCTGTGAACCTGTCTGTGAGGCCAGGCTTGTGTGAGATGCCTGTGTTACCAGCCCAAGTCATGGTGTAGCAGAGGTGAGTGCTGCTCACTTCACTCCCTAGGGCCACTTCTGTGCCTGTGTGCACACCTATGTAATTTTTTAACAAGGCATCAAACTAGAGTAAAACAAGTGATGAACTGTGTGCTTTGGGGATACATATCCACATATTCTGGCAGTTTTTATGATGCTCACTCTTCCTAATTTGCACCACATCAGTTGTTTCTTAATCTCCAGGTATACAAAAAAAATTAGTATATACAAATAGATAAAAAATTACTCTCTTATCCTTCAGTTTCATTCTACCTGGTGACCTAATGTTCTTCCAAGCAGAAATAAGAAAATTTTTGATTTTCCACAGATTGTTGGTCATGTAATTTTTTGTAACTTGTCTGTAAAGCTCCAGTGGAGTGATATAAATAACAAAGAGGGAGTAAAAATAAAAATCACTTAGTGATTTGTATAACCCTCTCCACAATGTATCATGGAAAAATCTTTTCTTGTCTTGGCATTTTTTTTTCCTAAAAATTAGTAAAGTGGAGAAACGTTAGGCTGTCACATGTCACCTTCTTTAACGGTCTCTCAATCACTTTCATTTAGTGAGTGACACTGGACCTCACAAGCGACCCTAGACCAAATTCTTTCTTGGTGTCACATTGTTGTTATTTATTGTATCACTAGAGACTAGATGCAGCAATTTGTAGATTATGAGAAGCAAGGTTGTGTGGCACTTCTCAAAACAAAATAATATCATATTCATAAATTAATACTCAAACACAAAAAATATACACAAATCTCACTGCAAAAAGAATAAAGTCGCTGCTTTATTTATTATTTATTTTTCTCATTATGTTTTTCTGTCTAGACAGAGTTTTCTTAACACATATATAAATACAGTCATGATTAAAATTGTAGATGACTTAAAAAGTATAGAAATAAAGGAAGGTGTGAGGGAGAAGTCTATAAGCTGACTTGACTTGAAGAGACTGGCAATTGGTTGTGGGATCAGTATACAAAAGTAAAAGGAAAGATATCTGTAAATAAAAGGTAAAATTACTTAAAGGATTACATAGCAATATTCTTGCAAGATATAAAAAAAGGAAAATATTTTACTTCTAAGTATATTTATATATCTATATGAACTTAAAGAACAAAATACTGTGGCAATGTTCATTTAAAGCTGGTGAAGGATTTTAGAACAATAAAAGCAATATATTCCTCACATTTAGGAAAAAGAATAAGGAGATGCCTATAGCACTGAAAAAGGAAAAAGCTTTCTTAGAGAAAACATTTCCAGTCTCCAAAATGCAAAAAATGCAAAAATCATTTTATAAATAGAAGTATTTATTATGATGTGTCTATATTCAAAATCTTAAGATATTAACAAAATAATCTCAGCATCTCATTATTAATTTTCTGCCAGCATTTTAAATTATTTCTAGAACTCTTTTTAAAAAAATTATGTAATAGGTAACAGTGTGTGGAATAATTGTCTTTACACAGCTGAAGTTGACTTTATTATCAATCAATGTCACATTTGAGCCATAAATATTTGTACGATGTCAGAGCAACACATTAGCATTATGTAACATTAAAGAACTGAGGGCCACTAAACAGTTTTGAGATTTCACAGCACAGCTTTTTGGCCCCTTGGAGCTGTTTGAAACTATTTTATCCTTGTGATCCATCCATGAATAACAGAGAAATAAGTTTGGTATCTGTACTTGAATTCATCCCACTCACCAGTCTTGCTTTAAAATCAGTGGAGAAAACCAGAAACTTTTGAATCTTTGTTCAACTCTTTTTAAAGTGAGCATCTAAAATAGGTCAGAAGTATTGTACCTTGAAAGGTCTTATTTCTATCTCTTGATTAAAAAAGGAGCCTACAAGGGCTACAGCACTTAATAGATGTCTCCACTGTAAATTTTAACATTAAATGAGGTTAATTCCATTATTATATTTTAAATCTTTATTTTTCTGTATAAAATCCTGGTTACATGCCTCCAGAATTAACGTAATGCACCAGTGCTCACTCTGCTTGTTCCATCAAATCTGCCAAGATTCTGCCAGAGCAGCACAAAACTTTCAAATATATGTACACTGAATTATCTTTAACATTTTGTGTCTCAGTCAAAACACTATTGTCTTCAAGGTAATATTTTCTGAAGATAATTAATTATTCACATCCTCAGACAATGTTGTGATAAGAAAGAACAATTTATGTCACATAACTTCAGACATTAAAAGTTACAGACATAAGACTGAGCCAGTCACCCTAAGTTCCCTTGATAGTAACTAGAAAGAAATTGGCACCTCCAAAGAGCAATCCATCTGACCTATCCTAGATACCAATCTTGAGATGAGAAGGATCATTCCCTTGAGGTATCCATTTCTCTTCATTGATTATAAAGAAAGAATAGGGCAGGTTAGAGAGATTTTTTTTTTTTAATGCCAAAACTAGGGCAGATAAACCTTACACTAGGAGGAAAAGAGTTCTGCTTTGTACAGAAAGCCTGTTAGAATACATGAGCCAAGGGGCCAAATTAAGCTGTGTTGAAAATAGAGCAACAGCACAGAATTCTGTGGATTTTTTTAACATGTACTAGGCTCAATATATATTCAGTATAATTGGCCAATCAAGAAAACTCAGGAAAACTGTAAACAAAAAGGACTTTCTGATAAAACACAGAAATGAAGTGTCCATTCCAAGACAGGCACATATTTCATAGTTAATGCTAAGAACATTTATAGGAGTTCAGACTTAAAAAAAAAAATTAATAGGCTAAGTTGACATGCATTTTTATAGTAACAAATTAACCCTTTTGATATTGGTGTCATAGATTAAGGAAAGGATTAAGGTCAACATTCTCCTTCTATGTAGGAGCTTTTCTTTGAAAGCTAGTCAGGGCTGGATGGACAGAAATGGTAGGTTTGGAAGAAAATGACTGGGAAATAAGGGGAATAACATTTTCTTGCCCAATTAATTTACAAGAACCATTCTGTATCAATGAAATAAATATTTAAAACTTGTAATTGAAATTGTTCTAAACCAAGAAATTTTCTTATAAAGCAGGGAAAATTATTTTGATTCATCCTGAATTTCCATAGTTCTAACTTGCTAAATTTGGCATAAAGTGGTTGGGTTATTTTGGCAATACTAGCTTAATGTATAAATATCACACTTTCAGAAAAAGTGCAATGAAATAAAAGCTTTCTTAAACTTTTTTGCATAATAGCAAAAATAAACTTTTCATATAGTGATATTTAAATCTGTAATAAAGGATAATGTACAGAGAAAAAAAAAAGGAAGATTCTTCACATTCTTCATATAAATATTGCATAAGGTCAGGTTGTATGGGGCTCTGACCAACCTGATCTGTTTGAAGATGTCCAGGCTCTTTGAGGGGGGTTGGACTAAATGGTTTTTAAAGGTCCCTTCCAGCCCAAACTGTTCTGTGATTCTATGATTCTATAAGTTAACATTTTTATGTGCATGATTTCCTGTAGAGCAAGCTACAGCATAGCTGTCCTGAAGTCAGTAGCAATATTATAAAAATTGTTTAATGTTAGGCTTTCAAATGGTTCTGGCTGTACTGGGACTCTGTTTTCTACACAGATTATTACACTACAGGTATTCTTGTCCCTCACTCATTCTGGTCATTACACTGACTTATTTGTACAACACAAATAGTGTATCTGGTGTTTTACTGAAAAGAGATGGGATTTTCTGCAGTCAGGTGTGGGTCACAAGAAGGAAAGAAGGGACACATGCATTAGTGAGCACTAGGGAGAGGGAGAGCATTAGGGTAAAGCCAGAGACAGATGTTTGATGTGTGAAGTCACTTCAATTGATGTACAAGAGTAGTATCATGAATACCTTGACATGTCTAAAACTTCAATAAAATTTCATTTTAAAATACATTTGACTACATTTAGAACAGTTATAAAACTGCAGCATCAACAACATACAATGAAAAAAAAGTAGTTTTTTTATTTTACAAACACATTTCTCTGAAGGACACTTAATACTCTTTAGAATTTATCAGAAACCTCACAGTGATGTTAGATAAAGATAGATATATCTATATCATCTATGTCTATATCTATATCTGATATAGAATCATCTTTTTAAAAACTGTGTTGTAGAGAAAAAACATCTACAATTATTTCTCAGAAAAGAAATCTAAGAATTCTTTTTTCAGCTCTGGTGAACCCAGCTATGCCTGCAAAAGGTTACCCACAGTATATGGCCTGATGCACTGACAAGGAAAAGACTTATCAAGACCTTGAACACAAAGACTAAAGGAAATAAAACATTATATTGCGCTTCTGTGTTTGGGAGCACCCCAGAGATACAGGAGTTGCATACAATATGGAAAAGATGATGCAAGACTCTATTTTGTTCCTCTTGAGTTTATCAAAAGTTACATCAATGCTAACTAAATGAGACTAGGAGTAAAATTTTCCATAGTTATAATCTTATTTCATAATGGTTCTTTTTTAAGTGTCCACAGGGGACACTAGAAGGAGAACACCAGGTCAGATAAGTCACAAGGCAAATACATTGTAGTCATTTTAATGGTGCAGTAAAGAAGATAGAATTATGACCCAAAAGGTAGAAACTGGGAACAGAATTCCCCCAGTCCAGACTGTCTCAGGAGCTGAACAGAGCAAGATGGAGAAACATAAAGGGAAAGAAGGATAAAGGGCATATTTGGAAAACATATCAACAGTAGATAAGTTAGAATTTGACTTTCAACATAAAGCAGATAGAGGCAAGTCCCATCAGGAATATTTACCTAAAACCTGCACGTGCACATAAAATGTGCTTTTTTTCTTACACATTTTTCTTTAATAAAAGATTTCAGCAACAGCACAGCTCCATTTCATAGATATCATGGGTTTTGTGAATATTTCTTTTACCTTTCAGCTATATATCATACTCAACAGAATGGTCCATGGTCTTTCATAGTGGATAAGCACTCAAAGGTCACAGACTATGGCTCCACACCTGGCTGAACTGCTCAGCAGAAAGGCAGCTGGACTGTGGAAACCCATTCTGTTAAATTCAGCAAGTGTCCCCCAAAGTGAGTAGCTGGAAACTAACTTCTTATTTCTAACTGAAACTAAATACTTATAGTTTCTTTAATTACATCCTTCCTGTACACCACTAAATCCAATAGGCCTCACAAACAACTTATTATAATATAGAAGATTTAATGTTCTGGATTAATGCCTTCCAAAGTCACAGGCTGTTAAATAGGTGACCAGAACAATTTTCAGACATGTTCACTAATCATCAAAAGGTCCTTAGTACCCAAGAAATAACCTCAAGCATGATTCATTAATGCTTATCATTAACTTACTGCTACAGCATTCAGTTTTTGGACAGAAAGTTGCTGCCAATCAGCCTTAAAATAAGCTCAAAAATCTTCCTACTTGTATTAATATCAGTTAAACTGCTTATGATATTTGATGGCAGGTTTTGACTGTGAAATTAGAAAAACACTGGATGATGATATATTAGTAAGCATAAGGCACAATTATAATGACAGCATTTGTTACCATAAATGTTAGGGTGTACTATCAAACACAGAAATTCAGGGCAAGCAAGAGCTTAGGAAGGAAAGATTTAAAACCTACCCTTTTCTTAAGTAATGCATTTTCTTAAATGTAATACATGTTTCTTATGATCACTGTAGAGGAAGTTATTCTCCAAAAGAATTTGAATACGTAAGGGCTGATGGTTAAAGTCTTGCTGACACTGGACGAAATCTGAACATGAGGATTGGGTGGAAAAAGAATAAGGAGAATAGTATTGCATATGAAGGTTAGAGCAGAAAATTGGGGGCAATTAGTCTGGAACACTGCAGAGAGGCCATTGTTCCTGGCTAGGACATTTGCTGAGACTGCAAATCACATATTTATTTATTTCTGCTGAACAAGCCTTCTATATAATAAAGTGCTGCAAGGGCACAGACCAAGAACAGTAACATAATTCATTTGAAATTAAGTCATAGCAACCAGCTTATAGATAAATGGATAAAGAGCTACATATTTTTCTGGCATAAATTGGGTGTAACGTCATTGCAGTCAATGGAATTGTATCATTTTACATAAGGAGAGAATTTGTTCTACAACACAAGCAATAGTTTTGGCAGTTATATCCCATTTTCAGTAACACCAAAGCTACATAAAAATCCCATTTACATCTTCTTGTTGATCCATTTAGTTGTTCTGTCTAATGGCTAGATGGGTCATCCAAGAATTAAAAAAACAAATTAATTTCCCTGCTGGTGACATCTGATGACAAAGTTATGGAATTAAATTTTGACACTTTTTACACCTGGAAGTTTCACTGAGCTCAACAGTGTAATTTTATGATGTACAAATTTGTTACATTGTTTCCTGTAGTTCTTTGCCATTTAAATGTCTGAATATTTGAGTAGCAATAAATAGAATATCTGCATGAATATAGATTCCATGACACTTTCAGCTCTGATCTTTCCTCTATATATATACCTCAATCACTAAAAGAATGAGCTGGGACAATTTGTCCAGATTGAACATTTAAGCAGTTTTGTCCTTTAATGAAATTCTGATTTTTAATTTTTTTTAGTCAGCAATAATTCTTTATTTCACAAATTCCAGAATTTCAAAAATTAATCTAAATATTTGACTCTGCAAAGGCATTGCAATTCTTTCTTGCTCATATTTTGCTAGGTATTTGTTTCATTCTTGTTATCATTTTTTGTTGTTGTTAATCCTGGTATTTCTCAGGTGAAGAAAGAAACTAAATCTCTTTGAGAAGACAGATGGATCTAAGAAGACTTAGTATGCATTACTTTTATTCTGGAATATTTCCATATCTTTAATTCATGTTTCTGGCATCTCATGGAATCCAATAGGAAAACAGAAATGCCTTTTAGTGAAAGGGACAGCTTTGTTTCAGAGGGTATTAGTCATTTCCTAAATATTGCTGCATATTTCTTCATGATTTTTTAACAAGCTACATGGACTTCTGAGAGTATCTAACATTCTTTATATTTCTTCTTTAGTGTGCTTAAACACAGATAAAACAGGGAGGAAAAAAATGTTCTTTTCAGTGCTGCTTGGATCACAGACAGCTACTTACTGTTGTGACAAGCACCTTTTCATCTGTTTAGAAAAAAAGGTTTGTCCGTATCCTGATATGTAACATTAAAAGAACAACAGCTTACATTAGAGGTTTGTGGAATCTAAAAACTTTAAGAAAAAAATGCAGCCTGTAGTGCTGAACATTCACAACAAATTTAGACTCTATGCTAGAGATCTGCTCTAAACATATTTTGGTGTGGGAAGTTCTGTGACCGTGTTATTGTCATAATAGGATACATCTGCAAAAGGACGTGCAAACCAAGCACCAACACTGTGGCTTTACTATGTTACTCAGAAACCTTTTGCTGGACTGCCACCTACATCTACAGGTCACCTTTACTCCCTGTCCAACAATCTCCATAACAGAAGTTCTGATCCTACTGTACTTTGTGCTTATACCCTGGTAAGGCTGTTAAAAGTCTGGTCTCATCGGGGACTTCCAGTGTGGCCAACTCTCCTATGTGTTTGAACAGCATCACACAAAGCACTTTCATCCAGTATCTCAGTAGTCTCCTAGGACAGAGACTCTGAGAACTGAATCCTCACCTCTAACCTTGGCATCCTTTGAGATGAATACTCTATTACTATATTGAGAGTGGCTGGGACTTTTCTGTAGACTTTCTTATTGTTGAGTTTTTATTTGTCAGGTTTTGCGTAGCAGTGTGTAAAAGTGGTGTCTCAGACTCTTACATAAAAGAATTTTTGTGTCAGAGTAATAAGTGTGTCTTCTGAGTAAGGGTTTAATGCCTTTCTCTACCTTCAGTATTTTCAAAGAACATTACTATTTTAAGTGACTCTCTAACTGGCTTGCAAGTTTCTGGGACACTCCCTTTACCAATGCATTGAAAAAAGGAGAAAATACAGTCTGTCTGCAGAACTCAGAAATTATATATTTCAGTACATAAATTCTTCTCTGGATCCTTATCAATCTCCCCAATGACCTGAAAAAGAACGAATTATACTCATTTAGATCCAGCAAAGTATCTGAATTTCAACACATTACTATAATGTAATTTTAATTAGGCACATACAGGTTCAAGGTATCTATTTCTGATGGCCTCACATGCACATGGAGAGGTAGGTGAAATGTTAAAGCTCTGCAGAATATGTTTTCTCTTTATCAGTGACCAATGCACAGTATTCATAAATACTAACGTATTTAATTTCAAATCCTTCTCAAGTTAATAACAGTTTTCAAAATATTAGAAAATGAAATGTGACAAAGCCAGTGGAGTTTCACCAGATATGTACATGATTTGGTAGTAACAATAACTTTTACCTGTGCTGCATTTATATCAAAGGATCCAATCTCCTTTATAAGCAAAGGGATGAGTTCAGATACCAATGAAATGCAATCACCATAAGTGACATGCAGCAGATTTCCTCGTTTTTATTTTTTTTTAAATTTCAAATTTACATAACTGTTCAGCACTGGTAGTGGAAAAGAATCTCAGATGAGATAAATTGTCTGCATTGATTTTTTTTAAATTCCCCTGAACACAGCAAAACATATTGTGAAGTTTCAGGGTCAGCTACAATTTTAGAAAAGAAGAAGGCTAAATTAGGCCCTTAACACATAAACAAAGGTTTGAGAAAAGTTACTTACTAACCCACTGATCACTAGCCATCTCAGCTAGATTGACAGCTGCTTGATGAGCAACTTACTTGGGTAGGGATAGGTGACTGTCACTAGCAGAGGAATGAACAGAGAACAAAAGATGTTCACACAATGAAAGGGCTTAAGATGTCAATTAAGCACGTGTTTATGGCAGTGGCATTAAGCAGTTAGCTGTGATTCACAAATTCAAAAGCAAAAGTAATTTAATTTGCTAATTACAATAACAGCTGCAAAACTGAAGAATCCTGCTACAATTTCTGAGGCACAAAGTGTGGAGACAAAACACTTGAACATTTAAAATCTGACCATTAAGGATTTTCTACTAAAAGAGCATCTGAGTCCATCAGAGTCCCACCGAAGGAGCTTTAAAAGTGTGCTCAGTCTTTCCTGCTCAGACCCTGTCTTGCCTTATAGCTTCCCATGCAGCCAGTCCTTCAGTTGATTATTTTAGCACAGTGGATAGGTGCTTGGTGTGTGAGAGGCCTTGACTGGATATTGCCCAGGGAAAGTTTGATTCAATGAAATAGCAAGTCCTTTCCCAAGAAGAGCAGTGCAGAAACCACAGATGTCTCAAATAATTCACCTGAGTGAATAATTCACCCTCTTTTCTGCACAACACAACTACAAGAAAGCGGGCTGTGATCTGTGTGATACTTCCAAGTGGTCCATATCCAGACTTGTTTTGTTCTACACTTCTACATTTTCATTCTATTTTCTGAAATACACTGTTACTCTCACATTTCATGTACAGATGTGAAACTGCTTTCAATCAGAACTTATTATACATAGTATAGGCAAGTAGATAAACAGATGACTCAGTGGTAGAAATTACTACCTGGTCACACCTCTGCAAATGCACCAGGGATGATCTGCACACAATTTAAATTTATGTTTAACAGGACTTTGAAAAACTGCCCATATCACATGGCAGCAAGAGGGTAAGATTTCTTTCTGAGTTAAATGTAATAGGATCATTACTCTGGTTTCTGAGGCACACCCAGATAGAAATACCTACAAAAGTTACCCTTGGCCTAAGGAAGCAACAGTAAAACACACAGTGAAGGAACACTTTTATATAAAGCTGATCTGAGTCAATGTCACGGGATTACAAGTTGTATTAAAAAGGGAAATGAAAGCCATAGTATAATATCTATCAAAGTAGTGTAGCAAAGTACATAAACAGCCCTTTGATAGCTATCAAACATTGGATGTCACTGAATGGCACTGACAGTAACTACAATAAAACCCTGTAGTTGTCATCTACCATCATATGTTGGGCAGCCTCATGCTCATAGTACCTCATGGTGCTATGCGTGCTGTGCTGCCCTTGGGAGAATGCAGCTACCCCTCTGGAGCCTCCTAATTTCCTTTAAGAAAAGAAAAAGATTTCCAAGGGAGAGTGTGTTTGAAGTCATTCCTACAACTGTCTCAAAACACCTTGGAGTTGTTCTTCTACAGAGTAAGTGCTTTCACTTTGAAAGAGGTAACTGGTAGATGCTCCCTCTGTGCCTGGGCAAGTGCACCTGGAAACCAGTTTTCACTTGATATGTCACCTGTCTAATATCTGCTGCCTTAGCACATTTTTCTTGACAGCAATTAGCTCTTGTACCTCAAGAATGAAGAATTTAACAAAATCTACCACAGGAAACAGTCCTTGTCCTTTCACTTTGCATCCTCATTGGTTAAACTGTGTAGGAAGGGCCACTCTCTTCAGCTTTCTTTCCTGTCCTCTGTCCATCTCATTTTTGCCCACTTGTCAGTGTATTTACATGAATAAAATCTACATTAAATATGCAATTGTTAGTGGAGATGTACTGGAGAACTTACCACTAAATAATGTCATTTAGCTAATTAAGTTAGACTGGTAATAAAACTAATGATAGAAACAATAGTTTTGACAACAAGCACTAAGTTCTGTGAAGAAGAATGTGATTGCTGCTTGGATCCTATTCACCTTTAGAACTGCCATTATGATGTTCATAAAGTAAGCACTGCCTTGTGGAAAAAGAGTGCTTTAAGAGATGCATGGATCAGTAATGACTGCAGAATCGGGATAAAAACAGGCTGTTTAAGATTCTTGTTGTGTGTCATGCCAAACTTCATTCTCCAGAGGGCTCAGAAGCTCACAGCCAGCATCTTCTGGAAATGTGTCACCTTCGGTCGCTATTGATCAGTAGCTACCTACTGTTGTGCTGGAGATTCAGCTTACCAGCAACAAAGTGCTGCAAGCACCAAGGGTGCTGCACAACAGCGCACAGTGCTTTTTGATGAACAAAGTAAAGAAAGAGATATCTTTGAATAAGGTCAGAAATTACTCAGTGATAACATGTTTTCATGTTATCTGTGAAAGCATCACCACAGCTCAGTTGACAGAGGTGAGAGACTACTCTGAAACACTGAGAAACAATCACACAGGCTATCTTGTTTTTTAGTACAGAAGAAAAAAGCTTCATTCTCTTGTTTTTTGTCTTCATTTTTATCCAACTGATTTTGCACTGCTTTATTTCAGCTTTATGTAACAACACTTTGTGAAAAGTGATTTATTTTTAATATATCAGCAAAATAGTTCCTAAAGATGGTTCTTCAAAACTACAAAAACCACAAAAGTTTATAAGAATTTCAATGAAAAAACAAAAATTCTCTGAGATAAATACACATGCGAAAAAGAAGTAAAGTTAAGATAAATGGATGCACACAGGTCACCAAAGTATACACAGGCACATCAATTCAGCTTACAGTCCAGTCAACCTATGGGCTTTCTTCCTAACTTCCTTCCTGGAAAGCTGTGGGCTCTTAGGACTTTGCATTATTTTCCCCCTTGAAATCAAGGTCCAAAACTTTGCTACAAGAGACTATTAATTTTTGTTGAACTCATTGGAGGGAAAAACCTGTGCTGGTTGCACCTACCTGTTTCTGCAGCCCCTGAAATGATGGCACAGGTCTGTTCAGCCCCCTGGCAGGCAATAGAAAAGTCCTTCTGAGCTTATTGTGCTCAAGTGGAAGAAATGCTTCATGCTTTGAGTAATCATCTGACTTGTTTTCTTGAAAAAATCCTTTACAGACATACACATTTCCACCTAAACAGTGGCAAAGAGGGGGACATGGAAGAGAAGAAAAAATGAAGTCAAGAGAGAAGACAGCTTTACTAGATAAACACAGTAAGATGACACATAGATATTTTGTCTTAAGCCATTTGTGGACATTAAGGAAGGATGCATCACCAGAGAACTGAGTCTCTTTTGTCTAAGTTTCTGCAGTTATTTCCCATATGGTTTCCTCCAATATTTACAAAAAAATCACATTCAATTTAGAATAATATCACAGTCATTATCTAACTGGTTACACTTAACATTGGGAGGAGCAAAGTTATACTGAAAGGCAGTATTTTTCTTTCTTATATCAGCCTCATTTTTTTGATTGATAACTGACTGACCGACTGACCGACTGACTGACTGACTGTCAGACTCCCTTTTGGTTTTATGAGCATATTTGTCCTTTTATTCACATTTCTGCCTTTCCAAAGGTAGTTCAGAATTGTTGGATAGCATTTACATCAATATCAGGCTATTAGCATGCAATTAGTAATGTTGTTTGCGCCAGAGAAACTCAACTATGGGAAAACATGGGATGAGGAGGTAAAGAAAATCTTAGGCCCAGTCTTAAACATATGCTGAATACTTACTGTAATGTAGAAAAGAAACACCAAGTTATTTACAAAACCTGGAAAGATCTGCAGCCTGCTATTACAGGAGGAAATGTTCAGCAGGCTTAATAAAAAGGTGTGCCCTTCAGATTGCTCTCAGTTTGTCCTATCATGTCTTTTTCCATCTTCTGCCTTATAACATTTTCTATGCTTTGTAAACTGATAGGAATTCATTCCTCAATGGTCATACACAGAGGTTAATAAGCTCCCAGCAGCAGCTGACTTGGCACAAGAGTAGAAATACTCTACGCTACATCCAGCTCAGAAATGTTACCTTCATATCCCCTTCCCTGTTTTGGGAAACAGTAATTTTTTTTCCACTTCAGTTCTTCTGGATATAGACTGGCAGTGTGGTAAGTCTGTCCTCTTGTCCTGTGTCCGAGAGGCTGTTCACTGTGAAAATGGTAAGCTGATGTGATGTGACACTGAGTCAGCCAGAGACATGAGGTAGGTGTGCCAACATTGTTCCTTACGTCAAACCACAAAACAGGGCTTTTAGTGTTAAAAATCATAATTCATTAGGTCACAGGGTAGGACAAGGTAACCATTACTACAGAGAAAAGGAAAATTTCTGGGGAACTCAGCTTAAACCATTTGAAAACAAATCTCTTCCCTATCCACTATGCCCGTCCTTCCTTCTGACCTTGTTCTCCATCCTGGCAGTTTTCAGAGTTGATTGCAGCAGACTCCCTCTGACTGTCTCTGAAAGTTTCCTTTCTGTCACCTCTGTGTCTGTACTCCCCGCTTTCGCGCCGATTCGCACGCCAGCTGCAGGCTCCCTGCCTGCTCCACCCTGCACTTGCCAAAGGTTGTCCAGCAAAGCCTCTAAACTCACTCTCAGAGATAACACCATCTCTGTCTCCCTTCAGCGGGTGCAAAATCCAGGACAAAACAAAGCAGCAGCTTTTGACCTTGCTGTCCAGCACAGCCTTTCAGAAAAACACACTGCTCATGGAAACTGTGAACAAACAAGTAACTCAGGCTGTTTAACATGTCACTGTGACAGGGTGGTGAGCAGTAGGAAAGGCTAAAAGAATTTAAGGGATTATTGGGGGACAAGCAAATAATCCTATGTGTATTTCTCTCACATTTCTTACATCGTAAAATGTCATTCACTTTGTGCAGCCATGAAGCAGAGGACTTGCTTGTTTAAGAAGAACAGATCAGTAAGGTACTGAGGATTTCTATTCCTTAGAAGGATTCCTTCTAAGGTGATAAAAGATCATAGTTATCTATACTGGCACAAACAGCAAGGTGTCTCTGCCTTGTAATATTACAGCCGAAATATGACACTTTCTGAGCCTTAAATTCAATTTTTTTTTTTATCCTTGGAAGACACATACAAATTCCACTATAAAATAAATGGAGTTTTGCACCAAGTGTTGAAAATGTTAGAGGTTAAAAATATTCTCTACCTCCTGCCACGTCTATGTCCTGCCATCTCTATATATTTTCATGCATATGCAAGTTTATGCTGTAAAATTTTCATAGCAAGAGTTTGCTATAAAAAATGCTATGCATTATACCTGATAAAATGCTAAAATTAAATGGAATTTTAAAAAGGTGTGAAATATACCTCGGACACCATCTGATGCTGCACTAGGAGGAAACTATGAAAGCTGTAACCTAAAGTATGGCCCCAATGGATCCATGAGAAAAACTAATATGCTTGATGCCTGGGTTTCATGTACTCAGTGAGCACATTCACATGATAAGGCTTTTAATCATTTGAATACGCTGTACCAGAAGGAAAGTATAAAAAGTACACTGTCACCAATTTGGAATGAGGTCTGCAGCAGTCTGCTGCAAAGGAAGCCAACCACAAATGGGGGAAAAGGAGATGTCTAAATAGGCAAGCCTTTCTAGAAAAAAACAAACAAACAAACAAAAAAAGAAACCAAACAAACAAACAAGCAAACAAAAAACAAAACAAAACAAAACAAAAACTGGAAGAATGCAGACAATTGATAGAGATTTATTTTTTCCCCTACAGTTCTTTTCAACTATAACCTTTAAAAGATTGAGACACTAATTAATGTAAAAGTTGAAAAGTCCTCAGTTTACATCTTTTTATTCTCCTGCTCTTTGCAATTAAATTCAATAATATAAGCAATGTTGATGGAATTTTTCCACCTTTTCCATTCTTCCAGTTCCTCATTTTCTTAAAATTCTGAAGTAATGAAAACACTAAAATGAATACTAAAGCCTGAAATTTTTCTGGTCAGCCACTCCTCCAACATCTATTTTTTAAAGTTAAATATTTCTTCTTTCACCACTTGAAGCTTTTATAGGCCCAAAGTTGCAAATATAAAAATAAACCCTAACAGAACTGTCACTCAGTGCATTGAACCAAATGACACAAATAGGGTAGGAGTAGAAAGGACAAGTAAGGAAATCTAAAAAAGAAACCAAACAAAACCCACCTATTTCCAAATTAATAACTTTTAAAAAATGCATGTATACACGTATTTTTTGCTTGGATCTTTTCTACTAATTTGATCTTTTCAGTGCTGAAAAAAATGCAATTCACCATTTATTTATGTTTTTGGCTTTGCGCAAATGTTTCTCTGCTTTTCAATAAATTCTACTCGCAACATGTAAATATCAGTGACAAAGACCATCCCCCTGGAGTGGTACAGGATGCATTGCTAAGCAACATTTTTTTTTAGTTTGCTTTGGTTTTGTCCTTTTGTTCTCTCTTGGAGTTCTTTTAGTCGCCTTGCTGTCTTACTGCGCGAATGCAGAGGGAAGTTCCACCAGGGCCCCTCTCTGCAAATAATATGCTGTGTGAAGAATTCAGATTTCAGAGAGCCCATGCAGAAGATCATGACATTTCTTAGCTGACTTTTAATATGATGTTCAGATACAGAATCCCACTGGCATATGGGAATATAAACCTGGGGAATTTTCACTCTAGATTTCCATTATTCCCTGACAGGATGGGTCTGCTGAAGGCTCAATTTCAGAGCAGAAAATTAACTTTTCCACTTTTGTTTGCTTCTTCTTCAACTTGTGTTTTAATTTGTAAAAGAAATCTGAATATATAGAATCACAGAGCACTCCAGCAAGGTCCTTAACTAGGAGATCAACAGTGAGGGCTTGAAGACTTGCTAGAGTGGGCTGCTGCTTTTGATCTACTGTTGAGACAGTCTCAGCTTGTCTGAGCCTCACATAACTAAAAATATACAGAAAAAGAAACACAAAACAGAGCTCCTTGTATTGATTGAAATCAAGCATAAGCCTGAAAGTATAAACGTGAATCTCCATACTTGAAATGTTTTTAAAATTATTAATGCACATATTTGCTCTAAAACTGGCAACGTGAAGAGCAGGAATGCAAGCACTCTCATATTCACAGATGGATCTGTGGATGTGCAAAGGTACAGGCTGCTTCTAAAGCTGTCATTTGAGAATATGAAGCTTTTCATGCCCTCAGACCATAAGGTGTCTTCCTGTCTCACTCTTCTTGAGGCCTGCATTTCTGCTAATGCTGGTGTTAGGGGTGACACGGCAGTGATTTCAAATGGGTTTGCAGCTGACCAGCAGCAGTCAGAAATGTTAAGTTTCCAGATGTTTATGACAAAATTTATCTCTACAGACAAGGAAATCTTATATTGGTATGAGGCTGGCAGCTCCAAGGCAACCTTGACATAAATTTTCAGCAAACATATTCCTGCCATTGCAAGCTGTGCTATCCTATCAATTCAGTGTGATTATCTAGTCCAATACCGGGAATCCACATTTAATAGATGATTCCAGCAGCAATCCTCTGACACCATCAGCTAAAGCTTGTTCTCACTATCTGCTTTACCCTCATCTGTATTGCTGTCTGTGAGAGAGCTTACCAGTTCCATGAATTGGTATGTAAGGACAGGTATTTTCTTCATAAACTCCTGCTGTTTCTCAGCTGCTTGTCAGTGCATGGGATGATTTTCAATATGGCATGTAATTAACCATTACTGAAAAAGTAAAAGCTAAGTGTAACAGGTAAAAATGTGATTTGTCAGGGTTGTTCCTTCCTGCTCCTTCCTTTTTAAAATTGCACCATGTCTCTCCCAAAAATGAATTCATGAATGACTATAGTATTAGTATATAGTATATAGTATATAGTATATAGTATATAGTATATAGTATATAGTATATAGTATATAGTATATAGTATATAGTATATAGTATATAGTATATAGTATATAGTATATAGTATATAGTATATAGTATATAGAATTATACTTGTGGAAATGGAAATTCTTGGCTTCTCTCCCGAAAAATACACACTCTATGAACACAAGCAACATATCAACATTTCATATAACAGGGCAGTAGTGCAGATGATTACAGGACACTTAGCATGCTGATAGTTCATGGACATCCCTACCCACTTTAACACAAATATGCTTTTGTAATAAGCGAAAAAAACTAATTTTGTGCAAAAGTTGCATTTTGGAAAGTAGTAACAGCAGGAATTTCACTTTGAGATTTCACACTTGGAGCAATTGTATTTCTGTGATCTATTCCACTGAGCACAGAATCCATTTCTAAAGCACTGAAGCTGTTTTGTGGGGGTAGCTTGAGACAACCTGGCCATGCCTTTGTCATTGAACTGTATCACCCCCTAAGGGCAGTATAGGTCAAGGTATTAGGCCACTGACAACTTGACAACTGTGCAACTTCACTGTGATACTATCAAATAGCAGCATGTATAAAATATAAATATAACCATCAACCCAGCAATTCAGCATAAAAGTATTGTTGTATAACCACTAATCAAAAATCAGTAGTGGTTTAATTTTAACAAACTTACACAGTGCAGCTTTCTTTCTCCTTTTGTTTCCTAATTCATATACTTTTTCGTGGTATTACCTTTGTTTCTTGCTTCAGTCTTGGCCTTTGCGACTACCCTTTCTTGTCAGAATACTCCCAAATCTTTTGCTACCTAGTAGTTCTTAAATGTTTATCATTTTTACAGCTAAATTGCATAAAACATTCCTGTGCTACCAAAAAGAATAAGTAGTATCTACTGTGAGAGATCACATTTTTCTATTTGATGCTCCTAAGGACTGCTTCCATTTCCCCAGCTATTTCAAGATAGGAAGCCCAGCTGTTTGCTTTTTTCACTTCTTTCATTAGAGTTCACACTTTACCTCCAGATACCCTGCTAGAGCAACTGTCTTCCTACACCAAAGCCCTCTGGGGATGTATAAACATTAGTGAGCATGTTAGAAGGACTAATGTGCAGAAACTTACCCTCTGCTGCACATGTGGCCTCTCAAGCTCTGTGCAGGAGTGCTCTTCGGCCTGAAAATAAAAAAGAGTGGATGAAATAAGAAGGGTTCTGTGCAACTGCAGCAACACATTTTTTTTCCTCTTTATGAATGCATTTACCAAGCAAATACCCCGAGGAGCTGTGGCTGATGGGGCACCTATCCCTGGAAGGTTGTGGTCTCTGGCTCCTCTGAAGAACATGGTCTGCACTTCCTCCATCCCCTCTACCTTAACCTGCTCTTTGGGCTCTTTCTTACCTAAGAAAGCAAAGTCTTTTTATTACATGAATCGGTTTGAAAGGTATTTTTAATTATTTTATCAATACTACCATTACTTGATCACTATGAAATTATGGTCCTATTGTCCTTGTCACAAAACTTTATAAGAGAGTCACTAGAATAGGAAGAGCATCATCTGACAGGTACCTTCTTTCCTTTAGCTTCACTCCTGCAAATGTTTGCAACTTTCCTTCTCAGACAACAATGCACTGGAAGCAATAGCATTTTTCATTAACTCAGTCACCACTTAATACTAACAAGTACTCCCATAACATGCACCCAAATGAGTATAAGCTTATTGTTGGATGTGAGTTGACCTTCAAAATGGAATGGTTACTCTGAAAATAACAGGAAATATAAAAGGAAATTTTTTTTTTTAGCTAGTATTGTCCTATCAAAGATTTTATCTAAGTAGTTAATGACAGCTTTAATAAAACTTTGTTGCAATTATTTAGTATATTATGTCTTGCTTGATTTTATTTCATACCACAATCTTTAATTCATTTAATTAACAGTATAGCCTCATTAAGTAATGTTTTTTAAATGCAGCTCATTTGTAAAACAGATATGGAATTACATCTTAATGCACCTCTTTCATTCAAGTTCTATACAAATTGCACTCTTGCCTGACCCATGACTGAAATTACACACAGTCTTAGATATTTAAATTCTTGCAAAATAAAATGAAACTCTGACAAATAGAAGAGGGATATATCCTTCTTTAGCAAGGAAGGGATAGAAGAGAGCTGCAGAATGTGAAGATGTCTAGGTTCTAGACAGAAAAAACTCTACAACTTCAGTTGACAAGCAATAACAATTTTCCAAGCACCTTGTTATTTATATATAGCTATTTTATCTGGTTGGTTAGTTAATATTGTGGTTTGCTTCCTTTTAATAAGAAAGGTCTGGTAAATGTTTTAGCCAATAAAAGGGCAGAACAGAATGGTAAAAAAAAAAAAAAAAAAAAAAAAAAAAAAAAAAAAAAAAAAAAAAAAAAAAAGGGGAGACTTTTATAATTCATCACCTTTTGGTGAAATGGATTTTTGTTAATTTTTGCCCCCACTGAATCTAAGGTGGGAGATGGAAATCTAGTAAAGTCAAGTTGTGAATATAAGATGACATTCACAATGTGCCTCTCTTTTACATCCTTTCACAGATATTATTTCCTACCATAGGGTCCAAACAATTATTTGATGAATTAAGAATTATTATTTTCTGGGTCTAGTTAGGTTTTAAAAATACTTTCTATAATTTTTAGAAGCACTAAAGGTAACTACTTAAACATACACTGGTCAAAACTACATTTATTTTTTATTATGGCAATTTCACATAATATTTTGTCGCCCTAACAGAACCAAAAACCGGGTTTTGCACTAATAGTGGATGCTAGCCTAATTTCTTTAAATGCCTGCGTTTAAACCAACAGCCTTAAGGCACCCAGGTATTCTGTTGTGACCGTGTGCTAGGAATCCTGGTGTCCCCAGAGCAGGAGGCGCTCAGCAGTACTTTAGGAAGTAAATAAAGTGTGAGATCAGCGCGGCGCTGCCTGCAGTGCCGCGCTGCCGCCTCTAGATGCCGCTGTTTACTGCGCTTCGGCAGCGCCGGCCGGAGCGGAGCGCGCCGAGCCGCCGGCAGCTCCACGGAAAACGAGAGTTTATACAGCTATCTGCAAAACTAACACTGCCCCCGCCCTCCCCGCCCACAAAAACCCCAACCCAAACCTGTACTTCTCCTTCATCAAATAGGATTGCTTTCTGAAATGCAATTAAAATAGCTTTCATTGCACCCTAAGCCATAAAATGTACCACAGGAATGCCTTCCTAATTACAGAAACTCCTTCTTACATACACACATACTTAATTATTCCGGATGTCTTTGTCTAAAAGTGACACTGTATAAATATTAATCCTCTTTTCCCCCAACTATTCTTTGTTCCATGATCTACATTCATTGTAGCACAGTAAATTTGAGATCATTAGATCAGTTACTGCTATTTAGATGTAAATGTCTTCAAGGAAGATTAATTACTTTCTAATTCTGATTTTTTTTTAAATCAGGATAATGAAGACATTCTCTGGCATGTCTATGATAATTTAAAAAAAAAAAAAAAAAGCCTCGTAAATCAACATAACCCCCACAAACACAAAAAAAGCCGAAACAAACAGAAACTCCCCCTGTGCCTCCATATAACACAGTTCACAGCAGATAAAATTTTGGAAAGTATACAGGTAATTTTTATGGCATTTAAGCTAGTAAATGGGGTTAGGTGAAGCTCCAGGAACCCATTAGTAGTTGAAATGCTCATGTTCAAATTGCATATCCCTGACAGGAGCACCCTGGCTCCCTCGAGAGCACAGGAAAAGTGCAGAATTACAGGGTGCCATCTCTCAGAAATGAGAGACCACTCTTTCCTTTAAACCAGTCAGAGAAGAAGGAACTCTGACAAGCATGGTGATCTATCCACGAGCACATGAAGAGCAAGTACTCACACATGTAACTTCTCAACTTGCTCCTCCTGGCAGATTCTCTCAAAGAGGGAGAGAGCCCCGTTTAGGCAACTGAAAGCAACTGTTATTTGGAATGCTTTTGAATTATCTGCTATAGACCTCTTAGAAGCAGAAAACAAGCCACCAAGAGCACTTAAATCATAGCCTAGAAATTCATGATAGTTCTCTGAGGAAGCAGAAGGGCCTGAGAGGCTTTTTTTTCTTTGTTGTGTGTGATTCAAGCATGCACCACCCTTCTGTGCACCACCTGCAACTCATTGATTACTTGGCGAGGGTCAGGCTTACTGACACTATGAAGGATTTTCTTGAATGACAGCTTCATGCAAGGGATGGACACAGCTCATGGAATAAAGAATGCAAGCCAAGACTCACACTCCAGCCTTGTCCACTATGTTTGGGAATCAGCACACACACACACACACACACACACACACACACTTACACAGATACAACCTGCCACAGCAGGACTTAATCATTTTGTCAAAGTTAACAGCATCATCAGGAGACATGGCTAAGATGTTCTTCCAGAAGTTAGGAGTTGTGATTTTGAATCTATAAAGACAAAAATCAAGTAAGCGTGTTCTGGGCTAGAGGAATGCTAAAACCATTTAAACACAAATTTCATGGTTGCGCTTAAAAATAGAGTAAAACAAGATGCACTATATTTTACACATAGCTTGATTCTGTAAGCATGCACTGTTTTATCCATGGAAAAGAGGAAAAGGATCTTATTTGTAGATCCTGAAATGGCTTGAGGTGTGCATTGCATAGATAGGGCGAGACTAAAAGGTTTTTGAACAGCAACAAAATCACAAATGTAGCTTCTCAGAATTATTTAAATTGAAGCAATCTGTGGACAAACTTTCTTCAGTTAGATGACATTCAAGGTAAGACTTTTTAGGATTGCATTGAAAGGTAGATGCCTAAATAGTATCCATAACTTACTCGAGACAATTAAGATATTTTTAGACTTGTTTCTGGGGCTTTGGCATTTTTTTAACAATATAGCTTATTAGACATTTTCCAATATTATGCAAGATCTACTGCACATCTGAACAAGCAGTATCAGTGTGAATAAGAACAGAATTTGTGACTGCACATTTTAAATTGGAGCTCCCTTAGGCTAAGTGGGAGCACTGACATAATAATTTGTAATGCTAACTGAAAGGATGCAATTAAAGAAAGAATTGTGAAAATGAGCCTCCTGTCCATATTTAGTGGGAAGAAATTGTATTTTCAATATTACTTCCTCTTAATACTATTAAAACATGCAGGTACTGATCTTGAAATGAGTTTTTTATGTGTTAAAGCATAAGAAGCATAAGCATATGTTCAGGCACAGCACAATTCTGCTTTGTGCCCAATTTTTTTTTATTTCCACTTTTGGAAAACTGAAATATACAAATTTGTGCAAGAGAACAAGTTATGTTCAACTTTCGTAGGCTGATTGAAAAGTTATGTCTACTAATAAAAAAAAATAAACAAGACAGAAAGATTTCTTGTTAACCATAGATGTGTCACTGCCAAAGAATCTGAGCTTTGGCAAAAGCCCTTACCATACAGTATTGTACAGTAAATGTTTCAAAGCACATGGGTCTGGCTGAGGAATACCTGCATTGTTCTTCCATTGAGAAAGTGAAGGGCACTGAGGTACCAAAGAGGAGTGACAAAAACACTTTTGTCAATGGAATGGAGATTTTCAGTCACATTCAAAGACTTAGACAAACACTTAATGAGGAAAAAATTTAAAACTCATCATTCTGCTGGTTGTCTTGCAGTACTGTATGTGTATGTACAGAGAAAGATTCTTGCTATATCATCTTTACAGTGTGTGCATTTTTAGGACTAGCAAGACAGTCTTTTTATTCACTTAAATTCAGTCATGTTAATAAGAATTTAATAGCTTTTAAATTTTAAAATTTTTTTTTAATTATTTCTGTCAGTAATGAAAAGTGTGATACTGTGCTGAATACACCTGGCTGTCTCACTGTGTATCCTGAAGTCCTCTGGCACTTATGCTGCTAGAACAAATACTAATATTTCAGTAAGGCTCCCTACATTCCTCAGTCAATAACCAGCTGAACGGGAATGTAAGCCAAGCAGCAGCTGAAGCACACCTTCTTGAAATAACTAGTGTTCAGGGTATCAAGTGTACTGAATTGCACAGGAGTTTTGTGGGATTGACAGCACTGAAGCAGTGGGGGAGAAAAAGGCTCTATAATTACTCCTCCTCACTGGTATGGTGATAGGATATGGAGGGTGGATCCGGTTTTACAATGACTGACATAGTTTGTTATGCCTTAAAGACCTCACAATTACAGAAATCAGAGAAACATATCAGTTTTGTATTGCACCTTCATTTGCTTTTCTTCTAGCATTAGGTGCATTTTACCTGAGCTTTCAGTCCAAGAAAGTCTGTAGGTTTGTTTTTCTATTCCCCAGATTTACTGTTTTCAGTGACAAATAGTTCTATAGATATATTCTGTAGAGAAGAAGAATGTCTAAAGAGGACTGTGAATAAACTTGAGTTACTGTTTTTCAAAATATTCTGTCTTGAAAACAAGTATCCTCTCCTCATCACAGGCCTGAGGTTTGCAAGCACAGATATAAGTGAATCAGACAGAAGGCCTTCAGTCTATCCAAGCTTTAAAAAGATAAAGGAGAAAGGCGGAGATATGAAAGGGAATCTAAAAACTGATCCCTGTAAATCCATCTGAAAATAACAACTTTCTGGCCTATGTCAGAACAAACTTTGTCAGGGAAAAAAAATGTGTCACTTCCAAGCTATTCCTAACATTGAATTTTTCAGCTTATAAGGTGTCTTCCCTTTGAAGGGAGATTTTCCTTGCTCACATAACCTGAGTCTGCCCAAGCCCATTGCAGGAAAAAGGGTGATGGGTGCCTTGTTAGGCTTTTCTGTAGACCACTGAGGCATCCTCCTGCCTCTGCTAGGACTAAAAGACCTCTAATCTACCTGTCTAGACAAGGCTTTGCACTGGTCTGATCCCTTCCTTCAGTGCTGCTTGTGACATCCAGAAATTTGACAAGGAAAGCAATTATTGATCAGTCTGAAGTGTGTTTTGCAGTGATAATTGTCTAAGCATGACTGACTGATGCCCCTATAGATAGGTGCTTACTTATTTCCTGATGCATGTCGTCCTCAGAGCAACAGAAACATTGATAAGAGAGGACAAAATGACTAACTTTGATGGAGTTTGTGTTGAAACATCTGCTGCTTGTCAACATGGGAGGCAGAAGCAGTGATTTATTAGTAATAAAGAAGGAAAACCTGTGAAAGTCCAGTTTATTCTTCCTCTAAACTACTTTCTAAGAATGCTTAGTAAGTTTCCATAAAGACAAAATATTGCCCCATTACCTGTATATTTTTACTTTGCTTACATTATTACTTACATGATAACACATTATTTACTTTAAGACTTTGAGTAACTTCTGTACATTAAGAAATCTGGACATTAAAGTCACTAAATGGAACAGTGAAAATCTATGGAGAAGTCATACTGTAGTCATTTAGATTTTTTTCTCTTGCCTAGAATCTAAATATTTTTAGGATATTGAACAGAATGTAAATGACAGCAAAGACATTTGGTGACATTTCCTATTCTCTGAGTACATACCAAACACAGACCTGTAATTTTGTTTTTGTGAGAGTAATTTCATTTGAATTAATTATTTCTTTCAGGCTCAGCTCTGCATGAGCACTCTGCAGAATTCTGGCTTCCATATAAAGAGGAGTTCAGAGAGGAACTGGCCTCCAGAAAGCCAAAATTACATCAAAGTACTTCCCCAGAACATGGTGGCATGTACAGAGTCGGGGTACTGCTGCCCATGGAGGAGGGCACACACCTTCTCTTTTACAGCTTTTGCGCCCAGAAGAACAAAGGGTATTTGAAAATCACAGCCATGCCACTGGGGCACAGAAAAGGGATTGGAGTTCAGGAATCTCTGCTCTTCACTTCAGATTATATGCATGGCAAATAGATGGGCATCATCTGCTCAATGAAAGGGTGTAGCTCTTGCAATATTTCTACCACCAGGATATTAAACATACAACTGCCAAGAGATAAAACCTCAAAACCATAGAAGCCTTGGTTTAACTGGAATGTTAAGAAATGCAGAAGTGTTAGAAATAAGAAGAAGTGATTGCAACAGCATGATGCTTTTAAACAGAAGTTAGTCATCTGTCTGCCTGCCTTTGTAATTTAAAGAATAAACCTATGTCTACATCAAACAAGTTTTGGGTATTTTTTCCCAGAGGACATAAGGTTTAATCAAGGTTTACTACTTTAGTAACCTTTTGTTAATGGCAAGGCATGACTGACAGAAGAGTGACTGAAAAAAGAAGATATTTAGGTCCAAATCTGAGTGTAAAAATGTCAATCTCACTAATGCAAGTTAGTATGAAAATATATACTGATTTAAATTGAGCAATTTCTATTTTCTGTGCAAGCAAGAAGCAGGTCATGAGTTGAAAGCAGAAAAACAAAGTAAATGCCTGTTTTGGTAAACCATGACAATGCCTGAAGGAGGTCTCGTTCCACGTTTTGGGTCTCATTCTGATCCTGTCAACATTGCATCAGCATAACCCCATCTATTAGATCTACATTAGTATTTTGATAGAAATGAAAATACTTCAGTAAAGCTTTCATCAAACATTTTTTTTTTTTTTTGTCTGAAAGCCTTTCTTTATTTTCCCTTCTACTCTTTTTAAACGATAAAGCATCAATAAGACATCAGGTTACTTGCAGGTTCTGGAATATTTCTGTCTTACACAAAAGCACATTGGTTGGAATCTGCTTCCATGTTCTGATTCATCTTCCTTTGTAAAAGATGACATGAGTGTAGCAAAGATTTAAGCTTTTTTTTCCTTTTTGTGCCACATGAAATTGCATCTAAATGGTTCAATAATTGCATTTTAAACAGCATTTATTACTCTCTTTTAGTTATATCCAAATGGATTTGTATATATAGCAAATAACACTAAAGCTCTGTGAGGGAGGAAAAAGCCCCCCTCCCTTCCCCCCCCCCCCCCCCCCCCCATTTACAAGCAAACAATTCAAACTTTCATATTAATCTGTACCTTTAAATAAACAGCAATAATTAATGGAAGTTGGGCATCTTGTTGTATTGCACAGTGACAGGGATTAAACACTGGCACTGCAAAATGCCAGCTTTCAGCTTGTGCACTTCTAGACCCTTCAGAGCCATGAACTGACATTTGCAATCTTTATCAGTCAAAAAAAAATGGCAAATTCACTTAAATTTAGTTCTGCCATTCAAATGGAATGAAGGTCATCACCTGCCCCTTTTGTGATTTGATTATCCAGGGACTGAGTTTATTTCCCTGAAGAAAGACACATTAAAAGGTCCCAGTTTTGCAACTCTTGCCCCATCTCAGCAGCTCAATTGGCTTAAATTATTAATCATTAACTGACTTCGCTACTGCTGTTTATTTAAGAGTACAGATTATTATATAGTCCTGAACTGCTCACTTAAGCGTTTTTCCTTTCCTAGAGCTCTCACAACCATTCTGAAAAACAATTAAATACATTTTGAAATTGCAAAAATGAGTTTATTAAATAAATAGAATTTATAATTCAATTACTTGGCTTTTTCAAATGCTGTAATTGCGTATGGTTTACATTACCCAAAACACTTTTTTGACTTCATTCATGTAATAGACTACAGGTCCAATCCAAGAAGATGAGGTAACTCTGAAGCAAGCTCCTGAATTACAAGCCATTAGGTGTACAAAGTCTGGACCAAAGCATCATGCTTGCAAGAGAAACATGCTTGTAAGGATGTGAAGAAAATATGGGCTCCACAATTGTCTCCACAAGATGCTCCTGAGTCTGTGGCACTCCTCTCTCATCTTCACAGATGTCCTGAAATTTTGGGGGTTAGGAGTGCAGCAGATTATGGACATCACTTTTTGGCCCAGTGCTTCTTGTAAGAAGTAGGTTTCCAGAGGTTACTGAGAGACTGAATTGTGGCAGAAGCCGAAGTCAAGGATGCAGCAATGCCAATGCCAGTGAGAGCGGAGCAAACGTCTGCCCTGTGGAGGCAGACTCCTTCAAGGATTAAAAACTATCTGTCACAGGAGTCTTCACTTCTTTACCTGCCACACTGAACTCCTAATCTCTTCTCCTTTCAGGGACAACCCCATCAGAAACACCCTGAGAGACCTCAGCAGAACTGGCAATGTGGCCTTGAATACTTCCTGCTGCAGATGGGACCAAGGATGTATTTCCTAATGACTGAAGCAACATACAGAAACAACACCTCTGGGGATAATATTAAGGATTGCTCGATAGTTAGCACATAACCTCCTATCTGAACACACAAGTGGATTTTTATAATGCATTTTTTTTACTATGCTGTACTGAAGGGGACATCCTATAGGTGCACCATAGGTCAGGTTCCAGTGTTGCAGTGCTCTGCCATGAAATAAGAAAGCTCATTAATTAGCATATGAATCAGCTCTCCACAGAAAGTGGTAGAACTGCAGGAGAGGAAAAGCCATTTTGCTTTAATAATAACAGCCTGTAAGAGGCAATCCCAGGTACAAAATGATCAAGTGACCAGAGCCAGTTCAGTGAAGAATGATAGCATTTTATGCTCAACACTTCAAGATTAAAGTCTTTAGTTAGCTAAGCATAATGTGAATCAGTTTCATGTATAATGCATTGTGTGAGCCTGTAGCCACTGTGATACAATGTAAGCAATTCCATTTAGTGCAATTTGACTATAGCTAGTACAGAATAATTGGAGTCGGTTTCTAGCATGCTAGAATTTGAGTCAAATATGATATGGAAAAGAATTTGATACATAAGAATATGGAGGCGAAGATAACAAGCAATGATGTGGATGAATAGTTAGTAAGTTATAATACAGAAGTCATTTTAATAGGTTGTGATGTGATTATGAATACAGTGTTCCTATATATAGACAAAAGGCTAAGCCATAATAGTAGAGAAAGGCAACTATTAAGAAGCAGTACAAATAATGGCACCACAGCTGCTTTTGAGGGGAATGTGACATTGAATACTGCAGTTTTCTCAAATATAAGAATGATGGAACAAACAACTACCAGAGATAAACATGGCTACTCAAGTGAGCACAGGACATGTCTCAGAGCAGTCCCTCACATAGCAAGGGTGGCGTTAATGCTGCACTGGGTGATTCCAGCTCCTGCTCAGGAATTCAGCCCTTTCTGTTCTTTTTCTACCATTATTAGAAGCAGTTGTGACAGTTCTAAACCCTTTGGTACTCTGGGCCTCAATTTTACAATCTGGTGTGCAAATACAACAGTTTGAAGACATGCCTCTTCCCTGAGGTTAATAATGTATGATCAGTTAAAGAACTACAGCGTTTTAAAGCAAGCACGTAAACATTAACATGACAGATCTACATGTAAACATTGTTGGCTTTCTAAAATTACTTCTGAAAACAGCAAAAATGTGCTATTATTGTGACTTGTGATTGCACTGGGTTTAAGTCCAACAGACACTAATTCACTGATTTATTTTTTTTCCTCTTCCTAACTTTTCATGAGCCTAACCCTGTGTACATGAGAAGAGCTCATTTATGAGCATGTGCTAATCAGTTCTGACTACAGGTTTAAGTCATCCCTCAGCAAACAGAAAACTATTCAGCTTAGCAATAAAGTTAAATAATTATTACCAGGCTATGTGATGTGACTACAATGTGACATTGAAATGACTATGGTGTGATTAGAATAAGAATGTTATATGCCTGTGATGTTACTAGAATGAGGCTATAAAACGTCTGTGATGCCATACTGCTGTGATATGACTAGTGTCAGGAAAAATGTGCGTATTATTAATGCATACATAAACATGCTGTATTTCAGAAGCAGTCTGCATTACACAGAATGCTAGCAGCTCTAATTATCTCCTTTATTAATGGCTGTGCTGCTTTGTATTTTAAAAGACAAAAGAACCGCATACTTAATTCATTCACAGAATTCTGTTTCTAAGTGGTTTGGCAGTAAGGTTGCTCCTTCATGTCACTTGCTTGACTTTCACTGCTGGGGCTCTAGCCATCCTTCTTGTATTACATAATGAACATTTTTCTTAAACTATTATTAGATCCAGTTCCGTTTTCTACTGTTACTTGATGTCATCAAAACCGAGATCAGTGTTTTTCTGTGTCTATCTGTAACAAGAGTATTTTGGACACAACTACAAATCACAGCAAAACTGAGTGTTTAATCTTTACGCATCATGGGATTACAGGATGTGCAATGCTCACATAGTGCCTGCATCCTTATGACTTGCAAGGATGTGTACATTTATCAGTATGTAGCACACAATTCCAAGCCATGCAAATTACTGACCTCTGAGAGGTACAAGCAGCTTCCACCATTTGCTAATAGTGCATCCTATGTGCAGATACATTTGGAGTCTAAGAGCCTGCATCTGAAAATGTAAAATCTTCAAGGTAGAACTCTGATCTTTAGCTTACCAATGCTATACACTGAAAATATGCAAATAAGATAGTACCACATACAGAAGAAGTCAAATGCTGATGTTATCTTTGGTTTTTTTTCTATACATATATATTTGAAAGGCTTAACCAGAAGCAGCAGCCAGCATGGCCACATACCTGGGCACACTAAATTGGATAGGTTCTATCATACAGCTTGTAAGTTCAAGCTGAGAAAAGCTAGAAGTAAAAGCACAGTCAAATAAAGGCTCATTCATGCTTCAGAAAACGTTGGAAAAGGCACTACATATAATGCACTATAGATAATGCACTATAATCATCTTCTTGTCACACTTTTGAGGTCACTCATATCATAATACATTGGCATTTTATTACAGTGTCTTCCAGGCATGTGATGCTTCTTTGTGGCTAGCTGGATAATTTACCTGTGTCATTTATGGGGAAGGCGAAACGATCACTTTTATTATTTATCAAACCACAGAGAGGAGGAATCTTTTCCAGTTCAATGTTTAAGCAGACAAAACCCAAACCAGCAGAGTAGCTCTCTCCCTCCCTTGGCGAGTGTCTCGGCTGACCCTTCGGGAAGGGAAGGAGAAAGGTGTGCAGGCGTAAATGGGAGCCGAGACAGGGCTGGAGTCAGAGCAGCCTGAATTATAGATGAAAGGGCATGCATTAAATATAAGGCCGAACCGGGCGAAGGCGGGCCGGGGCAGGCGGTCCCTCCGAACCTGCGCGGCGCCGGGGGGCGGCCCCACCGCTCCGCACCGCTCCGCGCAAGCGACACCGAGCACGCACCGGGCACCCCGGCCACCCCAAAACCCCAAACCACGCCACCAACCCAAGCGCGCACCAAGCCCTTCTTTCCCGATCACCCTCCGCTCCGCGCACCCCCCACGCAGCGTTCCGCCCCGCGGAGCGCCCTCCCGCCCGCGAGTGCCCGCCGCGCTGCTCCCGCGGAACGCGCCGCTCCCGCCCGCCCCGGCGCTGCCCTCCGCGCAGCGCAGCCCTCCGCCGGGCAATGCCGCCCCGGCCCCGGCCCCGGCCCCGGCCCCGGCCCCGGCGCTGCCCCCCGCGCAGCGCAGCCCTCCGCCGGGCAATGCCGCCCGCCCCGGCCCCGGCGCTGCCCTCCGCGCAGCGCAGCCCTCCGCCGGGCAATGCCGCCCGCCCCGGCCCCGGCGCTGCCCTCCGCGCAGCGCAGCCCTCCGCCGGGCAATGCCGCCCCGGCCCCGGCCCCGGCGCTGCCCCCCGCGCAGCGCAGCCCTCCGCCGGGCAATGCCGCCCGCCCCGGCCCCGGCCCCGGCCCCGGCGCTGCCCCCCGCGCAGCGCAGCCCTCCGCCGGCCGCGCCGGAGCGACGGGCCCGCCGGCCAATGCCGCGGCCGCGCTCCGCCAGCCGCCGCCCCCGCCGGCGCGGGCCAATGCCGTGCGGCGGGAGGGGTGGCCTCGCACCGCTCCCTCCCTCCCTCTGGGCTTATTGAGAGTTATATCAAGAATTTCAGTTCAGAGAGAGAGAGGGAGAAGGAGAGAGCGTATGTGAGGAAGAGAGGCTGGGAGGGAGGGAGGGAGGGAAGGAGGGAGGGAGGAGGGAAAGCGCCGCCGCTTCCTCCCGTCACTAAAGCAATAACCTATTAGGATTTTTTTTATTTTTAATTTTTTTTTTTTTTTTTTCGGGCTACTGTCACCCCAGAGCTAAAGAGGGAGAAGCACCGCTAGACCAACTCTTGCCATTTCCAGTCAGAAGTTGCAGACTTCATGTAGCTGCCTCTGCTCTGCCGAGAGAGGGACGGGGATGGTGTGCAGTGCAGAGTGGAAAATACCCCCGCTCTAAGAAGTGCACCGGATTTTTTCTCTTGCTGTTTGTTTGGGTTGTTGCGTGCACGTTAGGCACCCGAAGGATCGCCGCTTCATAGGAATGAAACGTGGAGAGGATGACTAACGACAGAACTGTGAATTTGTTCCCTGGAGTTGCTAATTTGCCACCCCGAAGCAACACATATCTCGAGGAGGAAGCGTTTGGCTGCTGCTGATTTCTCCAAAACTGGTGGTTTACCAGATGCATTGTGCTGTATCTGCTGGAACAGATCATTGCTTAGCTGCAGCAGATCGTCAAAGGTAGACAACTAACGTAAGTGCAAAGTTACCCTTACACTGGGATGCATTTCCTTTAAAGAAAAAAAAAAAAAAAAAGCCAACACGCAGTATATTTATCTAGGGAAAGAATCAGTGTTTGGGATTCAGTTGATGTTGGTGGGAAAGGCTCACCTACTCGCTGTCTCTGCATCCCTACCTGCATTACTCTGCTGGAAGTAATCACAGGCATCAGTTACCGTGCAGCTTAATGCAGATAAGATTAGTGCTTCGGGCTGCCTAGTTCAGTCAAACTGTAGGTGCTGGCAGCCTTGCACCCCCATAATTCGCGGTTAGCAGTGCATGCAAACAGAAGTCTGTCAGTCGCTCTCTCTTTTTTTTTTTTTTTTTTTTTTTTTTTCCACCTGCATTATTAGTCTGCAGTATTTATATGTGACAGCTGCTAATATCCTGAAGGGAGATCAGTGTCAACGGGGAAAGGCTGCACCTTTTTTTCCTCCTCATGTCATCAGAAAATGTGTATTTTCCCCATCTGTAAACATGCTCCCTTCTTCTAAGTTACATTTGGAATTTCCAGCATCCTGATTTAGAGTGTGTTTAAAAACAAATAAAGTTTTAGGTTATTAAACAGAAGGAGAAGTATCCAACATCTGGAGAAGAAGCATTGAGCTGAGAGTGTAAGAAACTGTAAGTCCTGTTATTGTCTCATCAGTTAACAGGGATGTGAAGTAGCCAGTGACGACTGCTGCAGCAGCAGCATGTCCGGGTGGTTATTTCCCAGTACGATAGCTACAGAGGGGCAGGCAAGGCACAGCGAGCAGAGAAAAATCTGGTTAGCAAGAGCTAAAAAATACGTATGGAAGCAAACAGCAAATTACATTTGGCAGCTGACATAGCAGTTAGAATCCAGAAGTAGTCCGGGAAGGTTTTTCACTTGCACCAAATGACTGGGTGGAGGAGGGTAGAGGGGGAATGCACGTTACAGATTACACGGTGTACCAAGAAATTATTCAGAAAGTACGTGTCGAAACAGTAGCTACCTTTAATCTTGCAAGTAGTTCTTTTCATTCGAGCTCTGAGCAAATGCAGCCTTGGGATACTGGTGCATTTGTCCGGAGGGCTTGCTTGTAAAAGGGAGCAGTAGGAAAATGTACTGCTGGAAGCGTGCATTGCAAAAACAAGTAGTAGTTGGAGATTGTGGATTTATCATGCCTTAAAAAACAATAATGCTGTTCTGTGTGGTTGTGTTGACAGTGATGTCTCCAAATAAGAAATGAGATGTAATGCATCCTGCAGTCCATGCATGCCTCCTCTTGCAAATCGCGCATCATTCCTCTCTGGAAACCTTTAAGTCCTAAAATCCGTGAAAAGAGAATAAAAACATTATCATGGACCTGAGGGATTTTTACCTGTTGGCCGCTTTGATTGCCTGTTTAAGGCTGGATTCTGCTATAGCTCAAGAACTTATTTACACTATTAGAGAGGAGCTGCCTGAAAACGTGCCCATAGGGAACATACCAAAGGACCTGAACATTTCTCATATCAATGCTGCCACAGGGACCAGTGCCAGCCTTGTCTACAGACTGGTGTCTAAAGCAGGGGATGCACCTCTGGTCAAAGTGTCCAGTAACACGGGGGAAATCTTTACAACATCTAACAGAATAGACAGAGAAAAACTATGTGCTGGAGCTTCCTATGCAGAAGAAAATGAGTGTTTCTTTGAACTTGAAGTGGTGATTCTCCCCAATGACTTTTTTAGGCTGATCAAAATAAAAATCATTGTAAAGGATACTAATGACAATGCGCCTATGTTTCCATCCCCTGTCATCAATATCTCCATCCCAGAAAACACTCTGATCAACAGTCGCTTTCCAATCCCATCAGCAACAGATCCTGACACAGGTTTCAATGGTGTGCAGCACTATGAGTTGTTAAATGGGCAGAGTGTCTTTGGACTGGATATTGTAGAAACTCCAGAGGGGGAGAAATGGCCTCAGCTGATTGTGCAGCAGAACTTGGACAGAGAGCAAAAGGACACCTACGTGATGAAAATCAAAGTGGAGGATGGAGGTACCCCCCAGAAATCCAGCACAGCTATCCTGCAAGTCACAGTAAGTGATGTCAATGATAACAGGCCAGTCTTTAAAGAGAGTCAAGTAGAGGTCCATATACCAGAGAATGCCCCTGTAGGCACCTCTGTAATTCAGCTTCATGCTACAGATGCTGATATAGGAAGCAATGCAGAAATCAGATATATTTTTGGTGCCCAAGTCGCCCCTGCAACCAAAAGATTTTTTGCTTTAAACAACACCACAGGGCTGATTACAGTTCAGAGGTCCTTAGATCGAGAAGAGACTGCTATTCACAAAGTGACAGTGCTGGCTAGTGATGGTAGCTCTACACCAGCCCGGGCAACTGTCACCATCAATGTCACTGATGTAAACGATAACCCTCCTAACATAGACCTCAGGTATATAATAAGTCCCATCAATGGCACAGTGTACTTATCTGAGAAAGATCCCATCAATACAAAGATTGCCCTAATTACAGTTTCAGATAAGGACACTGATGTGAATGGCAAAGTGATCTGTTTCATTGAGAGAGAGGTCCCCTTCCACTTGAAAGCTGTTTACGACAACCAGTATTTGTTAGAGACCTCTTCCTTGTTGGACTATGAGGGCACCAAAGAATTCAGCTTTAAAATTGTGGCTTCTGATTCTGGCAAGCCCAGTTTGAACCAGACTGCCCTGGTAAGAGTTAAGCTGGAGGATGAAAATGACAACCCTCCGATATTCAGCCAGCCTGTAATTGAGCTGTCAGTTTCTGAAAACAACCGACGTGGTCTATACTTAACAACTATTAGTGCCACAGATGAAGACAGTGGGAAAAATGCAGACATTGTTTATCAGCTTGGTCCTAATGCCTCCTTTTTCGATCTGGATCGAAAGACAGGAGTTTTGACAGCCTCCAGAGTTTTTGACAGAGAAGAGCAGGAACGTTTCATTTTCACTGTTACAGCCCGAGACAACGGCACCCCTCCTTTGCAGAGTCAAGCAGCAGTAATTGTTACTGTGTTGGATGAAAATGACAACAGTCCCAAATTTACTCATAATCATTTCCAGTTTTTCGTATCAGAGAACTTACCAAAGTATAGCACGGTGGGGGTGATCACGGTGACTGATGCAGATGCTGGGGAAAATAAAGCCGTGACCCTTTCCATCCTGAACGACAATGAAAACTTTGTGCTGGATCCATACTCTGGAGTTATAAAGTCCAACGTTTCTTTTGATCGAGAACAGCAGAGCTCTTACACCTTTGATGTTAAGGCAGTGGATGGAGGGCAACCTCCTCGCTCTTCTACAGCAAAAGTGACAATAAACGTGATGGATGTTAATGACAACAGTCCTGTTGTCATCTACCCACCTTCTAATACTTCTTTCAAGCTAGTGCCACTCTCAGCAATTCCAGGATCGGTGGTAGCCGAAGTCTTTGCTGTGGATATAGACACTGGCATGAACGCTGAGCTGAAGTACACAATTGTAAGTGGCAATAACAAGGGTTTGTTTCGGATTGATCCAGTGACAGGTAATATCACTCTGGAAGAAAAACCAACTCCTAATGACGTGGGGCTGCACCGCTTAGTTGTCAACATAAGTGATTTGGGTTATCCCAAATCCCTGCATACTCTTGTGCTTGTATTTTTATATGTCAATGATACTGCTGGAAATGCCTCCTATATTTATGACCTGATACGCAGGACTATGGAAACACCTTTGGATCGGAACATAGGGGACAGTGGCCAACCCTACCAAAATGAGGACTATCTCACAATCATGATTGCTATTGTGGCGGGTGCCATGGTTGTCATAGTGGTGATATTTGTCACAGTTCTTGTTCGCTGTCGGCACGCCTCCAGGTTCAAAGCTGCCCAGAGGAGCAAGCAAGGTGCTGAGTGGATGTCTCCCAATCAGGAGAACAAGCAAAACAAGAAAAAGAAAAGGAAGAAAAGGAAATCTCCAAAGAGCTCCCTTTTGAACTTTGTTACCATTGAGGAGTCCAAACCTGATGATGCAGTTCATGAACCTATCAACGGGACAATAAGCCTTCCAGCAGAGCTGGAGGAGCAAAGTATAGGAAGATTTGATTGGGGCACAGCACCACCATCAACCTTTAAGCCTAACAGTCCTGATCTTGCCAAGCATTACAAATCTGCCTCTCCGCAGTCTGCTTTTCATCTCAAACCTGACACTCCAGTTTCAGTGAAAAAGCACCACGTGATTCAGGAACTCCCGTTGGACAACACCTTTGTTGGTGGTTGTGACACCCTTTCCAAACGCTCTTCCACTAGTTCAGATCACTTCAGTGCCTCAGAGTGCAGTTCCCAAGGAGGCTTCAAGACAAAGGGCCCCTTACACACCAGACAGGTAAACGAGCACTTTTACTGGTCTATAAGTACTGCATACAAGTGCCCGATCAACCAGTATTAAAAGTGCCACTGTGTTGTGGGTTGGTTTTTGTTTGTTTTTTTATTTCGTTTTGTTTCATTCTAATTTAATTTAGTTAACATTATGGGGGGAACAAAAAAACCTCAAACTGAACACCAAAAACAAGAACAAACAAACAAAAACCTTGACCTCTATCATTTACCTGGGGCTTAACAATGTGTTTGCAAAATGCCTCTGATACTTTGGGTTTTGAAGAATTTTGATTGTTGGAGGACTGTTATGCCTCTGTGCATGTGCACATACATGTGCATAAACAAAACTAAAAAAAAAAAAAGACAACTTTTTTTTTTCTCCCCAGTATTTAACTGTCCCATTGTAAAACTTACTGAAGAGCTGATTCCGTATGTGCTAAATTTCAGTCAGAAATTTGACTGTTTCAAGGTTGAAGGGATATTTACATTGTTTCAAATTTCAAAGTGAGTTGGCTTGAATTTCTTTTCCAGTTCAAGCTGATTTGGAACTTTGCTAAGTTAGTGTTACTAAAAGGGTTAATTTTTTTCCCCTAACAAAGACAGCCAAATTTCCAAGCTACTTCATCAGTGAAGCACGTGGTTTATTGGTAGGATATAACTAAGCCATACGTAAGTCTTCCTCTTGTTTGAGTTCAACATGATTTTGTTGTAATAGATGAAAGTTGGTATCGCATAGACAGTTTGCTGCATATTTTAAAAAATGGCCAAAGCATACTTTTGAAAGGAATGCGTTCTCTGAATACATCTGAATTATGCAGGAAAAAGAAAAAAAGTCAGTCCATTGTAAATATTTTCTCATCTTAGTAATGCATAAGTGATCTGACATATCTCATTTTAAACTGTGAAACGCGCCATATGAAGAGGGATTAGGAGGCTGAGAGACTCATATTTCAACCAAATCCAGCATTAGGGTTTGTTGTTTAGGTTTATTTTTTTTTTTTTTTTTTTCTTCTTAGGTCTAATAATTCCTCGCTAATAAAGATTTAAATGCGGTGCTGTCTTAATTTATTTTACGGGCGCTCGTCGGCGGGCGCCGCGGGAGCGCGCGCGCGCGCGGCCCGTAGATGGCGCCAAGGCACCGCGCGGCGCGCGCTGGCCCCGCGCCAGCGCTGCGGAGGCTGAGGGGGCCGGGGCGGCCTGGCCTTCCGGCCGGGAGCGCCGCCTCGTCCCGGGATCCCTCCCTGCTCCCTCTGTGCTGCCCCCCTGCTCCCTCTGTGCTGCCCCCCTGCTCCCTCTGTGCTACCCCCCTGCTCCCTCTGTGCTACCCCCCTGCTCCCTCCGCGCTCCCTCCGCGCTGCGCGGCCGCTCCGGCGTGGGGCTCCCACCCGTGTCCCTCGCGGGCGCAGTGCCCTCCGAGCGACGGTGGTTTGTCGGAGCTGATCAGGGATGAGGATCCTCGGGAGCCAAGCGAGACACAGTTAGGCTTGTCTTTGCAAAGCGGTTTTGACGGTAGGCAAGTTTAGGACAAAGTCAGCCTCTTGCCGCTGCGTTAGCCTCATCTGAGATGAATGTGCCGTTCCCAGAAGTGTGTCTTGGCTTTGCGTGTCTGTGAGGTGTCACGCTGACGAGGTGCTAAGAATAAAACCAGCGCTTTGGAGGCAGTTCTGCTGAAGTAACTGCTCTGACACAGCTCCTTCTTACGAGTCACTGAAAACACCAGGGAAGAGTCTCACAAACCCCTAATCTCTCTAAGGGGCTTTAAAGAAGGGTCTACTCCCCCAAGCCACCTCACAGCCTCGTACACACACTGTCAGCGTAAGTTAAAAAAAAAAAAAAAAAAAAAAAAAAAAGATCTCTGCATAGTCTGTGCTTATTTGTGTGCAGTTTTCACCTCAGTTTTAGTTGCAAAATGCAATGCCCCCCCCAACCACACATTCCTTTTCTGTTCTGAGATTATTTTAATTTAGGTGTAAATTACCTTTCCAAACTCTATCAGAAAACTCAGACTTAACTCCCCATAGTATCTAGAGGCAGCTGGGACACTCAGAAATTTTTTTACCTGACAGAATGTGTAAGCTCTGTGTGGTGAAATTGAACATGAGGAGGGAAAAACTCCCACACCCATACAAAAACCACTGGTGGTATTTCCAGAGTTACCTGTGTTCATTACATTAAGTACACTGGTCTCCATTTATTAGCATCTGTAATTATAACTGTATATGGACCTGATTCAAACTTCACTGAGGTTTTAGTGTATCCTTTTTGAAGTCAGCAGATACTCATGATTTGGATTGCTTCCTGAAAAAGCTGTATTATTATAGGTACATGAAAATACAACTCTTTCTAAGGTAGAGAGTTACCTAATCTGAGTTTGTATTTTTTTATTCTGTGGGGAATGATATAGTGTCTTTTTGGTTTTTTTCTCCTAATGATGAGTGTTATAGGAGGTGGCCTTTTTATGCTTCCTTGTCAATTTTGGCTGGACTAGTATAACCATCAATGGTAGTAAACCATTAACAATCTTCCTATTCTTCTCTCTGTAATTCCTAAAATTAGGATGCATCTTCACTAATATTCATTGGCACAGGAGTGAAATACACCATCATAGGTCTGTTTGTTTTTTAAAATTTGTGATAGAGTATGGCTTTCAAGCAAAGTATTCAGATTTAAAGATCTTATTGAACAGTACTGTGCTAATGCTACAGCATCTGAAAAAATTGTTTACAAATTCCTTTAGGAAGAGATACTAGTTCTGTGCCATTGTACTGTTTTCTTCAGATTAAACATTACTAATTTCTCTGCATCTAATATTGAGTTAGGTTATTTATATATATATTCAGTAACTTGGTGTGTTTTATAAAGAACATGGGAATTGTTGTGGATAAGACAGGGAAAGATGAAATATAGGATAAATATATATCTAAGAAATACCAGCATCCTCCACCTTTACAGTTTCTTTTAGTTCAAGGTAAATGCACACACAGTGTGTCTTGCAGATACATTAATATTAGCAAAGAGCTGAGACCTAAATCAGCACTTGGACTTCATTCAAGCAAATTCTTGATACTTTTGATGGGCATGTGGCCCCAGAAATCTGTTAGAATTAGGTCTTAAATCAAAAAAACTTTTAGAATTTAAAATATATTGTTCAATTAAAAAATTCTTAGGGGGAATTTTGTGGGGTTTTTTGGGATTTTTTTTGGTGCGCAATTTCTGTGCAATCATCAATAAATTTAGTGGAAGTTCTGTGGTTAAGTTTTTACATATGACTTTGAATTGTACAAACTGATGTTTCACAAGTACCCAGTACAAAAACCAAAGCCTCCTTCAAGTGCCTATCTTGCAGTAAACCTGGTGGATGCTCTGAAAAGAGCATTTTTGAATACTTGAACTTGGGATTGTTCTAAATGCTAATTCACGTAATTAGGAGTATGGAAAGGATGTTGCACACCACCAGCTTATATAGCTAAGCTTCCAAAATCAGTGTTATGACTCATAAAGAATACTGAAATCTATGCAGGCTTCTCAATCAGTGTTCTTTTCAGTATTTGATTGAACTTTAAAATGCGTTTCAAATTAGTAAGTCATTACACCAAACAGCTACATAGAAATACAGCAGAAGACGACGTGTTGTATTCTTCTATGTGAAAGACCTCTTTTGAAAAGCAAATAAACAGACAAAAACTCCTACTCAATGTCATTAGATTAACAATAGATTAAATAAGAAAAGAAATTAAGGCCAATTTTCTGTGGTTATCCCAATTTTAAATTATAACAGCTTCATTTAATCAGATTTAAAGCACAGCAGTGACAAATAACACAGGTTTAAAAATATGTATCAGTATAGGTTATGGGCAAAACCTTCAGTCTTCATTCCGAATCAAAATACATTTAGGCATGTGCTTAGCTTCCATTTAACATGGTAAAACTGAAGCAGATCCTTAAAGTCTAAGTGACTTGAGAGGTTGTCTTCAAGAAAAAGTCATAAGCACACTATAAGCACTTTTCTGAATCAAAATGGTAATTTAGAAATTTTGGAAATGTGCATAGTTCTAGAAGATTCAGGAAAGTTGAATATATGTTAACACTGTCCTTGTATTTCTGTGCTCTAGTGGCAGAAATTAAGGATTTGGGGCTTGAACTACATATGAACTACATTCCATACTAAAGTATATTTTTAATCTTATACTCAATAACATAAGCTCTGTGGAGATTGCTTTATTCCTTTTTCAGCCAATGGACTTCTTGCCTGATCAAGGAACAAGTATCCAGGCTCCTGCTGATCAATGCACATCACTTAAGCTTTATGTGGCAAATCTAATTGATGTTATCTTACTCTGGAGTGTTTAAATTTGTAAGTTTGGAGTTTATGTAAGAGAAAAGAAAAGCTGAAAACATTAATGACTCTTAATTTGATACGCCGAGAGTGGCAATTTCAAGGTGCATAAGTTGATGGAAATCTGCATTGGAACAGCAGTGCAGAGCTTACGTCACCTGCAAATATTAAAATTCTGTAACCATAGCATTCCACAATTCTGCGTGCAGTATTATTTTTAGTGGCCTTGTTTCATCACTTAGTATAAATAAAAAATACATACATTCTTTTGTATGCTTAGCTTGGTTTGTGTGTTAGCATGGATATTAGACTTGGATGAGGACTAGTCATCTGGAAAAGTGTCTGCATGTAAAATTCAATTGTTTTCTAGTTCTGTATATTTGTATATCTGTACTAAAATATTAGAAATGGTGATAATGTACAGTGTATTTTTTCTATTGTTGTATAACTGAAAAATAGGCTAACAGATTTCACTGAACTGTCTAAAGAAATTCATCTTTGAGCTGAGACCAAGCATGGAAAATTTCAGCTTAAAAGAAGAATTTTTCAGAAAGTTAAGAGCATGTGGAAACTGGGAGTTATAATGGATATCTGAACATAACCCTAAGCTATAATACCATTTTCAATAGTGACGGGTAGACATGCTAAACTAGAGTAGGGAACATTTTGTGTATACAGATCAGACAGTAAAAGCTTAGTAATCTTCATTTCTCTTTAAATGTTTCCTGTGCAAAAGACTTTTTATCAGAATCACTGGAGTCTCATCTGTCCTGAATATCCAAAGCCAAAGTTTCACATATGCTAAGAAATTTGTGCCACACACGTGAGTGAGAGCTGGATCTTGAGAGTTTTATGCTATTGCAATTTTGTGATAATGTTCTTTTGTATATAGGAACAAGGGAGAATCCTTTTAGTTTCCATTTCAGATTTTCACTTCTAAAGAATCTCTTCTTCTAGCACAGCAAAACTATATCAGCCTCACTTTATTGACAGCGATTTTATTGTAGCTAGAGGCTTACAGTAAGCTGTTTATTGCTGTTCCCTAACGCAGTTGACAGCAATTGGGGAATTAATTTTCTTGCCCCTGATGTGCTTTCTTGGGTATAAACAACAGATGTTAAAGATATGAAAACTGTGACCCATTTACATTCAGCAACTCTTTATGGGAACAGTCTACCTGTCTGAAGTGCAGGTTTCAAGTCCTGAGTAATTTTGCTCCATCAGTTCTAGGATTCTTACTTTTGCAATATTGTTTATCTTGATAAATACTGTCCAAGGGCCAGATACATAATGCCTATGGATAAATCCTCATCTAGGCAATTTCTGTTCAAGAATAGCTGGATTCAAGTTTCATTTAGCATTGAACCTATAGAATTTAACTGACAAAATGGACATATAGTGTTCTGAAAGATCTAACAGGTACTGCCTGAATTTTTGGTACCACTGCTTTCATAGAACATCATAGTGGTCTCTAAAATAGGTTTTCTCAGTTGCTATTCAAATACAGCCATGTTGCATAATTCTGTAATGTTCATGTCTTCTTGGAAGAAAAAAAGTTACATAGAATCATGTATTGTTTTTTTGCTTCTTCTATTACTTCGGCTTTCCAGTCTGTGACACAATGTATGTAAAATGATTTATCCCTATATACTGATGTGAGCACTTAATCAATTCATTTCTGGTTTATATGAGATAACATTCCATTGAGTGGAAAGGTTTACCAGACTGTAGATAAGAGAAGAATGGATGGTATCATATTTTACTGAAGTGTGGAGGGAGGAGAACATCTTTTGTTCATTTCTATCTTTTAGAAAGACATTTGCTGCATAAGGGGTTTTAGCATCTTACTGAACTGAGATTTTAAGTGCTAGTCTAGACACAAAATGCATGTTAAACATTCCCTTATAATTAAAACACTATACAAAAAAAAGTTACTCCTGATGGAATTGCAATAATTTTCTTGTAATGGATTATTTTCTAGTGAGCTTTAAACTCACTCTTGAAGCAGAAAGCTGTTCCTGGCAGAAGACACCTTAAATTGCTACTGCTACTTTTTAATTGGTTGTGAAATTATGAAAATTTGAAATAAAAAAACCAAATTGTTTTGAACATCAGTATTGCTGTAGCTGTACAAATCCATGTGTATGTTATTCCTGGGTCCACTGGGTTTCAGGAAAACATAAAGGCGGCTACAATTTTGGTGCTTAATTCTAAAAGTATCTGGACTTTCAAATTTTGGAATTATTTTGCCTTCATTCCCAATTTAATTTTGTTTTTTGTGTATACTGTGAATTATATGTGATAATTCAGAGAAAAGTAGTTAAAAATCTGATTTGTAATCGTACTGTGGTGTCTAACCTGTACCAATCTCAAAAGTTACTCATTCTTTGCTGTGAGGTGGGGGGTGAGATTTGTTTTCAAGTCTTGACATGGGTTATCCTGCATCTGTTGCACAGAGAGAAAAATTTGTAGTTCTTCATTTGTCAGGATTTTTTCGGTGTGTAGAATGTGTAGTTTCTGATGATCTGATCTTGTAGTTTTGCCATATTTTTTTTGGTGAAATGTCACACTGAACTTTTTGTGCACAAATATTATTGCTGGAAATAGCACACTTCCTGTTACAAGAGGACTATAAAGAGCCTTTTTCTACAATAATGGTTCATCATTTGAAGTTGAATCCAAGCTGGGATAAGTCTGCTGATTTATTCCATCTGCAGCTCTTTCTAATGTTAACTTCTTTATAAAAACAATAGGATGATATTGAGATAATACTTCCAAAATTTAAAAAATATGTACAATTAATCAGGAATTAAGTGAATTAAAACTCCTTTTATTTTGATCTGAATTTGATAAAAAGATAAGCAGTCAGATTTTTCTTATTTCCTTTGTTTCCCCCCACCCAGGTTTGCAGAAAGGCATTTTTTAAATGACAACCTCTTCCCAGCCCAGAAAATGAAATTGGATGTTCTCACTGGCTGATAGCTAAAAGAGAATCGCTGCTGGTTATAAAACATTTTGTACCCTGAAACTGATATTTGTTCATTTGTCCTCATTCCTTCCAGTGAAATTGTCAGATGCTTTATTTGTAGTTTTGAAGAATGCTCTTAGCACCTCATGCATTACTAGTTCATGTGTTACTAGTAAGAACAATCTCTTATTGGTTTTCTTTATCATTAAAAAGTGTTAGATATCTGCCTGTACAATATTTTTCATCAAATGAACTAATTTAGCCTATCCCTTGTAAGGTCATGCAGCCTTTAAAAGAGCCTTTAAAAGCCCTTAAGAGGAAGACCATGCTTCAATTATGGATGATATTTTGCTATTCTTCCAGCCCCTTAGTTGGTAGCCAGCAGTTATATCTCTTAAATGGCTAAGCCTGCTAGATGTACATATCTGTCACCTTCAAAACACATAAAGTTAAGGAAGCAATTGTCTTTCTGATGAAAAGGTTTTCTAGGATACATATGTTTCTACATATAAACTATGTAGCTGCTCTGCTGAACATCATGGAGAAATGCTTTGACCGCAGAGGTTTATCTTCTCTTACCAAAAATGTTTTGGAAGAAATTCTTCACTTTCACTTCAATCAAAGCTTGATTTTACAGGAAGGGATCCAGGAGATCCATGGAATGGTGCAGACTAATGAATTTTAAGAGAGCACCTCCCTCCAGTGTTGACAAGATGCACGGCCTCTGTTTTTAGTAGCTTTCCATTCAGTGAAATAGGTTTTGGGAATATTGTTGTTATTCCAGTTGCTCTTCTTAGAGAATGTGGTGAATATATCTGAACATCATGATTGTTTCAGGTGCCCAGCTTCTGATGGTGGATCCAGCCTTATTTCTCTAAGTGATGTTCACAGAAAATATCATTTGTACAGTTTTCACCAGTACACTTAGCTGGTAGTGCCTGCGCACACAGTACATTTTGCTTCTTATGACACTATGGTGGGATTCGTTGTCTGACTTCTAATTCTGTAGCAAATCTAATCTGCTTCAGTGGGTTTGTGATTTACCTCATCCTGAAGAAACGATGGTGCTTTTAGCTAGTTGTCGAAGCTGAGCAACATAGCTTGGTGAGATGCATCCTACGTCCAGTGAAGAGTATAATTTGGAAGATCATTATTCTTCACTTTCCTAGTGAAGAGCATTACTTTTCACTGAGGTCAAGAGAAGGGTTTTAAGGTTATGTATTTCTTTAAGTGAGGGTATTATTTGCATAGTGCATATGGGCACAAAAATGTATGTGTACAGTTGCCTTTGGGAAAGTCTCCTTTAGATTATTACTTAAATTCAAAGGCTTCCAAATTATCAGAGAGAGCTTACTGACTTTTTATCGAATTGTTATCTGGCCATCAACTATCTATTTTAGTAATATGGTGCAATGAAACATCAGTTATTTTGTTTTGGTGCTGTTCTGAATATTTCTGGTTTTCTGCTGCACTGCACATTCCTTGGTAACTTGTTCTGTGAACCTTAGTACAGACCATTCACATTATAGTGTAAAAATGTTTCTTTCACCTCTCTGGTGAAAGGTAAATGTCTATAGCAATATGAATTTTCAGTCAGTTGAGACTGAGTCAGTTCAGACTGTTTCACTTTCACCATTGCAAAAATACAGGTCAATATATCAGTGGCATGCTAGTGTTACTGCTAAGAGAATTTGAAATTGCCTTCAGTTTGTGACAACAGTTCTCTGAAACATGGATGCTGTTGAAGCCTGCAGCATGCAGAGCAGCAGGAGGTAGTCTGTGTACCACTTGCAAAGCCCTAGTCATCTCCCATATTTTTAAATACTTCCAGATAAATAAGAAACAAAACCAACAAAACCCCCAACCAAATAAAAACAACCAAGCAAACTACAGAGCCCCCCCACCCTCGCCTCCCAATTAAATCTGCATCTACTAAGGACAGTAAACGTTTCCTGTTGAAACTTAATCTATCTTCTGTACTGGAGATGGACTTTGCCATTTGAGATTTCATCAGTTTCATTTCAGAAAGCTGTTACATCTATCAAACATTTCAGTTTTAAATGAATGCCTGATTTTTTGCCTTTGTATGCTACAACAGCACCAGGTTGTCAGTCAACAGAAGTACAAAATGAGACAAGATAGGTGATCCACTGCTATGATTGGCATTTTATTTTTATTTTTACATATTTTTTCTTCCTCAAATTTAAAAATGGCAATATTTTTCTATAGTGGGGTAACAGGAGAGAAACATGGATATAGTGAAGGGAGGTCACTGCAATCCTGTTAGTCTTGGCTTCTAATGTCCATTCTGTTGAGAGCACTGGTACAGTCTGGGTGGAGAATGGAGCTGCAGGTGACTATCTGTATGAATTCTGCAAGTGTCCATTCTGCGTGAATGAGACTTAAATACATTTAATTTTGTTATTCTTCATTCTTGGTGTAGTATTAATGCATTGCAATAAACCTCATGCAGCCCAAAGTACTTAACCAGTAGGGCAGGACTGCTTCTGGGTAGGCTTTGTAGGTTTTCAAACTGCCTCTGGGTCCAGAACCTTCTTCAGCAAGAAATTTGAATCTTGTGACATTCTTGGGGTTTTGATCTGCTTCCCTGAGTACAAACCAGAACTTTTGTTTCTTAATGTGATTTTTGAGATTCTGGACTAAGAAATGAACAAAAGCATAGGTGTTTTTTTGAAAGGTTTGAGAAAATGATGCACTTCTCTGGTTTTGTGATGTGTCTATTAATAGCATCCCCACTGAACATCCCTGGATTTCAATACCACTCAGCTATGCTGAATCCAGGCTTAAGAAATTAAGAAATTAAGAAATATTCTAATCCGTCACAGAGTACCAAGAAGCTAATGGCTTGTGAAGTATTTTAGTCTTCAAGCTTCCACTATAAATGATATGAAAAATAGTGTCATTTGGCTGATACTTAAATACATCTCTTTCTTTTATGAGATACTGTCTCTGTCCTTTCATGTTTCTCTTTTTATTCTCTTCTTTTATTCTCCAAGCGTGCTTATTTTTGTAAAACGTATTCATGCACATATTAGAAATCTTGAGTTCCCCCCCTTCGAATAAATAGTATCACAGTGCAGATGTGGCACATTTTATGTACAATCTGTTGTAGTACACCCTACACATTGCTTGTGTACACACAAAGACTTTTAATGAACCATGCTCTTTAAGATTCAAGGATTTGAAACGTTTGGAAGCATATCTGGATAGCAGCATAATATGGGAAGCCATGCTATATGCATTGTAGTTAAAACAAGTAGACAAAAAAATTATTTCATATGTTTTACTTGTTCACTTCTTTTCTTTTTATATGATCATTCATACTTTTCTTATATATGGCATAATGCATTCACAATTTGTAATAGATGTGCTATCTCACAGACTTATGTTAGAAAATTGATTCTGAAAACAAGAACAAAAAATGTACATCACAAAGCAGAAGAGCGGAGATTGCAACTCAGTAACTAGATAGTGCTTCTTGAATTCAGCAATTTGAAAGGGAGATTGGGAGGAGAGATGAAAACATTCATATATCTTTACCTTTCAAAATGGTTTAAAGATGACTGAACTTTTAGAGAAACTTATTCTTTAATAAGAAAGCTGGCAGTGCTGCTGTGATATACAGATTGTCAGTGATCCTTGAGTCTACTTCTTCAAAGCAGTTTGCTGAGCACTTTTCAGTACAGCAGTTTCATTCAGTGCCTGCTGAAGCTTTATAGATGGTGCAGATCACCTCCAGACAAAGTACTTCTCATTGTCATCTATGGTATTTATCTGTCAAAAGTATGTCACAGAAGTAATTCCCGATTTTAGAACTTTCATTCTTTGGATCAGTGGTGACCACATTAAAAAACGCTCTGCATTCACTGTCTCACACTTGGTATAAACATTTTCAAGTCCTAGTGCGAAATACCAGCTTTAGTTGTATTCATGCATTGTGGAAATTCATTTCAGTAAGCCTCTAGCTACTGAAAAGTGTTATATCTTACATCCTGCTGTCCTCTGTAAGATAGTTGGGGGTCAGGAGAGCCCTCTGCAGTGTCTGCTCCTGCTTGCTACTGCTCATGACATTTGGCATCTTATAGGGATGCTGTGATAGCACCTTCAATTAAAAGCCATAGGCAACAAACATAACAAAGAGAATCCTTAAGATTGCTTAACATTATGCCATTACCTCAACTTGAATAAAACCAGCATGAGAATAAATTGCCTGTGTTAGCTTAATTGTGATCTTCACCTAAGCGCTACCCATGAGACCTTAGACCCAGCAGTGGGAGCATCAGGGGCTAGAGATAAACACTAGCAGGAGTATCAGGGGCTTTTTCTGAGATTGCTTAAATTTATCATATTTCCGTTAGAAAACACTGACACAATTTTATTCCAGCTTTAAAGCCTTAAGCTTTTGCTGCCTGTTTTGGGTTTTCATTACTTTTATGTCTATACAGTTACACAGAAAATGAAAAACAAAAAAACCTGCATATCTCCACATGTAATACCACTCTGCAACTATATACCACCTCATTAGTTTTTTCAATATCAGAGATAAGTTAGCATTCTGTCATGAAATCTGAACTGCCACCACATCTCGCTGAAGCTTATAAGCCATGCCATAGTAACTTCCACAAAGCACATTAACTCCTGCAACAGAATATTCAGTCTTGTAAACACAAAGAAATCACCTGACTCTATCTATCTGTGAAGCCAATTTGTTTGACATTTTGTCCTGTAAATTTTGCTACTCTTAGAAATCTTTTGAAATATAAAGGGAGAAATTCCAGTTTTGTCTTTTTCTGCACAATGCAATTGACTGAGGTAGACCTAACCTCATTTACATTTGGACTGTGCTGTACACTCATTACTCTTTGAACATGATGTGCCTTTTTCTCATTTTTTAAAGATTCTATCTTCACTGAAAAAAAATGTGTTTTATATCAAGATTGCTGTTGTGAGGTATCTGCCTAAATGTAAAATCCTTGTGGAGACAAGAAAGAGTTATTTTGTACCTTACTGTAGCTGGTTGAGGTCAGCCTGGAACAATTCACTTGGGGTTGGTCTCTACTGGCTCTGTACACGTGAATCTACAATACCTTATCATCAGAGGGATTTTTAACTGCCTTACTTCAGTGTGAAATCATGCTGCACTGTCTTGCAGTGAAGTGCCTTTGAGGATATGAATTATGTGTGTACTTACTCTAGGTCCTTTAACACTTCTCAAGTCATGCCAGGTGAGTCTGTCCTGCTGTCTGGGAAAACCATACAATTTGGTCCTGTGGTTGAACTAAAGTCCTTGGGTTTTCACATATAACACTGATGATAGTAGCAGAGGTACCCCTAAGTGTTCCTGCCAGGCTTTTATCACCATCTGGTGCAATTCCAATGCATTTCCATACATCTTCAATGTTGGTGTTACTGTTCTGCAAACTATGCTCAATTGCCAATGATTGCAGCTGCATGCAATGCCTATAATTCAGTCACCTCCTAAAGTGGAGTAATATGGATCACCAAAATCAAACATTAATTCAGCACAGGCCATTACATTGTGATGGTGATGCTATAGATGTGCCAGTATTCTATTTTTACTAAAATAAACCACAGTATTTTATAGGAAGCATGATCAGAATAAAACATTTCATCCATGTTGGGTGTCTACTCCATGTTGGCAATAAATGAGTTAACTAGGAACAAATGTCAGTTCCTTTGCAGTGAGGGAAGCAGTCCTGGACATGAGTTGCCTTCTTAGAGTATTTTGTTCAGCTTGAGTCTGCCTGCTACTAAGAATGCACTTCTCAGTGTATATCTTCCAACTTTTTTATAGTTTCTCCTAAAACTGTCCATAGGTTTGGGGTTTATATCTCTTAAAATGTTCCCTTGTGTTGTCTCATCTCCTTATTTTTGAGCTATTCTCAACTTTTTTTGATATATTTTACTTCTGAGCCTTTCTAGGTAATTTGCTTGCCTCATATACTGCACAAGTGTTCCACCCATCCTCTCATTTTCAATATACTTTTATAAGCATTATTTTCCCCCATCAACCTAGCTACAGGACCACATATTTGATACAGTCAGTAGTTAACTCAGTGTGAGACATTTTCCATTCACATGTGATACCTGCTGGCTGCTGCTTCCAATTATGCCATATGCTGGAAAGCTGAGCTGTTGAAGTATTGGAGTGAATGTTGTAATCAAACTAGTTAAGAAGTAGCATTGTGTCTCATAAAGGGTTCTGGACAATGTCTGATTTCTGCCATAAGCAAAATACTGACAAGTCCTGCTTTGTTTTGCTGCTTTTTCAGGTGGCAGAGAGCTAGACATACATTCATTATATTGTAAAATCATAACCTTCGAGATCCTGCTGAATCTGCCCTACAGCTATTTATCACATGATTACAGGGAATGAAAATAACATTCTTCCTTCTACTAGGAATATGTTGCTAACCTTGGGGCAAGATAGTGCATAATTTCATGTGTGCCTAGTCTTGCTGTTATATATAGACTGTTTTGAGATGAATCAGTGTTACCATTTCCCAGAATTTAGCACTAGTGCTTTAGCAGAGCCAAGGAGATTTCATATACTTAGGCTCTTGGCTGCAATAGTGACCAGGGATCTCAAGTCTGAGTCACATTTATATTAATGCCATTTTATAGTCATGGACAAAGGCCAAAAAGATGCTAATATAATTTGCTCCCAAGTTATTTTTTCTTTCTTAGGTTAGGGCTGCATGTGAAGGTTATCTGAACCCAATTCTTATTTTATATTCATTAATTTTCTATTTGTGAAATCACAACTGTTTCCCTGATGGTTTTACTTGTAATCAAGGGTTGAATCTATCTCCTCATGTTTCTTTGATAATCCCTCCTTCTTCCTCCCACAAACAGGCTGAAGGAGATGCAAAGATCTCTAACATTTTTTTCAGTCCTGTGGCACCCATCCTTCTCTTGCAGCTTCTTGAGTAATAGCTGGGTTTAAACAAGAAGCAGTAATTCACTTTAAATAGCAAGAATTACAGAAGCTGAAGCTAAGACACTTTTCACCAATTTAACCACTGAGCTGCCAAGCTGCTGCTTTTATAAGCATAGCTCTACTATGGCTGTGTACCAAATACGTAGCTCTGACTTCTTGAGTTACTCTGTTTGCAGGGTGCTTTGCAGGGAGTAGTTTTAAGCCCATTGAAATACTCTCTAATACTACATAGACACTTTCTGTCATGGCCACTTTTGAGCTACTTATACATATAGACAACATTTTTTAGTATTGTCTAAAGATAAACATTTCTGAAAAAAAAAAATCCCAGCTATGTAAATTGAGTTTCAGGTTTTAGTATCTGTGATACATGCTAAGAACAGCAGGACAGCATGAAATTAACAGAAAAAGACTGAGGCAGATACTGATGAAAAGAGTTGAATATGTAAATCAGATAATATCCACTGTTTTAAGAAATTAAGTACTTCTGAGTGTAGTTGTTATGGAAGTCTGTGCCCTCAACAGGAACTTGTACAGTTATAAAATAGATGTTATTTTCTAATCACAGGAGAAAAAAAATTAACACATTTCTAATCCATGGGTCTGTGATATTATGAAGTAGTTTAACACAAGGATAAAATGCCTTGTACTTAATCCAAACCCACTGGAGCTTCAGATTATGCTGTTCCAACTTGCTGTGTGAATTTTCTTCAGGGGATTCCTAGTTGATTAAAGCGTGATAAAAGCTGACATCAGGAAGGGAGAAGTTTGTTTTTATTCTCTTCTGTATTGAGTTAGCTGTCCCAAAATATAGGTATAAAAGCAGCAGTCCACTTTTTCAGACAGAGCTGAGGCAAACATAACGATTTTAGATTCTGCAGAACATACTTGGGCAAAGTGCCCATTTATTTTATTGAGAATTTTGCCTGATTAAGAACTGTTTCCCCCTTATCTCTGAGTTTCTTGGACAAACTGTGTTGACTCTGATGCAGTAAAGTAGAACAAGCTTCTTAATCTGGCACATTAAATAAAAGCTCAGCTGGGAGAGGAATGCAGTATTTTGTCTTTGCATTTCAATTGAGTTGAAACTTCTTATTTTAAGCTCAGGCTGTGAGAATCATCTTTAAGCAATATAACATCATACACAAAATCAGGTGACAGATGCTTGGAATGAAGACAAGTGTATGATGGGGCACATCTTCCCTGTTAATAAAAACAAAAATAAGTAAGTGCAACATTCAGACTTCCTTATTCAGTACTGTCTAGCAATGCTATTTTGACTTCAGCACTCCTGCTGTTTGGAGTCGTGGACCTTTCTTTTTACACAGACAGGGTATTATCCTAATCTGCATGCTGGGAAAAAGTCCAGTTGAGAGTAGCTGAAATTCTAAAAGAAGTTTCACTTTTGATCACATCCCAGTTTTGAATCAAGATTGCTAATGTAGGAAGGCTAGCTACTTCTAGAGTTGTGAAGAGGGTCTTTCCCCCTCCTCTCCCCTCCTTGAGAACCTCTTCCTCCAAACTTTTTTCCTCACATTTTGCTTCATTTTCTCTGTAAAAGTTGCTCATATTTCTGCCAGTGTAGTATTGAAAAGGGTTGCACTTTTTTATTTCTGAAAACAAATTATTTTTTCCACTTGTACTGACACTTCAATCTCTGCCAAAAATCTGAATAGAAATCAGCAATTGTTCTGTAATTTTTTAAGCAATTACACACACTGTGTTTCAAAATGCTGTAAAACTTCAGCAAGAAAAATCTAGCACAAATCATAAACAAGTAACTGATAATAGTACTAGAATACATATTTTTTATTTTAATACACATAAATTATGAAACATAAATACATTGTCAGTAACCCCATGAGTGATCTAGTTTATAATTTTATCACTTGTTGAATGCAGGGAGGCTGCATGTACACTGAATGCTTATAAGCTAATTTGTCTTGCAATACTCAGTTTAATATACGAAGTACTTGTTAAGAAGCTTACCAAAACAATATGGTGGGTTTAGTCTAACATCATACCAGAAGGTCCATCTTTCAGTTCTCTGAATCATTAGAAGAAACAGATTGTTTCAAACAGAGGATGAGAAATAACGTAATCTAACCAATCTGCACTTTGGCAGTCAGCATAGGATGGCTGAGGTTTCTTGCTTGTTCTGAGCTACTGCATTTATTTGACAGAATACTGAAGAACTGACCATTTTATTTAAGAATATTTTTTTCCTGAAAAGCAAAAGTCTTGGTAGGTTCAGGTGGATCTTTATAGGTGGGTAGTTACATAATGCTCCTCAGGGTCAACCATCAGGGTGAACCAGTTGACAGCATCAGCCTTCACTTGGGAACTGCAATATTTAAGGCACTGCTGGAAAAAAGTAGGTACTTGCTTCTTCACAGTTTTTTATTGCTTCCCCTAAAGACTTCTGTCCATGATTCTTCTTGAACTTCGAAGTCCATGAAGTTTTTTCTTCTGGGGCTTGGGAATTGTAACTTTTTAGAAATCTATTGTTTAAAATTTTGTGACCCCCTGCCCCCTGTTTTGTTTTGGGTTTTTTTTGGTTTTTTGTTTTTTTTTTTTAACTGATGCTACAGGGTTCGCTTTTCTGCTTCTTTAAGGCACTTTGGCTTGTCTTCCTACTTTTTTCCTACATAACCAAATGTAGCAAAAGTATTCTTACTCTTATCTCTTACCTTGACTGCAGGCCTACTTTTTTTTTTTTCTATCTTTGCATTATTTCCCAGGAAAAAGAGCAGATACACCTGTGGAGTAACCATTATCTGTTAGGAAGTGAATCATACATCTGTTGCATGTTACTGGCTTGTGCCATTTTATCAATAACCAGTATTAAATATGTAGACCTAATTAGTATACTTGGGCTTGGAGTTTTAAAATAGAAAGATTTCCTGTACCTCAAAACAATGCATTTAATTCTGTATCAATGACAGCTCTTTTAAACAGAACAGGCAAAAATACTTACATGATAAATTGTTGCATAGCTCCTAAAAATAAATTTTTAAAAGATTATTTATAGTGGCATACATGGAAGTATATATATAATTGTTTATATACTTTTAGATGTTTTAGAATACAGAAATATCAATATTGCTCTTTCAGTTAAGGGTAAACTAAGGTATAGAGAAACAAAATCTTACAGATGATTCTTATTTTCAAAGCAAATGGTAGAACATGGATTAAAAACTATGTACATCCTATGCAAAAGAATATATATATTCTTATATAGAAGAATAAAATTAAATTAAAGTGTTGATGTGTTAATGGAGGAAAACAGCAGTTTTAGAAATCTGGGATGCCAGTGCCACATCAGCAGCTATTTGCATAGTATTGTCAGGGACAACTGTTCTGTAGACAATCCAGTGAATCAGAGCTGTTTGATTAATCAAATCAAGTCTCTGTTGTAGCAATGCAGAGAGGTTATGTCTGCTGGCAATCTGATTTGAAATCAAATGTTTATGGATTAATGAACACAATTCAATTGCGTCTAAGCCCCTTTTCAAGCAAAATCTTAGGTCTTTAGAAATGAAGCTAAGTAGAGAATGATTAGCCTGGTCTGGCAGCACAAGTGAGAATTTATCCCCTCAAAATACACTCTTTACAATTAAATAAAATCCAAGCAATTAAAAGGAGCCAAAACAAAGCAAAGAACAAAATTTGCAAATAATGTTTGCTATTTTATTAACATATGGTAATGCAAGCAATCTGTAATCACAGTTACATTGCATTCTAATTGAACAATAAACTAAACAGAGCTATTCCATATCAGCTGAGGATCTGTCCTACAATCTGTGTTTTAAAAAAGCAGTCCAGGCCTCACCTCCAGATGACCCTTGCACTTTATTGTATTAAAAAAAAGAAAGAATATTCTTTCTTTCTTAGCAGTAGTTGCTCATTAAACGATCTTTAAAAATTGTGAACAATGTGCATATTTTAAAAGAAATTGTGTAATCCGTTTGAGCATTAAAAGAAAGTTCTTCTGCTTTTATAGGAATTGACTCAGAAATAATTCATGTACAATTTTGCATTCCCTTGGTCTCTCTCCTCTCCAAGAGGGCTCTGCTTTGGTTAGATACTAAATTAGTTATATCTAAATGCCACCTTTGTTTCTGCCCCCACTGAGCTTAACAGTTAATTTTCCTGGCTAGAATAAAGAAATCCTTACTTTCATATTTTATCCCTTCCCCATGGTGCAGTAGACCAATAAGAAGAATGTAGTTCTTACCGAGTTAAGCAAAAAGAAGCACTTTTCTGAAGAAAATTGGCTGGCTTTCACACACCACAGAAATATCATCAATTAAAAATGGAAACAGCTGGAAATTAACATCTTCTTCTTGTTGAAGGTGAATATTAAACTGCTTCCGATTTGACTTTCCCTTTCTTTGTTTGAAGATTATCATTATTATTTTACAATTAAGCTTTCACTTCCGAAGGTAGCAGTGATAGTCTTACCTGCTTGGTCTTGTTTTTCGAAAACTTGACAACTAACATGTGACCTAAAAGTAGCTGTACTGGCTTTGTGCACAACATAACCGAATCTTAAGTTCACAGAGGATAAAATTTTTATCAGAAAAGTTAAGTGTTAGCAAAAGTTTTTCATTAAAATCTCTGGGAATTTTACATTTTATACAGAGTGCTTTTGAAAAGTCTACACTTTTGCCTCACGCTAAATCCTAAGGGTGTTGTCTGCTATTTCACTTGAAAGGTGATTTAATCTGGAGGTTAGAATATTTTAAATGGAAACATTACTGATGACAGTCACTAATCTGAAAAAAACCCAACTCAAAACCAAAACAAAAATGGCAAGGCATTCTTAAGACTTTAAGAGGTAGATGCTGTTTTGTGCAAGGAGAAACTCCATGAACTGGCCTCTTTGATGATGTTTCATACTGTGCCACCATCTCAAAGTCATGATTCTTTTAGTGTGTAATAGTCAATAGTATCTTTTAGCTGCTTACTTTAGTGCTAATTATTTAATTTAATTTTGGTCGGTTAGTTCTATTAATTTAAGTTGATTGGCTGGTATAGGTTTTCTAGTTATTTTGGTTGTATTAGTTTAGTTGGGCCTAAATAATTTAAGCAAGGAGAATAAGAAGCCAGTCATCATGTTGCTATGTGACTGTGCATGTGCATGTATAGACATGAGAACAGAAATATACATGTGCTTGTATGTACAGGATTACATATACCTATTGAAATACTAGGATTCTATTTCAGGGAGAGGACATGATGGTGGCCAAAGGTACATTTTTCATGCTGTCTAACGAACATGCAGTGCTGTGTATTTAATAGCTAGAGAGTCATCAGAAGGAAATTCAAAGTAATTTTCAGCAGTTTTTATTAAGACCAACTTTACTTTGGTTGTGAATAACCCAAAAGTACTTCACCTTGTCCAGTTGAGAAGTTAAGTTGAGAAGTTAACCAAGTCCTCACACAGTACTGGACAATATCTGTTTACGAAAACAGGTGAAGATCTAATTTCATGACATTTGAAAGTTTATTTTACAGATTAAAAACACATGCCAAATGTTACAATGAACCAACTGAAAATCCAGTGCAATTGCAGTCCAAATCAATGTGAAGCTTCCCCCACGTAGACCTATGGCATGTATGCATCAAAAGTGAATGCATTCTATAGGAATGCCTTTAAACAAAAGCATGACAGAAGACAGACAAGATGAACAGTTTGTAACTCCCAGGTTCCTCCTTAGCAAGCAGTTCCCTGCCTGAATCCCCGTTGCTTACAGTCTAAATGAGAGCAAAAACACATAGACATCACTAAAGTATAAGCAATATGATTGGAGAGAGTTTCTAACTGGAAGAGATCATGAGGCACCTCAACACGGGTAATTTGGATTCCATTTGGGTTAGATGCATTTTACTATTTGTTTCTGGATGTGAAAGTCCTCAGCATTGCAACTACATGAACCTTTGGTCCTATGGGATCTGGGCAGGTATTGCAAGATTTCAGTTGGGGAAATACCATGCTGATACTGAGAGTGAGCTGTCAGGTGCAATTTCCGTGTATAGGTGTATAGAACTGTTGCACTGTGCTAGAAGATAAACTCCTTGCTACCAGCTGGGTTGTGCGTTGGTTGTGGCATGGTTGGGTTCTGCCTGTGCTGTGAGCAGGCATCTCTGTGGGTGCAGTCCATGTGTCAGTGTCCATTGGGCTAATGTAGGCAGCAGTGCAGACTGGTATAATGGGTTTTGCAGTCCTTGGTATCTGCTGCTACTCGTATGACCTTTAAAGAGTTGCAAGGGTCAGAATTAGGCACCTAAGCCTTCTGTTTAACTTAAATTTCTCTGTCAGATATTGAATTTGTAAAATTGCTCAGCATGCATTAAGATTTCTTAAACAAAATTTGTTGAGTCTTTTAAGTGTTTTACCATAAGAGTATCCTGCTGTTTTCAACAGTGTTGCAAGGAGACAAAGCTAATATCACTGTAGATGACTTCTGATTGTATTGTAAATGTTGGAATTCAAAGTCTCAATTATTTTTAAAACTATCAGTACAAAATTATTTTGTTTTTTCTTTCAGTGTGTTGTTTGGGTTAGGCTTCAGTAGTCTCTCCAAGCTTAAATACGATCCTTCTGCACAAAAGTTCCCACACCTTATGCTCTGTGTACATCAAAACAAACAAAACTAGTTCAGTGGTCTGGAGGCAGGATACACTGTATCCATGGGTGAGTAAGAATGATTTATGCAGCAGTATGCTGAGATACATGAGTGATGGGTGGTAAGCGTATAGATCTTGTAATCACACTTGTGGCTAATGCTACAGTAGAAAGGATAAGATCTTACTGAATTCTTGAAGGATGAGATAGTAGTGCAAAAAACACGTCAGATCTGAGAAATTAAATGCTACAACAATAAATATCTCAGTTACCTAAGAAAAGCTTTATTTTAAAATTTCCTCTGTTTTGTGGTTGATGGTGAAGCTTTGGCTATTTGTTTTTGTTTTTGTTTGTTTTTTTTTAAATTTATTTGCTTATTTATCTTCGATTTTTTAAGAATTAAAATATCTAAATATTTAGTCAGTTTTTTTCTTGGTTGGAGATTGTGGTTGTGTATGTCACTAAAGATCTTAATGCAACTAATGAGCAAACATTTTTGTTTGTTTAGGCTTCACTAGATAATCAATCACAAATCCTGACTGGAACCTCATAGCTGTTACTTTTTCATGACAGTAAAATTAAACCAAGGTTTACAGCTTTAAGTTAATCAAGCTGATGAAAGGCTGGGGATTTTTATTTTTTTTTTCATAAAAAATAGATAATTTTTACTTCTGTCTATGTGGGAAAAATAAGATAGAGATATACATGATCAGAGATAGAAACCTTGCAGCTGTGTGCATGTGCATATGAGAGAGAAAGAATATCGAGACAGATAGATAACTTTGCAGTGTAAAAAATGTTGAATTAAGAAGAAAAACACTAGTGTTTGCAGAGAATCTTGTATTTAATGAGAGCAGCCCTGGAAAGGAATGCTCCCAGTAATCTCTCTTTAACTGACTCAAGTGGAAAAAAGCCAAGTTGTTCAGTTGCACAATGGGTTGCAATCATGTGGGAGAGTTCCTGGTTGGGAGTTGAAAACTGAAGACCTGACATGCATAAGTGAAAGAAGCTACCATATGTGATGTGTTGATTTAAGATTTTTCTCTCCCTCCTTAAAAATACAATCTTTTGTCTGGGTGCTGAAGAGGTGACATTGTGAGATACAAAATTAGTTTAAAATTGACATTTTGGATATCGGTGGTAATTTGTCCTGACATTCTGGCTACGTGTTGTGTTTGTTACAAGCAGGCTTGATCCAAGGGGGCACTGTGAGAGCCAAATTTAATAGACGACCACTGTAATTTTCTGCCTTGCGGACAGCAGAGACTTTCTAATGTTTCTCCACCATAACAATCAGGGATTACTAAATAACAAGTCCACAGAATTGGGGGAGGATTGAAAGGATTAATGGAGTATGACAAAATTGCACCTGAGGGGGAAAATCTGTAGCAGCTTTTGTATCCTGATGTGGTACATCAGGCAAATTGGCAATTGCTACTGATCTTTACACATGCATGTCTTCAAATAAAGTGGGTGAAAGTCAAGCAGATGCAACTATGAGGCTAAGGCTGTCATAAACATTCATGTCATCAACTGCATAAATCACTTAATACTATCGTTTTAAGTATTTTGATGATCAACTATATTAAGCATCAGTGGATTGTAGGCACTGTACTAAATCATTTTTTACTCCACTATAACCTCTTATCCAGATAAACTAAATCCTAAAAAAGATTAAAAATGTAGGGAATGTAAGGAATACAGTTCCTGTTCAGGAAGACTGTTTTCAGCTTTAGAACTTTAAAAAGACCCAAAAACCCATAAAAATTGGTTTGCAGTCTGCATTCATATGCTGACCTGATGTTAACTAACTCCCACTATCCCTCTGATAAATACCATTTCAAAACAATGGCAATCCTAGCCCTGAGTTCTTACGGGATTTTAATGCTTTTTAATAAAATGTTTAGCACTATGAAATATGAGCAGTTTGAAACACAGCAGTTTGTTGACAGATACTTGATTTCTTTTCACACTGGTTTAAACCAAAAATCCCACCAGAGGTGGCAGTGGATTTTACATGAAATAGAAACAAGGAGAAGAAAGAAGAGAATTATTCATCTCTCTTTTTAAAGCTCTATTTTCTTTGAAAAGGAACGTAATATAGAATAAACATTGTTTATTACCTCTCTAGGAAAAAGATAAACTTGAGAGCAGTTTTTTGGCTTAATGGAAATTTTAGCTTGATGTTGTGTTCACAGTAGCTGATTTAACCTTTAGATCATGGTACTTTTCTTTTCCTCCCTGTTTGGATTGTTTCCTGTTAGGGAAAATACAACTGGTGCAAATGGTTGAAACTTTATAAGTCTACACAAGAAACAGTAAATTAAAGAAGAGAAATCACATACACACAGTTGCAATCTGAGGCCATCTCTCATTGATTATGAATTGTTTAAGGAAATGTTTCTTCAGCAGCATTGACTGAAGGTCATGTTGTAATTTAGACTTTTGACTAGCAAACGATTCATTAATTCCATTAGCCATCCTTTCTGCACACTGGGAAAAGCTAATGTAATTGTCAACTATTCCTACTGTATACTTAAGCTGTCAAGGATCCTGGAAGGCTTCAGTTATTCTCTTTGAAAATATCAAAGGAAGGGGTGGGCTATTTTGTGTCTTTAAAACAGAAATAGAGAAAAAAATGTGCCACATAATGTAAGCTAAAAGATTTCTTTTTAACCTGAAGTGACACTCAAATGCAGTAATGCTGGAGAAGTTTCTGACTGGTAAAGCTTCTGGTTTTTGGTTTTGGGTTTTTTGTTTGTTTCGTTTTTTTTTTTTTTTTTAATAAGAATTCTTAAATACAGGCTCTCAGCACACCATTAAACCTGTCTTGTCTCCAGAAGTGATGCCAGGGATTTCTTGTTTCCATTCCCTTCAGGTTCCCAAGGCAGTTCGATCTCACCTGTGTGCTTCTGTGTGTGGTGGGCAGGCGAGTGTAGCATGGCTGTAGTCAATGGGCTTGCTGTGCTCTTATTGCATGGATATTAGGCAAAATCGTGGTGCATATGTTTTGATAGCTTGTCACCGTGAAGTTTCTTGTGGCTTAGTGGACACCAAAAACATGAGAAACATCACGTGGATCTGCAAAATTATTGGTATTTCTTCCTGCTGTTAACAGTGATGACAACTGAAAGCCTAGTCTACTACACTTAGCAGGAAAAAGCAAAGAGGGGTTTCCAGAGTGAGTAGCCCAAAGTGGTTTGCATCTGAACTGCAATTTCTGCTCTCCAAGTGATCACTGGTATAGATAGTGTTTTGCAGACAGAGAGTACTTTTTTCCCTGCAGAAGAGACAGAAAAGGCAGTGAAGCTCTTTGGTGCAAGATACTTAATTTTAACTTTGGTGAAAAGAGAAAGTAGGTAAGCAAATCCATGAGCCGTGGATTTTTGCAAATCCATGTAGGATGAGTTTTGTCCACTCTGAAAAGGAAAAACGTGCTCTCTTCTGCAAATCTTAATGTCCCAGACATCCTTGGTGGTGGTTAAAAATCCACCATCGGTCATTACACATTTCAGCATATTCCTTTTATTCGGCAATAATGAATGCAAAGCTGTCTTGTCCTTTGCAAATACTTTGAGCTGTTCAGATAACACATTGCAGAGTGGTTGGACACAAATCGCATAACCCTACTGTGCTCTGGTTGAAAGGAAAGTGCAACTTTTCATTCATTATTGGCTAACTAATTTTCTGGTATGCTTTTCACACAGTTTTGAGTGACAATCCCACACCCCCAGTACACAATTTCTTTAGTTGCAGTGCTGAAAACTTGGCTTTCTCTTTAAAGGTTTAATTTTACGTCCTGATTGCAAAATAATTAGTAGTTTACTGCTTACTCTTTTGTCCTGAAAAAGGAAACACATTTCGCATACTTCTCCAGACATAACATTGTCACTGTGTGATGATTTTTCTCTAGAACATGGAAAACTGTAGAAAAGGAGATCCATCTGTTGGGAAAGTTTTGCTCTGTGTGTGATATAATGTATTGAGTAATCATAAATGTAAAACAGTTGATGTGACGATTTCCTATATAATGATTATGCAGTAGTTAGTAGCCACAGTATACTATATTACTCCTGTTATGTATTTTGGAGGTGGACACTATGGATTCATAATACGGTTTAACTTGTATAAGTAGTATCAGTACATCTGAGGGATATTCTTTCCCCAGGTTGAGAATTACAAATTTACAGTGTTGATTTTTTGAATCTTATGAGCCACTACAGAGTGGAAAATATTTAAGGATAGCAGTGTATGTGATTCTGTATGTTACTGAGTGTTAAAATAAGCAATCAGTTGATTGTTAAATAAACTAATATATATACAATGCATTATATTTATGCGAGGAATAGTTGCAAAAATCAGGTGAAATGTTTCACTTTACTGTAGTAATAGGCACCATGCTATGTATTTATCTATGCATAGTTTAGGAGAGAAGAAGATGCTGTCAATGATTCTGTAATATTTTCTTCATTGTAGTGGCTATGGAGTTGAGTAAGAATTCACTGATATGTATAGTAATGAATCTTTAAAACTATAATTTCTAATCAGTATTGGACAGTGCAAATGAACAGGTGTCCTTTAAAAATGGACTTTTGTACACTTTGAGTAAAGAATTACCTAAAAAAAGTATAAAGTAGTTGTACATTCAAAATGTATTAAGTTCCATTTTTCCTTTGCTATATTTTGTAAAATGTTTTCATTGTAAACAGTATGCCTCTCACACATGTCAAATCAAAGCTCTTTATTTTAGAAATATATACCTAATGTAATTGGAAGCTTATTGCACTCTCATGCAATGTATATATTGTGACTTCAAAAAGTCTGTACTGAACTTTGCTCAAACTATTAGTATGTGGATTTCTTTAAATTTATTTTTAATTAATGATATGAAGGATAAGATCCTTTCTAAATGTACTTTAAAATTCACAATAAAGTTTCAGAAGTTCTTTTGTACAATGTTGAGGCTTTGTGTTGAATTTTCTTGTTCAAATCCTTTCAAACTGGTACCTTGATTAAGCTCCATGTTCCTCAAATATGTGTAAATCTGTATTTAACATCATCATGATTTAAATCAGGTGTTCCCTGTCACAAAGTACTATAATTCCATTTTCTTCAGAGTAAATTAGGCTACTCCATTGAAAACAGTGTCTCCTGGCACTTCTGTAATTTCTGCTGGAGATTCAGTGTGGATTCAAGAACATATTGGACTACAAGGGTGAGATAAAATATATCTCAATTTGTATATCAGCCCAAATCAGGAGACAATACAGAATAAATTGGATGAAATAGTGGGAAATAGATGGAAGCATAGAGAAAAACATGCTTATTTTAGAATATCCAAAAAATCTGTTTTATAGCTCCCAATGGAAACAAAAGTAAATATGGCAATGCTGAAGAAAGATGCAGTGGTACAGTACAGAGTCAAATCTATTGCAAGCTTTCAGTTTTGTTCTGAAATTCCATGTCTTTTATTTTTAATGTTATTATTGGATGATTTAGTAGTAATTGAGGTAAAAATGATGGTGGCATCAATGGGGAATTTTCCTGAGTAGAGAGGTAATTGAGCTTGGAATAACAATTATTTTTTCATGTCTGACTTTCTTCATCATCGAAAACAGTGACAATTGTTTTGCTCAGATATAGAAGTTTCTATTTAACCATATGTTTAGCAATGACTAAAAAGGTTAAGCAAGAGGATGGTAAAATTTTTCTTTTGAGGACAAAACAGTCTTATTCCCCATGAAATGGACTACTGTTTGGCTGTTTACTTACTCAAAAGAGGATTTGGCTTCTAGTTTTTTAGATGAAATCTTAAAAAACATTTATCATCGTCACTGTGAAAATTGCTAGGGGCACAGTTTTAGGTCACTTTTTTTACATGTTTGACAACTCCGCATAGCATACCTCTATTATCATGAGATAGTAATTTTCCAAGATGCTTTCACTGGCACTGCATATCTGCATATCTGCATATCTGAAGACATATATAGCTTGATAGTTTCCATTCAGAAATCCCAGTATAGCTCCTTAACTATGGTTAGCTAGAGTTTTGCACATTAAAAATGTAATTCTGATGTCAAGTAAATCTGATTTGAGAATGAGCTAGAAATGTCTTTCAAAATCCCTTATTTAACTTGTCTGTTTAAATAGGTAAAACTTCTAGAAATTATTTCCCACTGCAAAGCTTCAACTAAGGTCCAAGGCAAAATTAGACCTAATTATCTTAATGGCAGATAATACTCAGCTGAATACTCTACTTACAAAATGCGTTAACTTTAATGGTGCTATTCGTGCAGAATATCAGATCTTTCTTTCTGAGTGACTCTTCCTTTAAAGAACGAAGAACAGTTTTGAATTGTCTTCGAAAAGAATCTGAAACTCAGGCTCTAAAGAGAGCCCTCAGATCTCTGCAGAGAGATAGTTTCACCATACTCAACTATTTTTTAACAGTCTGTAATAACATTTATCTCATTAAAGATCTGCTATGGGGCTAACTCAACACTCAATTACGGTGAAGCACTGATACTCCAAATGAGAAACATTTTCACTTTTAATTCTTGAAATGGGAACGGATGTTCAAGTATTCGCGTCTGAGGAAACACTGATGACCAAAAGGAGGTAGGATCCTGCACTTTTCTTGCAAATATAGCCAGAGACCAGAAATAGCACACCAACATTACTCACAACAGAATAAACAAAACACTCACTGTCATCAGGATTGCAAGTCGACACGCTGCCTGTTGACAGGTTTGATGATAGTCATCACCTGCCTGGCTTGCTGTACTTGGTACCCGTAATTGTCTCGTGATGTACGGTTTTGTCTTTTTGCTAAGGTTCACATCATCACCTTTTCCATTATGAATTATGAATCTTTTTATTGCAATACTACTGCCAAAATATTATTAGACTAATCTGGAACCTGATTGGGTAACCCAGGCCCATATTAGCTGGCAGCTAAATCTGAGAGGAGCCAGTTAGTCTCAGTATTGTACAGTGCACTTGTAAGTGCTGCTTGGTGTGCCAGAGGTTGTGTCATCCAGTTTTGGATGGGTGGATTCCCCTTGTGCAGAATCTGACTTTATCTGAGGTTGAGGGATCCTGCATTCATTTTTAAATAATTTGATGTCAGAAACATTATCCGTGGGGTCTATAGGCAGAAATCCCATCCTAAATTTCATTTAATAAAGCATTATAATACTGTTATAATTTGGTAAAATGGTGGTAAGAACAGCATGCCTTTTTTTAATCCCATTAGGAGCCAGATTATGGCTAAAATAAACTAAAATCTCATAATTGACAGCCATCATCAAAGGAAAAAAGACAAAGAGTTCATTATGGATCTAGAGGGGACAATTTAATTAGTTTTTGAACACAGATAAACTCAAAAACAATACCCTACAGAAAAAGTTCTAAATTACATCTTATTTTGATTTTATGAATGTTACATTTTTTAAGTTTTTGCAGATTTATTGTATATCAAGTGATGCCATCAATCCATGAAGTTAGATGTTAAAAATCATTTAACAGTCTGGCTCAGCCAGTTATTTCTACATACATGAATTAATTTCAACTTTATTTTCTTAATAGAAGAGATTATTTTGATGATGAAGTTTCAGGAAGTGCTCTAGCATCTTTGAAGCTTCCTTGAAGACAGAGAAAATTTCCCAACAATGAGCATTTAAACATCTGATAAGAACCTGCTTCATAAGAAAAGGAGTAAAATGATTTTGCCTTTGAAAAGATCTTCCCTTAGATTTTTGATGGGGAGCCGATTTGCTGTAGGAACTTGTTCAATTTCATTTTTGCATATTCACTCCCCATTTAATACAAAATGTTTTCTTGTTTGCAACATGAAGTGGGATCCTGTCACTGCACTGCAAAGGGAAAACACATAGTGGGCTTGGCATTCCCTGACAATATGCTTTCATTAAAAGTTTAAAATGTAAATTTATGGAGAAATGCATGTCATATCCCATCACAGAGCTTCACAGCTATTGCGTTCATTGCCACTACTGTGTGGCAGAGTTGCTCTTCTTTTTTTAGCTTGTTTGCCTTGTAAATGTAACTATATACAGCAAGTTATATTTGGGAATGAATGTTTTGCGAACCTCAGCTAATCGATAGGAGTCTTAGCCCCAGCTCCATTAGACCATTAGCAGTTTAAATTAGTAACCAGTGGTTATCATATCTTTAACCTTGCAGCTTTTCTCTCCTGCCTTGAGACTCTTTCTCAAACTTCTTTGTGACACTATTTTCAGGTCACTGCTCAATGTCTTATCAAAAGGAGTGAGTGGATTAGAATTCAGATAGATGGGAAATGTTAAACGGAAATTGCTCAAGTATTGCTTTCACTATGGCCAGAAAGATGTTAATTAAAAGAGGTGGAGAACATAATCCTTTTCTGAATCCAAATGGCTATGACAGTTCCTACAGTTGGGAGGTACGGGGCATGCTTTAACCAGCTACAAAGCTATTTAGATGGATCAGAAAATAGAGTGTAGAAAGATTATACCAGTGAATCCAATTCCAGAAGTGTCACATCATCCGTCCTTTTGCCTTTAGTTTTTTATTTTAATGCTAAATACTTGAAATGCAATCTATCATTTAGAACATACATTAATTGCAAAATAATGTAAGAGTTCATTTTGCTGTCAGAAATATTACTTTTTTGGTCTGACAGTACAGAGCAATATGCCTGGCATTATGGGTGGTTTGGAAAATATTTTCCTTCTCCAGCTTCTACTAACTGGCCTTTCCAAAGGCTTATTCAGAGATCACAGAAGCAAACCTCATTTCATGCCAGAAAGCCATACATTCCGTGGTAAGAGAGGGTAACCACAGGGCCCACTTGCAGAACCAATGCAATTTTTTGTTTGCAGACAGGAATGTCGTTGCTCTGTCCTTCATGGGAGATAGAGTTAGAAGGAGCTACAGTTGTGTGTACTTCAATGACAGAACTTTGAGACATCATTTTACAAGCAGTACACTTTGTATTTATCTCCAGGTGTACTTTCAAGTCAATTATTTCTGCCATTGATGTGCTTCCTTTTATAGAAGTCTCTGACAGGACACTTATGTCTCTGTGGTGACATACCAGCATACCACACGGGTACAGTAATAAACTTTGATAGTGTAAGTCTCTGTGTTTCTTTGTGTTTTTATACTTTATTTTTCAAAGTTTTTTGATGTGGCTTTTTTGTGGGTTTTAGTTTGTTTGGTGTTATTTTTGTTTTCTCTTACTCTGACCTAGTCTCTCCAGACTTGCAAAATTACTGAATTTTTTTCTTTTCTAATTAATATTCTTTCTTAGATAATTTTTTTATTTCTTTTGCTGATGTAGTTCTTGATCAGGATGACAGAGTAGTACCTTGTTGGAAGCAAATGTTGACATAATTTAGTTATACCTTTAGAAACAGACGCAGTATATTACTGTCCTGATCCAAATGCTTTTATAGGTACCATTGTAAACATCTTTGCTATAGACCATGACAAGAAATTAGGTAGTCTGTCTTTGTAAGTGTGACAAGAATGTCAAGCTACAGTGGAAATAAATGGGAAATCAGCATTATTTAAGAGAAAAACTAATCCATATCCCAAAAAAGCTGGTTGCCAAAAGCAAATATTTCACATAAGTAAAGGCTTTGAGCCTTCTTTAAACAGGACTATTTCAAGAATTTTGAGGGGACAAAAAAAAAAAGACATAAAATTTAAAATCTATAATTATCAATAAAGATATGAACTTCACTAAGAAAATAATTCCAGAAACTTTCTTAAGCATTTTCTCTAAAGAGCTAGTGACACAAAAATGCTGTGTAAGAGAATTGCTTCCAGAAAAATAAATGCTGTCCTTTAGTACTGTCAGTTGCCTGCAATTATCTTGGATTAAATTAATTTGACTGAATGATCTAATCACCTAGACACCCGTTACAGTTAGTGGAGAGAAACAAACAATTTGGGGGCACTGATTGATCTCATTTCATCCTGAAGTAAGAGGCCAAAATTGGTCCTATGAATTTAACTCTAACTGTAAGTATCTCATGTGTAAACACGAACCCTGTAGAAATTTAAAGCTAGATTAAGTCAGTTTTTTTCAGATGCCATATTTCTTTGAGTCTTCTGTCTAAGTATTTCCAGCCCCAATATTTCTCTGACAAGGCTGTGGGTTCAATATATAGGATAAAAGTTATTACTTGCAGTGCTCTTCATTTAGGAATGTGTAAGAAGTAGAATTAAATGGAGTGGAATGTTTCCAGTGAAAGCAGACTGAAGCCTTGATAGTCATTGTCATTGTAGTACCTTAACAAAGAGCATAATTGATGATCCTAGCGTTTTAGATATTCTTTAACAATAATGTAAAGTAATACATGTGCTTTTATACCAGTTGACTACTTAATGACAATTGATATATATGCTGGTCATTATCTCCTTTGAAGCAGACAAAGGAGTTAAGAGATTTCTAAGAGCAAGAGCACTATTTTGACCTATTTTTTAGTAGAAAAAAAAAAGAGCATAAAATTAAATTTCATGCTGGAAAATGGCTCTTTTACCTTTGCAAACACTGTGTTGCAGCCACCTGTATCTGTCTCATGTCTAACTTACACTAAAAATTGGCATTTTTCTAACGGCCAGCCCAGAAAACTCAAACTTGAATGACAGCCTTGAATTCTTTCTTTCTTATGCATCATCACCAATTAGACATGAGTCAGACTAAATTGCTCAATCAGGTTTATGTGTTTTTCTCGTTCTCTGAGGGATTTGCACTTCTCTGACGATTTCCTCACAGATTTAATTTGTTTACTTTTTCAGGATGGGAGGGGATTTGCTTTATTATTAAACCCTGGATCTTGTGACAGGGATGGAAGAAGCTTAATTGAATCTTTTTTTTAAATTCCCTTCCAAATTTCACCTTACTGGAACATTACTCGAAAGGGAGTAATGTTTGTATGGATTACATATTGATTTTTATCTGTGACCCTCAGTGGCAGCACCATCCTGTCCAAGCTCCATCTCCATAACACCTAAAGGCACTTAACACCGTAGCTGGGTGTCTTTATGTGTCAGGGATGCTGGGGACTTGGATACCTTGGTTGTTCTGTTGCTTTCAATTTTATATGTTTAAATCCTCTGCTTCCATTCACTTTGTCTCCAGGATGAAGAAGATTTTGGCTTTCAATGACAACAATAACCATAACAATTTAAAAAAAAAAAAAAAAGAAACAGGGAAGAGAAAAACAATTTCAAGTATAAATTCATAAATTCTAGAAGAAAGATCAACAAAGGCCTATAGATTTTCAATAAATGCCCTAGATAATATTTATTTCACAGCAGGATATGATCAGCAGCCTGGAATTTATAAAAGACTCTGAGCTCTCAATTCGTTCTGTTTTTTTCCAGCTGTTCTGCCTTGGGAGCAGTGAAGCAGTCTGGAAAAGACTGCAGCAGGTGAATCCAGAGACTCCTTTAGAAACATAGCAATGAGCAAAATATGTCAGCATTTCTCTACTGACAATTTGCAATGGGTGATCTTTCTCAAAAGTCTCTTGCACAGTACTAAAAAGACATACAAAAGCTTAGCGTGCCATGGGGCTTGGGAGACAGATAATTTCTCTCAGTGAGTTCACATCCATAAGTTAAGGACTATATTCTGGATGGTAGCTTTGTTGGTATAATAAAGTCTGATAAAAGAGAAATATATAAAACTAGATCCATTACCATGGAAATAGTGAAAGGTCATTTCCATGGAAACCATGGAAAGCTCTCATGCTATGATTTTGAGGAAGCTTCTCTTTGAAGGTGCAATGCATTTATACAATGAGCCTTGTTTTAAATTAAATTAAATCTATATATGTGAAGTGATAGACATTTTGAAAATTCTAACTTGGTACAGCCATTTGCTGGAAAAGGAATTAATGTCAATGTGTTACTTATTTTAGCTATGGGGAAGCTGTTTGGTATCTTTTTTTGTTCCTAGTGCTGTAAATAGCTGAGATTTCTTACTGAGAACAGTAACTTTTAGGATTCAAGACTATCATTTCTGTTTTCCATGGTTTCCCTTCCTGACTATGCCAGATGCCAGAACTTCAGCCTCAGGAGAATGCTTTCTAGTAGATATGCATATATTTGTAATTTGAGAGCTCATTCAGGCACAATCATGAGAAAATTTCAAGGATCTACCTTTATGAAGAAATTCTCTAAAATCAGTACAAAGAGTGGGGTTCTGTAGAATTGTCTGTGAAATCCTGTGTGAGCTAATACATCTTAATTTTTGTGCCTTAGCATCCATCACCACAATCTTTTCTGATTTTTTCTTTAGGCAGTCCTTTTTTAGAGACTTTTGAATAAAATTTCATAGGAACTACATAGACAACTAGCCTATAAATGTTGCAAAAAAATCTTACCTGAATAAATAATTCTTGGATAAAAGAACACTAAGTTATTTAAAGCTGCTTTTCATGATACTGGAACACACACACCCTACCATCACTATGTATTTCCAAGCAAATATAAAGTTTACTAGCACAATCTTTGAAAGTTTCCTAAACTATCTTTAAAAAGTAGATCAACTTCAGGATCCTTGTGCATTGGAGGGCAAGAATCCCTACTTAAAATAATTTACATAAAATCATAATGAAGGTTGGAGCCAGACTACTTTCTTTTTCTCTTATCTCATCAGAACCACTGAAGCAAAAGTCAGGGCATCTACTTTTACATACCTGGTTTAGATTTGAAACAGCAGTAAGCTTTCAGACATCCTGCTCCCTAGGGCTGCCTATGAAGTCAATGGGCAGAGTTAGTGATATCTAAGGTTAGGCAGACTCTGCACTAGAGGTCTTGCCCACAGAAGTATTTAGGAGTCTCTGCCCCATTAAATCATTGGAATGCAGTCACTTAAATGTCTTTCCCAGCCTGATTATGCAAGTACTTGATTACAGAGGAAGCTCAGTGCTGCAGCCTGGGAGGGCCACCTGACGGGCTCTGGTTGCACTTTTTTAGATAAGGTTCTGGGTACTGTCCGTGCATTCTTTCCTGTCCAGATTTCAAAATGCTAACCAAACATTAAAACTTTTACCTTCTTATGTTTGAGAGAGTTAAGGATCAAAATGTGTTAAAGCAAGCGTTTCTAAGTTTCCACTAATTCAGTGGTTTATCAGTACTCACTTTGAATAAGCTTGGGCCTGGCTTCAGTCTCATAGTCTGGGAGTCTAGGACAGGGAGTTCTTGCTAAATATAGTATCTGCTTGCATCTGCATTAACTGAAAATCAATTCAAGTTGTTTATCAGAAGTTTTTTACAAGTAAGAAGGAAGAAGTGATATACTGACCTGGTGCACAGGTCACTCTGCATAAGGTTTTCCTAATTTGACATCCTGACTTTCAGTGTGCAGGTAAACTGAAAGAGATAAATGAAAACATTGTGAGTGTTCTGCATTATTTGTCATTTCAAGGAGACAGCCTTGGTTGGAGTCATCATAAACTTTATCATGATGTCTAGTACATCCATGCACTTCAGACTTTGAAACTGGAGATTTTTTTAAATTGTGAAATACTCCAAATGCATAGAAGATTCAAGGCTTTTTTTTTTTTTTTTTTTTTTTTTTTTCCCATCATTGTGTGCACATGTGTAATTCTTTCTACCTGGAAAAGCAAATACTTGAACTCATTCAATATTTAATTTATTTTAATTTAGTTCAGTGATGTTCTCCGTGATATCTCATCTTTTGGCCAAACCCACATGAGCTAGATGAAGAAGTACAGATGCTTATGCTATGTGGAAAATTTACTTTACTCCTTGATTGACTGAAGAATGTTGCTAAGAATGTTGGTTTGGGTTTGGCTTTTTTTTTCTTTTCCTTCTTCCTCGCTTCTAAATTCCATTTTTGAACAGGGATACAAATCTTGATAACAGAAGATTCTTTTTCTATGGAACTACCATGATGGGTCTGCTGAGTTACATCTGTGTTAGGGTCTTTCAAAAAGTTCTGCTTATATCCCATCTTTATTCATTTGTCTTAGTTTCATATATGATACGTAAGACTCCTTTCATTTTAAAAATTATTTCAGGTGTCAGTACTGTCCTCTGGCATTTATCAGAATGTGCTCTGTTAACAGATTTTCAAGAAATCAAACCAAAATATTTAAAAATTAATTCAAGAGCAAGTAAAAATAAGTCTAAATTCTTGCCTCCTATCTCTTCTTAAGTTTTGCTTCTCCATTCTTCCTTACTGGGAAGTTAGATTCAAAGTTATATATATATTTTTTTTTTTTTTTGGCAGGAAAGTTCGGAACTACACTCAACAGAAAGTACATTTATACTTTTTTATTTATTTATTTTATTTAATCATCTACAGTTGCCAAAAAACTCTAGTCATCTAGCAAGTTTTTGTTGCATTTGGTCAGATCCAGAGCAAACCCAGAGAAGTTTCAATAGCTTTGGAAGAAACTAATTTCATTTGTATACAGCTAGAAATATCAGAGGGCTGGTTCATGTCATGAACGTGAAACAATCTTATGGCAAATACTGCAGTTCAAGAATTCCATTGCAGAGGTGTTGGAAATGAAAAAAAAGAACGTGAAGTCAATTGGGATGGAGGAGATAGAAAGAGATACAATAATGACCATTGTATATGTTTCCCTTTGTGTCTTCAATAACTTAGTTTTTAAATATGTAGATGACTTCCTTATTTTCTCTATTTTTTTTTATTTCTAAATCAAAATTTAACCTTCCCTGCTCCATCCATCCGCTTTTATTTTTCCAGCTAGATTTTTAGAAGGCTGTATTTTGTACAGTGAGCCAGCAGTTGTCAGTTGTCCCAAAAACTCCCTGACTTCTACCATTTGTAAAGGTAGTGCTTTAAATAGGATTCTTCCATATCTTCCAGACATTAAAATAAGGAATGAAGCAGGACCAGACTCACTTGGTCTAACTTTACGGGCCCAATGCACATTTTTTGCAGGTTTTCTCAGTGACAACACTGATACTCTGATACACTTTTCACTTTTAGTATTTGGAAGTATTAAATCTAATCCTTTGTTTATTAATTTTTAAAGGATATCATTAATAAATGCATAAAAATGGGTCTGCATTTCTAAATGAATAATTTTCATCAAAGGCAGTAGGCTGTCATTACAACTGATAGCGTTTAATTGACATTTTAAGATTAAAAGAAAAATATAGTTTTGAATTATTAAAATGGGTCAAATGATAATTTGATGGTTTGAACTTGAGAACAAAAATCATGGCAGTGTTTCTTTGTATTATTTTCTGTTCTTGATTATTTCAAAGTGGGAAATTGGAAATATAAGTTTGATTTCTTTAGAGGATATTTATCTGCTGAAAGGGCAAGCAAAATGTTATCTTGAGATGACACTTTTGAGTATTATATGAAAAGAGGGATGATAAGGACTAGAAAGAGATGCAAGGAGTGAAGAAGCTTTATTAAAAAAAAAAATAGGACGCAAAAGTGAAATTATCCATCATTTCAGATTTTCAGGAGAATATATTCTAAAATGCCAGGAGAAAAATATTCATTTTAATTATTATTTGTTCAGCAGAAGAGATGAAATATACTACCACTCATTATTTTTATTATCTGATTTAGTGTTTTGGTTACAGACAATATTTATATCAACAATAACTTCAAAAGTGTACTGTCACAGCCAGATCCCATGTGCCTTGCTCTCTGCATTTGCAGAACATTTTACAGTACTGACGCCAGTTCTACAGACAGTTCCTTTTAGCAAATTAAAGAAAGTTGTATATGTGTTTCAAGATCAAATCCCCAGTTGAGATGTAACTCGGGAAACCAGAGACAGAATTTTGAGGATGTTAGATGGTAAACAAAACTGTAGGAAGATGCAGCCGGTAGAAATTTTTAAACAAAAAGCTGTCCTCAGTCTGTATTGTATCAAATGAATGTCAAAAGTGCTATGATTGAACAGGAGATTGGAGATGATTGGCCTTGAAACACAAAAGTTTATATAAATTTTTGGGGTGGAAGGCATAATTAGAAACAAAAGAAAAAAAGTGATGGGAATGCCAACAGAAACAAAATTTAGTCTCACTCTAATATAATGTATCAGTTTTTCAATGGTAATAATAAATATACAAGGGGTGCATCTCATTAACAGCTGTGGTAATTGAAATGCTATTCACAAAATGCTCAAGAATCTCAACCAATTGCCTCCAACTCAAAATGTGGCACTAGTGTCCTTAGGGGTGTGCTGGGTACAGGAGAAGGGCAGAAGCAGGAGCAATCAACAGAACAGAGGCATGCCTTCATCCTGGGCTTGTGAAAACCCACAGCAGTGACACAGATTCCAGCTGCCTCATAAGTGCTGGGTAGGGGGCTGAGGTCGAGAAAAAGGGATCAAGAACTTTTTTCTCATCACCTCCCATATCCTCCAAAGGCTCTGGGAAGGATTAAAGCCAAGGTGATTGCCTCTTAGTTACTGACACTAGACAATCCAACATTTATCTTTACCTGACCTCCTGTACTGCCCAAAGGCCTGACTCGAGGATAAACATGTATAGAAGGTAAAAATCTACCAGCAGCTCAAAGTTGACCTTTAGTGGACAATTACAGCAGTACAGTTCTTGCTTGTTTGTCTGTAATATTAACCACACTGTCAGTGCTAAAGCAAGTGATATTAAGTATAAGATGATAATATAATCAATAATAATAATGCAAGATATAAGGCTCACTTCTTCCATCAGTGAAAAATCTGCTGAGTTAATAAACTGTACTAGGGTAAATTTTGTTCTTTTTTTTTTTTTTTGTTCTTTCACAAATATAAACATAGGATGCACAATGAGCTGTTACAGGATTCTGAGGATAAAATCCTGCCAAATATGCTTTCAGGTCTTTTATGAGTCACTAGCATTGTTGTGCATGAACTATATAGCAAAGGATTAATATATCTAATGTTTTGTATAGTTTAATTCCTCCTTTAATGTTTAATAAATAAAATAAAAACCACTAAGAAGTTTGTTCTGTGGGATATTCTGTAATTTTGGTATTTTTATTTATTTTCACTTTGAGTTTGTTGTTTTTATTTTTTAAGTCTTGTTATTCTTTACATTCTTGTAAGAAACCATTTATTTGCAAGGTTTTACAGTTATGGCATAGCTGTAAAAGTGACAAAGTGACAAAACACACAGGAAATTAGTAATACTTTTTATTATATATCCTTATGTATAATAACCTTGTATAGAACATGCTTTTAAAATCTGTGTATGGGTGTGTGCATGTATATAATTTAAGTAAGATAATATGTTTGGTATGCCTTATACTTTATCTGTTCAGGTAAGTAATTTGTCTACCTTTTTCAGGAAAATGTTGCATAGTTTTGTTTGACCTGCTCCCATAGAGTTCTAGCTTATCTCAATGATTTTGGAGTTTTTGTTGTGTAGGCCTTATTCACATTCAAAATACTGACAACTTTAAACCTCTTTTTTGTTGTTTTTATTTCCAAGATGAAGCAGCAGCTATCGTGTTCTCATTGATAATAATAGGGATACTGTGTGTGATTGCTATGGGAGCTGGCATAGCAGTGTAACATATCTATCTAGATCCTCCAAATGACATTCAGAATCCTCCCAGAGTGTGTTGGATCCATGTCCAATCCTAATTACACAATTCAATCAGATAGTTATTACTACCTGTACTGGAATCAGTAACTTTGTGGAATGTTGAGCTGATAAGAGTACAAAGAGCTAAAATATCTTTGTAAATAAGCATTAGAATTACTATGTTGAGGATGTTTTATATCTTTCTTGATATTTGTTTTCATTTCCATCACCCCAGTTTGCACACTAGATGTTTTAGAGAGAAGATTGCTGGTAATATGATCAGAAAAAATTACTGTGAAAAGCCTGTAAATTCATGTAATTCTTCTTAATGACTTTCCTGTCAATGCCAGTAGAAAGTCAAAGATGGCTTTTCTAACTGCCAGCTCTTTGAATACAGTATCTGAAAAATCCATGTTTCTGACTTTTACATTTATCTTACCAATAAAAATTCTGCAGTTCAGATTTACATAAATCATTTTGCTGATGGTGCATAAGATAAAACAGAAATTCTACTGACTTTTAAATGAGGACTGATTTTGTAAAGGTAAAAAACTTGATATTTATTGTCAAAGGAGGCTTGCCTGACTCCTAGAATAGTTGGGCAGGTAAGTCCTTATGAGGGGGAAGGACAAGAATTGGTCAAGCAATGACTCTGCTGAGTTTATTTTTAAATATGTGCAAAATAACCTGAACTTAAGCCTGCTGAAAAGAAGATCTGCTCTAATTTCAGCAGGCTTTGAATGTTGGGCTGATTAAAGATTACAAAGCACTTACTTCTCAGTTCTTGTAAGTACATTTATGAGAGTTTCTGAGGTTCTGCATGTACAATATGTACCATTATTATACCCTGCTGAGATAAGACACTTCGAATCTGTCCTCCATCATACTCATTCTGACTCTGCAGATGTGAGGTCTAGTTACAATCTGGTCTTGCCTTTTTCAACTTTGGAAACATATTCATTGTATTTTCAACTTATTATATTTCAATATCAGTATTCTGTGAGAAAACACATTTTGAAATCTAAATTGTCTAAAAAATGCAGAAGCTCTTTTTGTGCCCTTAACTGGAGAATCTGTGTTTTGAGTGTATAAGGAAGGTATGAAGAGAAAAAAATCCTTATAAATAAACATTTGTGCTTCAAAAATAGTTTGATGGAATCAAACACTTCTTTGAAACAAAGCTCAAATATGCATTTGATACAATGATTTTTAATGATAGGGTCCATGGGTGTCTTGAGACATCCCATTTTCCATTTCTTGGCAGTTTATAACAACTGATACTGTGTAAGTCAAATCCATCAGAGGACACCTTTCTGCAAATTTCTATGCTCTGCTGTTGCCGAGCTCCCTAAGGGCTCTGGAGACACAGGAGGAGAGATGTTTATTACGAGCTTCATTTATTGAAGAAAACAGCTCTCGCATTTAGGGGGAGGATCACAGAGACACAGTGAAACTCGGAGAAATCCCTCAGCTCTAGATTTTAAATCTCCCAAGCTTGCTTGTTCTTTTATTTGTCTGTCATTGTGCACAGAACAGCATGACCACTGTTTGCCTCCCGAGCCACAGCTGCCAGCGGGGGATAAGCGAGAGGCTCAGCGCAGCAGAGGGGAGGGGAGGGGAGGATGTTTGCATTGACCCTGCCTGCCTGAAGTTTATGCAGGAGGAACTGCTATAAGAGAGATACAAAAATTAGGAGGGGAGATTTCTTGTCTGACAGGGAACTTTCTTAACCCCTGTCTCATTGTCTTTCTGCCTCGCAGAGTGAGAGATTTTCCACCTCTCTCTAGCTCCACTGGATTTACTTCAGCTGAAGCTGAGCTAGTCAGATGGCTGACCCTGGAGAATCTGGTGAAGTGTTAAAACAGGCCAGGTCTGTGCCCCGATGGGCAGCTGGTAAAATTTCTGCTCAGAGTAGGCAGTGGGGACTCATTTCTTCTTGGTTGCAGTCATACTCTACTTCAGCAGTGTCACCTCAGAGGTGTTTCTTTATTAGTATTTAAGCTGTTCTGAAAATGAAAAAAAAAATTATATACATATATAAATATATATAAATATATATATATATATATATATAAAAGAGCTCTTCTGTAGCTTTACTTCCTTCATTACTGATGGCTGATACAGATTTTGCAGCAATTGCCAGCGTGCAGGCTTTGGACCACGTGCTTCAGTTTCTTGGGAGTAGCACACCTTTGAACAGATATCGCAGGAGGCTGGGTGGCACACACTGTGCCAGTCTTCAGAAAGGTGTAATTCAGCTTTACTTAGTCACTCAGCAACTTCAGTGGGCTCTTATCATCCCTCCTGGACACCCAGCAGCATAAATACACAGCAATCACTTTAGTCCCCAGCTATAGCCTGATTACTGCTGTGGGTGTGCAATGAAGAGGGAAAACCCTGCATGTAATCTCATGGATGCTCTAGATGCAGCTTGGCCTTTTGTTTCTTTGGATAACCAAACATTATGTGTAGAATAGATTGGTACTTTTTTCCTCTCATATGCTAATTTAGGTAAGTATGTGAAGTTCTACTCGAAGGTGGGATCAGCTCATAGACAAGAACCATCTTCAGGGTGGGGATGATCTCAACTAAGCCTCATTGTCTACAACTGAAATATTACACCTGAGCTCTGTATATAGTTGCAAAGAAACAGAGAGTAGGGTGTCACAAGTCATTTGGCATTTTTAATAGCACTAGATGCCCTACAATTCCTTCTTTTGGTCCACCAAAAAAACATACTAATGTGCAGACTAGTATTTTTTGCAGGATCAGATTATTTGAATTTGATATATTTGATCAGAGAAGGAACTGGTTCAATGTAACACATGTATTTCATGGCATTACCTCCCAGGGAATGTTAATTGCTTTTACATAAAATAGTTTAAAGGCTGGGTTCCTCTTTTTTTAAAAAGCTCTCTATTATCTTGAGCAGCTTTTTTATCTGGAAATGTTTTCCTTTATAGCATGCATGATGTTTAAAACTATGCTACTAAAAACAAGTACAAGCTTTTCCTAAAATCACTTTTTTTTCTCTATATATTTATTTTTTTTTCCAAGCAAATTTGTCTGTTTCATACCTGACAGTGCATTTCATTTGCCTATGGTTTTTCTCTGCCAGTCTAATCTGTCTAACCTATTTTAGGCTTTTACAGCATGCTGATCACTTCAGTATCTAGGCATTAAATGCTTCGATGCATTTCTGAAGGCTTTCATTTTACTTAAATGCCTTTGAACACACTTAGAAAGTGTTATTAATTAGAATCAGCAGCCCAGTGCAACTTCAGGTGCTAATTAGGTATTGCCCTTCCATAAATTCTTTGTAACTTTCCTACAAACAGAACATTTTAGCTAACTCAAGAATTTGGAGATAGAGAAAATCTCTGTATGTGTTTTTGTCAATCTTTGCTGCATACATATTAGATATGACATGGTTAGATTGTGTTTATTTGTAGAATGCAACCATAAATCTTAATAAATAAAGTTGTTTTGGCAATTATTGTCATTAAATTCATAGGAAATTTAGTGAAGACGGTGAACTTTAAAAGCAGTCATCTGATGACAGTTTAATTCTAACATTTTGTTTTCTTTCATGTTTGATATAAAGGATTTTATTTCTTTTTTATTTTTTATCTGTGTTACTTCATAGCAATAACTTGCCTAGAGTATTTTAAACAAAATTTATTTCTTCAAAACAGTGTTACCGTACTTATACAAGTCCTGTAATTTTCAAGCTGAAAACTCAATAGTAGGATGGCAAATATAATGCCCAACCTTTTATGTGAGTATGACAAATTGTTTAATGCATCTGATATTATATCAGCATTTCTAGCACAAAGCCCAGTGAGCACAAATTTAAATATCTCATGAAGTATCTTAATGTTTAGTGAAAGCTGGGAACTCTGGGGACAAATCCTGCCTCCAGAGGTACAGTGTCTGGGTTGTTGCTAGCAATCTACCAGATGTAATCACACTTTGCTGGCCTTCTCACACAATAAGGAATGAATAGTGCTTTCTCTTGGTAGTGGTTCAGATATGAAAAAAAAAGAAGCCATATGTGAGGAGCTTCAGTTACATACAAAAATTCTTTCCTCAGCCTTTTTTTTTTAATTTTTATATTTTTTTCCTTTTTTAAATGTGGTTGAACTATTTGCAGGACACTTCAAGAAACCATGTGCAGTTAAGAAAATAAATGGACCTAATGCTATAAACTGAGTGGGTATAAATACTATACATGCTAAATGTGAGATGGTTTAAGTCTGATTCCCCACTAATGGGTTTGAAGAATAACTCCTTTTTCTTTTGAGTTGTAAATTTTGAACTATATTTTTTTTAACTCTGAAATTTTTATGATGGGAATGAAAATTGGTTGTTAGATAGAATAAATATGTGGTTATTCATGAGATGTGGCTAAGAGAGATTTGTTTAACTCAAACAATAATCTTTTATTTGTACTGCATTAATCTTTACACCAGAATTATATTTCTGCATTGCATATTTCTTTTCTAATATGAGTGCTGAATATTGTTTCCTCCAAAGAATTTTGTGAAAACATGAGCCTCCTTGCTACATTTGGAAAACATTCCATTTCTTATGATCCATTTTTATGACCTTTTCTTTCAAATAGGCTCTATACTTCATGTACCTCATAAAGTCAGACAAATGCAAGTATATTCTGTAATTAAAATTGCAGTTAGTATAGTTTAGCCTCTTGACACAAGCTTAAAATGAACAAGTTTTTAAAATTATTTTTCTTTCCATCACTTAAGGGCCTGAAAAAAGAAGTATATATGCATGAATCAACATTACTGTAAGGAAATATCTAATGTTTAAACTGAAGCAAAAGAATTCTTCCTAACCATAGCACTTGAAAATTGTAGGATATTCTCCCCACTATGTTTACTAAAGAAATCAAGGAAGGAGGTTACAAGGTATTTAAACCTTCCTTAGATTTTGGCTAGAAATTCAGCACCAGTGTTTGTCAGGAATGGACCTGGAGTGTTTGCAGAGGCCATATCAAATTACATAAATTGCAAACCCATATGTAAAATTGCATCTATACAATATCAGGAATTTATTTATGAATCTAAAAGGAAAGTGGCAGTGCGCTTGATGAGCACAGCTCCACAGAAACATGCCAGTTCCAAAGATGACTGAAAGGTTTATCTCAGCAGGTTGATTTCTGTACCTGGAAATAAAAGTATCATAGCCAGGTAGCATAGTGATTTATTAAATATAATGGGAATTGAATCTCAGATCTCAGAAATCTCCACATAACCTCTGCACATCTACAGCTATCCCTGAAGTCATGATGCTGAATCCTAAAGAGCTGGGAAAGAAAGCAAGCTTTTGTCAGAAGTAGAGCCTTTGCTATTCTTCAGGAAGGAAGCTTTTGTTCAGCTTACTGCAGTGAGTTACAGCTCAGCAGAACTTTTTGTACTTTGTTTTTGGCTGACATTGGACTGCAGCTGTGATACAGATACCTTTTCAATGGATCTTTGAGGAACAAAATGAAAGGTTGAGACAGGGCAAATATTTTTATGAGGTCCTCGGGGAAGTTGGATCCCTGGAGAAAAGGAGTGATGATCAGAAATTCACGTAGTAATCTGACATTCACTGTTCACCTGAAACCTGAACTTTAACTAAAGGACACGCAGGTCACAGTTAGTACATGCAGTGTCGTGACCACAGCACAGTCTCTTCTTTCCTCATTACTGCCAGTAGAGCTTCCCATGTACACAGCAATCTGTAGATCCCTAGAGAGTCAGATTGCTGTGAAATAGCCACTCTTAAATCATATTGGAATGAGCTCTTCTGCCAGTAGACCACCAACTCTGTGCTGTCATTCATACACAGAGCGTCATATGAAGGAGTGATCTGGAAGTCTGAGCTGGGTGTGTATCAGCCACGGTAGAACATGCTCTGAGTGCTTCCAGTCATGCCATTTGCCAATGGAGCATCTGTTACTTCTTCTGATGCTCAAAATTTATGCTAATTCCCAAAGGTGAGCAATTTGTTTCAATGTGTACACATAATGCATTTTTTCCTCTATACATATATTTCCGATAAAATTAAACTTTGTACCTACACTGTAAGAATGAATGGAAATCAGCTATGTGAAAAGAAAATATTATGTAAACTGTAATCTTAAAAATACCTGGCACATTTTCAGAAGAATACAGTTATATGTATATTTTAAACATTTGAAAACTCTTTACTGAAAAGTGCTGTTAGCTGATGACAGGAATGCAATACAGTTTGGGACTAATGAGTTCTCTAGGGGTAAAAATTATCTATGTAATTGGGAAGAAAGTTTTCTTTCTTAAAACTGATTGCTTTATTTATTCAGTTTAGTAAAGCAAGTATTTGTTGTCTGAATTGCATGTAAGTTGTTTGCTCTGCCCTTTTTTATTCCACAAAGATTTATCTTGTTTTTGTTTGGGGTTTTTTACACCAGAAAAGACTTGTTCTAAAGAGAAAAAAAAAATAGTAATTGATCTGCTTCACCATGGCTGAACAATTTAACAATTGAACAGCTCTTAAGTTGAACTTTTAGTTCAGATTGAAAGAATGAACCTTCCTTCATTTAAGAAAACCATTTCAATTTTTAAAATGTAAACTATGAAAAATAGTTTTACAGCTCAATCCAAATCCATCAAAGCATTTCAGGGTTGCTTTTCTTCAAGGGTAGATGGAATTCCTTATATTTTAATGGCAAAAAAGTTTAAAAATATGTGTTCAATGCCTCATGTTTTGTCCAGAGATTGTGAATGGCATCAGTCTTTTCTCCTGATCTTTTCAGGGATGCTACAGTGAGAAGGATGATTGGTCTAAACACCCCATCCAAAACATGAGTTTTTAGCCTCTCCATTTTGACTACATTGCTCCTGGGCATCACAGTCCTTGTAAACAGATGTCTGGAAATTTTGAGATGAACATGACTGAAAATTATTCTCTTTCTTCTCTGTGTAATAAATACCAAAGATTCCGGATAACAGAATGTTTTCTCTCTCTGTAGGCATTGCTGACCACTGGTGTAATAAGGTTCTTGATCACTTATGAAAAAGGGAACTTTCATCCTCTTTGGTTTTAGATTTTCTTCCCCTTCTTTCTTTAAAAATAATTTAAAATACAGGTTTTTGGGTGGTTTTTTTTTTTTTTTTTTTTTTTTTTTTTTTTTTTTTTTTTTTTTCTGACAGAAAGCATATATTAGTTTTTCAAGAGATTCTCAGTAGAACTCTCCAACTTTCTGATGTCAATCAGTTTAAAAAGTCTAGCCAGTCTTCTGTTTATCTTGTACAACTTATGGAAGAAAACAGCTCATAGCATCAGTCCTACTGCCATGCCTGCATCCAGCCCACCATCCACATAACTCATTATCAAGAAGAATTTAGTGGCCTGAGCTCTTGGATGAAAAGCAGTAGCTGTTCAACTCCTACTGTCGCTCTCAGACATTCTCCAGATAATGCAGTGTCTCTTAGTTGGCATCATCTTAAATAAGTACTTTGGATGGATTTTTATTTTCAAAGTGATAGTTTCCTGTACAGTCTGCTCTATCCTGGATCCAGTTCAGTATGGAGGAAGGTAATTTATCATTCTTTAGACTGATTTTGTAAGATGACATAGGTTGGCTCCAGTGAATTCAAAAATGCTGCAGTCTGCCAATATTAGCACCTGGAAGTGATGTCCTTGCAGTGATCTCATGCCTAGTAAATTAGAGTTTCTAGAACTCTCCAAAGGACACTCATCTTCCAGTCCTCTCCCCAGAAACCTAGCGCTCCAAAGTCAGTACAGAAACAATGTCTGTGTTTCCAAAGCAGTGGACCCAGTGGTGACATGCCACTTCAGCTCAATGGATGAGGGGTTGCACCCTCCATGGATTGTGACTGTAAGGTACCTGCTTCCTAAGGGGGAAAAACTGCCTTTTAAAATGCTCAGGTTCTTTCTGTCCTTATGCAGCCCAGAAAGGAAGGAACAGGATTGCAACAAAGATGACTTTTTAAAATCTGACAAGAGAAGGCAATACAGGCTGTTCTCTGACTAACAGTGGCTATGAAATGTCTAAAAGATCCTTCTCCACACATTTTTCCTTCTAACAACAGGCATTAGAAATGGTTGCTCACAATGCTTCTCCTTATACGGCAGCAAAACCATCACGTGTTTTCCTTCCCAACGATTTTGGCTTGTATCAAATGCTAAGCTGGCTCAGAAACAGCTTGTAAAAGACAGAAAAGTAAGACTTAGCTCCAGTAAGTGCCTGAACGCTCTTTTTCGTTCCCTTGGCATGAGGATGATGGTATTTCAGCTTGACATTGACATGAACATTTCAATGGCTGGACAGTAAGCTCTCTGATAAAGCCATTGTCTGACTAGGAAACAAGGTTCTCGTACAGGGCTGCCTCTTTATAGCAATTACAGCAAAAATTAACCTTTCAAAAGTCAAGTTTCTGTTCGAGGGCCCAGAACAAGGAGTGAAAACGAGGATTAATTTCCCAGCAACAATCTCAGCTCTTGTGTTTTCAAAAGAAAATAAAACACATACAGGATTTTTTGAGCGGTATTTAGATGTATGTGAAAAATGTGTCTTTTGATTTTCCTATTTAGGGTCTGCTTCCAGATACAAACATAAAAGATGAGTCTTACATGAGTGGAAACAAACTTTGCCTAAACTTTGGAAATTTCAAAGCAAAATAAAGAAAAAACCTACACAGAAAATAATGGTTTTTAGAAAATGACAAGCTCGGTTTTTTAGGAATAGATTTTGACAAGAGCTGGCTGCCTCATTATGCTTAGTATTTTTGGCAGGCCATTTGAATATAGTAATCTTTCTGAGTACACTGAACAAAAACATAGGTTTGATATGGCTTAGGATGCCTATTCCATGGTCCTCTGTATATTTCTTAGTTTTGCATTGGCTGCCATTGTGTGCTTCTTCAAAATGTACGTGCACCTCTTTTCATCTGTCTCTCCTTCTTCCTGTTCTTTGTTTCCTTTCCTTTGATTATGAGCATTTTATATCAGCTTTCTGAATCTGTCTTACTATACTAAAGCAGAGCCAAAAAGTGATATCATCTGGAAGTTAAGCAGAGACATTATGTATGTATTGAAATGATTCCTAAGTAATATATTCCATGCTAAGAAATATCTGGGGGAATAAAATTTCTGTCATGGCTTGTAAATAACGTGCAAAAGATTTGCTCTGTCAGACCATAAATGATATGCACACAAGAGCCAATCATATTTAGGTTAGTTGTTTGCAGTCCTTTCAGTTGTTTTTTATTTATTTATTTATTTATTTATTTTTAAATTTTTTTTAATATTTGAAGGTTTATTATCAGTTTGCTGTACATTCATCCAGTTATGTAGCTTTCACTAATCTTACCTCTGAATGCATGATCTTAAACCATTTATTAATCTGAAGATTAATCTGCTTTTAAAGAGAATTTTTTTCTTGTGATTAGCATCAAAAAAACCTAATTCCTTGCTGCTTTAGATGAGTGGAAATCCTTTTGGTTTGTATGTGATGGCAAGCTAGGATTTCTGCCAGTTCCCTTGATTGTATTAGAGAAATTCCAGACAGCTAGAAAGTAGTAGCTGCTTAATGCATGTTTAGTATTGTAAGTCTCCTATTGATGGTGCATTAATAGCTGTCATCAGAAGTATCGTATAAAAATGTTGGTGTCAGCAGTGCTATGCCTAATGGCAGTCTCCTTTTGAACAGGTTACAGAGAGAGGTGAAAAAGGATAGATTATTGGTTTAGATCCTTGTCCCTTATTTAGAGGAAAAGAGGGGTGAAACTGTCACTTTAAATAATAGTTTTCTGCTTCAGGAGATGGTTTGTTGGTTATTCTCTCTTCTTGTAATGCCAAAGTTGATTTTTGTGTACTGGAGACAATAAATGTAATGCAGGAGCCTGATACATATTCATAATTTTGCTCTAAGGCTAAAGTGCTTTCCTTGTAAATTCATCTAGCTACAGATATTGTGAGCACCAAAAGCAATTACTTCACCCCATCAGATTGCTATAAAAGAGAATACCATTAAAATCCTTGTTCTGTATTTATTGTTCTAACAGTGAACAAGAAGAACATTCTGCTGAGACACCAGTGCAAGAACCAAAATTAGCATGCTTTTATTCAATTATATTTGACAAAGCTGGACACCTTTTTTTTTTTTTCTATCCAATGCATAATGTAGTAAATTTATGTACCTATCAAAAACAATTCATAAAGCTCTCCAGTGCTAAATTGCAGCAAAGTGGGAAGGCTAGACAAATTTAGAAAAAGAACAGCATGCTTTCCATTTTCAGAGAAAGACATGGAAATCAGAAAAGAATGCTAATTTTTCAAGTTGGTGTTTCTATTCCCTAGTCCTGTTTCACTGTATAACACCTAGAAATAATTCATTGGTTGGGTTCTACACAGAGTTCAAAAAGATGAGTCCTGCCTCCAATACTGATATATAGAATAGAATTCAAATCTGTATAAAACCAAAGGGACAGGGAAAAACTAAGGGAGGGAGGGGGGAAGGAAAGGAAAAAAAAAAAAAAAAAAGGAAAAAAACAACAACTAGGAATTGTTTTGTAGTAGAGGACACTTATAAGTGAAAATTGGAGAAGAAAAAAAAAAAAAGAAAAAAAAAAAGGATTAGCTTTCCAAGAGGGTTACTAGGAGACTGTTCACCAAGCTTCATATGGATAGAGATATTTGTTTGAAAGTGAATAGCATACAGAAGCTGGGCTCACAGGCTTATCAGAGACAGAGGTAAAACTCTCAGTATGAAAGAAAAATGATGGAATGGTATAAGGTCAGCAGCGGATTTTCTTGAATATTAAAAAAAAAAATATGGCAAAGTAAATACTACTAAGGGCATAATTTTAAAAGGAGCATAAGGCAAGGAATGTGATGAAAACATCAGGCCAATTATCATTTGCATAAGTAGGACTTTACATTTGTAGGACTGCTGGAGTGTCACAGTGACAGTTGTTGAAATAAGGGGACAACTGTGAATATGTGTGTTGGAGAAAGCTATGTGATGATTTTTTCACTGTACTTTGGTAGATGCAATAGATAGATGCTGTCCTGGAACTTTTCCAATTCATGGATATCCCACACTAATTATACCACAGTGATCATTGATTCATTTTGCAGTCAATGGACAAAGGCACCTCCAAAGCATCATCTATCCTAAATCAGAAAAGCAAAGTCAACGAGATTAATGATTTTTTTTTCAAGGATTCTTTGCTTATTTGTGATTCCAGGTGTTTTAGGGACTACCCCAACCAATAAGATAAACAACTTATTGTAACGTTATGCAGTAGTTGGATGGTGAACACCAATAGTTGGATAATGAATGTAGATTTTACTGCAGGACTGCCAAAAGGCTCCACACTGTGTTAAAATATTCTTGTGCAGGTGCTGTAAAATACAGCCCTTTACATAGTCATGTATCTTTCTGTGCATGCATCATGCATCTCACTTGGAGACATCTGAAGCAGGAGCCTTGTGGACCAGAAGCTTTATGAGGTGAACCACAAAGAGCTTTTGAAATGTTTCTAAGTGAACTGAATTGTGCCCCAAGATGTTCACAGACCTTGTTTCTTCTCCATTTAATGGTATAAATTTCAGGAACTGTTTTTGTGATTGTTAATGTAGGTAATGTGAACTGCTGCAAGACAAATTGCATTAAATACATTTGTATATCATATCAGATGAAAAATCCAATTAAAATGACTTATTTGCCATGAAAAAAAAAAAAAAAGATCACGAGAAAGTAAATTATTTTTAAATGAATGGTTTTATGAGTGCTGCCAGTTTAGAACTGGTATATACAGATTTATTATCTAAAGTTGTCTTTTTCTAGAAACAAACTGCTCTAAGCAGTCTGAGAGTGTCTATGAATAAGTACTTGCAGCTGAAGAAGAGTTTAATACACATGGAAGGAATGTATTTCTAAGTATCTCCAAGGACAAATCCCTATTTTTACACAGATTTTCACATTTTATTTTTTCCTGCCTCAAGTAAAAAAGATTTTCTCAGACAAATTAGAATATTCATATTTAGTTGTTTTACTGTTTCTAAAATTAACCTCGGGACAAGGTAGTTTCCTATGCAGCATTGGACTTAGATGTTCAATTACTGTTTTGTGAGAAAAACTGTATCACCTTACCTGGATCTGTCTCTCAAAGAAGGACTCTCCAGAGGCTGAGCCACTACACAATGGTGGATGGAGAACATTTAAGTCATCTTGGAAGGCATCAGAAGTGTGGTTGGAAGCTGTTGTTGCCCTTATCACTAGACTACCTCAGCATGATAGTTTGAATTTATTTAATATTGCTGTCTTCTGTGAATTAGGATGTTATTGCCCTTTTCTCTGAGCAGGCAAACTTGCTGGATTACATGACTTGGCAAAGATGTTGTAAGAATTGTGTACAAATAGTAGAAAACAGACACATGCCTCCTTTGCTTACCAAATAAGTTCATTAAACAGCCACCCTCCCCATCTCCCACCTCCCCACTTTTTTTGTTTTCATTGGGGCTGGTTTCTCAGTAGTATGCATAGAGAAAAGCTTTGAACTCTGCTGAAGTTGTGCTAATATGTCACATAATTCCTAGAACCCGGAATCAAAGATATAATCTTATGAAATTGGGTAATTTTGGAGGAAAGCTTCTCCTTGGTGTTATATCTCTGAAAAAGAAAGCCAGGCCTAACTACCAAGGAAAAGGACAAGCATGAAGTCCACAGCCACCACACTGAAAATCCTTGCAGTTAATCCAGCAGGAAGCAGACATCATCATCTTTTTGTCATGGTTCTTTTTGCTATTTAAAGTTCTCAGCTGCTTTGTAAGTCAGTTTCAGAAAGCATATTTCAAATTCTGGTTTGGTTTCTCTGTTCCTATCAAAGCTTCCTGCCCAACACATTCTCATCTTAATGTGCTCTCTGCCTACACACCATTACAAGGTCTCCTCGAGTGGTAGGATGCATTGCCAATGATCTGTTCCCTCATCTGTCTGTCTAAGAAAGGGCTTTTATTGCTGCAAATACTTTTTGGTTTTTTAAGCACATTTTTGTCCTGTCAACAGGGTCTGCCTGTGTCAAGGTGGGAATAAGAAGTAGATTTAATTCTGGATGTCAATATGCAGTAGAAGATAATCTGAAGTTTGGCTTCTCTTCTTTACCAGTACTGCACATTCTTTAGTATTCCAAATATATTTTGGACATTACTTCTGTTGCTTTAGTTATATCTGTACTAATGAAAATTCCTACAAAAGCTTCACAGCAAAAATTATCACTAGTAAATATAAGATAGGGAAGCCTTCAGATCAGTTCCGTTCAGTTCATTATTGCTAATAAATTCAATAATACAAGAAATTAAAAGAAATTAGGTCTTCTCTGTGAAAACACTGTAGTGCAAGTAGGATAGTTACAATGAGCTATTGCAGCCATTGTCAAAAACTATTTAAAATAAGATTAGATAATTTCATTGTTTTATCATTTTCAGTTGGTGAGTTGTAACTTTGTTTTATGAGTGCTGTTAAATATACAAATTTCACTGGAACTTGAAGGAAACAGTAATGCTTGTGATGATTCAAGATTAGAATTATTTGGATAAACATGGATGCTAATAGATCTGAATTGTCACCTGAGATTGCATAACCTGATGTATAATTTCACTGAAGAATTGCAGATAGCACTTTACAATATATTCATATGTGGTCCTGTCATTGTTTCCTTATAGTAAATAATCCTCCTCTGTACGGCAAAAAAGAAAAAGAGTTTTATTTTTTCCTAAGGACGTGTAAGATTTATGGAAAATAGTTATTTTCTATGTAGAAGAACTGATATTATTTGCTCATTCACTTTGATACAGGGACGGACAGATAAGATCTTCATGTACTTATTTATATTTAATGCATTTTGTTTCTCCTTCATGTTCTGGAGTTGCTAGAGTAACTGCATTTGTGAAAACTTGCAGTTAATTTAATATCCATTTGCCAAAGTTAATAAAAGCACTCAAAAAAACCTGCTTCTTTGTCAACCTATTCTAATGATGATGGTGACTAGACAGGTCATGTCTCAGCTTCCAGAATCAGAGTGAGACATGAAAGGATTCTGGTAGGAAAATATAATTAGCGTGCAAGTATTTTTGTGAAGTGTTTTTGCATAAGTATTTTCGCACAGATTTCCCAACCAACTTTTCAAAACTTTACTATTAAAATTTAATGGCTTGCTTAACAGCAGTCACAAGCCAGGTAGCTATTTTCTCTGCCCAGAGTGGCAGTCTGCTTGACACAGGAGATCCTATTTTGCCAGTGCACAATCACAGAGAGCTCTGCAGACAAACGGAGGCATAGCCACTTTCCATCCCCCTGCTACGCGTTGTGGTGCAAAGGCAAGGTTGCTCCTTATTTTCCTCCCTCACTCAGGCCTGTAGCCTTTTTGTCAAGGGCGCTGAAGTACATCCAGATTTATTTTCTGATGCAGACTCCTGCTGACTGAAATGTAGGTCGGAACCTTGTGACCTTCCTTCACGTGCATTCTCTGTGCCGCACTGCGAGGTTGGGTACCAGCTGCTGAGAGGCACATGGCACTGGGCTGTGCCTGGAACTGGTGTTAGAAACCTTTCCTACGCAAGAGCTCGGGAGTTAATGCACTGCCTGTTTAAAAATAACGTATTCCTCCAGTAATGCTGAGTTATTTCAGTAGTGATCCGGCGGTGTCTCCTAGGAGAGGGAAATAGCTTTCTGAGGTCATGACAGAAGTCCTGCTCCTGGGAGAGGACAGCAGTGAGTGGCCGAGGAATGGTGTGAAGGCAGGGACATCACAGAGGTGACCTTCCGAGCTGGGGGGTTATTTATTTCTTGCTGCTCCATTCACAGCAGTTAGCAGCTGGTACAGGTAGGAATCAGATCTCCTTCATTTGGTAGCAGGGGCAGAGGGAGTTAACACAAAGTAATGGGAAGTAGAACATGAATCAAGCAGGAGAAATATAGCTTGAGTATCACAGAAACTACTTAGCAGTAAGCTGTATTACAGAATCAGGCAGCTTCCCAAGGAGAGATGACGGATTTGTATTGCTTGTGGCATTTAAAAGTGAGCTGCGCACAGCACATTAAATACGTTAAGAGGGATCTCGCTGTCTCTAGCAGAATGGCAGATTAGATTAATATCTCTAGATAGAAATGTGTTGCTGTCCAGACAAAGATTTAAATAATTTCCAGAATAGCTCAAATAAAGACAACAGAAACAAAAACCCTTTTCTTTTAAATTGCTAGAAAAAGGTTTCCGCTTGTTTTTCCTGTTTCTCTTGCAGAAATTACCTTCCTTCTGTGAACCACAGTTATATATCTTAACTTTTGACACTTGTTCAGTGTTATAAAGTTAGTTTAATAATCTCTATTCAAGTAGATGCTGAAAGATGCACTTTTCATATATACATACATATTTATAGATTTATATGTATGTATATGCACTTTCAGAGAATTAGTGACTGAAAATATGTTGCATCATTTATTTTAAAAAACTAAATTACTATGTACTTATTGTAGGCAATACCAAGCAGTCTCTACATGGGAATAGCATACTGTTCAATTTAAGTAAGGATTTGATAACCTGGGCTTTCATTTCATTTTAACCACTTGAATAGATCTGCCTTGTGTCTTTTAATGAACACTTTGTCCAGAATATCATACACCCTCTAGTGAATTAAATTCTCCATAGTCTGAAGCATTTACTTTCAAAAATATTTAATATGCAGCTGCCTGCTAACATACATAGCAAATCTCCCTGTGAAGCTATGAAGTAGAAATGAGGCACTTATTTAAAAACTTCAAGGCATCATACAATTTTGCCATTTAAGACTGTTTAAAGCTCCAGGCACTTAGGTAACTTAATTTTTATATGAGGGAAGAAATAGATTTAGGTATTCAGAAGAAGATGAAGTTAGAGAGTGCTGTGCCAGGTGTTTCAGCTGTAGAAAAGCTTAAAGCATGGAAGGAGCAATGTAGCAGCAAAGCAGACCTGCTGAATAATTCATCACTGTCTTACACACTTCTGCTGCTGTACTGTTATTTAGGAAAGAATATTATATTGTTATTGATTACAGCTGTTGCTGACACGTTTCATTTGCTGGGAGATGTGTGTGCATGCTTTGTATTTCCGACACTTTCACCATCACCAGAGAAACTTATGTATGAGCTGGGTTAAAATTAAGAGGCTGGATGTTATACACACGTGTATATACACACACAGTCAGCATTTATCCCCAACATTCCCAGTATGGGCAGGGTGAGCTTGCTCCATGTGTCAGAGGAACAGCCTTCCCACAGGTAGTGCTTTTGGAGTGATGGGAAACATTTCTTAAGGGAGTACAAGCAACTTTGCCTTTACCAAAACACCACTGGGAATTCGCCTCCTTTGTTAGACCAACTCACCACCCCACACTGCCAGGGGAGCACGTCCCAAAGAGCCTTGGAGCAACCTCTGCCATGAGAGGAGGCTCTGCTGTGCTGTGATCATGGACAGAGCCACCTACACAAGCCAAACCCCAAGGGTGCCCTTTCCTTATGCTGCTGCAGTTGCTGGTACAAATGAACTTCCTCCTGAAGTTGGCTAAGGGCCAGAGGAACCTGATGGCTGCTGCAGCTGGTAACAGCACATCTTATTTGAGCAAGGAAGTGCAATCCTCTTCCTCACATGCAACAAATACACCTTGTATATATGCATGCATGTCTATAAGAGAGACATGAGAGATAAGAGAGAATTGAATATCAATATGGACTATAGATTGAAATGCATACATATATGCCATTATTTATGGTTTGTGAGCATTGTGAGATATTTTTAGACTTCTGATGATTTTTAGATTTCTGAAACAGTGAAGGATATTTTCCTCTGTTAAGGAGATGGAAAGGCAAGAAGTAAACCAGAATTAATTTTTTAAATTTATTTAGTTGTTTGCTTAAGGAACACCTGGTATATATGAAAAATATATTGTGATAAAATCTATATTGTCTTGAAACACTATTGAGATGATTTCAAGTGGTTGTGGTGAGCTTTCTTTTAAATGTAGGAGATTCTGTAACAAATTCTGAACAGCACAGAAGGCTGACAGAAAATAAACTCCTTGTCTCTGGGAGAAAACCCTTTCCTTACCTCTCCTTGCACATCCAAATCCATTAAAAAAAAAAAAAAAAGGACTATAAACAAAAACCAAGTAACCCTGAATGCTTTAGCAAAAGAATAATCAGATTTCTTTCCCTTGATTGAAAATCAACTTGGTGGAAATAAAATTCACTTTGTACCAGACTTAATCCATGGTAAGATACTGATCTGTTGAATTCAATGGCTGCTCTCCCAAAGATTTTAGAATAAGGACTCACTCTTGATAGCCAGTTTTCTCAGGTGGCAAACAGTGATTAGATTCATAAATATCTGCTTCTGCTCAGGTTTTGGAAGAGCCAGTTCATACTTAGCAGGTCCAGAAGCTTAGCAGATTACATGATCCCAGAATCCATCAGTCATAAATACAAAGCATACTCCTGTTAGGGATAACAAGCTGATTTGGCAAAGTTTGAATGTCTTTAACTTTCTAAATACCAGATGAGTATTGCTCGATAGAATATTCCATAATATGGCTAGAATGTATTACTATGTATTTGTTGTTGTTCTCTCTCTCTCTCCCTCTCTCTCTTTCTCTTTATTTCTTGGCCTAGAAGAGATTTTTTTTTTTTTTTTTTTTGCTCCTTACAACTTATGTGACAAGACTGATTTTAAGTAGATTTATTGTCACCTGAGTTAGCAGGGACTCTGTATGGGATCAATATCTAAATAGAAATTTGTGACTATATCTTAAAAATCATTCTTCAAAATGTTTGGCCTTTACTATGGTAAAAATGCTGGAGATTTAAAAATAGGTTTGAAAGGCTTTGATGCTTTTGCATCAAAGACATCTCTTACTTCTACTATTTAGTTATTGTGATTTACCTAAAGGAAATCCATACATAGATTTGGTCATTGTTTTGCTTCTTGGCAGCTAGTAAAATGAAAAGCAATAAATCTCTGAAACTTATCAAGAATGTTAAAAGCTACAGCTTAATCATTATTTATTGTCAAGAGATTTTAGTTTATCTGATTAATTTTCAAGATAAGTGCCAAGGAAAAAAACAAAAAAGTATGCAACGTATCAACAGAATGCTCAGCAAAACTCACAATAATATGGTAGTGATTAGTGCAGAGCAATGCTTGCAGCAGTCATATAGTGCCAGTGATTATACTTCAGATCCTCTATAAAAGCAAGCTGTTCCTGATGTGCTCCTCAAAAGTAGGACAAAATGTTCTCCATTAGTCTGTTGCTACTTAACATCTTTCTCTACGTCATGTCTTGATTTTTCTCTCATGCCATCTGCAGAAAAAACATGTCTCTCAACCTTCTAGATCCTGAGATGGCAATATTCAGAGCTGTAAGAGGAACTAGGCTGTGTGAGAAGAGAATCTTGTAATGGTGTTTTTGCAGAGGGTTTTAAAAATATACAAACAAATAACAAAGCTGAGAGGTTTGTGTTTTTTTAATTTTTATCTTCAGTAAAAGTAATTGTATCATTGTCCACATATAAAATCATATATAAAATTCACATTTAAAATTTAAATATAAATCATATTCTGTGATTTTAATCTATTTTGCTGCCAAAATATGAGAAAGTTTACACCTTTATTCTCAACCTTGGTTATTAAGATTTAGAGCAATGTGAGAGCAGAATGCATTATGGGCCAGCTGAATATATCTTTTCTTTCTTTAGAAATGAAAATGTTTCATAAATATTTCTACACAAATATGTAGTCATTGTCAAACATGCTCATGTGTGTGTACATATACCTTGTATTACATGAAGAGAGCCCTCACTACATAGAGAGCATTGTGGACTGTTGTGACAATCTGCTTGAGTCCCATTGCCAATGTGTCCCCCAAAGCAGAATGCTGATGAAATGAGCCTGGATTTGGGTGTCCTCCTGGACTGACACAGTGTTGGTGAGCATTTCACCAGCTGTGGCTGCCTCATGCAGCTGCTTGGTACATTTTCAGCTGCTTTTATAAGAGGTGAAGAAAGGGCAGGAGTGTGTTTCTTCTGTGGGGCAGCACTGGGACCTCTCAGGACTAGTTGGTGATGAATGTGGAGTGGGAAAAGTACAGAAAAAAAAAAAAAAAGAGTTAATAAACTTAAATTCACTGAGCTCTTCGTATAGAAGAGCACTTGTGACCTAGTGACACAGTGAATGGTGGCATTTTTTTGTAACATACATTGCTTCCTGACATGATAATGCTGTCTGTGCCCTAAAAACTAATGCCAAGAAGCTCATGGAATTATTCTCTCTATGAGAAACTTGGCTGGTTTGGAAAAAAATTAGAGGCATTAGTGGGGCTCAAAAGTGCACTCTGAAATATAGTGACAAACTTGAGGCTTCTCAGTAAATTATAAGTGTCATGACTGTAAGGAATAACCTCTTATGGACAAAGGGCACAGCAAGCTAGGAAATTAAACGTCTTTGACCTCTGTTGACAGAGGGCAAAAAAACGGGAGATGCAACTAAGGATCTCATGACAGGCTGAGACATCATATGATGTGAAGCTTTGTTGAAGCCAGTGAAAACTGATCGAGCTGTGCATTGAAGGAATGTTTCACTCACCAGTGTCCATGTGCCATGTGGCAGGTCTCTGAGACTTTTAACATGCAGTGTGTTCTCCTCCTTTGGCTCTTTTTCTCTGTTTAAAACATGGTCCCTTTCTCTCTCTCACGTGGCTTCAGTTTTGATTTTCTTTTTACTTCTTTTGATGAACTTATTTTGCTTAACAATGAATATTTGATTAACAGCTACTCAAATACTATCCAACTTCCAAACTCCAAACTCCAGGTATTGAGTTTTTGATGTTGGCTTTAGTTTTGTTTAGGTTTTTTGTGGGTTTTTGGTTGGTTTTTTTTTTTTTTTTTTGGTTGGTTGGTTTTGAGGCTTTTTTTGTTTGTTTGGTTGGTTGGTTTTTTTTTTTTTGTTTTGTTTTTTTGTTACAGTTTTTTTTTTTTTAAGGGGTTTTATTTTGTTTTTGTATGTTTGGTTTGTCTGTTTTGGTTGGTTAGTTGTTTGTTTTTTTTCTTTTTGTTATTGTTTCATCTTTCACGTTGGCTTTTTAATCAGGGAATTTTTATCACTGCTGCTTTTTACAACTCTCACTGGCATCACCATTTTCTTTTTTCTTATTCCAATTTGTGTTCCATGCTATATTTCATTCAGCAGTGAGAAGGGAGATTGGCAGGTATTTTGTGCCAAAAATTGAAGGGTTGGAAACAAAGGGTTTTACAGAAGCAGATAGAATTATTTATTGTGGGAAAAAAAATCTCAGTGATCTTTTAAAATTAATTGAAATACCTTCAGTACTGGAAACCCAAATATCACAACGTTGTGAAAGAGCTTAGCCTAAAGCAGAGTGCTGCCAATAGAGGGATCACAAGTGACTTATAGTCAATTGGCATTAAAGCTGATTGAAATCTGTGACACTTCTGTGAAAAAGATGCCCCTCTCTCTGGGATTAACTAGCCTTAGTTTATATTTACAGTGTGAATATAGCTGCTGTTGCCATAGGATATGATTGCCTTTCATATTCTGCGATGTACTGTGTCATGTACTGTACTATATTATGTAGCATGGTTTAAAGATTTTTCTGTTTTCCATTTTCCAGTTAAGAACTGAGGCATGCACTGCTTCTGTGGCTTGCTCGGGGTAAGATGTGGATGTCTGTTTCAGAGCAAGGACTTGAATTTCAATCTTGTGAGTCAGTGCCTTAGCACTCAAACAGTTGCTACTCTCTGACACCTGTCTAGTAATCAAAGACCAAAAAAGTGAAGGGTAAAATATCTATGATATACTGAACTTTATATTGAATAAGAAACAGAGGGAAAGAATTAACCTAAAAAAGCCCATCCTCTAAAATTTTCCTTATACTATTGAAACTGGGCCACTTGGGTACCCAGGGATTCAAGATTCATGGATTTAGGACAGCAAACATGAAGGTGCTTGGTTGTATATCCCCGTGGCTGAACAACTCACCAGGGATACAGGAGTCTTAGAGATCTGCTCATTTCACTGTTCATGCATTTTATATTAGAAAGTTGTCAGGTAAAGAAAAAGAAAGGAAGAATAATGGAAATTAAATCACCCCCTCCTCCCCCTGAAATAGGTTCAAGTTAAATTTTAGGCATAAATAGAAAGTTTGTTCTGTGTTATTCTCATGGAAAGCAGATATCTAAAACTGCTTGAATGAGATGTTGCAGGCATGCTCAGAACAAATGCCTAGACCATAGTGTGCTTTGAACCCATAAAATATACAAACTTGATCAATTTATGCATTTTTAATCCTTTATGCAAATATTATTTTTTTTTTGCATTTGTTTTAAAGAATAAAATTTGTGCTTGCTGAGCATAAAAGAGGTACAGTTATATAATCTAAATGACAACTGTCTGCACTTTACCATGTGCCCCTGAACATGATGAATAATAGGTGCAAAGAGAAAATATTGCCAGCAATAATATTGTCTCTTTAATTAGCATCACATCAATACAAGAACACTTTGGCATGTGTCTTCATGGACATGATGCCCACAGAACTGTAGAGTTACAGGGAATAAATGTTACAGCTTAGATCCCACTGTTTTATGATGAAATATTTCTAGAATAAAAGTGAATTGGTTGAAAGCCTCTTCCCTTTTTTACACTGTCTTCTATATACACATACATCTGTAAGGTGTTTTTTCCTATTTTCTTGTGGTTACTCCTTTAAAAATTTTCAGCAGATATTCTTTTGCCAGTATTTTTGACAAGTTTTGTTGCTGCACTTCAACATCCTCCTCCACTTAGGGGTAGAATAACATCAGTCATCTTGCTCTAAAAAATAAATAAGGTAAATGCCATTTCTTTTCTTATTTTTCCTTTGGCAACATGATATTGTCTGTTTTCACAGTGAAAAAAAAAATTGGAAGATTATATAAAGAATATAGCATCATGGATTTTAAGATTTGGACAAGGAACAGCATCATCTTGATGGACAGTGAAGTTTTAAACAGTGACTTGAGTAGATGTGCCCCATTTACATGCCTCTGTAATTTTAAAAATACACCCAGGTTGCAAAATATTTCTTAATGTCTGTTTCAAGACTAGTAAATAAGATCACAGAATCATAAAATTGCTTACGTTGGAAAAGACCTTAAAGATTATTGAGTTCAACCATTAACCTAACCCCCCAAATCCACCACTAAACCACATTCTTAATCAGCAAATCCACATGTCTTTTAAATACCTCCAGGGATGATGATTCCACCGTTTCTGTGGGCAGCCTGTTCCAATGCTTGACAATCCTTACAATGAAGAAATGTTCCCTAATACCAAATCTAAACCTCCAATGGACCACCTTGAGGCTGTTTCCTTGTCCTATCACTTATTTGGGTCGTCTGGGAGAAGAGACCAATGCTCACCTCACTAAAACCTCCTTTAAGGTTGCTGTAGGAAGCTACAAAATGAAAATAAATAAAAGAGCAAAAGGCTGTTATTTAGTTCATTGAACAAGCAGTAAGTCACAGTTCACATCCATGCAGCTAACTGGTTCTAAAGGCAAGATGACCAGTCTTGCAGTCTGGGGACTGTCTTCATTCCTAGAGAGCCCCTGAACAGCACAGTATTTTCTATGACAGCAGTAGTTGCCTTAAAACTGTCAAGGACTGTGCCTCTAAACATGCTGACTGCACCCTACTCCTCTTTAGTTTATGAAGCTGGATAAACCTTTGATTTTTATAGTTCAGTGACATTGTAAGAAGGAGCACTGCATACTGAGAAATGAGCTACATATATTATTACAGTTTTCTGCCTGCTACACTGAACCTCAGCAGTATCCTACTTCCATAGTGGTTGGTATTTGGGGATTATAAACCCAGAGAATGATAAACAACAGGAATCATAAATCCCAGGGGATGATGCCCTGGGATTAAGCATGGATTTCCAGAAACTCAGAGTCTGTAGATGCAGACTCATCTGGGGACAAAGCCCAAAAGGGACACTTGATTAACAGGGTAAAACAAGAATGGCTGATTCTAGGATACTACATGTTCTTGAAAAGTCATTTTGAAAACAACTGGTTATATCTGAAGAAGTATACCTAATATTCTTAGCACTGCCTGATAATTCTGTATGTATTAAGAGGTCCAATTACAAAAGTCATTATTAAAAAGCAGACCTTTTTTCCTAAAGCCGCATATGTGCATGCAACGTGTGCTTTAACTTGGCAGAAGACTTCAGTGAATGAATTATCCTGTGAATAGGAATCAGATACCTATCTATCTTCTGGTTTCTTTTTTGTTTTGTTTTGGAAGAGGGAAATATTCAGTTTAAGATATTGAGATGATTTCTCTAATCTAACTGTATTCTTTTATGGAGTGCTATTTCTTTTCAGAGGTATCCCAATTTTCTTAGTTTTCTCGCCTTATAAAAGACACCAACAACATATCTTGCTGAATATTCCTATGTACTATCTCTAATCCTAAAATATTAATATCTAATAAAATCCTTATTAAACAGTGAAGGGATTTTTTTACTGCACAAGTGCACATGCATGTTGATGTAGAAACAAGCTGTATGTTTTCCTACTTACTTCCCTCCTTCCTTCCTTCCTGCCTTTCTTCCTGTGTTCCTTTACACATAAGTGCTTTTACCATCCATGAGGGACATCAATCATTTTGAAGCTGAAGTTATTTTCAGGAAAATGCATTGAAAGATGATTGATTTAATCAGAGATATGAAAGCTTCTTTTACCTGTCCATGGAGTCTAAAAATTTGACTGCCCTTATATTGTCACTTTAAAATGGAAGCAAAAATACGTATGCTTCTGCAAAAGGCATTCCTTCAGTGTTGCTTTCTTATTGCTGAAGCAGCTTGAATGGCACAGCATAGGTTCAGATACGGAGGGTACACAGTGGTGAGAAGTGTACTGTTAATTTTATCATCTCAGAGGGAACCAGGCCTGAAATAGGTTATTCCAATTTGGTACTGTAGCAGAGAATTCATCTGGGGCTGGCCTCAGAGTCTGCTTGGAGCACTCAGACGTCATCTTTGAAGCCAGCTGAGGGACTATACTGTCATCCCAAAGGAAGTAGAGTGGATTTGTTCCATTTGTGTATTTGTGCTCGCTTTTCTTCTGAATGTGATAGAGTCAAATGAGGCAAGCTCAGGAGCTTTACAAGCTCTCTGACATGGTGTAGCTCATAAGTTTAACTAAAATCGTATTTACATAAGCATGTTTGGTTTGATCCCACAAACATTTTACATTCGTATTCCGAGTGAAAACACAGAGAGTCTGACTGCTTCTGTAGAGGTGACATAATACTCTGGCTGTAATGTAAGTTACCTAACTCAATTCCAGTATGTAGTTCCTAGAAATACCTCATTATTGATGCACACACACACACACACACACACATACACACACACACACACACACACACCTGTCTTCTTTCTAACCAAAACCTTCCTGAAGTGAGATACTTTTCCAAACTAGCATAAAGTTCCTCAGAAAAACAGTTATGGAACCTTCCAAATGAAGTCAAAACAGGAGCCTTAGTGAAAACACTAAGTAGTGTTTTCCTGCTCCCCACAATTGGAAATTATTGCCTTCTTTGCTCTGTCCCTGTTGTGTTTCTGGGCTAGAAACTCCTACGGTGTCTTAAAATAAAACAAAAAGAACAAAAAACACATGAACAAAACCAACAAAATACCAAAACCAAACCAAACCAAAAAATTCTCCCCCACCCCCGTCACCTCACCCTTCCTCCCGTGCTATGATTCCAGGTTTGAGCACACTGGCATTACACTAGAAGATTGAAATCTTCCTAACGATTTAATTTGAGGGACATCAAATGGGTTAAAAAAAGTTTTGTCCATATTACATGGAAACCAGTTCACACTCTCAGCGACTGCTGTGTGAACAGGAACAGGTTTATTCATGCAGTAAGATACAACTCCTACAGTGCTGCATTATCTTTTTCTTTTTTAATTTAAAAAAAGTTTACCACTCAGATAAAAAACAGAATTGAATTAATTGTCCTGGTTCTTTTCTGAGACAGTAGTGGTGATGACTGCCAGTGCTTTAGTATCTCAGTATTTCTAGGTTCATAAAGAAGCAAAAGCTGCATGCTGCTCCCCTTGAGTCAATGAGAACTTTTCATTGATTTTGAAGGAAGAAAGATGAAGACCCAAGTGCGAGATCTTGGATTTTACATTCTGGTTATCAATGATAAATATTGACTTCTTTCATGGCAAGTACTAAAGATTATTTTCCCCATTTTACAAGTGACAAAAATCAAAGCTGAGACATTAAATGCCTTGTGTCCAGCCACAGGTAAAAAACATGGAAGAACTAAGAGGCTCAGGAAGATCTTCAAAATCAACTCTGAAATGAATCTTGCACAAATTTGGCAGTTATAGGAGGCAGCAGACAAGACAGGAGAAATAAGCTGTCTGAAGAGCCAGGGAAATGCACAGAGATGCTTAGGGCATTTAGTCAAGCATGGGCTAACAAAAAGCTAAGAAAAATTTCCAGGGATAGATATGCAGCATGTGCTGTTCCTAATGGAGGCATGGTGGAAGTCACTTTGAAGTCAGGACTTGAGGGGTGTGGGACCCCAGGTTGGTGATCCTGATCTTCATGCTCACTCCCTGATGAGGTTTGACAAGGTCTCACACTGCTTCACTGGAACTGTGGGAAGTAAAATTGCAATGTGCAGATACAGAAGTGCCAAGTCTGGTATACTTTATTTGGGAAGGCTAAGATTGATTTAGCCAGGTTTCTCTAGATGACAAAGTAAGAGAAGGAGCTGAATGTGCAGGCTAGAGGCCCTTTTAACCTTAGAACATGAAACCTTTTGCACTGATCAGCTTTTTCAAAAGGCCTTTCAATGGAAAAAAATTTCTTTAGTATTAAATGATTTAACTGGCATGATGCACAGCACAAGGAATAGGATTTTATTAGCCTTTTACTGAGAAGAGCTTTGCTGTCTGGAGTTTCTGCAGAGGGGAAAAGAGGAAGAAAATAACAGCTATAGGGGGTGCATGTTGCACAAGCTAGATTGCTATATTATGCTTCAGTTTTCTCCTTTTCTTTCCAATTCTAATTAGAATTAGAATTCTAATTTACAGTAAAACTTATCTATCACATTAAAATATGTGGTAAGGATTATTACTAAACAGAAAGAAAGAACACAGAGTATTTTCCTACTATTCCCCATTACACGTGTACTAACATCCCTGTTACCTAGGAGAGGAAGGAATGTATGCTAGGTATAGAAATTAGGAGGAGATGGGAAATGCCTCTAATTGGTCCCTAACAGTCTGTGGAAAGAGATGTTTCAAACAAGAAAAATAACTTTGTTAGGCAATGGTTTTGCATCTTAATTAATAGAGAAAAGAAAAAAAAAACCCAAAGAAATTGCAATTATTTTTAAAAATGTCTGAATGTACAGTCATCAGCCATAAAGAAGTGTAATATGCCTTTCATTTCTATATGTATCCATGCATAACTATTTATAAATTCTCAGTATCACTGACTATTACTGGGCTGCTGAGGACTTATGTTAAATAGATAGACTTGCATTTAAATGCTGATCTCAACTTTCCACAAGGGACCACTAAAAAGTCTTTCAGTAGAAATGGCTGGGATCAGCAAAACATGAAATCATTATAGCTGCAGACTTTCTAGACCTGCTTTGTATTAAGCTTTTGAAAGGGACATTTGTTTAAGGATAAGATAGCTTTAACTTGCCTTGAATGTTTAATCTATGGCAGAATCCCTGTATTCTTACAGCAAGGGCAAGGAACAAGGACTGAGGCACAGACCTGTCCACCCCCTCTGAACTGATGCATGAGAAATCCTGACTCTTAAAGGATGTCTACATTAGGCATTAATCTGAAAGTCTTTGTCTTGATTCCATCATTCTTTACATCATCATTTATGAGAACATGTGAGAATTTACGTGGTTTTCCTCCTTCACTTCCTTACAAGCGAAGTAAAGGTGGTAACTCCATTGCTATGGAGTGTGACTTTTTCAGCCTGTCTTGTTGAATTCTACCATATATTTGGTCATAGAGCGATATTATTATTTCCCTACAGAAGCAGAGCGAGGGGCTAGAATAAAGTGACTTGCATTTTTTTCTTTTATGGAAAAAAATAAGGTACCCATGCTTATGGTATATTTTTCTTTTTTTTTTTCCCCACAATCTTGAGTTTCACCAATGTATTACAAAGGAACAGAAGGATCCCATACCAGTGTAATCCTGTGGAAATTTGAATGAAAAATTGTAGATTATTTGACCTTTACCTGCAAATTGATTTATCCTTCAGCTGCACTCAAGTCATTAGGATTATTTCAGCTCTGGGTAATCCCTAAAGTCTGCAGCCTGTAGAAGACGGGAACAATGATCCAAAGTGACGGTTGGTAAGGTGATTTGCATTAGGATTTGCAGAGGTAAAAAACGTTCAGAAAAGCTATAGTATGATAGTAAATATTGTCTAGAACAATCTTTTTTTTTTCTGCCCAGCATATATTTTTTGAGTTAAAGAAATGCTTTGTCCTGACTTCCTGCTGTACCAGCTTTTTCTTGCTTTCACCTGACTAAAGTAACTCCTCATTCTTTTCCCACTTCTTCATGATTCTTGAAGTGATAGCACCTTCCAAGGCACTTCTTTTATACACCCTTTCATCGTCTTTTCATGCCCCTTTTTGCCTTTGGTATTAATTGTTTTTTAAGTGAGAATTTTCTCTATGGGGATTTACCCATTCACTACTCTAAAAAATTATGTAAAAGCCATAGTAATCACCATGATTTCATAAGCAAGCTGATTCTTGCTCTATTCTGCTGAAATATGAGAGAATGGATATCTCTGAAGTAAAAACTATGAATAATAACAGCAGATACACTGAAAGGATGCTATAAAAAGCAGCTGCATGTGTGTGGTAAGCACAGACCTCAAAGAAAGGGTCAGTTATCTCATAACAGCCATATTCAAGGCTTTTGATTTGTTCATATACAAAACAAGACTAAGAAGTCAACATGTAAGGATCAGAGCTGAACTTAAGTGCAGTTGTTTTTTTAGTAGCTGTATTAAAATTAGCAACATAGATGTTGATTGTTTAAGCTCCTCAGAAATGCATGTCATGTATCTGACTCTATAATTTGGCATCTGGGATATAGAAACTACTGTCACCCGAAGACTTGCTTATAATCCAATGGTAAATGGCCTAAGAAGTGTCTGTTCCTAGAAATGAAGGGTGGTCAAGGAGACAAGCTTGGAAATCCTTATTCTTTTCCCCTTTTTTTACACGAACTATGATTCTACTGAACCAGGAACATTGTGACAGAAAGTGCTCTGCTTGGTAATCCAAATGCTGAGAGGTAGATCACATCTCCTGAGCTGCTGAATTTTAGCTCTGTGTAGGTGGAATGTAGCCAAACAATGTCCGCATAGTTTGTGCACTAGTGTATAATTAGTCAAGTACTTAAGCTTTCCTTTTTGTTTTTGATCTTTTACATGTGATAGCTAATGTTCTGTACATAAAAATGAGACAAAGTGCTCTCTCCAATTTTTTTCAGAGTATTTCCATTTATAGAGATGTCAGAGAGCTTTTTTTTTGTTATAATTTTAGGGAACATGAATGTCTGAGCTTCTGAACTGATTAACATCTTGTGCATGCAAATCTAACACAAAAGAATCTATTTACAGCTTGACTTCACAGCAGATTGCTACCATATTAGCAAACACCTTTAAGTTGTTTGAAAAAGTGATGATTTGTTATTTCCTTTAGGCTGTGTTTCTCTCACTTATATATGGCTGCTTTTTTCTGTCTTTTAATAATATCCTCATCAGCAGCACCACCACCAGAAAAGAAAAAAAAAAAAAAAAAAAAAAAAAAAGCAAGCCTTTAATGGTAGCTCCCTGGGTTGATGGATAATATTAATAAAATAATTTAAGATGTGTCATGGAAACTTCCCCTTTCAGTCTATCTGTGGTTATCTTCAAGGTTTTACAGAGGGCTGCAAGACAACCCACAGAATCTTAATGCAAATTAGAATTTCAGTGTGACTATGACTGGCTATTAAGAGAGTGTGCAACTAAATGCATCAGAATAAATTAGTAGAGAAATCTGTTTTTAAACTGTTTAAAAGCAAATTTCTGTTTAGTTGTCTCTGCTATACACATATATTACCAATTTAATATTGAATCAATTCAATTTCTGCTGTAGAAGTAAATATTGATGTGCATTCATTAGCAACAGACATAAAAGGAAAGCTGAATGATCATTCAGACTATTTTACAATCTCATGCCTAGGAGTGGTTATTTTGGGTCAAGGATATTGTGAAGGAGAGGGCAAGCAAGGACAAACAAGAAAGCTTGCTCATTTGCTCCTATGTTGTGCCTGTTCTAAATTTGGCTGTTTTCAGGGAATTCAATCCTAGCATGTTTAAAAGCAGTGCTGAATGAACAAAAGCTTGTCTGGAAAAAGGGGACCAGATCCTCAGTTGATGTGAGTTATCATGGCTGCAGTTATATCAATTAAGCTATGGCTTGCTATATACAATATTCTAGAAAACACATACACATATGCAATATACATACACATATGTATATTGCATATATGTATATCTTTATCTTAAAATGTTAAGGAAGAGGAAGGCATAATCAGATAAATGTTTACATTTTTAATAGGCATGGAGAGTAAATCTACTCAAAGGTAACACAAATATATTTTTGTAGTTAAGTATAGCCTACGAAACATGAAAGTAAAATCTGGTATATGTTAAATAACAAAGTTGTAACTTAGTAGAAATTTCACAGTAGAATACTTACACAAAAGAAAGAATAATTTTAGGATTCCACTCATAATTTTTAGTCTTGGAGATGGATTCTGTTGCATTAGATATTATCCAAGTACTGTTAAAGCCACACCTGAAGTACTGTATCTAGTTTTGGACTCCTAGTAGAAGAGAGGTATGGGCATAGAGCCCAGTGAAGGGCCACTAAGATGCTTAGGGGATTTGAGCATCTTTCCATGGATGCAAAGGCACAGAGGTCTGGAATTGTTCAGAAAAGCAGGGAACAGACGACTTGTGGGAGCCATACCAATGTGTATGAATACCTAAAGGGAGGGAGCAAAGAAGAGCAATACACTCTTGTTAGTGGTGCCCAGTGACAGAGCAAGAGGCAATGGGCACAATCAGAAACGTGGGAGGTTCCTCCTGAGCGGAGGGAAACATTTTTTTTCCCTGTGAGGGTGACCAGGCACAGGGACTGGTTGTCCAAGCAGATTGGAAATGTCTATCCTTGCAGATATTTAAAATCCATCAGCATTTTGTCCAAACTAACCAGCTTTATGCGTCCCTGCTTGAGCATGGGGGGTTGGTTTAAATGGACTCTAGAAGTCTCTTCCACCCTCAGCCATCCTGTAGTTCTGAAACAGGGCTGATAACTGGTGAAATTTTGAAAGTTTGAAGCTTGTTTATGGTGCTGGACTTTTGCCACAGTGAAATGAGGACTATTTTAGGAATCCATGTTAATTTATCTATTAGAAGACCTAAAACTCAATGAAAATAAATTACTGTCTCATGATAATATGAGAATTAGTCTTATACTTTATTTGTAATGGAACTTGTGCAAATAGAATGTAAAGAATGTAGCTGAGCTAACTAACGTGCTAATTCCTCTTAACGGGAGAAGAAACAAAACTGGTGAAAATGAGACTTCACTGAATGAAAAACATTCCAAGACTGGGGGAAGCCAGTGTTTCTAAGGAGGATGTGAAATAGCCAAACCTAAAACTGAAGCTCGTGCTTGGATGCAAACCTTACTATTCCTCTTTCATAAATTGTCTATTTTCAGTGGATTACGATATTGAGACCATTCTATGCTAATACGAAGATATAAAAATATTGTGTACACACACATACACACATATACTACTGTTACCCATGAAGTACCTTAAGGTACAACAAAGCACGAAGAGTAGGATGGAAAGAGCAATCAGAGGGAGAAAAGCTTCTGTGAGAGGCTGACATCACAGCTTTTTCAGGTATCTCTTGAATAGACTGAATATGGAAGGGAAGAGCAGGTGTTCATCAGAAATAAGGTCACCAACGAATAGAATACCAGACACAGTTTGCTAAAATTGGGTCTGACTCATTTTGGAACAGTATGAAACATCTTCTCTAAAAAGGACCTGCTCTCAAAAGGAATTTTTTTCTCCAAAGAGCTGGTTGGTCAGTCTGCTTTTAGAACATCATATGAAGGGGCGAGTTGTTGAGAAGGGCTGTTACTAAGCCATTCAAACATTCATTGTAAAACCTTTGCTCTCCCTGTCTTCATGAGACTAGGGAAGGTTAGCTAGTATGATAAAATGATGCTCGAGTATTTTTTCTTTACAGTTATCTTATATTCTGTTCTGCCACTCTTCAATCTATTGTATGCCTACAGAGCATTATAAATATCAAAATATAGTTGGTGGTTTATCATTGTCAAAATGTAATGGAATTATGATTAGTGTAATAAAAGCTGAAAGCACTGAAACCCAGTAAATAATACTGAATCTTCAAGAAAATTCCAAATCAAGACTTCCTAGCTGTTTACAAAATGTAACCTTGTGTTTATTGTCATACACAAGCACAATGCTAAACAATTTTTAACAAGAACAGACCTTAGTGATCAGAGACATAACAAAGAAGGATACATTAGGCTGCTTTATAAAAGATAATTTCTTCTATGTTACTGTCTGAAAAATATGGCTATTAATCAGTCAGACATTGTGTGTTACCTATGCTTTGAATTAAGTCAATCAACAGAGAAAAGACTGTAGAGTATCAGAGATAAAAGAGCTTGAACACCTTGTGATGCAGAAAAAATTGATTAGGAGAGTTTTTGGGTCCAACTAAGCAAACAGTTTCCTTTGTGGTCCTCCTTCTGAATTCTTATTACTCATGTCTTCTGATGTCCTTTGCTAGCCTCTCATTCTTAATGTTTGCTCTCAATAAAGCCCCTCAAGATACTTGATTTATTCAAGCCTGGTTAAGCTCAATTAGCTGTTTTCTCAGGCTCCTTTTTTTTAAGTTCTTGAACTCACAGTTTTAATTTTTGAGATTTTTCTGTCACAAGAACTGACTAATGCCTTTTTAGCAGAGCAAAATCCAATGGGGCATTACAAAACAAGGAAGACAGGCTTTTTCTTATGCTCCTATTTGATTTGGAAATATCACATGGTGTGTTAAACAGCTCTTTAAAAATATTGCAGATATCACTGATATCACCTTTATTGACATTACTCCTAGGTATTCATTTTTTATTACTCTTTTCAAAATGGAAGAAAAATCTCCTTTGTAGGATCAAAACTGGAACAGTAAAGATGAAGAAAACCCATGTCTCTGCATAATTCTGTAAATCCTAATTAAATTTTTTAAAAAAGCAAATTACTAACTTTTCTAGTATCTTGTAATATTTTCATTGAGACCATTTTTACATTTCAATTTTACACTGACTTACATTTCACCCTCAATTTTGATGTTTTTTAGAGCACATAAATTAGCTGCTAATACAGTTATGCTATATCCAGGAATATCCTCAGTTCTGTTGCTGCATGTTCAGTTACAGATAAATTATAGAGGGGATCATCCCAACTATGATGTCTTTTATGTCAGATGAGAAAATGCAGCTGCATGGTTCACACAGATAAGATTAATATATCTATACTGTGATGGGGAATGTTCTTGCTACTATGTTAAAAAATCTGTTGAGTTTATGTTAAAGTCATTCATAAAGTTGGTGATGAGATTATGATGATGCTCATATTCAGGAATATTACAAAATAATACAGATTGTTCTTGTTAAGGATGACAGCACATTTCCTGATGTTTAAATACATAAAATGTTCTGTCTAAATTAAAATTCTTAACCTGTTACTACCTGAACTGATAATTAGTAAAATTCTTTATAAATTCCATTATCTATGTGAACTAATAAGTGGCAAACCAAAAATTTATTACTTTTCTTTTAAAATAAAAATATGGGAAAGGTGTGATGATACAATATTTGACTATTTGAATTTGCCTTTAAGAAGGCTTACTCATGAGATGAACCTGGATTTGTCAAAAATCTTTTGTCTCTCATGGAATTTTCTTAGAGCCTAAAGATATATTAATTTGACCCAAGGGTAAAATCCTAACCCACTGTAACAAATTATGAGGCTGCTTTGGCTTCAGAGGTTACCACTAATTTATTGTGATTGCCTACAGAAAACAATCCTGAGAAGCATGAATGTAAACGCTCCTAATTTGTTTACATTGTGATGACATCTTAATCTGAAATAATCTTGCTGTTCATATTATTTTCTTCACATGCATGTTTTGTACTTTGACATTTCCATTAAGTGTCTTTGTTTTTAGGAGTGGATCTGGATGGCTTGATATATTTCTAAAGAATCTCAAGGAGTTTTATTACCAACATGCAATAAAATTTCAAGCATGATTTAACATTTTCAATTATTCTATTTATCTTTGCCTCTGTTTTTCAGTTGGTCATGTCCTCAGCCTCCATTCTTTGACAAGTCTATGGACTTTGGTTTCTATCTGGAGATATGGTTTGTTTAGTTAGCAAAAGCACTCAGCTGTATGCCAAAAACCATAGTTATTATTTAGAACAAACAATGTTGAAAATGCAGTGCTTGTTTTTTCAGTACTTATTTTGGTTCTCTTTGAAGGCACTGGGCCAAAGTCACGAACAATATGAAAAGCTATAATTCTATTGATGTTGTTATACTCAATCCTCTAACTCTGAGGCTAGATTGGCCCATTGCCTATGCATTTCAACTTTCAGAGGATCTGATACCAGAGCAATGGACACAAAATGCATTTGCCTGTCAGTCTTTTTCAATTGCTCAACAGTCGGTATGGTATATTCTCTATAGCTGTAATTATAGTTCTCAAGGGATAGCCAAGACACAGAGCTTTCATTTCAGACAATGCTTGCTGCCTCAGGGGGTAGCAATAAACATGCAGATATCCTTAGACAGCCACAGTACTCACAGTAGCTGTTCCTAGATGTATATGATCATAATGCTGATGAATTATATGGTTTGTTTTACATTTTTTTTAATATAGTTGTCGGCAGTCTCAAACCACAAACTAGTCCAAAGGCAGAATTAATTTTTAAACTTCATCTAAGTTAGTATCAATAGTCCAATGAAATGTTAAAGACAGTTGCATAAGTTTACAAATATGCATAGACTGCACAATTAATTTCAAAGTTATCCTTCTCTTCCGGGTAAATAAACACTTTTAGATTGTTAGGTCTAAACTGAAGGTGAGAGATGGAGTCTGCTGAGGTTTCCCTTCTCCTGCATCAGAACTTGACTATGCATTGGGAAAAGTACAGGCACCAAAATGGTCCTCTGGTGCTGTCCTACATTCTCCTTGAGGATCAGCCAACTTTGTGCACAGCTGACTAGGAGCAAGCGCTGCAACATCTTAGCCCAAAGGATCACGGGCTCTGTTCTCATCAAATACAGCTGAGTGCAGAAACAAAAGGCTGCTGTTAAAGGAATCACTGTGCTAGAGGAGGCTCTCATGCAGGCAAGGCAGGCCTGGATGCCTGGCCCTGGGTGCCAGCCCACCAGCACACTGGCTACTGCAGATAAGACCTGGGTAGCAAAATGGGCTGCCCTCTCCCTCCCCCTCTGCATGTGACAGTATGACCTGGCTACAGAAATCAGAGATGGAAATGGAAATGGTCTGTCATTCCTTGTCATAAACAACAGCTGTTCGGAAGAAATTGAAAAAGGTTCTAAAGTGGAGGCAAAAGTGCATTCCTATTATAAATGTCATTTATTTAAATACCAGGATCACTGAAAGGGTATTTTGTTCATTTTCTTGCTTTTGAAAAATTGAAGGAATATGTCAGAGAGTTTCACCTCAATGATCACAGTACAGAAAGCAAGGAAACAAGAGGTCAACTGGCAGTTGTCGGTTTTCCCATTACGTTATACATCAGAAAATTAAGCTCTCTGTGATTTACCATTTGTGTTGTTTAATGCTTTCATCCAGTTTTTAAAAATTCACTTAAATAATAGTATTGAAATTCACAAATCCTTAATTCTGTCAGAATGTAAGTAAATTAGCGTAATTAATAATTAAATTGTTATGCCTTCTTGTTCTGAAGGTACTTTGAATACTGTTGCTAAGCCATGCTTTTCAGGCACTTTAATGGTTTTCAGTACAATAGATTATTTATCCAGTACCTTTTGTTTAAGATTTTGTTCTTTTAATAAAGGTAAGAAATTGAAGGGCTGATTATTTTTCTTGTCTTAGCTGCAGACTATCAAATGGATGACTTCTTTCAGAGTTGTGTTTGAATAGGTTTGGACACATTTCACAGGAGTCTGTACCTTTTCCATTCACAGAATTCCCATAGAAGCAGTGATCCTAGTAACTTCAACACCTTAAAAATACTTGCATGACTTTGTTTTCAGATGTTACTGTGATCAGCCAAGCTTCTGTGGGACTAGAGTGAAGGAAGAGTGAAAGGTTTCTTGGGTCTTTTCTTCGAAGGCATACATCTTCCTCTTCATGTGACTTTATGTGTATGTCTTTGTGTTCAGGGCAGAAATAGTTTTCAGGATGAATGCAGGCTGGAAAAGAAAAGAGGGATTGTCTGGAGGCCCCACATGGCCTACATTTATAAAAATGATGACGAAAATGAGGACAGATGTGAAGAAAGGTATTTGTAGGGACATTTGCTTCTCTCATTACTCCTGTAGAAAACTATGAATGAAAAGGTAGAGGGTTAGGTTCTGAATATTCAGTATTGAAGTTCTTCCACTGAATATTTTCCTGTGTGAGTAGTCCACTATTCTTCCACTCAGTCAATAGAGGAAAGGGAAGCAAAATAAGTTAGAGGTTTGCTGTGTTTGAAAGATGAGCTTTGCAACAGGAGATGTGCACCACAGCTGAAAAACAAGGGAGATCAAATTAGGGGCTATGTCATCAAAATTTGTTTGCCTAGTCTAAACTCAGAAGATAAAAGTAACCCAATCCTGTTAATCAGAAACTTAGTGGATTTCAGGTGAATTGTCCTAAAGTTGTGACACATTTTTAACCATTAAGAACAGGTTTTTAGTTAACAAGAGCATGATAACTTTTCCTCTCAAGATCTCATCTGCACATTAGGATAAATCACAGGAGGATACATGTGCTGTGGGACAGAAACTAGGATTATTACACTAATTGTTTATGAGTTGGTGAGAGTAACCAGAAGAACATCTTATGTTCTTTAAATGAAGAAGACTGCCAATTAGGTTTTTAAATTTTTTTTAGGAGTCACATATTAAATAATGAAATAATTGAATAAACTTTGTGTTTCTCCCAATTTTACCACTAGCCAGAGATCACATAATTGCCTTTTATCAAAAAAAGAAGTGGAATGATTTTAAAGATTTAACTTCTTTCACAGGACTTAAACTACCTACGATTGATAATGTGACTTCAAGGTTTTGGAGCCTTATTGATCATACAGAGTTTGAAGTTTCTCAGAATTACTTTGCAAAATACTTATGAACTTCCATGACACTAAAATGCATAGAACTTGAACTAAATCATCCTTTATTTTTTAATACCAATTTAAAATACATGGTAAGAAAAATGGAAAAAAAATATTTAATTCAAAATAATTTTAGAATCTTGGTAAATTCAGTTTTGATTATGAATATCTGCAATGTTTTAATTAATTTTGAAAATGAAATTAAAAATTGAAATTATATTGTGAAGATACAATTTAAATAACACCAGAACTCAGAGCAGTTGGCTAGTCCTTTGACTTTAGTGGGAGGTTTGGGTTTGTTGCATTCATTTTCAACTCTCCTTCATGGATTACTGAACGTTTCTGTGCTGTAAAGCTGTCTTTTCCACCACTTCTCCAAATTGTGCTCTTGGGCCAGTTTCAGGCAGCGTGCATAACTAACTTCAATCACTTCAGTACAAATAAAATAAACTGTGGGAGTCCTTCTTCCCCCAAGTCAATAGCTGTGCAACTGCATGCCTCCTTTTATTCATCTGATTGTACATATTGCTCTACCCAGAAAAACCTGCTTTATGTGCTTATCTTCTCAATATATTTTTGCTTTGTCTTCCTGAGTCTTAAGCCATATACATTTTTCTTCCTCAGAAACCATCTTCCAGAGAGAACTAGAATTAAACTTCTTTAGGAGCTGCACCTTTCAAAATGACCCACTGCAGACAGACTCAGCCACTTTAATTTGCTTTTACCTTCCTTCAGCAAAACAGAGATCACAATTCTGCTGGCAAGAAAAACAAATAGTGACAACATCAAGCACTCTGGACTTCTCAGAGAGCATTCAGAGTATAAAATAACTAAATTCATATTTGTTTATTTTGCCTTTTGGTTTTAGAACAGTTTAAGTCCACCTGAGTGATATTTTCAAATTCTCTCCTGCAAATAGGGATCTGCATGTATATTTTATTTACAAGCCACATGGCTTTCTTCCTCAAAATGCTCATGCATTCTTCTAAGAGCCAAAAAGCAGAGAAGAGGCTACAAAATATCTCATAAATCCTGACAGCAAACGAAATGTGCAGCTCCCCTTGGACTGACTATTCCTTCCCTTTATTGGGAGTGGAAGAAAAAAGAAAGAGAGGAGGGCATAATTGCAGTTCTTAACACAGTCATTTTATTCTCACTTCTGCTCCAGCAAAGGTGAAAGTAAGGACAGTTTATCACAACAAATAACCTGTTGCTAAACAGGAAGCTTTCCTTATCTCAATCAGTCTCATATACAAAATTGAAGTTCCCCTTTAATGATACTGTTTATTCTCATCGTATGAGTTGTTTTCACACTTAAGTGACTTTAGAATTGAGCCTGCAATAAAGTTAACATGAGTGAGGATCCTGCTTTAGAGGCCTACAATATGCTTATTTTAAATGGAAGAAAATTTTAGAAGAAGCCCTTTACTTTCTTACAGCAAGGGAGCTGAAGTTGAGAGGGAGCAGTAATTCTACCTCTGCCACTGCAAGATGGGAGCCAGGGGCATGGGGGGCAATACTAGAGGAAAGCAAAATTTGAAATCAGTTTAAACAGCAGAGACTATGAAAGCCAGCTTGCATAACAGGGTAGAACTGTACAGACATTTCAAGGTGTGCAGCCCTCTAGTGTTTTAAGAACAAACACTGTGAATAGGGGGATCCAACAGCTTTTCTCCAGCTAAGGGAGCTTTCTGCTGTGCCAGACAACTTTTGCATTTTCATTCCCAGCTGAAGTGTAGCAATGAAGAGACCTGATTCGAGTAAATTACTCATGCATCAGCTGCTTGCCTGTATGTCACTTATATGGAACAAGTTACAAGTTCCAGCAGCTTTTATAATCAATGCAGCAGCTCACTGAAGAAGACATACTCTGCACAGACAGATTTTGTCATTTATTCTGTCAGTTCCATACTTGCCAGATATGGTATAGTCACATAAGGTCTCTTCATATTATGATGCCTTGCAATAATTCTGAATTTCACTGAATTTCATTTAAATAAATAGAATCATTCTTTTTTACTTTCAAGAATGAATTTGACCCATTGATCTAATTTGGTTCATTCTATTTCACCAGTTACTTAATGTACCAAATTTCTGAGGCAAAATGTTTCTATAGAGGTGCCTACTCACCTGTTCTGGGAACTTAAAATTACCATTCCTCCCCTCAAAACAACCCCCAAAACAAACCCCAAATGTGGCAGGAGGACATCACACACAGACCCCAGCCCTGCTGGCTAGTGTGTCTGCTGACAGACTTGTGTGCCCTTATTTTTGTGTCTTACAGAAGCGCACCATGGCTGTGACAGTGTGCTGGTTTTGGCTGGGGAAGAGTAGTTAGTTTTCTTCAGAGTAGTTGGTATGGTGCTGGGGATTTATGCTGAAAGCAGTGTTGATGTTTAGCTATTGTTGAGCAGTTCTCATGCAGAGCCAAGGCCTTTTCTGCCTCTCACTCCACCTCACCAGCAAGGAACCTGGGGGTGCACAAGCTGAGAGGGAGACAACTGGAACAGCTGACCCAAAGAGATGATATGGTATTATTGCATACCATATGGCATCCTGCTCAGCATGGAGAGCTGGGGGAAGAGCAAGGAAGGAGGAAATGTTCAGATTGGTGGTCTTTGTCTTCCTAAGTCACCATTCCCCGTGGTGGAGCTCTGCTGTCCTGGAGATGCCTGAACCTGCCTGCCCATGGGAAGGAGTACACAAATTTCTTGTTGTGCTTTGGTTTTGCTTTACCTGTTAAACTCTCTGTGTCTCAAGCCATACATTTTCTCACTTTCACCCTTATCGGTGCTCTCCCCATCCCACCAGGAGGATGTGGCCCAGCAGCTGTGTGGGGCTGAGCCTCCTGACGGAGTTAAAGCACAACAGGAGGGTGAGCATGGCCCAGGGCTGCACCTGGTGGAGGCAGTGAGAGGGGTGGGTCCCCTTGGCCAACACACAGAGGTCTCAGCCCAGGAACCAGGCCTGTGGCCATGTAGAACCATGAGCCTTGGCTGAACAAGTACCTGTGGGGACTCCACCACGCCAGCCCACAGCGGGTCTGTGAGGTGAAGCCTTGGCCCAGGGACTGGGGCACTGCCCACAGAGACTTGCTGGGATGTGTGCCCTCATGCTACCCTCAGGTGAGTGCTTTTCTTTCTACTGGATGTCCCTCAGTGATCCTATGGCCCTTTGGGCGGAGCAGCCCAATCTGCTGGTTCCCCTTGGGCTCTGTGTCAGTCTGTGAGTGTTTGCTTTGGGCCATTGTCCTTGTAGTAACAATATGCCCAGTAGGCACAGGGAACTCATAACCTGTTCAACACCATGGGACACGTCATGGTCACCCTTGGTGTGTGTCTGCTTTGGCCACTGCTTTTGGTTTAGAAGTTTGTCTGATTTTGGAACCAGAGTGGAGCTGTTTCTGCACACCTCTGTGACACCCACGCAGTTCAGCCCTTCAGCAACACAAGGTTGAAAACAGTAATCATTAAGGAGACTGACATGGCACATATTCCTTATTCCCTTAGAGTAGGAAGGTCATGTTCTCAGGACAGAGCCTGCTGCCCTGAATGCAGTATTTATGCTACTGTATTCAGTTATGGTGTTATGTGCTTTAAAAAATCCAAAAAAACAAAACAACACGAAACCCCAAGCAACAAAAGGATGCTTATAGGTGGCAAAGCAAAGAAATATGATTTAATGCAAAAATTTTACAAGTAATGAAAAATAAGTATAATTTCCTAAATACACACTTAAAGATAATAGTTTCCTATGTTAACAATGTTTCTTTTGAAGCTTTGGCTTTATAGAATAACTTTGAATGCCTAACTTTGAAGGGAATTTTTTTCAACCCAAAGTAGCAAAGTGGTACATACACAGCCAGCGTGCTAGTCTCATATGCCACAGTAAAAGGATATTTAAGAATATATATATATATAAAAGATTTGATAAACCAGTACACTGAGACTTATTTCTTTTACAAGATTTATTTATAAATATGTGGTTGAAAACCATTTTATGCATCATATTGCTGTGAGTGAAAAAGAGGTGCTGAAGATGCCAGGAAGAGCAAAATAAGTCAGTTTCAATTTTTCCCCAAGTTGAGCAAGGAAATCAGAACCTTCTCAAGTTCCCCAGTAAATCTCTGTGTGTTGACTCTGTGTGTGGGCTTTTTTATCTGTGATCTTGGTAGCCTAATGGCAAACATCATAAGAGCTATACGAAAAAAGAAATAAAATTGTTGGCAGAGCGTATACAGTCACCCAGAGCAACAGAGGGGATTGTTCTAGGACAAGTGACAAAGTTTCTCCTGGTATATACTTATTTGTCACTTCCCTTGGGAAATAAATACGTCAATGCATTCGCTGCCTTATGTGTAATAAAATACCCTTCCAGCCAAAGAAACAAATAAGTGCCTCCCTCCTCCTTCCCTCTCCACATAATAAGAAAAACTGAAGTCATACTTTTTGTCTCCGAGCAATCCCTCAAATAAGAAGCAGTGTCCTGTAATTTGATTCAGTTAAGCACTAACCTCCATTCCATTATTCAGGAATGTCAAATCTAAGCTTCTGGGAGAAGGATTTTGAGTGAGAGTGTTTTTAGTGGGCACAGTTTGTCTTGATTTCACATGCAAAGCGAGAAGAAATGAGGCCCAGTGAAACTGAAGTCAGTGTGTAACCTGCATGTGTGGGTTTGCACCTCTCGAGGTGCAGTCACATGCTAGTAGAGGGTGAATTCCATGATTTCTCACTGGGGAAAGTGTTCCTTGAGTGTCTGGCAAATCTACAAATTCAGTTTTATATTCCAACTGGTCCTCTGTAGTATACACAACAGAATAGCTGGTGTGACTTTCTCTCTGCTTGGTCCAGGTCACCTATCTCTTGCACTTTAGTATTTCTGGAATGGAAGAACTTTAGCAAAGATGATTTGTGACTTTCTCGGTACTGCAACATTGAGTTTCCATCTGTTTTACTCCAGTAAAAGAACATATTTTAGTGCCAACCCAATGAATATAGCTAACTGTGAGTTCAGTCTGGTTCTTCAGGTGTGCTTTATAGAAAGAGCCTGGCTGTGCTGGGATATGGTAGGTTGTTTCTGTATTTCTCTGCTTAAGGAAGCTTTTGGTGGAACTCAGTGCATGTGGGTTGAGTAAAACACAGTGGTTTTTTTTTCTTTTTTTAATTTTAATTTGGGGGGGTTGCAGTCATTGGCAGTGTTTAAAAAAAAAAAGGTATGTAAAAAAAATTGGTCTCAAAAATTGTATTCGCTATGAAATGTTTATTATGAAGTATCAAGCTGAGTTTCAAAAGCTTTTTATTTTATAAGACAATACTGTATTGATCAGAAAAGTGTAACTAGCAGCCATTTTTTGGTATGCTCAGATTAAAAAATAAACAGGAAGAGGAGAGAACTGTTCTGTTTAGTGCCAATCATTAATCCCTATGTTTCCTTTTATTGCGGTTTTTTGAGGATTGATTTTTGTTGTTTGTTTTGGTTTTGTGATCTAGTTCTGTTACTTTTTAGAAATTTAGTTCAGTTATTCTGTGAAAGTAAAGACAGGGAAAATAATTGTAGAGTATCTGTTACATTTGAGAGATAAATTTTTCCTTTCCAGTTATTACTTGTTACTTGACAGTGTCTTAGTTCACAGTGTCGCATCTTGAAAGCTCTGCAGTCATTTTAGACCTTTGAAATGTCTTCATGAATACTTAATTCTGCATTTGTAGGAGAAGAGTCTGTGCTGGAGAGCTCTGTAGTATCGTTCAATCTGTGGCCTCTAGCTCTCAGTGCAGACTGTGCAAGGCAGCAGAATAAATTAGTATTACTTTGAAACGTTTGTCCACTGGAATGTCACCCCTTTTGATCTTTGTACAGAGCATACAAAATAGCACCAGATGCAGACAGTGATGTATGTTCCACTGTGGTTCTCCCAATTATTGTCATGAAGCTCTCTTGCCTGTATTGATGTTTTGTGAGAAGAACAGAAAACAGCTGTGGTTCCAGAATGTATGTATGTGATGAATGTCATTTATTTTCATTTCTTTGTTCCTCTGTAAAGGAAGTGACTGGGTAAAAGTGAGGTAGATTTATTTGCTTGTGTAGGGAAGATACTAGAGCAGAGGATAGAGAACATGTGGCAGCTAAGCCTGAAGAGCCTGACATACTGAAAAGTGCAGGGAGAAGATATGATGCAGAAATAAAAACTTCTGAGGATGCAGAGGGTACCGTGCAGAGTGTGCTGAAACCCAGATTGAGTCATTTGGTCTGAAACCAAGCCTAGGGAGAAGGAATTGCTTTCAAATAGATGGCTTGGATAAAGCAAATAGGACATTCTTTACAATCCTGTTTTATTTCTGCTTTACTAAAATCGTTCTGAGATTTCTCTGCTAAAATATTTACTCTAGTGTTGGTTCAAATACAGATTTTTTTTTTTAATGATTAAGAACCTGTTTAAGAGTTTTGGGTACTCTTTATCCTAAAAGGAAGTATCATTTCAATATAACTAAAAGTAGTACTTCAAAGATCTGGATGCCTTTGGCTCTTGTCACATCAGATTGAATTTTTCAGATCAGAAATTTTTGGTTTTTTTAAAGCAACCTCCATGAATTACTTGCTCTGAAAATGAGTTCTATGATCATTTTGCTATTAGGACCAGACAGATGCAAATCAAGAATGGCATAGCATCCACCCTAGATTTTTTTCCCTTTTCTTTCCCTCTCTTTTTTTTTTCCTTTAATTGTATAGATTTTTTTTTTCCAAAAAGGAAGAAAAAAATCTCCAAACCAGAGTGAAACCACAAACAACAAAAAAACCCCAAACCACATAGTTAGGTTGCAAGGTCCTGCTCTTTATGCATGTTAGACACAGTGTCTTGAAGACCATAATGTGCTTCTGGAAAATGTGAATATAAGCAGTAAGGAAATTTTTTTTTTCTGCTTTTTAATAACTTCCAACAGAATTAACTTCTTTGAGCTACTCAGGCATGGCATTCTTAATGTACTGAATGCCATGCTGTTCAGACAAACCAAAACCCATAATAAAAACAATTCAATTAGACGAGACACTTAACCACTTTACCCTTAAGTGTAAATTGATACGTGAACTGAACTCAGTGGAATTTTCCCACTGAGCTCAGTTATGCTGGAATAGATGAAATGTCACTGGTTTGTGTACATCTTCTTAGAAGTGGGGGGTTTGGCACATACCACAGCAATCCTGGCAAACACTCCCTCTTACCCTTTTTTTTGCTTTTGAATTTCCTGAGGGTCCTAATTAATACAGTTGGTAAGAAAAGCAGTCACAGTCTATTGGCACCCCAATGGGCTTTCATCAGAAAGGAGGCCAACTTCTTGCCTCTTTTTGATCTTCAGTTTATTGGCCAAAATATATGATTTGGATCTGAAACCTTATTTTTTTCAAGATTTCTGTAATTATAAATTCCTTGCAAGACAACTCAATTGTTAAAATTTCATATTGAGTTAATGTCTCTAGAATGATGTCCCTTTTTTGGGGAAAAGTTAGGGGCTTTTGTGCTTACAAACACTCTCTTGGGCCACAACCAAACATCTGCCTTCTTAGCTTCAGGATACCTGAGACAGACAAAAACTGGTATATTTACACAAGTTACTGGCTATACATACTTATGAAATAGAAGTTTCAGAGCTCAAGTATAGCCTTGGAGTTTACTCTATAATAATGGCTTGTTTAAAAACCTCTTTTTTAAAAAACCCAAAAAACCTAATTCTAACTTTGACTTTTGTTTGCATAGGTTAATTCTAACTTTGACATTTGTTTGCATAGGTTTAAAAGCTTTTTCGAGGAGGTAATCTTGACTAGTCTTGTTTTACATATTGGAAGAGATGGATGTAGCTCTCCTAGCCTCACTGAGCAAACCAGTAGTAAAGTTACAATTAGAAATTCAGGCTTCCTGTCAGGGCTGCCTGTGTTAGGTCCCATTTACAGGTAGTAATATAAAATGAAAGTTGTCTCAATGAAATTTGCCTGTTCTGGGTGGACTGTTATTAGTGTTGTGTATTTACAGAGGCTTGCATGATTTGACATTTATGCACAGGCATCACAGTTTTTAATAGGTGCACAGCATAACACCAGCAACACCAAATGCAAGTGGCTAGAAATTAATGGGGTTTATGGTAAAGACACTTGCATAGCAGACTTTGGCTCTTGTTCTTGCTTCTTTACCATGGAAAAAGCTGAGAGAGCTGGGCCTGTTCAGTCTTGAAAAGAGACAACTGAGACATCACCTTATCAATGCCTATCAGTGTCTGAAAGGAGAGTGTCCAGAGGATAGAGCCAGGCTCTTCTCAGTGGTGCCAAGCAATGGGACGAGAGGCAAAGGAGAGAAACTCATGCGCAGGAAAAAGCACCTGAATATGAGGAAGAACTTCTTCACTGTGTGTGTGACCATGCACTGAAAGAGATTGTCCAGAGAGGTTTTTGTCTTTGTCTTTGTCACTGGAGAATTCAAGAACTGTCTGGATGCAGTCGTATGCCATGTGCTCTGGGATGACCCTACTTGAGCAGGGAGGTTGGACCAGATGACTCCCAGTGGTCCATTCCAGCCATACCCATTCTGTGAAAGAGGGAAAAAATCCCAGCATGGAAGAAAGTGGAAGATTGGCAGTAAATAACAGCATAAAGACCTGTTATTAAAATTCTGGAGGAATACGTGACCATGTCTGGGAGCATGAGAAATCCAAGGCTTTAGTGGTCACAGGGAGAGGGGAAGTTCATTTACACTGCAGAATTATTTGAGTGAAAGAGGGGGGAGGTCAGAATGCAGCAGTGACATGGACAGCAGATCAAATGAAACTGAGAAACTAAAAGCTAAATGGAACAACTAATATTTTCCTAGTAATTTTCCTGATTAATTTTAATGTGAACGACAGTGTATCCATGGTCAAGGTTTTCCATGTAAATTGTCACTAAATCAATGACAAACCAAAGTTCAGTTACAGTATCTTTTTCTGTACAGAGCAAGAAGAGCGTACAACACCAGAGCATTCCTACTCCAAAATCAGGTGATGAGGAAGTGGCTGCCAGCAAATGGGACAAGAAAGCAAATTTTAATACTATATTTAGTCTGGAGTCTAAATATGAATTGAACAAGCCAAATTTAAGCGTAGAGGGTGTATAGGGCACAGCATGCAGCCAGTTTCTTGCAGCCCCCTGGGCTGCAACTCTCCAGAGAAAGATCAAGCACTCGGCAGTAGAAGGAAAAGATGATGTACTAAAAGGGAGGCTTAGGAGTGTATCAATCTACGTTCTGTTTAACCTCCAGAACCTTTGTGAAGACAAGAAGCAGAGAAATTAAGGAGTCAACAAAGAGAATGGAAAGGAAGGATGACTGAGTCAAAAGTGGATAAAGGAGAAAATGACAAGGACATGAGTGAGGATGAAGTGGAGGGAGGATGGCAAAAGGGAGAGAAGGAACCATCTTTGAGAGAACTGTGGAAGAAGTTTACTTTTAGAATTTTTCACTTTGCAGTATCTAAAGCTCACAATAAACACTTCATTATTTTAGTATGTACTATTATTCCTTGTAGTACATACTAAAAGGTTCTCATTTGAACACCTGGGCTTGTGCCTGCCCTGCTGCAGTCTCATGGGTAGTGGGTGAAGATGGGCACCCCTAACATCTCACCTCTTCCTGGAGCAGGATGGTTTCCCTGGGCTACAGGCACAGCATGGATGACAGAGCTGAGGGTAAGGCAGGGCTGGGAGCCATGCAGTTTCTGATGGGCTCATCCAGGGTAACTTCTGTGCCAGAGTGGCTGGAGTGATCCGAGGCTCTCATGGCAGGTGGGTACCAGGGCACGTCTCAGAGGTACCACTCAAAAGTGGAAAGGTAGAAGAAATGGCTGCTAGGTGAGTGGTTCAGAGGCCTTTCATACCCCTGCTCTGTCCTTTCTCCCAGCTCTGGACCTGCCACATATTTAATCATCTTCATTATTTTTCTGCTTTCCAATGGATGGACTTTTTTCTTAATTCTTTTTGAGACAAGAAGAGAACACAGACTATTTAAGGGCACTGTATTTAAAGGCTTTATTTTCATTATTGTTCTGTCTTTTAATACTTTGAATTCTTCAGGCCTTAATAATATTGCTGGGCTTTTTGACTACTGTTGTACATGGAACAAACGGTTTTATTGAACTGTCCAAAATACTTTCTACATCTTTCTCTCTGAATAGGTGCACTTAATTTAGAACCCATTTGTACACAGGGGAAAATTCACATTATTTCATCCAGTATATATTGCCACTTGACTACACTGAATTTTATCTGTTGAGTTTCTTAAATGCATAACTTTATTTAGCTTTTCTGAAGTTCTCCCTAGTCTTCTCTAATCTTGAGTAACCTACGTCACTTTGAATATGAGTTTTAAAGGTTCCATTAATACCCTAAATGGTTTTCAATTTTTTGTTTTGTTTTGGGATTGGCAAGGCAGTATCAGAGGTACATTGAGAATACCTTTGTTCAGCAGAGCTGCAGTAATTGCTTCTGTCTCTTGTAGTTTGAAGAAAGTGAAATAAAGTGAAAATACCCATTCATAACAAGAAAATGTAAAGTCAAGTAGGCACAAAGTTTTTAATATTTAATTTTCCACATTATAAAGCAGACTCTTCTTCTCCGCCTTCCCATAAATGCAAAAATGGATAGGATTAATTAAACATTAAGTCATTATTCTTCCAAAAAGAAAAGTCCTTGCTGGTCATGCTTGATATAATATATTCCCAAGGTGATCTTTCCCTCATCTGAAGTTTCTCCATCATTGATTTAAAAATATTAATAAGGGAATAAATATTTTGTTATCATATTGCTCTTATCATTTTGTCCTGGAGGAAGGAATGTTATTTTGTAAATCTTCCATAATTAAATAATTGACTGGAGGACTTGCTCCATAATGGAAATGTTTTATGACATTCAGAGCAGGCAGTGATTTAAGAATCAGAGTCTGCAAAAGGAAAATGATTTGTAGGTCCTTAGGCTCTAAGGAAGAAGCATATTTACTTTCAAGACAGTTTGCCTTCTAGAAAAGGAGAAAGAGCAGGCAACAGAACCAACAGAATAGGGCCACTAGCATTTTTAGTTAATGATATGCAGTGTCAAGAAGGTGCTATTTGTATCTGTGAGATATTGCTGTGGGCTGACAGAATAAGAAAACAAGAAACATATGAAGTAAACTGAAGAAAGCAAAAAGATAAAAAGATTCCACCCAGGAATATAATGAACCAGGGAGCTTTTTTTTTTTTTTTTATAAAATCCGTACTTGCTTTAATTGCTTAAGGACTGCATTTTGTAATCTTGAGCACATCAACATAACTATTGCATTGGCTACGTCCTGTCTTCCTTAGTTTATCTTACTTTGCAGAGTATGCTGAATAGTTCTGGTCTACATTTTAACCATGATAGTACAGAATTAAAATGATAGCTACTGACATATTTAAGCTAAATAATGTGAAAAACTAAGTTGTCTTTATAAACCTACAAAATTAGGTGGTGGGCAGGGTGAAGTGGTAAGAGAAGAAGATAGATCCCTGGAATATATTTCCTGATGTGATATTGGTAAGTAATGTATCATTGGGAAGCTCTCCAGATGTAGAGAGGTAAGAATTTTAAGAAACAGTCTGAGCATTTACCTACTCCCTTGATTGCTCCATGGAAGCTAAGATGTATTCTGCTGATACTTTAAGTCAGACTTTATCTACTCCCTTTTGAGCAGTAACTGCAATTTGTAGCACTGTATTTTAATCTCCCAATGGTATATTTACTGTCTTGGATCGTATGTTAACAGCAGAATGAGTCCCAGAGGAGAAAGGGCAAACCAGTCATTAGTCAGATGTATAAAACCTTCTCTCAGGCAACATCCACCAGTGTCTGTCTAAAATGAAACCAAAAGAAAAGTGGACAAACAATACAAACTTTGAGTGCAGATGTTAGTAGGAGAGGAAGTGAAAATGAGACAGTGGCCCCATCACTGCTTTGACTACAAGAATTCAATCTAAGGTAGAGCCTTCCTTGCTCCCAGCTGCCATAACTTTGATTAACCTTGCAGTGTTTCAGCACAGGGTCATGCTATCCTGTTGACACTTTTCCTTTGAGATGTCAGTCACATTTCAATAACTTTGCAGTGTGGGCTTGTAAGTCCTGTCTCTTCATTGACTTAGAATGAGGCAGGTTGCTTATGAATACAGCTTGAAGTGCCAGTCAGATATTCTTGCATTGTGTTATCTTTGATTGACTTGTCTGGCATGGTGAAAAATTTATGGTATCTAACTGCCCCTGTTTTGACAGTCAGGGATTTTTTTTTTTTTTTTTTTTTTTTTTTTTTTTTTTTAATTTCTGCAACTTTCTCAGAAAATGAGATTTGATGTTTGCTTTCTTCTTTACACTATTAACAAGCACAGGAGAGTCCTATCCTGCAGATGTAGTATCTTAGCATTACTGTCTGGAGTTTAAATTCTCACAGCATGAAAAGCATAAGCTCCACTAATGGAAGATAATACATTAATGATAGCAGAGAAAGCACCATTTTAGGAAAGGGCATAAAGGAAATTCTGATTGGTTTAGCTTTTAGTTTTTCTGGCTTGTGTAATTCCTAAGGGCTAGGCCTGAAGCCATTTAAAAAGGCCAGCAAGAAGAAAGGAAAAGCAATTCTGGTTTCTAATGTTTATTATTACCAACTCAGACTGGAGCTGGCTTTGTGGAAGTAGAAAGCTATGTCCCAGGACAGTGATTATTCCAAGGCTGTGTTATTCAATAAACTGATTTATAACATATGATTCCAGTTATAATCCAAGAGTTTCTCCATTTATTTTAAACAAAATAAATATTTCCCTCCTGTAGCCACTTGAGATTTATAATCTTGTTTTCAGGAGTGCCCTGGCTCACATAAACAGACTTACTCCCCTTCCAGTGCTAACAGAAAATTCAAGACCCGTGGTGAAGGAGGGGAAAATTCTTTTATATAAAATAGTTCATATCTGTTTCATAGTGTTTCATAAATCTGGTTCCCAGGCAGTAGAGGAAAATTAATAGGAAGCATTTTTTTCAAGCTGCTACTATAGCTGTTCTTGCTTGGCTGAATGGAAAGAAGTGCATTAAAAAAAACCTAGATGTAAAACAATAGCAAACAAAAACTCTTTAACAAGCATAATCTGTTGTCAGTGAAAGGCAAAGACATCATTAAATTCACAACAGTGCTTATTTTTCTGATGTGAGCTGTGGAGGAGGCAGTCGTGCTGGGCGGCGGCAAAGGCAGCGGCGGCTGTATCCGGAGCACTGCCATGCCAAACCCTTGCATGCCTGCCCAAGGCTGAGCCTTGGCTAGATCTGTGGCCATCCATGTAGAGCAGCACAGGGAGAGCTCTGTGTGTGGGGTGGAACCCATAACTTACTGCCACGAGGAGACAGCTGTTTAAGCGAGACAGTAGAAAGGATAAGGCAGAGTTATGGATGGTCATGTATGGTTTCAACAGCACTGATTAAAAATACCCTGTGATAGCTTCTAGTCTGATGGCTGTGGCACTTTGCTTGGCAATAGGAGCTGGAATATTCTTGAAAAACAATTGATCTGTATTTTTTTAACTTTATATCAGTCCTTGAACTAGTGGATAATTGGGACTAATTGTTCTTTCTACAGCCAGGTTTTATTTTTTAAGAGGTACTTGTATAGACCTCCATCTTCTGCAAGTGCTTGAGAGTTTCTGTAAGATCATGCCCTCAGAAAAGGAGACAGAAGATCATCTAGTTTATTGATCCTCATAGGACTAAATCTACTCTCAGAGTACAACTCTGAGAACAGTTGAGTTCTGTTGAAACCGAGGCTCTTCCCGATGTCTTCAGAAGTGGAAACTTAAGTGTGTGAAAATCTACAGTGTATGAAGTGGTGGGTTGATCTTGGCCAGATGCTCACCCAGCAGTTATTTCACTTCTCTTCCTTAGCAGGGCAGACAAAAAATAAGAAAAAAAAAATCATGGATTAAGGTAGAGACAGGGAGATCTGTTATCAGTTACCATCACTGGAAAAGCAGGCTTGACTGGGAAAAAATATTATTTAATAATTTATATGAAACAATTATTGATATTATTTATTTATATTAGGATAGAGCTAAATGTTGAAAAATAAAGGGAAACTAAAACAATCAATTTCCCCTCACCAATTTCCCCTTCACCAAGAGATGGAGGAGGATGGGGAGTGGTGTACCAGTCAGTACACAGCAGCTGTTTTCTGCTGCTCCTTCCTCTTCCAATTTTCCCCTGCTGCAGTGTGGGGCCATCCACAGGCTAGAGTCCTTCAGGCTAAACTTCCTCTGTCATGGGGTCCTCCACAAGCTGCAGGGATGCCTATGATTCAGCACCTGGAGCTCATTCTCCTTACCTTAGTGTAAGCTGGAATGAAGGCAGAGAGTAAATTTATTTCCATTTATCTTCCCTCTATATTCTCAAATGTTTATCACCTAAAGTTTGTGAATCTTAATATTTGCAGAAGCTTTGAGAATGTTGGCAAAACCACTAAGTTCAAATTTGTCCAAAAATTTAGTGCTTTGATAGGAAGTTCCACCTTCTAAGACACATTGCAAGCAGATGTTATATTTTATTATGAGTCTTAATGGCACCAAGAGATTAACCACACCAGAAAAAGAGAACTGAGCTATAAAAATATTACAGATACATATGGATGTTAGGTCATCAACTTGGAATCATAACATTTTTAAAGAAAAGCAGATAACTTGCATGCATAAATATCCAGATACCCTTGCTATTAACTATTTTAAATGATTATTTAATTTCCATGAGTAGTTACTTGTGTTTCTTAATACTTTGATACCTCCTCAAAAGTTTTGGAAAATAACACTACCGTGTTTTCCTTGCAAGTAATTTATTTTGGTTTTTATTTTTTTATTTTTATGTAACACATTGCATCAGTGCAAAGAATGTCTACATATGTGTACATGTGTATTTTATGTATGCAGTATAATATGTGTGATGTAATGGAAGCATTTTTTCAGCAGCAGCATTATGGCCACTGCAGTGCTAAGGAACTCAAGAAATGCTCTTTCTAAAATACTGAACCTCCATGTGCTGCTAACTTAATTATTCATTTACCTGCCTTGAAATTTAGCAGGGAAATAAAAAAAAAAAATACTTCCCAGTGGAAAATGGGACAGCCATGAGGAAAAAGACAGAAAGCTGACACAAATGGGGATATCACACTGTGGGCCTTTGTCTAACTGCTGAGATCTGTGAATTATCACAATAAATGGCTGTGGAAAGTCTTTTTAAGTATCTTTATGAACGTGCTTAGGAACAATATTCTAATGTCACAGTCTGATTTGTGCTTTAATATCTACTGTCTATTGAAATACACCTCCTGACCTGGTATTTTTATACAGTTACTGAAGAGATTTAAGGTACATGAGCAGATAGGATCTCTTTGGAATCCTGTGAAGGTGTGTAACTTCATTGCTAGGCAAAGTTTCTTGTAGAAGCAAATTATCATACTTCAAGAAGTTGAATTTGTCAGATACTCATGATGTAGGTGTAAATAAGTAAGTTAGGCTGGAGTGGAAATGTCCACATTTAACTAGCATGGTCAAATATTTTGGGAATACTAAGTAGAGAAAAAATGAAGGGGGGGACATGATTTTTATAATAATCTCTGAGTGGGAATATAAATTTGCATTTTCATTTATTAGTCAGAATTTTTTACATACTCTTCAGAATTGTGGAATTTCATCAGTAGTTTTAGCTTATTTCAGGATGAATGCATGTGTGTCTGTACCCCGTACTTTTTCCTCTTTACAGCTCTCTGTGGGCTGCTTGTGCTTAAGCCCTTCTTTTTGGGAGATCATTCCTGATCTGGTATAATTAGGTTCTCTTTCCAGGTACATTGCCAGCAGAGCTCTACTGAGGCTTACAGGGAAGTGCTGTAGCTACAGAACTTCACAAGCAATGGCAATGTGGGATAATGACAACAAATTCATCCTAATCATGTTGGAAATGAGTTAATAAAATGATTATATTTTTTGGTGTATTTTTTTTTTTTTTAATTTTTGGTGTACTGAATCTACCTGACTATATGTGAATGTCCTTTGAGCAATGGTTGTCATTTCTGAGGTGATGAGTCTGGATCATTAACCTACTTTTGCAAACACTTCTCATTGCCTCTCTCTTTTGAATGTAGCAATGATAGAGTACTGAAATGCTACTATTGGTTTAAGCTTTTATTAGTTTTTATCCCAATTTACTTCTCTGTAAGTCATATAACTTATGCATTAATATCTCCCTGTGAGAGTGGGAAACATCATTCTCATTCCCTTCAAGAGAGATGAGTTCAGCCCAGTTCAGAATCTGCATCCTAGTCTGTTTGATGAGGCAGCAGCAGCTGCTTCAACTTTGTGTGTGGAGCCAGATTTGTTAGATGTGATCCAAGAATACTTACTATGGAAATTTATCTAGCAAGCTTTTTCATGGATTTGTCCGGACTAGAGGAGGTGCTCAGTCCTGAGAAGGCAAGGAAATTGATTTTGTGCCTGCATTAGGTATATAACTGAGTTAGAGAAGCTTCATGGTCTCTGCACAACCTCTGAGCTTCAACAGCAGACTTTGTGAGCACTCTTAGGTGGTGTTAATTGAAATGTAATTAGACACGATCCGTTGATGCAGCTCAGCTCTGCTGTGTATAAGGTCATTTGAGAGTGTGATTAAGCCAACTTAAATAAGCAAAAAATACTGATTTTTAAATAGAAAATATGGGTTTCTTTAGGTTAGGTGCTAAGAATACTTTTTGAGTGGCAAAGTTGATTAAGCAGAACTGTTTTGTGATATTGCTATCACTGCAGATCTGGAGGACATAAACTTATAAGCATACTAATTCTTTGCTTATGGGTAGAGATGACTTGCAGTAGGAGGACTGAAAGGCCCACAAAAGGATTTACTTGCTCTGAAGTTACATTGTAAGCCTGTGTTATGACCAACCCCTAAAGAAGAGGGTAACCCGAGTTTTTGTTAATAGATCCCTTTGGGGCGGGGTAGACTGAAACAAAGTGGAACGATTGGTACTCATAAATATATCTGCATAGAGTTTATTTTAGAACAATTTGGTTGTGATGGTTTTGGTTATTATCTATAGTAACATAGCAATGTAAAGGGATGAAAGTGTTAAGAAAATTAAGAAAATGTGTAAGGAAATGAAAGGGTAATATTAGATAAGATATCACCACCTGTGGATCTCAGTGGCTAGACTTGATTGTTGAAAGTTTGATGTCCTGTGGTCAAAGTGGTGGTTGCAGACTGAATCCATCAGCTGGGGTGTAGGAGGAAAGCCCCCAAAACAGGAAGTCCCTTGGGCTTATATTATGCATAGTCTAGGGGAAAATGCCTTGGAACCTCCCCTGGGGCCATGAGTACTACACTAGATGATGCAATACTGGATCACGGGACATTTCAGGAGTTTTTGACACCTTTTGAAATGTTGCAGCTGCAATGTTAAGTCAGCAAAGTTGAGTCACTTATGGCCCATCTTGGCCCCTCAGTAGGGTTGGATATTTCCAGGCTATGTGTGAATCCCTCAGTACTTCCCCAAGGGGAGCTATCCCAGCTGTTATCACTTGAGTAAGGACAGAGACAGGACTTTGCCTGCAGGAATTGCCTCTGTCCTTGTCTGGTTCAACACCAGCAGCAGCCTGAGGTGTCAGGTGTGCTCTCCCACTGCACCTGGGAGGTTACTTTGCACATCAGCAGCTTGTCGCTGATTGTTTGAGCCACCAACATTCCAGTCTCTCCCACCTTTCTTCACATATTCTTCTCTCGAGCCTTATGAACTTCTCCTTAGACTTCTCTAAATTCTTATCACGGTCTGAATTCCAGTTAGTGGGCATATCTGGGGAGAGTGGTTGCAGGTGAGCAGCTGCATCTTTGCACATTTTGTGGGCAGAAGTCCCCCAATGATCTTAACAATGTTTAAGCCATTAACCATTTGAGTCTGTTGTGAAAGAGGAAACCTCATTGTGATTTTGCTAACCCTGCTTTTTGTTTGCATGGAATATTGAGCCCATATCTTTTGTATACAATGGTCTAGATTTTTATTTTTTTCTAATCTGTGTGATAGTGCATGTATTTCCATCTCATATATGCATCCTTTGTTCTGGCTTCTATTTGTTATTTAGATGTTTTCCCTCCAATTCTGAGCTAGTATGGTTTTGCTAAAATTGTTATTGCTGGTAAAAACTGCAAGAACAAGATATGTATTTTGTTTGAGTTCCTTCATTTAATCTTGAGGGGAAATAAAATTATTTGCCTTTGATGTTTAAAAATGTTCAGTATTTTAAGCAGCAGCTATCATTCCTCTGTATGCTTATGTACCTCTGGAGAGAAACTGTGAAGTCCCAGGGATGGTTTTAACTGCAGCTTCTGTGCTATAGTCACTCCTGGTTTCATTCTTACCATGCATTCACCCTGGGGCAAATACAGTTTTAATTTCAATAGTATTTGGGTTTTATTAATTTTGCTTCATTGTATATTTTCATTTTCATTTCATTTGGGCTTTCTTTTCCTACAGAAAAGTTGTGTTGAAAGTAGAAAATAAATTAAAAGAATCACTGACACACTAGGAGACGCACAGCTCAATAACTCATTAAGGTTTAGAGATGCTTATTACATATAGTCTCAATTTTCATTCACAACATGCAACATGCAAATTCCATCTCTCTTTTGACTTTGCATGGTCGGTAAAATGAATTATATTTTTTCCTTGCACAGGATGTATTGTGCATTGAGAGCCATGAAAATAAACACAATAAAAATTCTGATGAAAAGTTATTGTATAGAATAAGTGGTTGCTTTAAAAGTCTGACTATTTCAACTGCATTAATTGTATAAGCTACAAAGTTTAATATTTTTTGAGGAAAAAAAATGGGAACTTGTTTGAATTATTCATGTTTTAAAAATGGCCTTTATGACAGTTATTTTCATAACTCATTTTTACTGCAATTTTAGCGCATAGCAAACTCCCACTCAATTGAGAAATTAGGATAGTTACTATTTTACCTATTTTCATGCTTTATTTTAAAGATAGAGCTTCCTTACTGTTAATATGCTGCACATTGTAGTGAATATGATAATTTTCTTTGTCATTCTGTAAGATTTTATCCTTCTTAGCACTAACAGGACAGTTTTCTAATTAAAAGACTTTTAATTATCCTTTCTCTCCAGTGTGGGGAAAACCTAGGTAAATGGTACAGCCATAATACACCATGAGGAAACTAGTAACAAAATTAACTGCATTAAGCCTGAGTTACTTTTTCTGGTTTTGGTCTGTAGAGGCGGAGGGTCAGAAACTCAAAACTGCCTCGTTATCCTGTCTTTGTTCTGCCTTTCTGGACCACATGGAAATAATTTGATAAAAGCTGTTAAGTATCTTAGGTGGAAAGAGGGAATAAGGACTGAGGGACACGATTTCTCTCTTTGTGGACTCAGGCTGCCGGGTGCATGCAGATTAGTGTGGATCTTGGTCCATGTTTCTCACAGTCCAAATCAAACACTTCTATTTAGCAGATAGAATCCCACTACCCTTTTTGGAAGAATGACTTTAGATCAGTATTTATTTATTATTTTAAGAATCTCATGTGATCAAAAAGGGTACTTTACGTGCAGCTCAACGCTCCTATATTACAGTTGTAATGTTTTTCTACCAGAATACAGACAAATTAACAATTTCTTTATATATGCCAGGTTATATTGCTCTTTCCTGACCAAATGAACTGATATAAATATGTTGCTTGTACTACACTTGGATGCTGACTCTCGTAAATTGTGGTGACATCCAGAAAATTGCTCATTAGGAAGAGGTATTTAGAATAAATGAGCTGTAGATTGAAGAAGCAAATGTGCTATAAATCTCATTTTTAAATCCGTTTGATTTAATTTACAGTACTGATTCTGGTCCATCTTCATCTAAATATTGCTTTCTTCTTCAGGATTTGGAGTAAAATATAAAGCAGCCTAACAGTATATTGTGAATATGTGGTTACCTTTGACAGGCTCTTGGGCTTTAAAAGAGAGTAAGAAAAGGTGTTTGCCCTAATAAAGGGATTTTTTGAAACAGAAGAAAAACACTAATTTCTAATGAAAAACTGCTAAACATTAAAAAAAAAAATATGCCATATGGCAATTATGCCAAAAGATAGAATTTATTACCAAATAAAACTGTTGGCTTGTGCATTTCACAGTTTCCTCCCATCCCAACCAGTGTGTTTTCAGAGGCTTTCTGTAGGGTTAGTTGCCCAGACTTCTGCAAAAACAACAGTTTGTCATTATTGCAGGAGGTGTTAGGAAATCAAATCCAACTGGAGCACCAAATGAAATTACAGACTTGTTTTGTCCCAGCTGCGTGACACATGCCAAGAGCTGATTTTTCAGTGCAGACATTTAAAGAAATGAATACAGAATTCTATTTGTTCTCCTGTGAATGAATTATCCTTATTGTGTTTTTCATACTTCCACATGCTATTTAATATTTTAGCAAAGTTCCTTTTTCCCTTCACCTCAGTGAAAATGCTTTTACGTGTCCTGTTTTATTTTAATAAGTGGTCTTAAAATGATAAAAAAGTAACAACCAATAAAAAAGCTGAGTTTGATAACTAAATAATACTTATCACTTTAACTGATTTATCAGTGATAGCTTATAACGACTTATAAAAGCTTCATATGTGATGTATCATTGTTGATGTTTTATCAAGTGACATATTTTCTTTAAAAAAATAATATGGAATTTCAGAATGATTCAGACACTGGCATTACAGAAAATTCTTGTGAAATTTCTTCTTGTGTTCTCTCATCTCACAGAGCCTGCTAATGAATAGTCACATCCCAATGTGGTTTTGAATCTTTAAAAAATGTGTTTAATATCTGTACGTCTGTGCCATCAATTTCCTTTATTATGTACAGTTTTAATTAGGTCACATTATGGAAAGTATTTCCCTCCTTCTTCCTTCTCCCACCTACTGCAGCTGTTCATCTATGAAAGTGGATGTTTGCATTATCACCTCAGATAAGATTGGTGCTCTCAAATTGTGAGGCTGAGTTGCATTTAGCGTGCATTTTTAGATGGCATGCATGTAGCTTGCATACAAATTGTAACATGACGTGTTAGGGTTTTTTTTTGTGTAAGCACCTGCTGAATGAACTTTCTCAGTGTGTTCAGCAGTGCTTACTGCATTCAAATTGTAATGGCATAAAGAGGGTGAGGGGATGAATTTGAAGACGTGAGATCCCCTCGCTTCCACTCGGGCGTGCAGTGTGACTCTCACAACTAAGTTGGCCGAGATCCTTGAGACATGAAAGGGAATTCTTCAGCAAGAACAATGGTGTTTTTATTTGGCAGTAGGAAAAGATGCGAGGGAACACAATTAAGCTCCATACGCTTGTGCTGAATGGCTTGATTCAGCTATGTTCGTTCACTGATATTTCACTCCTGTTCCTGTGATTGGCATGGGGAGGAATGCAGGAGAATGAGTCCATAGACACTCTCTCCACAAGGACAGCTTTCTTATCTATAACCTGTCAAATTTGCTAAAAGCTAATGTCAGTGTAGTAAACCCTTTCTGAGTGTACTTGTGCAATTTGCTCATCAGTTCAGTTCTGTGAGCAGGACACATCCTTGAATGTCTTCTGTCTCCCAGGCCTCTGCTAATTTGCCGTCTTTGGCATTTAATGTCAAGGAAATAGTATAATGCGAATTTGTGAGAAATATTTTCAGCAAGTTCACGCTGATATGGAATTTCCCTGAGAGGCAACATTAATAATGGGTTGGCACAACACATTTGCTGAAGTGGGTTTGATGCCTTGATTGAGTTTCCGTGGTGCGTTTGTTGTTGCTTTGGGGAACGTGTGGATATTGGGTTCAACAGACCATAGAATTTTGAATTAACCTCTCTTTTTCTCTTCATGAATATAATGGCTTCACAATCTGTTCTTGCTTTGGCCTTTTATTTAAGGGAAGAAGTGAAGGTTTGATTTAAAACAAAAAAATCTGCTATCTTTGAAAGCATTGTGAGGAAAAATAAATATGTATAAGGAAACATTGATTTCTAAGGATCTCTTAGTCTGCTTTCCCCAAAGAGTTTCCTACACTGGTTCTCCATAAAATATTCATTTTAGCCCTACGGTAGAAAAGATGAAAACCATTAGCATTAAGTTCAGAATATGGCAGCTCCAGTTTCACCCTTTGTTTAGGAGAAACCTATGATGATTTTCAAGAGTCCTGGTAAATGCTGGCAGATATCTCATTTTAGGTAATTTCTCTTTTTCTGAGAGTTGTAATTGAATAATGTAGTTTTAGAAGATGAAGACTGAAAAAAATAGTTTGGTTTGTTTTTTTTTTTTCTTTTTAATTCTCTGCTGCAGTACTCAGAGTATGTTCTGCTCACCTTTTCAGTCAGGAATTTACCCTGAGGGTCTCAAAACACCAGAAGAGCAGTCTGATCCTTTCATTATTTCCAAAACTTAAGAAGTTCCTTTAGTGTGTGAGTGTATGAGCTACACACTTCGATGGGAGAGAGCAAAGCTGCTAATAGAAGATAATAGAGGCTGCATCTGTATTGCAGAGTGAAAAGTTGCTCAAGTTAACTCAAGGGAAAGTTGGTATAATACCTACTGATGTGGTGATCTGTAAACTGAGATACAGGGCGAGTATGAAATGGATGTTGTTTAATTATGGCATAATTGCTGAAGTACATAACCTTACATATTATTTTTACTACTTAAGTTTATATATTATAAAGAAAGTAAAGATTAAATTTAGTCCTTAATATTTCACTGTGTTTAACCCCTTTTTGCTTATCAAGGCACACATTCAAATATTTTAAATTACTATCTGCCTTCTTTAGGTCAGTCTCACAGTATTTTTGTTGCTCTCACAAGTTTAGATATAAAGTGTTTATATCTAAGCTTTGAATTCAAAATTTAAAAAAAAGACAACCTGTGATATCTTTGTTTCATTTTAAAGTAAAGCTGGTATGAACAATTTTCTAAGTTTATTAGTTTAACTCTATTTTAATAGCAAGCCATTGGCATATTCCTGAATGTTCTTTCTACCAGAGTGCTGGGCATTATTACAGAGCTGCTTGATGCTTTAGTGATTTGTTTCCAGAAATCCTTGTTGAAATTTGTGTGGGTTTAAGAAAGTGAGTTAAATTGCCTAAAATTAAATTAACCTTTGGGACAGCCTGTCTGTATTCCAAACCGGCAGCAAATGATTTGGATAAAATTTATTTGCTCTAGGAATTAGCTGAAATGATGGTGACCAGAGTTTTAACTGTTCAGAAAATGGTGTTGTAAGACTTTTAGCATGCTTTTTTAAAAAGCAAATCTTTTCTACTGACAGGCAGCTTCCCTTCCTTGTTTATAAAACACTACAGCAAGCATAAAAAGGCTTTGCTTTGGTTATTGTATACATCAGGATTTTTTCGCAAATTTTCTTTTTTTCACTATTTTAGCTCCATTTTCTGGAAGCAGATAAATTGGTCTTTGCAGCAAGGCAAGCTTAAAGTAGCATAAGCATGGGGTGAAACTCTTTTATTATCAAATAACTTAATATTCTTGCTCTTTTTGGTCTTGCTTTTGCACCTACCACTACCAGGCAAGAGACTGAGTTGTTCTTGCATGGATCTAATTTTATGAATGATCAGCACCTGTTACTCTAAGCAGCGCACAGAGAGGTGAGAATCCCAATAATCCTGTAAGATGAGAAACATTTTCTTAATACTCTGTTCCATTCTTTTTATCTGCAATAGTGACAAAGGAAAATTTTATCAGAAATTGCTGTCATGTTGCCAAGACCACAGAAGTGTGCTTGACTTGGCAATCCAGCTTCTTGCATGATGCAAAATGTGGGTAGTTTTGGTATCAGGAAAAAAATGCTGCTTTTTTGCATGCAAATAGAAGGCACTTAACTTGTGACCATATGGAGCAAAAGTATTTACTGAGGATGAAAGACAAATCAAGACAATGAACATGCTTGGGTTTTGTCAAAGAAACAACCTATGGCTCAGAATACTGCAGTTCAGGTTTCATGGCAAAGGCTTTTGGGAATGCACCAGTGTAGTGATTTGAAAGATTTATTCATTTATTGCAGTGACAAATGCAATGAAAATGTGTTCAGAGACTTGCTTTATAGTCAATTGCTTCTTGTAACCGATCCATTTATCAGGTATTTGACTAGGAAGAACTCAGTATAACATTGTATTGATGTAGATCAGAGCAGAACAAAATATGTTGAATTTCATAGGCTTGGCTATACAGCAGAGCTGAATATCATTGTATCTTAAATATCAAGTATTTTCTTTGATAGGATTTGCCACCTGTTGAACATGATCATTCTGTCATAATCTTAGAAAACAGTAATTTATAGTGATAATATATGGAAATTGTAGATATATAGAAATATTGTAAAGAGAAGGCTCCTAATTTTCTTGCGTGATTTTGGTCAAGAATTCAATAAGAGCTACTCACCGTTTTGTGGCAGAATGTGGAGAGCTAGGGTAATGCAGGAGGGAATTTCCCAGCCAATCTGTTTTCAGGATATAAAGGAGTAGGCCAGCTTCCTGGGAGTCAGAGGCACTTGCAGGTGGAGATGCAGAGGGGTTAGGAGGGTGCTGGTTGTGCTGAGAGGAGCCAAGGGATGTGTGGCTGTGTGAGGGCCAGATAGGGTAAGGATCTGTTGTATGAGGGACAGCCCAGGGTCAGGCAGCTGGGAAAAGGATAGCTTGGGGTGAGCCAGCCATGCAGATGGAAAGAAGGAACCAAATCTATGTGAGACTGCTCACAGGTAAAGGAATTAGTACAAGCTGCTAATAAGAGAATGGAGTCATAACTAACAAAGAGGTCTATAAGATAAGGAGACGGTTATACAAAATTAACAGAGAGGCTTATGAGAAAAAGAGTCAGTATTGTGTAAGAAAAAGGTCTGTAGAAGAAAATGAGTTGGGTTCAGAGTTATATGAGAATAAGGCCTGAAGATGAAAATGTGTAGAGTTAAGACTGGTTAGAAATATAAGTGAAAGGGCTGATGGTGTTGCCAGCCCTATCTGTCTCACCTTAGCTGTGACAGCAGAATATTAAAGACTGAGTGTTTTAGGGCTCATCTTCACATTTTCTCTGATCTAGATGGTAAAAGACCAGTTCATCTGCATAGGGTAATATGAATATACAGTCACATTATTTTGTCAGTTTTGTTCTCAGGAATAAAAGCTTTTGAGGGAAGTTTCAGCTCTTACAGTCATTAAGAAAATGCTCTTGACAAAAGACCCAGCAAAAGAGTTTGTGCTGGCCACACAGAATTAATTTTCAGTGTGCAGTCCTCATGGCCTATAGTGGGTGCTTTGATGCAACTCCGAGAATTACTGATCCCATTAAATCCTTTGCTACTGCAGGTTCTTCAAGCCTGAAAGAAATCCCTAATGTAGCATGAAACTTTCTTTTACCTGGGTTGAAAACAAAGCGTTTTGTCCCATTTAGGAAATATCACAGTATTTTCTCCACCCTTGGTGGCACATTGCTTCCTCTTCATGGCTCTGTGTATAGGATAGGGAATCTGGGGACAGTGATAAACCTGGAATGCAGTGTATGTTCCTAGCTATATTGGAAGTCTCCATGTCACATTCATCAGAGCTATATATTTTTAAATAGTAATTTCTAATTTTGGAATAATGACTAGTCAAGCTATGTTTTAGATATGGCTCTGATATTATGCAGTATCTCTTCTCTTGCAACAATTTGTCTTCAATGTAAGCTTTGCATGGTACTCCCCTCTGAATGTTTCAAATATATAAAAATAAGAAGATAGAAAATTACAGGACAGAAATTTACTTTTTTTGAGCCTTTCTTATCAAGGAGGACATTTTAATAAAAATTATGGAGTATATCAATAAAATACTGTTGTCTACTTGTGAAATGGTTGAAATATTCTGAAAATAGATACTATGCAAGTAAATAAAAAATTAAGAATGCATTGGTAACCTATAATAAAAAATACCAAACTCAATTGGAAAAATAAAAAAGAACATAAATTTTGTTGTTTGCAGTTAGTGTTCTGAAATGGTGTGCTATACCACACATTTATATGCCTGCACAAATATGTGTCCATTAGTTATGCAGCTGTTGTAATACCAGAGTAACAATGAGAATGTGAAGCCAGAAAGGATAAGTTGCACACACACACAAGGTAATTTTGTAGTTGACCTCACTGACATAACTGTTGACCTAGAGTAGCCAGCAAAGCTATGGCATGTTGTGTGATTGACTGAGAATAGCAGCAACTCATCCAAGGGTTGTTTTTGTTTTCTTTTCGTATGTCAGAGAAAGCAGCCTTAATTAAGATTTGTGTGATGACTATAGCTGAATTTTTCTTCATTTAGTCAAAGCCTTTAAATTTCTTAATAGTGCTGTTTATAGTATGCTAATTTGAGTTAATTGTACTGCACTAGATGAGGCACTGATTTAGAAATGCTTGTAATAGTCCAATTTTGAGTGGAAAGAGACCCTTTCTTGTTATATTCTTGTAGGGAAGTATTGTCTGCTCTGACCTGCAATTCATGTAATAAATCACTTTTTAACACTGGCACAGGTGTCCTTTTGAGTTTAAATATGTTTTCCATTCATGTTGTCTGCTATAATTTTTTCTGATGTATGGCTCATTATCACATCATTCTGTGTGCACATATTTTTTTATAACATCCGTTTTTGCAGACATTTCTACTTTTATAGCTGAATTTCCTATACTCATTTTTTGAATTTTGTATTCAAACTGTATTCATGAGCTTTAAAATACCATATTCAAATCACTCTTGCAATTTTTCAGTGAAATTTGAATCTGTCTGAATCTGATTTATTCTCCAGCCTGAAAACAAATGGTCTGATCAAGTAATGGTTGAGAAAGTAGCAAAGAATTCTAGAGTTATATAATTTCAGATATAGATAGCTACCTATGGCATTAGAGAGGTGAGAGCTTGACTCTGCAGAAATGATTTATGGTAGTTCTTAAATGTACAGCTAGTATTTCTGGTAGACTGTGTGTAAAAGAATACAGGAGTTTCTCTTTTAAGGTTCTCTTCTGTTTGAACAGGGAAACAATAGGGAAAATAATATATGTTCATGATCCAGACCCTTCCAAAGCAGGATTAGGATACCTAGGTCATTCCAGTTTCTTAAAGACACCCAACTGTGGGAACTCCAAGGCTTGCTTAGCAATTTGTTTTAGTGCTGCAGTAATCTCTCTAACTGTTAGAAATCTTTTCAGCATCTTGGCACAACTTAATTTCACTAAATCTTTATCACAGATAAGACATTCCACTTTAGATCTACATTTTATACATTAAAAGATTGCTATCGTCTTTATCTTCAGCTTCCTTTTCTTTAAGCTTTAACAATCACATGTTATTAAATCTCAAATCTTTCCTTCCTGGTCAGACTCATGATAGTTTTCCTTTTGATTTCTTTTCCTATTCATTTCTCTCTCTTTGAGCTGGCCCAAACAGGATAGAAACAATCCATCTGGAGTTTTCCCAAAAACTGGAGCGAAGCAGTAGATTTATATTTGGTATTGTGCAGGTACTTTTCAATTTTACATATCCAAGGTGTGTTTCTTGCAACAGAACAATACTTTTGATTTATTTCCAGATAGAATCTCTAGCTCCTTCTCTGACAAATCTCTACCTACACAATTGTGGTATCTAGATTTGCTCCTGCCCTTCAGAAATTTGCATTCCAGTGACCTTTCAACACACTGGCAGGTCCAGTACTTACATGTAGTCTTTAAGTGCAATAAGCACTCTCTTCAGGGCTTTTTTGTTAAAACTTCAAACAAGCCTGTTAGAAGGAAAAAAGATGTAAAAGATAATTTTAAGCAACAGCATAATCATGATTATACTTTGTGTACAGTTGCCTAATCAGTTTTGAGCCCACACAATATTATTAGCATTTTGACAAATTTTCCTCTTTTATATGCACGAGGATATTCTATGAGACAAAGGGTACAAACACAAATTACCTTGCTTGCAACTTAGTTTTCCACAAGGTCTGTTACCATTTTGTGGAGACATTGAATTCTGTTGGCTAGATTTGTTCTTAAATTATTTGACTAATTCTTAACTAATTGATTTTTTTACCATTCTTATGTCCTTTCCATATTTACAGCTACTTAAATACCATGTAGTTTATTTGTTCCAGAGCTTTCCTAGGACTTAATAGGTGACAGAAAAAAAATGTTTTTTCCAAGTTTCCACTGTTTTGAAAGATGACTATTATGTTTTTGATTTTTGTTTTATTCATACCTCATGTATGCTTCCCAGATTATTTTCCTGATGGCAACATGATTCTGAGATGGCTTTACCAATTCTCTAAATATCCTAGGAGGAAGTTCATCGGGCACATCTGCTCTGAAAACTAATTTACTTAAGTACTCTACCTTTTCTGTCTGTTTTTTTAATTGAAATCATTCTTTTGTTTTTTGTATTAATTATGCTAGTCACCTTCTCCTTGTTGACCTTTTTAATTAAAACTAATGCAAAGAGGACATTAAATGCTTTGGCCTTCACATCTGTTAGTAACTTTTTTTCCCTCTATTGGATAGTGAAACAATACTTTTCTTTGTCCTCCTCTTAGTCTCTTTGAATAGATTCAGTTTGATTAGTGCAGGATGCAGATATTTTAATTATGCTTTGTCCTCCCAGTAGGCCAGTTTAAATTTCCACAGAAGGGATTTTTTTTTTTTCATTGGCCTTCCTGTATTCGTTGTTCATGCCAAAAGTTGAATTGCTGGTATTCCTGGAAAATCTTATACCAATAAATGCACATTATTTAAAGGGGGGGGGAGGGGGGGGAATGTCAGAAAGAAAAAAAAAGCATTCAAGCCTAAACCAGGGAAGTCAAACTGAAGAGACTTGACAGTTTTGTTTGCTGAGTGACACATTCAGCCCCTCATTATTCACACACAATGGAAGTGAACACTTCAGCAATTGGAAATCACTTTAGCATCATCAATCAGTCAGAGGATTTGATGGTGTGAATGTTCCTGATTCTCTAGTCTACTAAAAGGGGACCTTTTATATCCTAGCTTTATTTCATTTAGAAATTTTCAGTCTTGCCTGCTCTACCATGAGATATGAAAGCATCATGAAGCATGATATTAATATGGACATGTTAAAATTAATCTAAAAAGAAGAACATTAACATTGCAATCTTACCTCATTCAGAATTAACTTGGACTTATTCCCTTTGATTTGCTTAAATTCAATTTTTTTAAAGAATATAATCACTTTAAGTCTACTCCTGGTGCAATTTTTAAGAATAAATTCTTAGCAGATGTTCTCCCTGGGACAGGACACCTGGAAATGGCTGAAGATGGTTTAAAGCAGTTGAGTGGTCAGATAGTGAATTTTCACTAAGTCTTTAAAATTTTCTCAAGCACCTGAAGCAGAATAAGGCTTTACCACTTTATGTGCAATTTGCAGGCTACCTATAAGCCAAAGTATGAGAATGTTAATGACCAAGAGAATATAGTTCTGGATATACTTTTGTCTTTCAAGTGGGACAAGAGTCTTGAATGTGATGGTAAATGCTATCTACTACTACTCATATTTACTATTAGGAGGAGAAGGTATCTGGCTGCAGGAGACTGATATTTACAGTGCTGAAAATGTATTAAACCTGCATTAGGGAACATAAAGGACTGGAGTTGAGATTTGGCTTTGCTGTGTGTGTATAGCAAGAAAATGATATGAATATATGTATCTGGGAGTTAAGTTGAATCTTTCAACTTACGATATATATTCTTCAGGATGAATTTATCAATGCTTTTATTGGAAATATCAGTAAAAGGACATAGAGCATCAGATACTCTTCTTAATTACTCTATGTATTTTGTAATTAGACAACTTAGAAGAAAAATTTACCTGATGTAATACAGATTGTCAGTAATGCCAAGGCTGTTAGTGTACCATAAGCCCTGGCAGACATTTCTGCTAAACCTGTGATAACTAAATGTTCTAGCAAAGATATCTGAATTATTTGTGAATTTTCAATAGATTAAAATGTAGCTACAGTATTTTCTAAGGAATAGAAAAGGTATGATTTTAGAGCGACTGTAAGTGCAGTCCAAGATGCAAAAAATACCTTTAAGTCAGCAATATCTAAATAGAATAAGGTTATTGCCAGCAGACAGAGCTTTTTTTTATTTATTTTTTAATTTTTGTTGTTTGAATCCCATGAACTGCTTGCTGTTGCTTGGTTGGGTATGTCAGGTGCTAACTTGCTGTAGGCAGCACAGCAAGTGAAACCAGTGAAATGCTGTTGCAGCCTTGGGCATCTAAAATCCATGCTGTTTGTTAGCATCATCAGACAGGTAATTCTGAGCGTAGATAATAGTAACTTATCATAGTCTCACATAACACAAGGGTGAAATCAGTCTCCCCAAGCTAAACCTGAAAGAGCTGACAACATATGCTAGAGTGTATAGGCTGTAGCTCTCATCATTCTATTAATTAAATACTGTTTTGACTAGCATACAATTTCAGGCAAGCAAAGCAAAAAGAACCCAAAACAAAACCTCATACAACTAATAGCTGTTTCATTTAATGACTTTGTATTTCAGAAAACATACTGTATTAAGCCTTCCATTGGTGTCTCCTGCAGCCAGATACCTTCTCCTCCTAATAGTAAATATGAGTAGTAGTAGATAGCATTTACAAAATTATTTTACCATCTTCTAGACAATGTATCTTAGTAGAGCTTAGAAGTGAGTGTAAGCAAGAGTCCTATCAGACTTATGATAACTGAAAATAACCTACCTACATATGGTCACAGATTTCATGTTTATTTGGGGGCAGTGTAGCAGGAGTGTGCATGTCCTCCATTCTTCTTAAATCTTGCATGTGTCTTTATTACGCTGTGTGTTATTACCAATGAAATTCTTCTACACAATCTGATTATTAAATTGCACGTTTGTTCAAGTAGGTAAAATAGCTAATGCTGAAACCTGGTGCAGAGAGCATGCTTTGGAGTCACCCTAATTCTTGCAGTAGAATTTTATGCAAAAGTTACTTGGCAACCAAAAGAAAACCTAAGATTTTAAAGGGATAAGTAACTGTCTGGTATGTACCACAGTATGTGTATAAACATTGTTCTCTGACTTAAACACATTAATTTCAATAGCCAATTTTCCTCCATAATAGAATTACTTTTTCCTCTCTTGCTCTACTTGTTTATCAACCTTAATCTCGAGATATTGTTAATAATAATACTTTTATATGCACAAATGCATCAAGTAACCTCTAATTTTGAATTTTTCAGTTTTAAGAAGGAAATTGTTGGAGACAAAAACCTGTGAAAAACTACAACACAAATATCTTATTTTTTTTGTGCAGTAATTTTTTCTTGATAATGGAATGTTGGTCACAGGTTTTATGGCCAGATTTTTACAAAGAAAATGAATGAAACCCAACCAGTTCTGTGGTTCTTTTTGACCATGTTTAGAGAGAGGCAGCATAGTGGTCTAGCTAGAGTCTGGAAATTAGGAGGAACCCATCTAGGCCACAATATCAGGACCCAAACACTTTCTCAGTATTTTTGAGAAGGGCTGAAATGATTGCAATCCTTCTCCACCTACACTCACAGCAGTTCCCACAGCAGTTACTTTCCAATAGGTTGTTTTTTTTTTAGTGTGACAGATTTCTTTCTTTGCTTTTAGAGTCTTGCATTTCTTTTGTCTCAGTTTGATATTGTAACTTTCCTACAAAATTCTGAGAAAGAAATAAATTTATGAAGCTGTATGTACAATTACTATTACAGTAGATATTGAACATGCTATGTCTGAAATTATCAGTGCATAAATCATCATCTTAAGAAGATTTTCTTGTCATGAACTAGAATTCAATGAAGTAAACCTCAGCCCTTTGAAGCGTTAAGATCTGCTGATCACATTAAAAAATCCTTCCTTTTATTGATTTTATTTTTCTTGCAGAAAATAGTGATAAAATTGAATCCTAGAATAAATTTAATTTTTAAGTTCTTCTATCTACTGCATAAAATCATTTTTTAACTTAAAAAGTTGGTGGCCTTATTAATTTTACTGAAAGAGAAGACTGTTCTGTAAAGTTACAGTTAAGTCTCTGGCATAACTGTATTTTTAAAGCAGTAAAAAGATGGCTAGATGAATCTTAAATGAAAGAACATTTCTTTCTTTGTGTGTTGATACAGAAGACTCATTAAATCTCATATTGGGCTTGCAGGCACTGCAGAAGGACACACATTTCAGAGATCTCCAACCTCTTAGGAACTTTGGAGGTTAATGAGCCATCCCATAGTTATTATTTTCTGTTTTATCAGGGGTTTGCTCTGGGCTTTTATTTGATTTTCAGATTGTAGTGTAATCTCCTATCTACAGTGTGAGAGCTGGATGACATCAACTTTAGAAATGCTGTCTTATCCAGTACTGATGGACTATACCAAAATTCTGTAATGCTCTTGGAGACTTTAATAATTCTTTAAATATCCTAACATCATTAAACATTTCAGACAAGAATCAGCAGGTCTTTGAGGAGTTCTTCAGAACTCTCAAGACCCAAAACCATTTTGGCCAGGGTGAAGTCTGTAGCACTAGGATCTGCTGGTGTATTGGGACCTCCAAATATTCTAGTTTGTAATCATAGAGTAAATAATGCTATACCTCCTTCACAGTCTCCAGGCTAACTTAGGTCCCATGCTTGTCTCAGAAGTGTCCTGTTTGAGATGTTTTAATGTCAGGGTGAAGGGCAACCAGTTAGTGTGGGAAAGAGGGTGTAAATGCCTCCACTTTCTTCCCCTTGTTCTTGGCAGCCTGGAGAGGCCAGTGGGGGAGCACTGCCTCAAAACTAGGGAGCAAATGGAAAACAAGAAGAAAGTGAAGAAAAGGGCTCAAAAAACTGTATAGTGATATTGCTGAAAGATCAGAATCAAATAATGTTTATATAATTTGGGATTTTGCATTTTCATGCTTCATTTTCTACCGAATTTTCTAAGGCCATCACAATACTGTTCTGACTTCAGCTTCCATTGTTCTAATTAAAGCTTCCATTAAGGAAGTATATAAGAAGATATTTAAATATCTGGCAAATGTGAAACCACTTTCTCTAAAGCAAGCTAAGGGAGCCACTACAGTCATTGGTGTTGCACCTTTAATGTAGGTTTATCCAGGATTTTCATGTAGACCCGTAAAGCGCAGTGGTAATGTCACCATTAGAAATTATGATTTATTTTGTGCATGTTATGTGTTTGAAGTAGCAGGTCAGTGTCTGGGGAAAAGGAATCCCATTCTTTAGACATAACACTTAGAAGTCTGTAGCAAATTTTCCATCTCCTTCTTTGATTTTTTTGATTGGAAACTCAGGGTCGATTCTATTCAAGTAGAAGCATCCTTTTGGAGAATTTCAAACAAAACTCAAAACTATTCCTCTTCACGTATTCTCTCTCTTACTCTGCAGAAGTTTGTCTTTTATTTAGAGACTTGTGATCAAGATTCTCATCTTAATATTTTTGATTACTTCAACAAAATCAGAAAAACAAAACAACCATGCTTTTTCTGAAAATAGAGTTATCTTTTGAGGTAAAATGTATACGGGAGCTCATTATCTTTGGAACCTAAGTAAGAAGTTGATGAATGAGTCAGTTGACTGAACATTTTTCTTGTGTGGGGGAGAGGGTTAAGGCAGCAAGGAACTAAAGAGACATTTGGTTTATAGCAATCAGGCCTTCTTGTGCTGACATGCAGTGTTTTTCCACTCCAGTTGACATGGTTAGACATCCTCCGTCACCCTGGGGGATGTAAATCAGAGACTGAGAATTTTAGACTTTTTTCTCTCTGGAGAAAGTACCAAGTATTTTAATGCTTATTTATCTTTCCCAACTGTACATTTGCTTAGATGCATGCAGGCTTAAACATATGTAAATATATATCCCCGTTCAGATCTTCAGAAGACAAAAAACTTTGGTATGTGTGTCTTGTTAACATTTTGCTATACATTTTCCAGAGGTGTACTAGGAACAGCCGTCTATACAGCTGTTCTCCTCCAGCTGAACAGGTTCATAGGGAATGAAGAGCTTAGAGCAATTTGTAGGCAATGAAGCAAAAAGAAAAATCCACAAAGAAGCAGCTGATGTTAGCAGCTTTTAAAGAGAATAAAAGAAGAGGGGAAGAATAGGGAGACAAATGTAGAACAGAGGGAGAGAACACGATTTTGGATGAAATCTGAATTACTGTTTTTCAAAACCAAGAAGAAGCTACGGTGCTTACTTTTATAAGCCAGACTTTATCCTTTCAAGCTTTTTACTGCCTGCTGAACAATAACTGTTCTTCCCATACACAGACACTAAGCCAGTGCTTTACCTTCATTGCACAAATGGCTGGGAGCTCAAGGCTGGTAGCCAAAATTTTGTGTTAGAGCTTTGTCACTGACACACCTACGATTCACCCAGGAAGGTGTTTAGGGCATGTTAAATTTTAAGCACATGTTTAAATCTCACTACTTGCCGTAACACTTTTCTGGAATGAAAACTGCATATTGAACTCTGCAAACCAATCTTGCAGTGCCAGTTTCCTTATTTGTATGCCAGGAATAATAATGCTTAATTCCTATGTGTGTTTTGTAGTTTAATCCAGGGCATTTATACACCACTCTAAGCAAAAGTCTTAACATGAAAGAATTGTGGTTCATTACTGTATTTCATTAGCATTCATAGGAATTGTTGTGTAGATAGTTCAAAGAGATATACATCTAAATTTTCATGGCATTACACAATTGAAAATTTTAAAGGAAAGACTGTCTGTATTAATTGTCATTAAATCAATATCAAAGAGTCAAGTTCATCTCCTTAGCTCAGAAATCACATGGGATTTACTTTCAAGAGGTCCTTTAGTGACTTTTTATTTATTTTCTCAAAGTGAGTGTGAGATATTCACTGTCAAAACTTTATAAGCAATACACAATTTATTTACTTTCCAGCATGACCTGTGAACTAAGGAAAGCAGTGATAAAGCAAAAAAAAAAACAAACCCCTATGAACATGGTATAAGAGTAGCTGTGAGAATACTAGATATTTTTATTTCATACAGGCATTATTTAGACAGAAAATAATTACTTCATGATATACAGATAATCAGATAAATAAAGAAAAAAAAAAGTGTGAGACTAACAAAACCCACTTTAAAATATTATGTTTGCTGCACTTTTTAAAATGTGTTAGTGTTTTTCAGTTCCCTGTAAGAGTGTGTCTGATATTCCTGAGGTATGTAATTGGTGGGATGCAGTGTCATGGCTCAGAGTGACCCATTATTATATTTCATTGGCTTACTTATTGCCTGAGGGTGAGAACAGGAAATAGAACAAGGTGCCAAACTTACTTTTAACCTTTGGTCTTAGAAGAAGCTAAATTAAAGGTTTAAGTGTATTTTAAGTTATCATCCTTAGACTTGTCTGTCTCTTTCTCTGTTTGCAACTGGCAAAAGTGAATGTTACCCAGTTTTCAATGTCAGCCTCTTATATTGTGCTCCACATAGACCTGTTGTTTTCACCACACGTCCCTTCATGCTTTTTCCTCTACTTTGTTTGACAAGCTATAGGTTGTGTCAGTTAACTTCAGTGGTTCCTGCTTAGGGGAAAAAAAAAAAAAAAAAAGAAAAAAAAAAAAAGAAAAAAAGATAGATATTTCACTTTTGAGTGACAACAAAAAAGGACAAAACTGGCATTTTTTTTTAAATTTACAGAGGTCATGGATCAGACAAAGGATTGTGGCATATATGCTTAGAAAGAGGAAAAGATTGTTTTGAAATACTGGAGGAGAAAATGGCAAAATATGTTTTTATTGCAGAAATATTATGGGTGTATGTCAGTAATTGCAATGCTGCTAAAGCTTGTTCCTTCCTGAGCTTCAGACATAAACTGTTTGTGTAGGTCAGACAGAGGGCAAACCAGGCCAAATCAGGCTCTAGAGAAGACGTGGATGTGGGCCAGGAGAACAGGGAAATTAATTTTACTATGAATTTGGAATGAAACCGTAATTGTGTATTTACTCCCACTTTCCTGCCTGCATCCCTGGCCCTCAAAGTCTTCAATCATCAAGTAATGCAAAAAATAATGATGGATGCTGATGGACTAGGGACCATGGTAATGATAGCCTTGCTTTCTTCCCAGAGAAATTTGTGTTTCACAGCATTAATGTAAGGATGTTAGTGTATCTTAAAAATAAATAAAAAAATTAGAATAATATAGAATAAAGCGATGTGGAGAGCATTTTTTAGCAGCTTTAAGATTTAAGGAAGCAGCTCCAAAAATCCATTATTGTAAACCAAGGAGACCTCTGCTCTGTTGGGTAAAAATATATGTAAGATCCTCTTATGCTTTTGACATTAGAAATCACTGAAGATGCTCATAGCACTAAACCTATGATAATACACATTGTACTACTGTTAACTGCCTAATTCAAGTTCATATTCTAGAGTTCAGATTAATTATTTTATTTTCTTTGTCTAATAGTTGTTTTGGGGTGGTGAAGGATGGAAATTGCTGAACTTTCTCCTCACAGACACTGATGTCATTTAGTGTCCTAGCCTTTGCCCCATACATGTAATTCTGCTTGTAGTTTGGTTTGAATAAAGCCAGCTCAGCAACAAGGACAATTATTTTGAGAGAAATTTTATATTACAGCTCTTTATTTCACTACTGAGGGTTTTTTGTGTTTAGTGACTCCGTCTTGGGAATCTACCTCATTTCTTGGCTGCAATGACCTTTGTGTTTATAATGTTTCATCAGTTTCCAAGCAGTCAGTTGGAGGTGAATGCTATAGTATTAATATATTTATCATCCATTCATGTGATGGGAACATAATTTCCTTAACCCCTGGGTCCCTTTCCCTTTTAAGCTTTTCTGCAATGCATTTTGTGAAAATCTAGAAGTATTAAGTTCATTGCTTTTCATACAGGTAAGAGGTTTTATGATTTTAGGCTTCTATTTTAAATATATCAGTTTGCACTTTCTGTCATTGTGCATGATTTTTCCTGTGCTAGGAGTTTAAACATGTAGCTATTGGTTATACCACAGTCAGTGTCTCATCCTTATTCCTAAAATAACAGCACAGTATTCTCTTTTCCTTAAATGCTTTTCAACTATAAATCTGAGAGTACTTTGTAAAGGAATTCAGTAGTTAGCCACAGTTTACGTGTTGGGAAAGTGAGGTACAGGAATTGCCTCGAATTAAACTTAGAAAGCTACAATAGAACTGGACATTGAGGCCACATTGATTACCCTCTTCTGCTTCTAAGAGTGAGATTATCATGCTCCTATGAAGACAAAGAAAAAATTCTTAAATGCATGAGGAACCTTTCAATCTTATTAATTTACCTTTTTTTTCTTTTTTTTTTTCCTCATTAGGATACAGTATCCTTGCTTATTTCTGAGAAAATTATATTTTTTTTTTTAAAAATCCACAGTTATAATGATGGATTTCTCCAAATACTGGCACATTTGGATTAAATTAAATTAAAGCTTCATGTTCAAAATGCCTCTACTTGAGCATGGTCAAGTTTAACTTTGTTTTTCTTTTGAGTCTGGCTTTTTGCTACTTTAACAAGTAAGAATGAACTGGAATAAGTTCTTTGCTATGCACGGCTATCTGATAATGTTCCTCATTTGTGGTCTAGAAAGCATTTTACAGCACAAGAAGAAAAAAAATAATCCTTTAATAATAATAACTAATCCTTGAAAAACAATACCACTTCAGTAAAAAAAAAAAAAAAAAAAAAAAGACCAGCCAGTTTACTAGTGATGTTTTAATAGATTAGTGCCATGTTTTCTGTGTGATATTTCCTAAAAGTCAAGTTTAACAAAAATATGTGTACCAAAACACGGTCCCTATTTGAAACTGACTCAGTTTTTGGAAATAATTTACTGAAATTACATTTAGTTCACTGATAGCTTATTTACATGGTCATGTTCAGGATAATTAATCTGTAAAAATGAATTTAAAGTGGATTATTTGAACCTAATTAAGTCCTTATATAAATGTTCATTCAGAATAAAAATTGCCTTGATTTGGTTTAACTTAACTCCTTTCCAAATGAATCATGACTACCAGAGATTTAACGTAGTTTAAATAATCAACTTTAAGAACTAAATACTGAATGATTTTGCTGCATGCTTTAGTGTAGACAATGTCTCTGAGAGAAACCTGTCTATCTGACCCTTTCTCAGATGTCAGCATAGGTGTAGACAATAACTTTATTTAAGAGGTAATCTGAAGTCTTGCAAAAGGTATTAATTTTCTTTGAATTTGGAAGTGGTCTTTTAGGAGAGGGTAGGATACAGACATATACACTCTTATGGGGTAGGAATTTAGGATAGCAGGGATGTAATATTTTGGTACCATTAACTGTGGGAAAAGTCTAGTTTTTAACTAGTTTTTAACTAGTTTTAACTTTTAGGCTAACTTTTTTTGAGGTGCTTATGATCCTGTCCCCTGGGAAGGAATTGGGTAGGATCATCCTCTGTGGGCAGTAGGAGGTTGGAACTTAGCTGGTAATTATAGTTATTTGTCATATATTCAGAAGATTATAGTTTCCTTATTCTGAAATTTCTATTTGGATACATTCCAGTAATAATTCTGAATGATCAGTAAAGTATTCATAAGGTCCTTTGACTGTGTGTTTTTTAAAAGGATAGCATTTTTTTCAAAAATTTAGAGTATCACCACGTACGTTTATGAGTGACAGATGACTTTGAGCAGGCATAAGACCAGACAGATTCCTAAAGGAAAATAAGTCCCATTTCTACTGTAGCTGTGCTGTGCTTTGCTTGAATGAACAAGGAATCATGGAGGAGCATAGAGGCATGGTCGAAAGGAAGAGATCTCTCCCATGAGTGAGCTTCTTAGTATTTAAAAATGAAGTCTCTTATGGGCAGGAGAGACTTGCATTGCAAATGATGACAGTCATTAGAGTATTCAAGGTAACTTTCTCCTGTCCCAGTTTTTCTCTGCCAGTTTTACAAGATATTGCATTAATCCAGGGCTTCCTCTTCAGCTGTAGTGGTTTGCATTTTTTCACAAGACACTTAGGAACCAGCATTATTTGAGGATAAAATATTTTGAGTTGTAGATGATCTCCCCTTACTTATAGCTACATACTGAATGATGCTTAAGTGTGATCTCACCTTGATAAATTTCCCAGTACATCAAGGATATTAACAGAACCATTCTAAAATAAAAATGCTGTATGGGCTAGGGAGGAGGAAGTTATTGAAAGTTAAGAGAGAAACTGATGGTTCTGTGTATACAGTAAGTACACAATAATTCCAGATATAGGTGATTTAATTTTCAAAACATCAGAAGCATTATTGTTTTCTTGACTGATTTTTACATGGCACAGTTTAAAAACTGGGTTTGTTTCACTCTGCTTGCTTAGTAGAAAACATCAGTGGAGAGAAAACTATCGCTATAACAAGAAGCATCACAGAAATGTTCATTTCAGCAATAGTAACATTGCATACTGGTTGTGCTATTGGATTTTGAAAGAAGAGAAAGGAAAAAGAAACCGTGAAATAGTAATAGAAGGAAAGCAACAGAACAGTTTTGAGAACTGAGAACTACCTGGTAATGTCTTTCACATTTCACCTTTATTTGAAACACAGAACCATAATGAAATCTATTAATGGTGCTCAAATGTACTTCGCACATTCTGATCAACTCTGGAGTGACTGAAAAAGATTACAATGGGGAGAAACAGGGTTAAACTCTGCAAGTGCAGAACTGCAAACACACATATGACACTTACAGAAAAGAATCCTCTCTGCTGGGGGTTCCTGACAGGATAAACCAGCAAAATCTGCCTTCTCCCTCACCCCCATGTTCAGGTCCCCATTCTCTGTTCTGTCTCACTCTGTGAGCCATTGTTGCTTGCCAGGTCCGCAGATAACAAACCACACTAAAAAGTACTAAGTACTTTTCTTGTGGCTGAGCAAGTTAAATATGCTTTCTGTGGGGTCAGATGTACTCTGGTTACCTGCAGGTCAGGAGGAATGTGAACTGAGCCCAGAGTGAAAGAGGAAGGGGAAAAGGGCAGATTAAACTGCTTTTGCATTCACTTGAACATTCAGTTCAAAAATGTTCAACAAATATGAAAATGTTTGTTGTCCATAAAGGCAGGTATCTGAAGTGATGTACCTGTTTACTTCCTATTCATAACTTTGGAGTTGAAAATGCTTCTTTCCTTGTTTTTTATGGGGTTTTGCGTTTTTTATTTTTTTGTTCAGCATCTACAGTAAATATTTCTTTGGTAAATATCTTCTGAAACCTCTGAATTATTAAAGCATAAATTAGATGATTTAAGAGCAGAACACTGTTTATAGAAATGCACTTGTCAGTGCTGGGGAGGTAAAAGAAATAATCGTACTATGTCAGTAGTCCCTTGGGAAGACCTTACCTTCCTGATACCATCCATGTTTCTTGTAGTTCAGAGCACTTGTTAAGCTGAAAGGGGGGGAAGAGAAGTGCATGACATTTATATTTGTTGTAACATAAACCATTTCTTATCTCTCCCCTCAGACCCTCTCCTCTGCCTCCCTTCTGTCTCCATTTACAACTTCACTATCCTTCCTGTCTACTGGGACCATAACCTTACTGTAATCTTTCTTCTTTTTGCTGCCCTCTGCATATCTGAGGCAATCTTTTTTTTTTTTTTTTTCTTTCATAGGCTCAAGCCCTCCCCCCTGAAACAAACCCACATTTCTTTAAATGTGTTTTCTTCCCTTTCCTTTTTTTTTTTTTTTTTTTTTTTGGGTTTTTTTTGGGATTTTTTTGGGGTTTTTTTTATGTGTTTTTAGACTAAATTTTTTCCTATCTCATCTCTGCCTCACAATTCCCAAATCAGCCAGCTTATGGGTCTGAAATCACTGGTGACAGTGCCAATTATATCTGCTAGTTCTTGTCATTGAGTTGTGGAACTGAACACCTTATTTCTTTTCTTTTCCCTGAAAGACAATCTGAGAGAGATCTAATTATGCCAGAATGCACTGTTCTCTCAATCTGGACTGGGTTTCAGTAAGCCTGGAAAGCATCTCTATACCATCATCAACTTCTCAACAATTTAGCAGTCATTTTACTCACACTTGTTAACATATTTCATGGTTTTCATCTTAATTAGACATTTGGTGTAGGTTTCCGTTTCTCAAATTTCCAAATGAGCCTAAGGAATTTTTGTCAGGGTTTTTTTGGAAGCATTTCTATCTTGGAAGAGCAATCCAACTTGCATTTTATCCTATTTAGATTTACAGATAAGCATCCTTGTGCTGAAATCCCTTGGGTAGATGGTCTGGATTGGTGCTCTGCAAAGGTGCTGAATACAGAAGCAGTAGTGAGTTTAGCTGCAAGTAATTGTGACCATAGCCAGTTTAATTCAAAAGACATTTAGAATATAAAGTGATGTGTGTTTCTTTTGGAATGTTTGATCAGGAAGTGACAAACTTGGGAAGATCTGAATGATGTGAAGTTCCTTTCACCCTGAATTTTGTTGCTTTCCTTAGAAGAATCAAAACAGCAATATTTTCATATTTTGCAGAATGTTTTTAGATTGTCTCTCGAAGAGAAATGTTTAAAAAAGTTATACAGGTTTGGAAAGAAGCTTGGAAGAGTCCATAATTTTGCATTAATATCTCTGTGTTAATAGTTTTGAGGTTCAAATTAATACTGTTATAAATGGCAGCACTTAGATGTGCTTTCTATGTTCCTAACTGTGCAGTCACCAAGCAAATGTGGTAGTTACATACCTTATGGCAATTCTATGTGGGAGAACAACTAAAAGTATGAAGTTAATGCAGCAAAATTAAGGTCCATTAAGCCCCTATATGGAAACTTATTGAAAAGTGGAGTGCTTAAGGGAGGATTAAACTACAAAAAAATAAAGGTGTTTTAATTCAGAATGAGAGCATCTACATATAGCTTAATGTGTTTTAATTTCTCTCCATTAACTTATACTTTTAGTTGATTCTTTTTAAGCATCCCTATTGTGGGCAGTCCTAAGTGATACTATTTTTTCTCAAAAGTATATCTTTGGAAGCTTTCTCTTTAAAACTTTATATCCTCCTTATCCCATTCTGTGAAAGTAACCCAAGAAAATTTCTTGTGTAAAAAATGAACAAAAACACGAATAGTAATATGCATGTAACATGACCATCAGAATGGGAAAGTTTACCATTTTAAAATAAATACATAAGCTAAAAGAAAATTTATATTTTACAAGTAGAGATTAAAGGCTTGAGGGGAAATTAAAAGTTCATGAATGATGGACACAGTGGAAAATCATAGAGAACAGAAAGAAAAGACCAAGATAATAGTAAAAGACATTACCTACCTGGCCACTGAAACTGAATGTTCAAACCTGACAATTTTTGGTTGAAGTGGAAAATACAGATGTTTGTGTGTTTGGCACAGTTGATTGTAAAGAAATGCACGAAGCTGTGCTATGCCAAAGCGGAGACTTGTCCAGTTACTTAATGCTTGTTCCTAAAACATTCTCTCTTTATTTCTGTGGTGTATTTTCAGGCTTTACTGACTTTGGAGGGATTCAGCTTGGCTGCTAGGTTGGCATTTTATTGTCCCTTAACCAGAATCACAATCTCTATGGAATGAAACACATACAAGTGCCAGATGAACTGTCCACATTATACTCTATAATCAGTAGAAGTTTCTTGTTGCTCATTAATTTAGGAGCTCTGCAGCCTTTTCACTGCTGCTGAGGTTATGTCATGGACATGAACATTGCTACACCAGTCCACTGGAATCAGCACTCATTTTTGTGCTATGCTGTGTCACGCAGTCAATGTCCAAAGCCATAGTCAAGACAGAATACAGTAAGAAACAGAGATATTATGATCTCACACAGGAAGTAGGAGTATTTTCTAATTCTAAGAGTTACTACATTTGGGAAGGACAAAAGATCTGCTGGTTAATGCCAGTTTGAGATTTTAAAGGACCTCACTAATGTCACTTTAATCTATTAAAATGTTATTGATTTTTTTTTTTTAATATTAACCTATACAGTTAAGAAGATTAAAAAATTCCAATCTGTTGTTGTTACTTGAGAGATTTGTTGCCGTGTGGTAATGATACAGTAGATGCATTTTTATAATCTGGTCATTATTTAAAAAAAAAAAAAAATTAAATAGTAACAGTGGACAATGGAGAATAACAGTTGAAACCAGTGTAGCATTTCAGTCTGGGGATACATAACTAAACTTCAGTGCAGATTTTTACAGAGGTGTCCTGTTACAGGAGCAGAAGCACATCATAGAAAGATGCCAAAAGCTTGCATTTGCTTTATCATGAGTTACAGTGGACTGCCAGTCCTGGGGCCAGTGCTTTTTCTTGTTTACCCATGCATTTTGTTGTTAGAGTATGTAGACTTGCATTCTCCATTTAGAGAAATCGATGCTTTTGTCACCCCTCTCTTTTTTTTTTTTCCTTCTGCCAGCCATTTTTCTTGTCAGTTTACTTTCCCCATTGCTGGGTTAGCAGCTTATGAGAAATAAACCACTGAGACACATCAAACCTTATAAGAAGGCCAGGGTGGTAATTCAGTGGCTGAGTTTTTCCAATCCATTCTCTTTCAAGTGGCTTGTTTAAAAACAAACAACAAAAACAAAACCTCACAGTGTCTCTTGTTGGTATTTAACAAAACTATAGAAAGACCTTTTGACTTAATAATGCCAGTGACATGCATTTTGTTTATCTTTCTAATTATTTATTTATAGTTGACATGAAAATGCTTCCCACTAGACATCGCTAACTGCACAAAACCAGTTGTGTATTGCTTTTGTGAGACTTCTGTTATTATAGTATGATTAAAATAGTACATTAATTATGCATCCTGCTATAAAACTGTATACAGCAGAGGAAATAAATATGTATTAATAATACATTAGTTATTAATCTGTGTACTTGTCATTTCAATGAGATGTAAACTACTGCATCTTCAGCTCATGAAGACTGCCACATACCTGTTTTTTTAAGTCTACTTACATCTCAATACCGTGGAAGTCAAGTTTTTGATAAAAGTCACCATGTGTTACAAATGAGTAGTCCCAAAGCCAAAACTATTGTATTAAAAAGCTACATATTTTACCTGACTGTGAGATACAGTGGTAGCATAATAAAGCAGATTTACCACTAGGCTGGGCCATGTACAGTAAACTTGTAATCCTTAAAAGTGGTAGACACCTTTCTGAAGCAACAAGATTGATTCTGGCTTTTTTTTTTTTTTTTTTTTTTCCCCCTGAGATTTCTTGTACTGCTAGAAAGGGAACTTTTATACTAATGGGAAGTCAGCCATAGCTTATGGACTTGAGAAAATGTGTTGCAGACATGAGTATTTAAAAAACAGTAGGCCATGTGAAAGATATGATTTGATTGGGTTGCTTTAACTGATTATTGTAAGGATCTGTCAGATATGAAGATGTTACACCTAAGTACTATCCAAGGGGTTTAAATCTTTGCACATCAAGCTCTCTTTTAAAGGACAAAGTCAGTAGGTTAGGATATAAAACAAGAGCCAATTATCTGCAGCAAAATTTTACTAAATAAAACCATTTGCTTTCTTTTTGGCTTTAGCTAGAATAAAAAATTAGATTATTTAATGTAAGAGCTGTTTGGCAAGATTTGCACTAGGAAATTAAATGTGCCTGGGATTACTGATGCCAAAGAAGCCAACTGTCATGGAGTGACCCTTGTCTATATTATTAAAATTTGGTAGTTTACAAAGAAAATGAATGCAGAAAAAATGCCTCTAGAAAATACTTTCAATTCCTAAAGTTTGTTTAAAAAGTAGTTTGGGATAAGCCTAGTTCTAGCTGTCCAAGGAATAAAACTAATCCACGGAGTATTTGTGAAAGTTAACAGGGAGTTGACTTTCAGTCTCTTGGTACATTTGTTAGCAGTGACTATTTTTTTGATAGTAGTGTTGTTGAATGAATGACCAATAGATGAAGTTGTCCAAAGATATATTTTTCTGGAAGATTTTAGCTAAAATTGACAGCAATGTTATGGTTATATTTTCACATTATCTTAATATTAAATGGTGACAAGTATAAGCTTTCATCATGGGTGTCTATTTTTAAAAGATGTTTGATTATCTTGATTTAAAAGTTGTGTCAGCCAAGACAGGTTAAAATAATTAATGTTAATATTAGTGATAGCTACACAACAACAGTAACAATATAATAATCTGTGGCTCTCGGGATTTGCACTGAGAGATCTAGAACTACATGAATAAGAATGTGAATATTATTTTATGTACTGTGAAAATGAGTCAGAGTCAAGTAGAGTGTCATGACCGGAATCACCTTTTGGGTCACAGGCAGCATCAGGAGTAGAATGCTAATCTTTTGAATCCCTACAATATAACTCTGTTCACTGTAACAGCATCTAGGCTTTTGCACATAGGTTTAAAGTTTTCCCACATAAATTCTGAAAAAGGTTCTGAATCATGTGTCATGGGCAACTCATCTTCAAGAGTTGTGATTATAGAAAAATGTGGGAATGTTTATGAACTTAAATGTCTTTTCTTTTTCCTGTCTCTCCTTTCTTATATTTTAATATCTTCTTAATTCTCTCTGGCAGAAGACAGAAAAAATGACCCAGTTGAGAAAGCTGTCTGCAAAAAACAAGTTTACCTGTCTGTAAAGACTTCCTGATAAATATTCCACATACTTCTAAAAAACCCAAACTTCCAGTGGCAGAAAATAGCAGTCTCTTTCTATGTAATATTATCCTTATTCTTGGAAAGATGTCTTTTTCCTTAGTGTTTAACCTGCATTTCCTTTTATTTAAGTCCATAGTGTCCTTTCCATTTTTCCTTTTACAGTAACTGCTGATATACTGAAAAATTGTTCATGATGTTATGTGTGGAAAATCTTGATGATAGAGCATACCAAGGAGTGAATCTATTCATTTTTTCATTACGATATGCAAACTTTCCCACCACTTTCATGAGAACACTCAGGAAACATTTTACTGTTTTTCCTTGAAAATGTGGCTATCTTCTTTTTAAAAACCACTCTGTTCCTGACAGTGTGAACCCCTCTAGTAAGAGAGATGAAAACACATGAATACTGGTGCATGCTAGCTTGCAAACAAGAAAAAATCAAGCTGGGAAAGAAAAAATCCCCTAATTGATATTGTAATCAGTCAGCTATTGTACTGTTGAATTTCCTTGATTTTAAAACAGTGTTGCACAAGTATATATTCACCGTTTTCTTTATTTTGTAAAAACACTGGAGTGATTTATGTGAGAGAAAATTAAATTATCTGGCTTGCTCCTGGATGCTTTGGCTGCTCCAGGGAACTTTGGTAAAAGGAGTTGTTTTGCACTACCTGTTTGGACTTTTCTCCTCTTCGGTAGCCCCTTTTTTTTTTTTTTTTCTTTTTTTTTTTTTCTTCCCTCCCCCCCCCCAACCAAGGCCAAGTTATAAATAACTGTGATAATGTAGCACTTCTGTAAGAAGCATGTCCTGCTGTTTGCTAAACTTATCTAGCAACAGTGCAATCATCCAGTTACTTTGCAGGGATGCTTTGGCAGCTCTGTATTTTCCTAAATGCATGCAGATCCTTCAGTTTAAAGCACTAGGTGTTCTTAAGTTCTGCAAATACACAGACGGTGGTGTATAGTGAGCCAATAGAGAACACAGTAGCAAGGTCAGAAGGGTTGTCCCTTTATTCCAACGCTGCTACATGGGTGCTTTAAATTAACCTTAGTTTAAATTAACCTTTTGCTTACTTTGGTAATTTATTTGGTTTATTTTTGTAACTAAACCCCTCCCATTTTTTTCTGTAAGTTTTTGGTTATGCTGTGCTTATTCATCACGGTTGGTGAGCCATAGGGGAAAAAACCCCTGACACTCCTGGTGGGTTTCTTGGCTGAGGAAGAGAGTCATTTCCCTGGACCTTTGTAACACTCCTTTAGTTCCATGCATAGGGAAATTTCCTTAAATTACATTGTTTCTCTGGCTATCACCAAGAAATGCCCTCTATATATCCAGGCATTTTAAGGTATGGGGAGATGAGCAGTGGAAAACCACGTGTTTCAAGCAAACTTGAAACCTGTCTCTAATTCCAAATAGAAAGTATTCCAGTTCTATCTCAAGACAGCACAACTGATAAAATCTTTCAAAATTCACTTTTTGGAAGTTCTGTGGCATCTCTCATTTGCTGAGTTGACAGCTGAAAGGAGGTCTGCAAAGTAATCTGTAGGGTCTGGAGAGACTAAGTAAAAATTCTTTGTGTAGCTAGAGAAAGGTTAATGGGGATTTTACAGGCTTCCTACCATATGCATTGGTCGGAATTATATGATTCTTTTTTGTAATATAGAGCAGCAATATAATCTTCAGGAGTTAAATGTTGGGTGCTGGACATATGTGGAATATGAACTTTAAGAATATAGTTTCATGAAGATTTGGAATGGTTCTTCCCATCCCTTCCTATCATTGCAGCCAAGAAAGCCTTTGCTTTCTTTATATATAACATCTGTGGCTTCTAGATTTTGAGCAGCTGATAAAGCATAGATATTTTTGGCTGGGCATCATCATTACATGTACACAGACACACATAGGTGCAAACACACATGCACACGCCTGCTTTCTTTGACAAGCAAACACAGAATAGATGTCCAGCTGACGAAATTATGAAAATGCTATACATGTGAAGCTAGTGCCTTGGGATTTCTTCATACTAATGCTTTTAACAACATGCCAACAAACGGAGTCTGTAGTGAAAAAGAAAGGGCTAAAAAAAATAACAAAGTAATGCTGAGGTGAGGTCAATGTTATTGAGTGGCGCTAGCAACTGAGAAAGGAAACAACAGTATAAAATTCCTCTTTGATTTTCTTGCTCACCGCATTTTGTGTTTGATGGAACCCCTTTTATGAGGGAGATAGGCTCTGATAAAGGAAGTGGTGATACATGAAGTAGTACTATGACAATGCATAAAGTGGTCATTGTCCTCACTTACCCTCACTGCACTTTCACACCATTAACTCTGTAGCTAATAAGACTTTCGCTTAGGATCTCACCTTTGTGCTTCCTGTGGTAGTGCCAGAGTTGAAAAGTGACAGCCTCTGCTAAAGCACTGCAAAATATATCAGGTTGTTTTCATCACTTGAAACAGATGTATCTTATTATTTCCCATTGTGAGGAACATTAGGTGACTTGTTTCAGCACAAACAAGAATTCTGAAACTATAACTGGGAACACACTTTTTTTTTTTTCATACTCAGCTTATTTGAAATATCACTATAATATTAACAAACAAATATTAACATAACTGCATATTTGGCACTGAGGCAAATTACCAGACTGTGATAAATAATTTTAGAATTCTTTACATAAGCAGTTCACCTATCTGTATGAAATTTGTAATTCTCATCCTGCTAATACTGAGGTTTCTTTTTCTGGTTTCTTTTCATTTCCTTTGGCCTTGTTTTCGTGCCCCCTCAAAGTGCTTTTATTCTTCTATCCAGGACCTGCTCTGAAGTATTTTGCTTTCAATAAGAGACTGTCATTTTGTAGTAGATGCCAGTTCCAGTCAGTGGCACTGTAAGCAGAAAGTACCCAGGACAACTGATTCATCCTCCACAGAGACCACACATAGTACCCAGGAAATGTCTGCACTTCCAAAGAGTGGATGCTGTCCCCAGCTCAGGCTTCAGTACAAAGTGCCAGAACAGGTGCCAGGAGAATTAATTTTTTCTTGAACTTTATGAACGAACTAAGGTCCAATGAGGAATGCAGTCTCCATTGACGTTGCTGCCTGCATTCTTGCTATTTAAAGAACAGAGGAACAAGCTTCAGTGCACAAAGTGTGATCATTTCCCCCAATACCTGATTTAATAGGAGTAATTTCTACTTACACAATCTCTTTCTGTTGAGAAGCTCACACTCTACAAACATGAATTAATTAAGCTTTATACTCCCTCTGTGCTGCATAGGTAGACTCAGGAATAGAGTGGTTTAACGCTGTACTAGTGTGCCAGTTGGGAAATACCAGAAATCTAGTTTTCTTACTTTGCACATGCCCTAGGGCAGATTCAATGCATGTCTTAAATGCAAGGACTGAAAAAGACCATAAGACATGTGACTGATAATACCTCTAGGCTTACAGCTGGAGATAAGGACTCCTGCTTGGGAGAGCTGGAGTGCATATAGCAGCAAAGCAAAATTCCATGTGAAAACATGTATGGCAGAACGTGCTGAGGTACAAAGCTCTTCCAGTGGGCTTTGAAGAGACTATTGCAGTGACCTGCATAGTTTTGATTTGTTGTCTGCTCTCAATTCAAACCAAGTAAATTGAAGCTACATATTCCTTATAATGATATCCCAAAGATCAAGGTGGTGGCTGTGTGCAGGTATCAATTTGCTGAAAGAGTAAGAGCATTTCCAGTTTGCATCACTTGCTATGACACATACTCCTGAGGTACCTGACAGCCATAAATACTCTGGCCAGTAAGACTGGATTTTTGTATAACTCCTGGTATCAGACACAGACTGGCCAGTTGAGTTTAGAAATCATGTCTCCTGGTTTTGTTACTATTAATAGCTGTCTAATAACTTCTATTTATTTTTTTTGAAACCCTACTTTTTTAATGTGCAGTAAGGTTCAATTTTGTTTTCCAGAATAGTAGTTTTGCACTGTATAAATCATTACCTCAGTGCCAGGACACTTCTACTAGGAAAGTGACAAGAAAGTAAATGGACATTTAAAATGCAGAAGCTCTTTCTTTTTAGAGTGATGTCTACAAGAAAATGAAGCCCTCTCTGTTAAATCATAGGGTTGGTCCAGTGCACATTGGGGACTGCAAATTGGAAATGTTGCATTATTTTTAAATGGTTGAATAACTGCTGCAGCATCCATAACACCTTTTACTTCTCTAAACCTGCATAATTTATTGGAGTGGAAAAAAAATTACCTAAACAAAAAAAAATTGCCTACTCTTAAGCATGCATCTTAGTCCCTTACTGTCTCTAACTTTGGTTTTCAAACAAATGATTCAATGTTTTTAAAGGCTTCTGGAAGGGAGAGTGGAGGACATGAACTGCTTGAGCAACAGTTGCTGAAGGCATTGCAATGACTTAAGCTTGGAATAGGCATAATATACCAGTGAGGAGGGTCTTTAAGCCCTGGCAGAGATTTCTCTTCTCCCTCTGTAAAATGTTTGAATGTTTTTGCAGTATTTCAGGCAGTTTCCTAATCCCCAGGGGTAGGCTGCAGTGATGCTGCCATCCAAGGAGATAGAAGCCCATCAGGTCACCTTTGGTTACCTAGGGAAACATGAGATGTTATCTCCTTCCTTTCAGGCTTAGCAGCCCTGAACAAATATGTCTTTCCTCTAGAGTTTAAGGGGACAGTGCAAGGCATTTTTTTTTTTTAATTTCATTTGTTTAATAATAAAAACTGGATAGAATAAAGTTATCCTATGTTTTTAGCCATTAAAAGTCATCGGGGGTTTATTTCCTGATATTAGGATGGATCCACAACTAACATTTCAGAGCTGGAAGCCACTGATTTCTGAGCCATAAAAACAGATTCCAGTCCTACCTCATCTCAGAGTCCCATTACTCAGTATGGGTCAGATTATGTCTAAATTCTGTTTGCATTTCTGGGTCAAGCTAGAACTTCATGGCAGGCTTATGAAGGGGAAAAAAATCAAGGCGTTCTACCATCAGAGTCAGATTGTCTGTCCAACATTACAATCAAAGTTATTTGACTTACCAGTTTTTTGTAAGAGATCTGCTACTGCTACCTTGTCCTTTAATGGAGACCACTGGCCAAATCAGATGATACTATTTCAGTGTAACTTTTGGCATAGAGAGAATCTTCCAAGGAAAGTAGAACTCAAAAGAGAAATAACTACCTCTGAAGTCCTCTATCTCTACATATAATCACTGACAAACTCCTTAAACAGTACAATAGAAACCTTTGCAGTACCTTTGGAAAATTCAGTCTCCTCTCTCAGTTAATAAGTGCTAGGACAAGATTAAATAGTCTCAGATTGCACTATGGGAGTTTAAACTTATCTATTAGAAAACATTTCTTCACTGCAGTGGTGGTCAGGCATTGAAACAAACTGCCCAGGCAAGCAGAGGAAAGATCATCCCTAAAAGTGTTAAAAGCATGGGGATGTGGTGCTCTGGGATAGGTTTAGTGGTGAACATGACAGGGCTAGGTTAATAGTTGGACTTTGTCTTGGAAGTATTTTCTAACCTTGATGATTGCTTTTTAGTTAGTGCAACTTCCCTGACATAGATTGCTGGTAGCTGAAATAGGGAAGAGGAATATCTTTGATTTTCTCAGGTTGCTTCTGAGTTAAAGTTACTACAGTCTGGACATCTCTGCTCAGTTTAGTTTCCTGTTTTGGTAGGTGACAGGAGGAGAAGCTTGTCAGAAAGTAAAATTAGTGTTGTAACAGTGTCATGCTGAGATGGACAGAAGCAATACAAAATGAAAGGGAGAAACCAGAAAAATGAAGTTACAATGTCAAATTCCCTGACTGGTTTTGAATTAGAAGCAGAAGTGTGCTTTGCTGTGTAATAATGATTCAGTTTTACCACCCAGGTCCCCATCCCAAAGAAAACCACATTCATTCTCTTGAAATATGGAAAACAGAAAATCCATTGTGATATTGTAAGAGGAAATAAAAAGGGCTGAAAGATTAATAATAGAATACCAATGTATACATGTAATCCAGGCTTGAACCTGAGGGCAGTCCTTTCAAGGAGTTGAATGACATCTGTGTGTAATTTAATAAATGACTGTTGTAACACAAGTGGAGAAGCTCTCAAACACATTGTTTTTGTGTTGATTGCTCAGTTCAATTACTGTAAACAAATAATGTAATGTTATAATAGTCACTGAAATAAATCTAGCCTAGAAGGGTTGGAAAAAGGTTGGAAATATCAAAGCTGTATTTATTCATAATTCAATGATTTGTTTCTAGACTCACCTAAAAATAAAAGGTCATGTTTTATGAGTATATCTCTAGCAAGGTTACCAATTTCAAATGCTTAATGACAACTTCTGGCTGACTGTTGGAATAGATTTTTTTTTTTTTTTCCCAGCATAAGTTACTGTACACACAGAAATACTTAGCAACAGGTAGAGTCTAAATATATTAATTGGTAAACTTTTATTTCTATTTAAAGCCATTCATATCTGAACGGTGTTTTGAGGAACCTGATCTAGTGGAAGGTTCCCTGCCCATGACAGGGAGATTGGAACTAGATGGTCCCTTCCAACCCAAACCATTCTATGATTCCTATAAAGAGCTGGATTTACAAAGAAAAGATAGATGAACTAAAGTGTATTTTAAATAACCAAGTGGCTTCTTAGATAAACGAAATTCCTGTGGAAAGTCCAATTTTGAGAAATAAAAGAGTGCTCCAAAATAATTTTTCTTATTCTGTTTTTTCCACATACTACAACTGGCTTCTTCTATTAAAACAATTTTGTCTGCTCAATAGAGCCTCAAGATCTCTGAATTTTCATGCCGTCTCACCTCCTAAACTTCTTATGTAATTTAGTTAGTTCATATCCCCAGCTTTTTCAGGAGCAACCTTTCTTCCTTCCCATGAGCTAGCCCAACCCAGAGCAATGCCTTAAGGCTGAGAGGACAGGATGCAGCTGCCTCTAAAAGCCTCTCAATGATGCTTCTTTTTAAGTCACTAAGAACTGCTAGCACAGCTGCACAGTGATGTGGATTTACACTTTATATATTTTTTTTCCTGTATGAGGAATTGCTCAAAAGAGTAATGAGTTAGCTACTGATGCATGAAAGCAAATGAAGATAATTGCCATATGCTTAATGGCATCCTAAGGACAGCCCTGCATTTTACAGCCAGTTTTTCTGGGCAGACACTGTCCAGGTCGGATGCTATGGTTACTCTTTGCAGGGAATTTCAGGAGATTCTTGTCTTCAGATGTGATGGAGTAGGAACAAATTTGAGTTTGCATTAAAACTACAGCTGGTATCTTACATCCTTTGAGCACATAGTTGTTTCAGTCTTGACAGCTATCACAGTACCAGCCAACTGCAGAAAAGCAGTTCATTTTGGGCTGTAATTTGTGAATTATGATGAATTTTAACATCAGTGGAGTTTGTTTATTTTTTATACAGAGCAGTATCTGGTGGCCTTAGTGACCAGTTTGCTTCCCACTTTCCCAGCACTCTTCTTTTCTCTGCAGGCTCTATTAGCTACTAGTTTTATCCAGTCTGAGAAAAGAAAAAGGCAAATGAGCAAGCCTGGCAAGGCTATAAGCTGAGGTTTCTTTGCCTTTTTGTTTCCATTTTCCCATTTTATGTTTATTTAAGTTGTAGCTGTCATCCACATGGCAGCTGTGCCTGGTTTGGAGGAGGGCAGTGAGGGCAGAGAAAATCCAAGCAGTAACACAAAAGTGGATGCTTTCTGGATGTTTGTTGCTGTGGTTAAAAATGCCAAGTTCGAAAGATATCTTAATGTTGCAAATGAAAACAAGCCATTGTGGCCTTTCTGAAATTTCCAGCTAGGCTGGTTACAGAAGAGTCAAACATTTGTTTGATGCCATAAAAAAATTTTCATTAAATTAACCAACTTCATTAAATCTTCAATTGCAGAGATCAAAACCTTTGTCTTGTAAATGGGCTGAAAAAACCATTTTTTAAGTGATTAAAAGTTCTTTGAAAATGCAATTCTAACACTTAAAAACAAATTAACTGACAGTTACCATGATTACATGCATTAAAATGTGAATATAAAGTGTGAAACCAGCAGCTTCATATGGTGTAAATTCAAAAACAGGAGACATCAAATAAACTCAAAGATATAAAAGGGCAAGAGAATATTTGGAAAATTAAGTTTGTACCGTAGGTGATTAGGATTAATTATATAAATTTTAAAAATATATGTTCTGATTTTAAAGAAAACACTTGCTTTTGCTGCGTTTAATAAATTTGGATTAATGGGTAAAAAACACCATGAAATGTCACATACTTCAACCTGATACAACACCTTTCAAATACCTGGCAGAATTTCAGAGTAGCTACCAATATATTACTTTGCCAGCAATGGGAAATAGTTGTATTTCCAAATGTCATCGTAGTTGATTCATGTCACACACAAGTGAATTTCGGAATATTCTTGTGAGCTTTTCTAAACTGAGTTACTTAGGTTTAGGTGTTTAAATCAGCCACACTTTAAATACTCCACAAATGTATTGAGCATTTTGGGCTATAAATCTTTAATCACTTAAATTATAGATTGTGTGGGTATGTTCAGCACTTAGATGGGAATGAAGCCCTTGGTATATACACCATTGTGTCGAAATTCTCATGTGCTGAAATATCTGCTAGTAAAACCTCCAATACTACTGCATCAATGTATTTATACAGTTGTTCAAATACTGAAGCTTCTGTTTTGCTAAAAGCCCTGCCTTTTGCATCTTCAAAGAAAATGTTCTTCCTTCTGGGATCCTTGGTATAAACCACTAATCACCTGGGCAGAGAGTCTATCAGTTAAAAATCATGCCCAGGACACAGTATACATGCTTGCATGAAGGAGAAGTAGCAAGGACAGATAATATTTCCTGTTCCTGAGTTTTGCTCAAGAATTGAAGAAATGGTATGACTCCTCCTTTTGGAGCACTTGACTGAAGAAGGAGAGGCAGTGTGCTGGAAAGCTCTACAGCCTGAGGTTGGTTAGGTGAGGCACTACCCAAGGAGTGGGATATGCATCCACTTATCATCTTCCATTGATTACTTTCTGCAACTCTTTGTTCAGCTGCTGGCATTTGCAAAGCTATTCTCTGGCATGTCAAAGTGTGAGAAGAACCTGACAATGCAACAAGATCTACACAGTCCTGCAACTGGGTTCCAGATAGATATGTCAGCACTGAGTATTTTATCCTGAGATAATTAGCACTATGACTAGAAGAGCGCCTGCAGATCATGACGTGCAGCAGCAAAGTTAGACCAGTACAAGAGAAAGTATGTCTTAAGCCTCCTGTGAAAAAGGCAGCTTTCACTGGCATGTGATAAAATAAGCAATGTCCCTTTTCATGGAACAGCATTGGGTGTCATTCTGGCAGTGTTAGCTCAGATAGGAAACCTGCTGAGAGAGCACTGAATGAGATTTGTTGGGGCAGCTGCCTTATACAACTACCAGGTGTAAGGAAATGGTTAAACATTTCAAGTTTGGTACATTGGATTCCCAGAAGAAGAAAGCACTAGGAAAAAGCTGAAGTTTCATCTATAACAATATTAATTTTGGATTGATTTTTTTTTTAATTAATAAATTAGGTTCTCAATAGGGTGAACCTTTCTCTGCTTTCAAAGAGTTGGCATGTACTTTTGTTTGGAAGAGATTAGAAATGGGATTTCACAGAGGAAATGTAATCTCATCTTAAATATTTACAGAATGCTAATTTTATGCTTCTGCATTGGCAGAAAAACAGAATAGCATTAATTAGTTTAACTTATTTCCTAACAGAAACATGTTTCTCTCCCTTTGGCTAGGACTGCATTAGTAAAAAAAAGCCATTCAGGCCCATTCTTTGGTCCACAGATAATGCAACACACTTTGCATCCATATGGCTAAATTTTCCCCTGTTCTTTAACTGTCCCCTAAAAGAGGATTGCCTGCTTAGTACCACAAGGTGGAAATTGCAATTGGGTCCTCCTATTTCACATGCAGTACATGAGCACTACTTGGGAGGTGCTATTTGGCACAACTAATCAAGTGAGTATTGATAATTGTGTGCCATTGCTTGACCCATGTGTTTTATATTGTAACTATAGAGACAGCCTGTGACAGGTGTCGTACGGCCACCACCATGGTTAGCACTAAAGGAATAGCTAAGTACTTGTTCTGCACACAGATCTTAATTCACTGTTTGTCTTCATAAATGTTAGACAAAATATAGCATTATACCATAGTTTGAATAAAAGGATTCTCAGGGCATTGGGAGGTTATGCAGAAGACTGTGAAATGCCTTTTTCTGCAACTTGTTAATTTGGGAATTCTAAGTCCAGCATCACACACTGATATTCTACCAGTGGCTGCTTTCTATAATGCCACAATGTTAGGGTGCTTCCTTTCTAGCAGCTATGGCATTTGTGGAAAAAAATTGCAAGTGTCTCTTGTACCAACTAAGCAGTTTCTGGATTTGGGCGTTTTTGTGCTTGATGGGATGGAATTGCAAAACAGTGGTTTTTTTAAAATATATATATATATTTTTAATCTCAGAATTTTTATTGCAAGAGATTCCTTCAGGTATTTTGATACTGAGACTTTCTCTATATTTAGAAACTGATCTATAGATATGGATGCAAATTAATTTTTAAATAGCAAAAAAGAAGTTTAGAAATATATGTGTGCATTTTTCTTTGATGATTTAAGAATGCCCAAAGGAATATTTCCTATTAATATAAAATACTTAAGAAAATAAAATGGTTGACAGATTCCTTACAGGAAAAAGACATATAGACATTTGCATTCATAAGTATTCAGTGTAACTGTTTCTGATGCATAAATTGAAATCTCTTAATACTAATATCTTAGATCCTCTTCCTGACCCCTCCACACACCCCAGGACTTCATATAGGATTTCTTCAGGATACACAGTGCTAGGAATTAACGGTATTGTTTTCCTCTGTAAAATTATCAGTGTTTTGGGATATGACTAGCACAAAGTAAGTTAAACTTTTTGGTTAACTGTCATGATTTATGTTTTCCTGTTTTACAAAAAGATTTCTTGAAAAGTCAATTGCAGATTCAATGAAAAAAAAAGGGTTCTTGGGATCCTGCACCCTAAAATCTTATTCCAACTCAACACTGAAAATTAGCTTTAATTTTTGCCTTAATTAAGCATCTGAGACATTCTATTGCAGTTTTTCTTTTGTGAATGTAAAAAGTTAGGAGCTTCTTATGGTGTTTAGTGTCTATAATGCAAAATTACTAAACCATTCCAAGTTATAAGCATACTTCAAATAAAGCTTCTTTTATCTGTTTGAAGAAGAGTGATTCCTTCTCTCCAGAATTCCTAGAATACAAGCATTATTACTGCAGTTTAATGTTGTGTGTGGATTGTGGCTTCTAGTTCCCTCTGTTTGGGTTTTTTTTTTTTTTTTTTTGCGGGGGGGTTGGTTTTGTTTCTTTGTATGCTTATTTATAGGGGAGTTATGAGATTGTGATTGAAGTTGGAAAAGACTGTTCCCTTGGGCTTGAAAAGGGACTGACCCCAATCAGCAGGGCTTGTTGTCAGTGCTGCTGGAATCTCTTCATCAGTGAGTGGAAAGCAGTTTCTTCTCAAGTTTACTTAGGATTGGGGTTTTCTTTCTCTCTCTCTCTCTTTTTTCCCCCCTTCTTATCTCCAGCATAGACAAGCTGTTTTTATGTACAGTGTGAGTCCTGGTGCCGTCTTAAATATACAAAGAAGAAACCCTGTGTTTGAAATAGAGAGACTGTTTCATTCTGGTCACCTTTGCCTTCTACCTCTGGAGTCTTAAACTGAGCTTGATTCTGTCTTTGTTCAGTATGTTGGACAGGTGATATGTGAGGCTACACAGGTTGAGAGTACAGGTGTCTGATGATGCTGTGATTGGATGAAGGAATAAAGATTATGCCTTTGAAGAAGGACATTTTTTTCATTGTCCAGTGAATGAACTGAAGGAAACAAAAATACCTATCCTTCAGTTTTCCACACTGGACAATTAATAAATGTGAGATTAGGGTTGTGGTAAGCTTTTTTATTTGTCGAATAAATTTATAAGAAAAAATATTTCAGTTGAGGGGATTGGATCCATGTTTGAAAAGATATCATTACTCCTTTCTGAGGGTGACTTCTAATTTCCTTTCAACATTGCATCTTTTAAAAAATCCATTTTTCTTTGCAACATTTTTCTCAGTATGATGGTCTGTTGTTGACCCTTTGCATTTGGCAGATCCAGGTAAGATACTGTTCTCAAATAGCCATTTTTTCTGGATGTTTCTGGCTATTGTTCTTCTTATTGTTGCAGTAGTGAACAAGTCTCATTCCTGTCATTTTCCCCCTCCAACTTCTGCTTTAGGAGGAGAAAAAAGAAAAGAGAAAAGGAAATCACTAAAGGGAGAGTGACATTTTTCACACTTACTTTTGATGGTCAGAGAATTTATTGAAGTGCTGTTCTTGACAGGATGGTTTCAACTGCAATTCAAGCCTAGGCTCAGATCTGAGTCAGGGCCAGGATCTGACTAGGACAGAGGGGGTTTGCCTAAAACCCTCTCACAGTTCCAACTACATCAGCTACCATCACAGCTTCCTGTTTTTTTGTAGATTGTTGTCAGACTTCATTATTAGACTAAAGTGCTCCAAGACAAATGTGGCTCTGTCACAGAAGTGCCAACTGTTATTAATTATTAATAAAATATTTAATTAAATACCACCATGCTGGTAGCAATCATTTGCAAATTCAAGGGGCAAATTCTGAGATGGCTGGTATGCAAGTAAGGAACTTGTAGCTCTTTTTTCAGGATTTTGGCCCATTGTCTTTTGGCTTTATGAAAAAGCTAAAATGCTCCAGTATGTCAGAGGATGGCTTTTGTTTCCTACATATCTCAAAGCAACCACTTCCCTCTCCCTTTGTTTGCTACCTTTTGACATGCTTAAAGCGAGGAATGATTGAATATCTGATTAACTTCACGTAAGAAGCATTTTTGCCCAGTTTTCTGACGAGATGCTGAACCAGTCCAAATCCTTTGAGTCTTATGTAGGAGGTAATCCCACGATCCAATGTCAGAATAATCCCCCCAAGACAGCTTAAATATTTGTAGTTCTTTCTTAAATCAAGAAATCCCTTGGGGTTTATACCAATCCCAATTTAAAAAATGACTTGACCTGAAAACCCTGGAGGAATGTTTGAATGAGGTTGTCTTGCCTCTGGCTTCCTGGCCAACTTACTCTAATAAGACGTGAATAAGATATACAAGGTCCTAATTTATAATGTGATATGAAAATTATACATTCAGTGAAAGGCTAGGGGGAAAAATAAGGGATGGCAATGGTGATAGAGACAGCATTTATTGTGATTACTAGAAGGGGGCCTTAGTGGGCTGGGATTATTGTACTTTAAGTGAAATTGATTTTGTTCATGATTTGATTTTAATCTAGTTTAGATGAATCAAATTCTACAAGGAGCAGATATTTAATTTAGTACATTAGGATGAAAAGGACATCAGTTCAGAGAAGTTTAATGCGTATGATGTGATAAAAGCAGTATCTGATTATGAGGGGTTTTTTATAGTAATTCCTTGTTATTTCATTACTTCTTGGCCATTTTTTTTTTTCTCTACGCATAATATTTTTTATTAAAAACAGCCAAGATTCTGGTCTCCTTAATGATATTGAGGCTGATTGCCTAAGCAAAAACAATAAAAATGCTAAAAATTGGAGGAGGACAGAGAGGAAGACAGAATTCCAGACTTACCATACTGATTTTTGCTAGAGATCTACTATTGATACAAACAGAAGAACCTCAGCTCAGCTCCAGGACACTTACCTCAGGTGAGCTCCTTTGCAGAACGAGCTCTATCTGACTTGTTATAGACTGCAGTTGTAAACAGAGAGTCTGTAGAAACACCTCCTTCAATTTTCCAGTCTGTTGTTTCCTAACCTAGGGGAGCTGGAATGCTTTGCAATTTGGAAGAAGTTGGTTGCTGTTGAGAAGAGGTCTCCTACACTTTAGCAGTTAGGACTGGATGGACCTTTTTATTTCGGTTAACACCAGATCTGGGAAAAATATTCATACTGAAAGTGTAAGGGTCAACCAATATATATATATGTAGATTTCTTTTTCCCGTATAATAGTTTATGTGAAAATATTCCTATTTCTCTCTCTGTTCCCTGACATCCAATTACTAGTGGCCTCTTGTTGGAGGAACGAAGTACTGTTGATTCACTGTCTTCCTTGCACATTTTTAGCACTATTCTTTGGGTTGTTATGGGTAAATCAGAATAATAGTTTCTTCATTGAGGAATGTTTTTTGTTTGGTTGTTTAATGAACAAACCTTTTATATGCTTAAGGAAAAGATTTACTGTGATGAAAGGGATTTTCCACTACCAGCTACATTCATAAAGATGGGCATGGGTCACAGTGATCTGCATGGGAAAATAATGAAAAGGAATGATGAAGGACAATTCTTACATCATAGATGCAGTGCAGAATTTGGCAGAAAAGCATTTTAATACATCAGTCTGCGAATGCTTGATTATATGTCACCTTCCTGGGCTTTCTTGTGTTAAAACAAATTATGAGTGCTCTTGCCCTCTTTGTATAAAATATAATTAAGATTTTTCATCTGCTGGAATGCTTTTCAGCAAAAGAAAGAAAAAAAAGGAGGAGGCGGAAGAGAAAAACAAAATGGGAACTCCGGACAGCCTGTGTCCAGAGGATGGGACCTTGAATTTCAATGCTTAAATCTAATCATGTGTCTCAGGCAAAACTACACTCCCCTTCAACTCCCCCTTCCATGTAACAAGTTGTTCCAATTTAAAACCAATTTAGCTAAACTGGGACACTGGTGGATAATTGTCAGATGCCTCCTATTTGGAGGCAGAATTCGCTCTAGAGAAATCTCCAGAGACGGGTTTACACTGACGTAAATGAAATTAAGATTTTAAAAGAGTGTGCACTATCTGTAGAGAATGCTCTGGATTTCCCCCCTATTTTATTGTTTAAAAGCTACTACCTATCACCTGTTTTCCTGGCCCAAGAACTGTGGTCACTGTGGTTCCCTATCTGAGGTTGAAAGCCAGCATAGGAGCCATTTGAATGACACATTGAGAATGGGATCTGTCATAACAGAGACGCTCCTTACCTTTCTGGTTTGAAGTGTTGCTTCATTTTTGGAGTATCTAATAAATAAATAAATAAGTTTCAGATGAATCAGTTAAAGTAGATTTTTTTATGTGTTAGTATCTTTTACAGACAGTGTGATAATAAATACATATATTGTTTCTTTCTGTCCTTAAGTACCTACCTGTTGTAGGCAGTAACTTCAATTTTAGCTTGCTGTTTTAAAATATAATGTTTTTATTACATCTACGTTGTTTTCTGTCATTAACTAATTGGCACTGGCATATAAGACTATTATTTTGGATCACACGAAGGTCACTTGAGGCTTGAGTGAAGCTGTGTTTGACATGACAAGGGATAGAGCACCAAATTTGATCCACGTCTTATCAATAATCTTGGATTTCTTCCACCTGCAACAACTATAGTTTCACTGTGTCTCTTGCTTTTTCCTTGAAATGCTGGCAGTAACGAGAATTTTGTTGTCATTGCTGCCTATAAGTCCTGTACTGAGATTACATCAGCTCATTTAGCAAGAGCTTTTCAGAGACCTACTGGCAGAATTGCTTTCCTTATTTTGGTCTTTCCATTTTGTGGATTTAACCCAAAAACTAGTCTTCAGTAAAAGAGGTTCTAGTCTTTTATCTATTTAAAAAAATTACCAGAACATATTATGTTAGGGAATCCAATTTTCTTTATACGTAAGTATTTTTAAATTTGCTGAATGCTTTAAAAGATTTTGTTTTACATGGCAAGGCTAACATCACGTCTTTAGAAAGAGAAGGGCAGAAAGGAGCAATGCAAACATGCAAATCTGGACACTGCATTGATGAGATAAACTAATGGTGTAATTAAAAGCTTTTTTATATTAGTATTTTTATAGTATTGTCTTTCCTTGCTCTTACTGGGCTTTAAACTGTCTGAAACAGTGAAAGCCTATACTCAATGTCACAGATGTGTGCAGGAGAATGCAAGCGGGTTGACATGTACTTGTCAGTGTCAGCTGAGAAAAGAGATGGCATGGATTGTTCGGTGGAACAATGAAGGAGGTGGTGTCTCTGGGACAATAGCATTAGCTGGCAGAGCAGATGGACTGCTAGCTTGGGAGGTCTAATGAATCCTCTGTCAGAACAAAGAACAAGAGTTTATGCCTTACTCGGCTAAAATCCATGAAAGCAAAACAGAAATCGGGATGTATCAGGAATCTTTAGCTAATGTTCAATAATTTTGCCTGTAAAGGCTGTTTGAAATGTTCCAGTATGAGTGAATGTATCAGCTCACAGATTCATTACTCTTAAGCAAATATAGAAATTTTAAACATTATGAGTAAACTCTCCTAGGTATAGTGATAACATAATTTCTTAAATACAGAACCTTTACTAGGAGATTGTCTTCAGTGCTTTATAACTTATCTGATTATCTTATTTTCCCTTTCCAAGATTTGCCTAGCCTCATGTTTTTTAAAATGTCTAGAGGCAAAATATATTATTAAATAAAATTTTTAAAACTCTTGTATCTGTTTACTACAGAAAATTTAACCCCTCTGTGTTTTGAAAAAAAATGAACCTGGAATTGGTAAAAATGTGTATTTTGCTCTTTCTTTGGGAAAACCGTCCATATTTAGTCCACCCATTCACATTTAAAAATACCTCAGTTTGCCCTGGCTCAGTAGCAACATTTGCATTTGGCAGCTGAAGTCTGTGATTTGTGCCTGAATTGAGATTGCTTTATCTCTCAGAAATCACTGGTGTGACCTGACTGCACATGAACCACCCCTAAACAGAAATATCCATGGATATGCGGGTGAGCAGTTCTTCCAGTATAGTACTTGCAGAGGGCTCTTGGTCTCCAGTGCAAGATTTTCCTCTGTGTTTTCAGTAGTTGTCCTGTTGACATCCAAAAAGAACTGAGAATTGCAGTCTGGCTTGGTTGCAGGGAGTTGAGGAGTAAGTGTGGAGTAGAAAACAGAACTTTTGTGGAAGAGACATCTCAGTCAGCAGGCAGAGAGAGCAGGAACCACCTGAGCACCAGTGTGGCCCATGGATGGTGCCAGCTGCAGCTAGGCAGAAATGTTAAAACTGGAGGTATGAGAAAAGTTATTTTCCAATTATATTGGCATGGTAAACAGGGCTTAAGAACCTGGAGGACCAGTAACAGAGACTGGATGGGAATGGTCACTGAGGAAAATGTTATTGAGAAGCTCAGCACTGGACAACAACTATGAACTAGGCATTTCAAGTTAGAAAATATTCATGAGGGCTAATTAGAATGGTGCAAGCTTACTTTTCTAGGATTGTTCTGATACTGAAAGGGAAAAAGCCAGGTCAGCTGCTTCTGCCAGAGATGCTGTCATCTTCATTGCCTGGAAAGGGAGTTAAGGAAAGCTACTCTTTTATGCCTGAAGTCATCCTGGAGACACATGGCTTAAATGAAACTCTCGTTTCAGCAAAGAATTGTGTTTCTTACTCCCTGTGTGACAGCCTGTGATGCAGTAACTGACATGCAAAATGCCTTTGCACTTGCCCCAGCAGCTGAGGCCAAGGGGTGTCTGTTCAGATCCTATGGGAGGCTGTGAAGTGCCAACCGCAGGGAGAAGTGAGACCCTGGAGCTCTGAAATTTATTTTGCACCTCTCTTCCAGTTTCAACAGATGGACAGCACCCTTTTGTGAAACATGTCCAGCAATGCTACCTCATACTGCACAGTGATGATGTGTGAATAAATCTGTTAATGTTTAGAAAGAACTAAAAAGCTATAGTGGGAGAATTGGGAGCCCCTGAGGAAGTTAATATTGTCATATCAAGAGTGGCATTCTGGATAGGGTGTGTGTGCATTCACTGAATAGTGAGGACAAAGCAAGCACAGACAAGCTGCTGTTTAACAGGCAGCGTGTGATCTGTGCACTCACTGAGAGGAAATTGCAGATGCCATTTGCAATGTTTATGTAAAGAGAGGGAAAAACAAAACAGAACGTTTGTTATTCTGACATTCCCTAATTTCTGGTTACTTGATTTTTGTAGTGTTAACTGCTGTAAAATTTCAGCAGTGAAGCTTTCACTAAAGTTCAGGCTGGGCCTGCTACTCATCTTCCTTACTCTAGAAGGATTTAAAAAAACAAACCCTCAAAAAAATCCAACGCAAAAAAAACAGCCAATCCAGCACAAAAATCCTTGCTTGCTGGGAAGGAGTTAAATAACAGGCCCTTTTTCTGTCTACTTTGCTAATCTGGACACTGTGTTAGATTTACAATTGCCTACGAGGTTATCTACCCTGTTAAAGCTCAGAAGAATTTTCAGTGACGCTCATTTGTAGTTATACCTGCTGGGGAAAGAAAGAGCTTGTGCAATTACAACTTCTCTTATAGCCATTGCTTATCTGAGTCTGCCTCCGAGTCAGGAAGCCTTTTCTGGCTTGAGCAGTGCAGTGAAGAATGACTCCGCTGCCAACAGAATGGAAACTCAAAACAAGATTGAGTTTAAATCCACAGCTGGGACTTGAGCACTTGGCACCAGGGATCATAAGGTCATTGCAGTAAGACAGGGAATGTGCATGCATAGTGTGTAGGAAACATATCAGCTTGCCAGTCCTCACTGCAGGTTTTCACTCTGGTTTATGTGCTCTGGATCTATTGTACATTTTTTCAACCTGCAAGAAAGCCCCAAGTCTGTATGATATATTTCTTTTTTCCATTTTTATGGTCAGACAAAAATATTTACCCACAGTAAATATTTATTTATTAGAATTGTCACTTCCAACACAGTGGAAAATGGATTTTCATATTCTTTTTGACAATCAAAATATACAAAATGTTTTATGAAATATGATTATATTGTTCAGGATAACAAGACTCTCATAACTGAAGGCAGCTTCTTTTTTAAACATTGTTTAGGACTTGTGTATATCTTTTAATTCCTTGCACATTCCAGATTGCCTGACAACTGCATTTAGTAATAATATTAAATTCAGGGAAAAAATACACACTGTTTGTAAAGGTAAAGCTGTATTAGTAGACAGTTACAGTCTTACAGATTTTCTTTTCACTGTTTATTCCACATTAGGTATATTACCTTGCATTATTCTTGATAAATGACCAAAAGAGAAATTGGTTCTTTTTAAAGAGCCAGTGTGACCTCTGAAACTGGAGGTGCATATTAATCTTGCAGCCAATAATTCTGCCTGAAAAATACATAAAATGCACTTTAATAGAATCAGAAGTAATAATTTCTTGCAGTGAAGGAAAGGTGAAAGCTTCACTTAGACAGAAAGCAGAAACTACTCTTGCTTCAAGGACTTAGGGTAAAATGTGGTAGTGTACAGGGAAACAGGCATGGGAGCATATTCGGGAACCTGGAGATTAAGTAGGCAGGAATAGAATTGTTTGGTAAGAACATACTAATAAGAAAAACACTTAGTTGGCATTTATAATCTCTTTGTAACTTCAGTAGCTGCTAATGCACTGATCTCCCAGCCACTGAGCATGTTTTGTCTGTCTGATAAGTGTGACAAACTTGTCAGAGATTAGATGCACGTGCTTTAGACAGTAAAAGTATATAAACTATACTTTTAGACATCTGAATCCTCACAAGACAGAGCTGATGAACGCTCTAAGCTTTGAAAAACAGAGCTTGCGTAGGATAATTGAAATGCCAGACATAAAGCCATATTAAACTGAGCTTCATCAGTTAAGCCTCTCACAGAGCTGCATGTGCTGTATAAAAACCAGCAAAGCAGCCAACTGGTACTCTAACTTTCAGATGGCAAGATCAATTTCTTTTTCTGTGGAAAATGGGGGATAACTAGGATCTAAAAATGCAAATAATGCACACCAAGGATAGACTAAATGTGTGAAGGAAACCGTGAGAGCTCCAAAAGGTAGAGCTGAAAGCTCTATCGTTTGATTTAAATAGACTGTAACACTGGAGACTATTAAAAGAAATACGAATCCAGATTTGGGAGTCTTATCATTTGAGAAAACATTTAGTTTTCTGAAATGACAAGATGGATGAAAAAAAACCCAACCCTTTTGCAATTCGCTGAATCAAAAATTTAAAAAAAAAAAAAAAAGGAAAAAGAGTTTCAAGTGTGCTGGCACATACTGTTCTGAATTTAAATGGGCTCCCTGCAGTTGCTCAGTGAAGCTGGCATTCTTGACAGGCCAGCAACTTCAGTTTAGTGATCAGCTACATTGGGTTTTAGGATCTGTGGCTCTGATAGGAACTGGGATACTTCAGGCAGTCCTCATTGAAGAGTGAGGCAAGTTCAGGGAGAATTGGGCCTCTCAGCACTTCCAGTCTCCAGTCTGAACAGGAGACAGAACACCCCTGGCATGATTAACTGCCCTTATGGGAGTTCTTCAAACACTTCCTTGGAATCATTGGCCGTTCATCTATGCAGCAAACATAAACCCAAGTATTTGTTGGGGTCAATGAATACACAGTCAGAGGAACTCCTCAGGGAAGATGGATAGTACTTGCAGTAAGGAGGAAAATGTCACTTTTCAGTAACTTTCCTGTCTTTTTTTTTTTTTTTTTTTTTTTTTTTGTTTTGTGGTAGCATCTTGTTAACTTTGCTTGACAAAGCTTCACACCTATTCCAAAGCTATTCAAACTTTCATTTATAATGAAACTACTTTGACTGCCAAATCCAGCCTTTATTCAGTAAAATAAACTTTTCTGGCTGTGATATGTTGTGGCATCTTCATATTTATTTAAATCCTTTGTATCTCTCTATGTTTTTGGTTTTTTTTTTTTAATACAGTTTTTCTCTCTAACTTTCTGTGTTTCTTAAAGTGGTTAAAGACTCTCAACCCAGATACTGATTTACTGTTGATAGGTCACACTCTCCCTTCTCCCCAGTTATACTATTTGTCCATTTCTTATCACATGATGTGATCATATCTGTTTAGCAGTTTACTACCCTGCTTCCACTTGGATCTCTGTTGCATGATTTGCTGACAAGCAGGAAACCTGTAAAACTCTGTAAAATGAATAACTTAGTTTAACCTTCATTTTATGCAGTGTTCTTACAAAACAGACTTTGTCATTTTGAGGCTTGTTCTGCCAAATTATTAACACTCATCTTCATAAGTATCAATGTTAGAAATATGGACCTATGTTTATTGACACTAATTTATCTTGGCAAAATTAAGATCAGGCTTTTAAAATATGTTAGGAAAATAACCATTAAGCTCCCACCTCTTAACCTTTCACTCTAATTTCCAACTTTATATATTAGCCACAGTGCTTTCTTTCATTCTGATTTGTTCTTATTGTACTCTTCTATCAGGCTTGCAGTACTGCTGCTTTCTGTGGCTTCTCTGTGCAAAACACATTATCCCCATTTCGTTTATTCATTTCAGGGGTAAAGGGGTTTGAAGACAAGTACCATGAAGCATTCTCTTCGTGCTTTCTCTAGCAAGAGGTTACAAATTAGACTGCTGTTGTAGGCAGAAGTGTACTCTAATGACAAAAGCCTATTGATAGATGAAGGAATCCATTAACTGTTTGTGGCTGTCATCTTTCTCATCTGTGGTGCACAAGTTTCAGTATATATTCTGCCAAACAAACCGTAGCTCACAGGCACTAAAAAACAGCTTCAGGAGGTTTCACTCATACAGAATACCTTTGTCTGCTAAAACTATTGTGGAATTAGGCTGCTGACATTTCAGCTATTGAAAGTGGCCTTTCTTTGCTCTAATTAGACAGCTGAGACTGTCAGCTTTTTCTGTGGAGTGAAATTTTTATGAGATTTATAGTGGCCTCTTCTTCAAGAGGAATTAGCTGTGAAAGGAAGGACACATATGAGTAGGAAAACTTCCCACTATGCAAACTGTTCAGGTTGTGTTTGAGAGTATGAGGAGTGCTGTTAAAGACACACTGGCACAGGGCTGGTGGTTTCACCGAATCTTTTTCAAAAATTAATTGTTTGCAGGCTTGTCCTGTGAGTACAGCAGTCACTCTTTGGTGGCTCTGTATAAACTATAATGGCCATTGGCAGGTCATGCTTCATAAACAGTATTTGGTCATTGACTGGAATAGGCTTCTTTTTAGTGCTTTTCCTCAGGTTTCTGAGAAAGGGCTCTTCACAGCCCCTTCCTTTGTTGGAGAAGTGCATCTGTACATCACTCAACAGGATTTGCAAGCTCTCAGGCCCTGAGTACTGTGACTGTATAAAGGAAGGAAAATGTTACATTGCTGAGTTTCCCTTAAATATCTCATCTATTTGCTTCACTGTGAGTTCAGTGTCTACAGCTCTTGAGAACAAAACCTTGAGAAGTTTTCAATAAAAGTAGACAGAAAGGTGGTGTACTAGCAGTTGTTATTTTGTTGGTGAGGAAACAAGTGCAGAAGTGATGTATATGAAAATCAGAGCTCAGGGTGTATAGTGTATGTAGTATTGTGAGACCTACTGCACAAGATCATCTCTGCTTGTCAGTGAAACTGGATTTTTAGGATCAGATTATTTGATATTTGAAACAGGACAGCTTGACAAAGTCATTGCTTTACTATCTTCCAGTAGATACACTCCTTGTTCAAATCCACAAAATACCCATCCTCAGCTTCCATTAAGCATGAGCCAAATGTCACCACCTCCTAAAAGTGTGCTGCAAGTTTCCAATATGTAGCTGCCTTCTGCTTATACTCCAGTAAGCTTGTGATAAATGCACTTTAAACCAGATTTTCTTCCTGTTCCTTGCTTCTTTACCCTCCTTTCTTTGCTCATAAGGGTTTAAATTTCACTAGCTTACCAAAAGCATAATTATGCTTGCTGCTTATAAATACCCAGTGAAGATCAGAAGAGAAGACAGAGAAAGTAATTTTTAGAATTCTAAAAAAAAAAAAAAAAGTAAAATGTAAACTGGAAGTGCCAACAGTATTGGAAGTATGTGGGCTGGATCACTAATTTCCACTAAGGCAGGCTTCATTCAAGGGGAAAATATGGTTAAATTAGACACACTTAGGTAATGAATCCTTGCACATCCCTAATGAGCACTTCAGATTACCGGCTATTAGAATTCTAGTATACCCAACCTAAATTTGGATATGATACTGCCTACACAACTTCCAGGAAAAAGAATTACATGCACTTTTTAGTATATGGGCAGTTCATTTGACTGTATAATATTGTATGTTATAAATGCTGTCAGTTTAAATAGGATTTAACTATCTATATACACAGAAAATACAGTCTGGATTACATGGAGAGTCTCTGTTCTTTGTGTTAATTTGTGATTCTCTGAATTCCTGTGAGGCAACTTTAGCAGATTGAAATTGCAGCAGCCCCAGTGACTTTCAGCAAGCTCTGCTTGCTGATCTGTGCTTGGAAAAGAAAAGAATAATTCTGCACTTAGTACATACTAATTTTAAAGTTTTCAAGGCATTCATTTATCACTTTCTGTAACCTTTGATGGACAATATGGACTGTGGGTTGGACAACACAACAACAGATTCATAATTTAGATTATTTAGAGTTATATTTTGACACAGGCTATGTTTCTGTTAACATGACTTAAAGAAAAAAATGCCTTCAGATCATCAAGGTGAAATTCATATGGTCTTATCAGAAATCCCTTGGAGTCAATAAAAAAAAAGGACTCCTGTTAATGCAAATAGACCTTATATTAGGCTGAAAGCAATCTCCTTCAAAGTTCTTCTGAGCTCTGCAGCTGCTTATTTTTATAGATTGCATTTTCTCTAGTTTTCTTACTAAGAGTGTCTAGAGCTGATCTCTTTTTCTCTATTTTGCCCTTATAGCTTTCTCCTTCAGGGCTTTTATTCTGGATATCACTGTTAACTTCTGTACACTTCTACAAAGTTAAATCCTATCTTTTGTCTTTAATCAAAAAACTCTTCAAAACTCATCCCTTTTACAGAGCCTTTAGGGAGAACCCATTGACTTCAAGAAATCTGAAAAACAAAGAATATACTAGCCAAATACATAATATGGTTAATTACATTCACTGGAAAACTTTTTTCAGCACACTAAGGAATATTCTAATTTCCCATGTGTTTTTTCCTTATGTCACTTTTTTTTTTTTATTTTTTTTTTTGCATTCTCCACTATTTTTTTGTTCATTGGCATTAAAGAGCTTCTGCACTTAGTTTATTATCCCTAACATTTTAAAATTTTTACAGAAAGTTTCTCACCTTATTTCCCTGTAATGTGTGATTCATACATGGCTTTAATACATCTCTGAGTATAGAAAACTATTAGATCTTAAAAATGCTCTGCTGCTAATGTAGTGCCATACTTTTATCAGGTAGTTTTATTTTAAAAACAGATATAAATTTATTTGAATGTCTGGCCAAAGTCAGAATGCTAACACTGCAAATAAGAATAAATTGTCCTCTAATTTTCTGATTTTTGAACATTTGTTTTTTGTTACTCTGTGCAAGTATAATGAATATCTTCCACTATTTCCTATGGACAAAGGGCTTAATAGGAGAACACTGACAGGTGGATAGGAGTTCATTTGGAACATCTTTGCATATACAAAATATTAATAAACTATTTGAAAGTAAAATATACTTCTGTATCCTTTCTGTGTGCATCAAAATTTGTCAGCCTTTCCCATCTGTGTCAGGTCATGGGTGAAATTTGAAAACAATTTTTTTTTTTCCTCATGTGGCATATCTAGACCGTCTTTGGATTTCGCTTTAAAAATAAGATCAGCCTCATCCCCACGCCCTCCTCAAGCCCACAAACCCAGAACAATTCCATAATGATGCCGTTTTCAAAGCCCTTTCTGTCTACTAGAGGGATATACACAAGTCATTCTTTTGTTCTATAAAATTGATACTGTATCTTATTTTCTAGAATTTTGCATACATATAAAGATTACTTTGTTATAAACAAAGACTACCAGCATCCTTTTAGGGGAGAAATGTTTAAAATATCATTTTTCTATTATCACCAGAATAATATCATAAAACAAGGTTATTCATTTTTTTAGCAAATCTAGTTATATACTAGATCTTGGTTTTTTCCTCTGTAGCACAAAAAGGAGCAAAATACTCTATGAATTTGCATTAAGATTCTTTTGTGCATATAATGCTTAAATTTCTTTTTCCTACTTGTACTTTACAACCAAGGTTAAAAGTAATAGACACAGAAAACAAATTAGATCTAGAAATATTTGAAATTACAGGCTCAGATTTTCTGTAGCTAAGAGCTCAGAGTTAAATACAAAGTGGTTATTATGGATCTGCTTACTAATAACTATGATTATCCCAAATGAAAAGAATAATTGTTATATATAAATTGCAAATGGGTCCTCACAAAACAGCATGTCTTCTCAGGACCCATGTGCAATGCAAATATAATAGGGTAGTTGTTCTAGTAAGGTTTACTGAATATCTATTCCTGCATTTTTCTTTTTTGTCAAATTTGTGAAACCAAACACCTATGACAAAAATATAATGATAAGAAAAAGAAAAGCTGCTTGGCATAAGATGATATTGAATGCAAGACACTTGCAAGATGTTCTCTTCAAGATCAGAAAATTGTTGGTTATCATTGGATATGTTTCAACAGGAGGTGTTGTTTTTGTTTTTTTTTCCTTGAGAGGTATTTCTCTTTGCAGTTGACATCTAACTTTCACATCAAACCTTCACATGTATAAACAAGATCAAAAGTTTTGAAAAACTTTAAATTCCTCAGTCAGCATTTCTTTTATGAGCTCAGTCATAATGTTACTTTACATAGCATGGTATGTCTTTTTCCCCTGTTTCCTGTTAATTATTTTTCATAACAATGGGAAAATTAATGGCATTACAACCTGAGAAATGGAGCAGCAATAGAAAATATAGAAAACAAATGATCTGAATTAAAAGGTCTAGATGCAAATGTATTTTCATTGATCGAAAAGGAATGGACAGAATGATTTGGATTGTCATACTCTGCTGCTTTTCAGTTCTCAAACTGCTTTATTTTTTAAAGATCACAGTAGTTTTTTATGCATAAACCTGCATTTTGGATAATCTATGCTAAATCAAAGCTAGAGGCAGGAAGATGATCAGCAGGGGTGCTCCAGGGAGGCAGGGGAATTGGGCTGTAAGGGATCAATGGGAAACATTCTAAGGAAAGGGGAGTCTTGCACAATCACACAAGTTGTTTCACAGAACCCCTTATTTAATTTTGTTTTACCTTTTTTATAGATAAAGACATCATCAGGAAATGAAAAATTAAATTAATTAAATTAATTAAAATATTAAAATTATATGATGCTTTTTGAACACCATGATCTGTTTTGTCATTGAAGGTCAGATTTTTTGTTTCTTTGATACAGTATGGTTCCATAAAGTTTGTGCCTTCATCAGCAGCAGTGAGTTTGCTGAGATTTATGAAAACTAAAACTGGTTTTCAAACTGAATTCCCTAATTTTATTTTCACTTTTTCTTAAGCTGTTCAGAAACTGTTTTAAGTACAATTGCATATTTCTTCCCCTGAAATTTTCTGACCTTAAATAGTTAAAGGTGACACCCAAGTAGGCCTTTTTTAGTGCACAAGTCTTTGTGATGAGCATTTAGGTGTTGTCTGTTTCCATTTTACTAACTTGTGTAGTTCATCTAACTTCTCCGAGTTGAGAGACTTGTATTTGGAGCTGTAGCTATCAGTGGAAGTAAATGAGCTGCCTCTAGTTACAACACTTTTTTTTTTTTTCCTCCCCCTTAAGCAGCAGTAGTCAGCAAGCCTGGAACAGGATAAAAAAAAATCAAAATAATTGGATGTAAGAAATCTGAAGGTACAGCAGAGATGTCTTCTTCTTTTTTTTTCTTTTTTTACTGGTAACTGTAGAATTTGAATAATTTAACCTTTAAAATGTTGTTTATTCTGTTGTGATCAAGAGGAAAAAATGTCACTCCTTTCTTTTACTGATGCCATTTACAGGGTATGATTACAGATGCATGGTGTAGGTGCTTGTGTACAAGGAGCCTTCATCTCGGTGAGGAGCTTTACTCCAGGAAACAAATCAACCAGAACACTTTAAAAAAAAAAAAGAAAGAAAAAAAATATCCTGAAAAAATTTACCTAGCATTACCCTGGGCATTTACTCTGGCTGAAGTTTGACTTGCAAAACTAGATATGATAAATCTGTCATAAACTATAATAAGAATTTTTTGGTTTATTGCCCAAATCTTGCTTTTTAAAATAGATATTTGTGGTCACCCCATCTCTTGTACTCTGGAATTGGTTGCTGCCTGGGTGCTGTTGGGACAGGGGTTTCTGATGGGCTGGGGCTGGCAGCTGGAGTTGTCCTCTCAGGGAGGACAGGGCTCCTGTTGCCCCAGCCAGCAGCAGGGCAGCTGGAAGGTGGCAGGAGCAGCCTGAGCCCTGGGCATCATGCCCAAGGTCTGGACTAGTGGCAGGAGACCTGGGCACAGGCAGGGATGTTGATGCAAATGGTGGTTTTGAGTAGGTAGCATCTCCTCTTCACACCGTGTAGTGTCTCACTTGTGGCCCCTTCCTGAGTGCACAGTGGCACACACTGAAATTGCACTTCTTTGTGACTAAATCAAGAGACAGTGGGATGATCAGTTCCAGCTGATATGAAATGATCTGGCACCATTTTGCCTCTTCCAGAAGGTAGAACCTTGCTGTTGCCTTGCTTTTCCTTGAGGAGATGCAGTTCAGACTGTCATTGTTACACTGTGCATAAGTAGTGCTATGTGCTGCCTGGTACTAGTCTTTGTGGAGCCTTATTCATAGTGTCATGCCCATATGTGATTTGTCAGCACTGCCTCACCACTTGTGGGAAGATGGTGGTGTGCTGTCATTAATATTCTTTTCTGGGAAAGCCAACAGAAAGTGTTCATAGAAAAGTGTGAATAAATCAAGGGACAGATCTCTCTTACCCAGAACTTTGTAGTAGAACTCTGTGTGCCTTGAAATGTAACCAAAACACTAAAAAGAAAAAAAAAACAACAAAAAAACCAACAAAAAAAAAAAAAAAAAACCAAACCAAACAAACAAACAAACCAAAAAAACAAAAAACAAAACAAAACCAAAAAACCAAAACAAAACAAAACAAAAAAAAACAACCCAAAAACCGTAAAACCAAAAAAACCCCCAAACAAACAGAAAACAACAACAAAAAAAAAAAAAAAAAAAAAGCTGTGTTTTCTGGAACATAGTCCTCTGGCAGGTCTAGAATATATATTCTGCTCTCTGCCACACCACTGCAGATGCTGGAAATACTTTGCTTGCCATGTGAATCATGGCCTGTAGCTCGCCTTAGGGCATGGCACTTGTGGGGCTCAAGTGATAGCTGAGTTACTGTATATGCACCATATAGTTGCTTAAACTTACTTCTACATAAAACAGCACATTTACACATTAGACAAACACAAAGTGGTCCATGTGGAACTACTTTCACTTGAGGCAAAGTGTCCTTGTAGAGTTTTGAAGTGTGAAGTGAATTTTATCATTTTAAATAGTACAAATAAGCAGAAAGAAAAATTAATTTGTATTCTTTTTCCTGTTTCAGGGCAATCAAGGGGATTTTTTTTTTTTGAAGGGTAGGAGGGCTAAGACAAATTACCCTTTTGTAAGGATGTAAACCAATTTCCAAAGGAATATAAAATACAATAAGGAATGTGGGGAGTGAGCCTCTCAGATGAATTGAGATATGTGATGAATAAATTTATTTTGTGCTGTATTATGTGCAGCTTTTTGTTTAGAGGGGTAGAAAGGAAATAATTGTGTTGGATTCATAGACTTTTAGAAAAAGTGCTATTCATTTCTCTTCTTCTGGGAAAACCCTAGTTATTGGATATACAGTTGCATATTTGAATATATTTCAAGATCAGTCGTACAGATTGTATTGCATCCTACTTGAAACACTGGCATATGCAGTGGGCTAGTGCAGTGTGAAATTTATCACTTTAAGGTACAGGTTTTGGGGCAGGTATGTTGTTCCTGTGAGTTCTTAAAAATTTTTCACATCTTATGATCTAGTTCTTTTAATTAAAATTTTTTTTTTTGTTTTTTAAATTTTTTTTATCCCTGAGGAGGTTTTCAAAAAATGCTTACCAAAACATAGTAAACAATTTGAATTATTTAGATTTGATGATTCAGGTGAAAGTATTCCCAGTGTGTAGTGGCAGATCTGAGAAGATTGATTAATGAACAGCAGCAGTAATTCAGAGACCAAATGTGGTCCTTGGAGCTTTTAAGACACTATGACTTGCAGAGGATTAAAACTTAAGTCTTTCTGTGAAAGACATTGGAATTACATCTGAAAATGAAGCCACCAAATCCCAGTCACCACACAACCATAGTAAGCTATATGTATAATGCCTGCTGGAGCAACTGAGGAGTACTTTTTTTTGCTGTGACTACGAAAGCTTTGGCAGTTGCCTTTCCAAACCTAGAATGTCTGGGTTTCATGGAGAGCTTGGGATTGCCTGACAAGAGGTGGTCTCTACAGCTGCCTGAACCTGAATAGACAGAACAATCTAAAATTCAGCCTCTCTAGCATGTAGTTCACTGTGTTAAGCCCCCATTTTAATTTACAGTCCATAATATAGTTTCTCTGGCAGTGATTCATAAATCTCCATTTCATCCGTACGACTGCTGCATTGTAATGGTGCTTTCCCTGGTGCTGCCTCTGTCTCCTTGCCTGCCTTTTAGGATGTGCAGCATTCTGCACTAGGAATGTCACCTGATGCCAGTCCTTGCAGATGCCTAGTGTTATTGAAAAGGCATTGGTACCTCACATTGCCATGCAGGGCCATGGTCATTAAAATTTTATCATGTAAACCCTGCTATCTTCACCAAAGAGGAATTGATAGCAGAGGACGATCATCCATTTTATCAGAATCTTCTGAAAGGAAAAAAACAGCAGGCTCAAAGCAGGAAGAAACCAAGATTGCATTCCCTTTAATTTAAATATAATATAATGCAATGCCAAAACCCATGAAATTGACATTTATTTACTCTAGTTCATTTTAACTTTTTCCCCAGAGTGGCTCAGTGTCCAATGGTTGCACAACAGTTCAAACCAGTTGCACATGATGTGATTTTCATATGTTTTTCCTTCAGGGCAGATATTCATCAAAGCATGCAACAGACAGCAAGCTAGAGATTATCACATTGATTTTTTGGGGGAGGTCAGACTGTCAGATTAGTAGGTTTAGAGGCTGGGCCATTTGTGCTTTCTGTCACCAAAGCCAGTAGAAACTGGCAGGCATGTAACTAAGCTGAGAATTCTGCAGGTAAGACAATCAAGAAGTTTCCTTTTAAAAAAAACCGCAAAACAAAAAAAAAAAAAAAAACAAAACAAAAAAAAAACAAAAAAAACCAAAAAAACAAAAACAAAACCAAAAACATTTATTGGCCAAAATCTTTTGATTTGTTCTTAGCAAAACATCGCAAGAAATAAGTTTCTCCTTGTTGTGGCTTTACCAGGATTCTTTGCTTTTTCTTAATATTGTGCTTGTGTATGTGTGGCTTTCTTTCCAGTTAGAAATAAAAAGAAATTAGAGAAAAACAATTACAAAATGAATTACTTTTAAAAAAATATATAGGAAATATTTATAAAATGCCTCTTCTGGGTTAACTAGAAATACATGAAAAAAGGTGAATTTGATCTGTTTTCTGAAGTGATAACTCCTTTTATTTTTTCCTACTAAGCTAACTAGTATACAGAAATTAAACTTCACTCCTACTGAAGACAGACTTCTTCTGAGTTTCTCAGCACCTTTTGTATTGAGATCTAGTTCCCCCAGAAGAAATACTAAGAATATAATAATTTGAATTCACAGCCTGTTGCAAACTTTAGATTCACTAGTTTGCCCCAAAGAGAGGTAAGATCTATAGTCAAAAGTTTCTAGCCCATGTAATTGATCCTTAAATGAATAAGGATAAAGACAAAACCAGAACACCTGCAGGTAAAAAAGTATATCTGTTCTCATGTTTCATGCATAATGTGAACTATTTTAGTGGTAGGTAGACTTCTATGAATAATGAATTCAGGAAAGGCAAACCCAGTTTTCCCAGAAGACTGGTATCTAGCTGTTCTTGCTTTAAAAGGAAAAAGGGGGACATTTTTCCTATAAAGCATTAGTACTTGTGCCAAACACTTCAAAGACACTTAAAAGAAGCAGGTGTTTCTATTATTTAATGAAACAAAGGAGCAAAAAAAAAAAAGTTTATTACTTATTGAGAAGTAATATTTATTCCTGGCATTTCCAGCAGTGGATATTGTATGAATATTCCTTCTGGATTTTTTTTTTCTTATTTTTTAAAGAAATATTGACCTTAGATCAGGTGGCTAACTAGCAAGTGGTTACCTTTGCAAGTGTCCATATTATCACCATGATTTCATTTCACTTAGGAGATAAAAAGGTTCGTTCTTTTATAAATGAGTGCACTTTTGTTTGTCTCTGTGTCAGGCTAGCTTTGATTACATAGAATTGCTTGCCCCAAGATTTTTAGTAACTTAAGCAGCAATTTACATCAGGGAAGGTCTACTGCAACAATGACAAAATATTGTGAAATGACACAAAAGCAAAGATATGTTGATGTTAAAAAAAATTAACTATCCTTTCTGAACAAGTTTATTTTCTGAGTTACAGGGGTTTTTTTTCCTTCATTTTAAAAAAAAATGTGATTCTATATGGGCCAGAGATACTCACACTTTTACAATTCTCTTGAAATTCTCAAAAGAGGATGTGAATGGCAAAAACAACTGTGATGTAGCCATCTGTGAAAGGACAAACTGATTCCTCCAGTGTGAAAATCTCCACAGCTTCATCTTTGTCCATCCTTTTCTTCAACAGGCCCTCTGAGAAAGGAGGATGGCAGGTTTGAGAAGCTTTGCAGAAACTGGTGTGCTTCTTTGAGGGCCTGCTTCTGGCATTGCTTCAGACCACTGATCTTATTCCTATGGCTTCAAGTGTATTAGAAATAAATAAACAAGGAATTTTGCACCATACTTGAAGATCTAGTGAATATTTTCAGTTACTTAGTGAAAAATAACAGGTTGCTCTTACCTATTATAAAAATCTTCTATCCTTTCTGAATATGAAGAAACTATAAGACCTTGCACCAAATGCCTACTTTCTATAAAAATCAGCTAGATAATTATACTTTAGAGCTCTTATTAGTAGTTGTGCACAGGATTGTGATGAAGTGTTTTAAATTTGAAATTTGAAAATATTTTGGGAACTGTCAAGATTGCTCTCCAACCAACATATCAATAATATCTAGAATATTATTTTTCTTCCTTGTTCTTGTAGGAATGGTTAATGTTCTTTTAGTTGAAGTCTGCTTCATTGCAAGAAAAAAAAAAATTAAAAATTATATGCCCTATTTTTTGAATGCATATAACCTTTTGAAACTTGTAACTTGATGAAATCTGTTTGGACTTGTTTTCATGGATCTAGCAAAAGAGAACTATGTGATCCCAGTTCTCTTTCTTTGTTTAATACCAGGTTGTAGGTCAAAGCCTTCATGAAGCTCTTCAAAGAAAGTACCGGAAGAATTCTCATTATGAGTAGTAGCTAAATAACTTGGGTTTAAATTGTGTCCTTTTCAAAAACAATAAAAAACCAATTGCATTGAAATATTGAAATTAAGTCAACACAACACATCGATATAAAAAGCCTTTATGATTCAGATGAAAGGCATCATTTTGACTCCACACAGCACAAAGTTACACAGTTCAAGAAGTGTAAGCAAATGAGAAGACAGCTCCCCCTATGTTCAATAAAATTTGGCAGCCTTCACTAGGGGTATTTCTACCAGCTGTAATCATTATATTATTATTTCTTGCATTCCTTCAGCTGTGGGAAATATGATGAATAAGAGCAGTCTCATAATGTGTATTGATCACCTAAGTATTAATCTGCTCAAGCAACATTTACCACTCACTTAGCACTTTTCATTTCTTTAAATATGAAAGCACTTTTAAAGGGCTGATTTGGTCTGTATTTTTCCATTTTACTTATGGAGAAAACAAAGCAGGGCATGGCTAAATGACTCTCCCCAGTCATGACCTCAGAAGGGCGAGTGAAGTGGCTTGAACCCTCGTGTTCCTTGGGCTGAAAGGGGAGACAAAATTGCCCAATTTCTACTGTGGTTGTGCCTGCTATTTCTGTAAAAACATATTTTTTGTAAATGCTTCTCTCTATATCTATTGTCTAAAAATAACAATTTCTTCCATGTTAGTTCTATCATGTTTTTTTCACCTCTACCCATTTTCATACATTTTCTAGGCTTGAAAAACACATGCACACAGATATCCGTGTAGATTTTGAGGGCTGAATACAAGTTCTCTTGTTCCTCCTCTTGATCGTGGTGTAGGGTCAATCTTAGGAAAAGGTGCTTGTGGGGAACTCTAGTTCAGCACTTCAGCTTTAACAGATGTAGTACTTCATTTTTATCTCTTTCTGACAGTACTCCAGCAGGAGTTTTCCAGGGGTCTGGGACAATGTTTTGTGCAAGATAAGATAACACAGTGCACACATGCTGATTCCTAAAAGTGTGCTCTCTAGCATGCCACGTTGATAGCACAGCAAGTAAACAAAAATAACTACCTCTCTGGCACACACATCCGCAGCTATCGCCCAGGGACACTGCCATCCGAAACCTTTTCTTCCATGCAGTGCTGCACAGCTGGGCACGGGCACTGTGATTTATGGTCCACTGACTGCAGCTTCAGCTAGCCTTCTCTGAAGCAGATTTTGCTTTTAAAACAGCCAGTCTCTGCTTTGTTCTTTGTTTGAAAAAAGAAATCAACTGAGTTTTCCACTAGATTTATGAAGTTCCAAACCCTTTTGTTTCAGTGACAAATACTTCATCCATTGAAACCTTTTACATGGCAGGATGGAACCATCCCCAGGCTGATTTAAAGGCAGAAGACAGAAATGGGCCACTCCAGGCTTCCTCTAAATAGTTTAGGTGAGAACAATGAGCTAGCAGTTCCATGCAGGTTTCAGAGGCAGCTGAATTTGCTGGATTGCTGAGTCACTGAAAAGCTGTCGCATGAACGAAACAATAATTTCTTTCAATTAGAAACCCACAGAGGCAGAAATATACTTCAACTATCATGGAGGTAAAGTAGAAGTTCAGCTCTATTTTGGTGATGTATTCCTCCACTGCAGTAGGGCGAGCAGCAGACAATGGAACTGTGCATCTGCTTACAGACACCAAACTTTTCCTTTCCTTTTTCTTTCTTCTTTTCAGTATTTCCTAACTATCTTTTCTAAATTCATTTTACTGTTGGCTGACTGTCACTGGTCACCATAGCAACAACCTCTGGTAGCAGCATGTCTGGGTTGCCCGATGTGAGCATCTTCACATTTGAGCCTTGCCAAGGCTAGCTATTAATCCAGGGTTATATACTGGCTCAACACAGTAAGATTGTTTTCTCCCATGTTAGCTATCTGCCTTACTCTTCTTTTCCTGAGTTGGTTCCTTCTCTTTCCTGATTTGTCTTTTGCCAATCTGGTGTTAATTTCCAGTTTTAAATCTTTTTGTTATTTTGTAGGACTGGTTAGCTTAAGTATCTTTTAACAAAATAATCTACAACACAATTGAATTAAAGAACCTCTTTTAAAAGTATGATTTATAATTAAAAAGAAGGATTTGAGATAATCTTGTTCTTGGGATAAATATTTACAGTTTATTAGAAGAAAATAATTACTTGCAAGTCTTTAGATGCTTTACATGGGATAACAATGGTGAATTTTTTCCTAGGGTAATGTGGAGAGAAGTATGTTTAATGTGGTAGTGTGTTTGGAGACAAGCAACTGGTATGGAATAGGTGTGAATGATGCAGCACTTAATGGCAGAATAACAGTCTTTAAAATTTTTTAAACCTCTATACTCTGACCATAAACCAGCATCTAATAGCAGTTGAAATCTTGCTGTAAAGCAAATGTAGCAAAGTGGTTAAGAGTACTTGGTTGGGAAATGAGAGCTGAAAGAGAAAACTGCAGTGCAGTGATTGGTTTGATTTGCTGAATAAATTGCTATGTTCAGATTCAATTTGTATCAATAAGGAAAGCACTGTACACCTGCAGAGCCTGTCACACTTGGTATCCAAAATTCTGGCACAGCTAGTCTTAAACAATCTTTTTACTGTTGTCAATAATGAAAGCAAAAAAACCCTCAAAGTACCCCACCAAACACTCAACCTCTAAACTTGGACTATTTGCATTTTTATTCCATATATGTGAAAAAAAGTGAGCAATGCTTCTTTGGGGTATTTCCTTAAGGAAGCATAATACTTTTAATAAATGTATGGAATATTGCACTATTCTCAATGGATTATTTTAAAAGTAGCCAAGGGGTACTGTTCATTCAGTAGAAGGGTTTCTCTTTATTAAACCTGACTGAAAGCTAGAAGCATAATACGCTGTCTCCTTAATACAGTGGAAATTGCACTTAGATATTTTGCAACTATGATATAAAATGAACAAATGTGTAGGCTTTTACATTTGCACCCCAGCAACTGATGTTTATCCCTGTCTGTAATCCCTGTAGCATTTCAGGATTGAAAACAGCCGGTTTCTAGGGAGTGCACTTCATGTGGTTTTGGGTTTTGCTTTGTTTTGTTTCTTTTGTTTCTGTTTTTTTTTTTGGGGGGGACGGGGGGTTTGGAATCCAAACATCTTTGGATTTGTTTTGCAATGACCAAATCATTCAAAATCTGAAATCTACATAGTTGGTGGATAGTTTGTTTTGGTTTTGTTTTAGGGGAGGTTTTTTTGAGTTTGGAAAATCCCTGCAGATTTCTTTTTGATTTCAAACTACTGTGATGGGGTTTTTACAGGAGAAACAGAATTGAACTCTTATAAATGATTGATATAGAATAATATTTCTGAAGAAAAGGGAAGTATTAATATTAAGAGAAAGTATAATGGCTTCAAGGTGTAGAAGCTGTTTTAGACCCCACCTAGTAGATTTTAAGAAAATTTCTCAGGTATTTATAAACTGGCAGACCTGACTGAGAGGCCTATTAGTTTAGTATTTTCTATGAGAGAATTCCATTTATTTCCAGGAGAATAAAAAGAGTGTAAAGGAATACTTTATATGAGAGAGTAAGTAGGGTGATTTTAAGTACCTTTTGTCCTGACTCTTCGAGCTGCTATGCTCATATTTGATTTTAGTCAGAATCCTGCAGATTCTTTCTGATGGTAAACATGCATCTTTTTGCACAGCCCAGCACTAAGTACAGACTTAGAAATATTGCTTCTTAATTTCAATTCACATTTGTGAAGTTGGGGTCAAGCTACTTTTTGAAAAAATGCCTACATGTCAAATTTCAAAACGTGTTTGGCACTTGCAACCCAAAAAACTTATGGTCAGTTCTATGAACTCTTTCTCATTTTTCCATAATATTAGTTTAACATACTAATGTTTAATCGAAGTGTTTGATATTTAAATATTAAACATTGCCATTTTCCTCTGGATACCTAAACCAATATTAAAACAGAGTAAACACGAGCAGCTTATTTAATTATTGTTAATGGTCTAGGCAAATTCAAAGACTGAAAAATCAGCAGTTACTGCACATTTAACAGGAGTGTTATTCTATTTATTTTTTGTGTTTTTACTATGTGAACATAAAATATTCTGAGCTGCTGTAGCCTTCTTCAATAGACAATTTCTTTGCACTGGAGGGATGTTTGGTGTTGGGATGAAAACTATGCTGAGTTTTTGATGACTAACTCAAAGAAGGTCTCCTTCCTAAAATAGGCAGGATTTAAAAGTCAGTGGTCAGAAGCATATTTTCAATTTGGAATATATATCACCAAGTACTCTGGGATAAATTTTTCAAGACATGTATTCTTGCCCTACATCTAATGTGAGACCTTCATATTATAGGTTAGTCCTCAAAAATATCCAGAAAATTACTCTTAAAAATATATACTTCTATTATGTATATATACATATATGTGTGTGTGTGTGTGTATATATATATATATGTATATGCATATATATATATAATATGCATCTATATATAGTATATATATATATTTAAGTACAAAAAAAAAAGAGCAATGAGGGGGAAGGAAAAAAACAAAAGCAAAAAGCAACAAGCTTGATTTTTAAATCCAAAAGGCAGTTAAAAAAAAAAAAAAAAAGTGGTAGCTAGGGGAAGACCTTGACAGTGGAACTGACTGGTCTGTTAAACAGGGTTAAATTAATTTATTTGACCTTGATCTCTAAGTTTGCTCACAGACCTAGTTAAATTGGTGGCTAGCTTGGCTCACCATACTTCCTTCAGGCTGCACAGAAGGAGCAATTACCTACGTTTTTATGTAGTCACTGCTGGAAATAGTAAAAACTGTGCTGCAAAGTGTTGGGCTGCATGGCAGAACTTGCACTTACCCACCTGAAGAAATAAAATCTATTCCTAAAATATTAATTCAGAGGCCAGTGGATTTATCAGTTTCAGCTATGTAGGTGAGTGCAGGAGCAGTAGTCATGGCCATTCAGCTGTGAAGATGCCAAAAAATCCACCAGCAATATATGCAAAATACCAAAAAATTCATCAAGATTTTGCTGTGCTCTAGGGTTGGGTTTTCATTGTTGTTAGTGTTGTATTTCTGATTATGAAAGTTGTATTTTGTGCCCAGTTTTTAGATAAAGTCAAGTGTCCTGACATTTACCATAAGTAAACAAGAATGTACAAAGGAAATTTTCTATGATTCCTTTGTTTCTCCTAACAGAAGGAGCAAGTAAGCTCTTCACCAATGGAAAGATGTTCAACATAAAATATGCACAGTGGCATTAAATGTTGCAGTGTATGAAAAACTAGGTGGACTGCTGTTGTACTTGTGCCATGCTTCAAGGGCATGATTTTTTCTTACATAATATTTAATGCATCATTTTGTTATAAATTCCATGCATATTCATTCAGCACTTGCCATACATAGAGAGGTTTGCCTGAGTTCCTGTCTAATCTCTGTTACTTTATAGAAATATTTAAAGCACTTTAGCCTGAAGGAATTTGGTTTTGTGGTGCCTGTGTGTGCTGCCAGAATTTGTCATCTTATGTATTTATGTTCTTGATAGATGAACTGTTTCCTGTCTTCCTCTACTTTTAGGGAGCTTTGCTCCTCTCAACTATGTTGTTAATGGAGGCAAGGAATCTCTTCCTACACATCTTTATTGACTCTCAAGCTTTTGAATAGAGGAGCCGAGTCCTGATGTTTGATTTGTTTTTGTTTTGAAAACAAACATGTAAGAAGCATTGAGTTGCTGAACAACAGAGATCAGACTTAGATGATGATGCAAATAATTATTCAGAAGAGGTTTTAAAAGCAATGCCAATAAAAATTATCACAAGCCATACCTACTCAGCTATTTTCTCCATCTGCTGGCACAGCTCTGTATGTGTTTGCTACCCAAAGCCATTAAGCAATTTGTTTGCAATGAAGATGGTTAGGCCAAATGCCTGAAACAGAATTACTATGCTAGTCATGCCAATATTCCTTGGTGTACAAAGACAGAAAGCTTCCCGAGGCTGTGGCTTGTTGATAGGTATGTAAAGACCTACAAGTCAAGAAGAAATTAAGAGGATGTTCAAGGATCTTCCTGTTTTTCTGGATTGCGAGGGAAAGGATAAATACTGAGTAATAACTAAACAAGTCTAGCAGTAGGAGACGAGAGGCTTTTTCAGCCATGTGACAAACATTTGCTTCATTCATGCATCATAAATCTGCAGCTTGTTGTTGGTTTTTTCCTTAGTCTTCCGGTACAGAGCCCTCGAGCGTACACACGCTACTTGTTCTTGGAAATATATTGAAATAATAACTGTGATTCAGTTTGAGGTAAATAGAAAAGGGAGGGACTTCTAATTTGTAGTGGCTAGATAAGGGCTGTTCATGAGTTTGCATTTATTTTCTCTTTTCAAAGATTTTTTTTCCTTCCCAAGGTCCTACCCTTTATGTGCTGCTTTTCATTTAAAATCAGATAGAGCGAATTACATTGCAAGGAGTTTATGAAGAGCAGCTTTTGAGGCCTGATTTGCTCCTGTCTTTCTTTAACACAGAGTAACACAAAAAAAAAAAAAAAGGTAAAATTTACATTGCCAAAGTGTAGTGTAAAAAAAAAGAAAAAAAAAAAAAAAAGCAAATCAGTAATTTATTAAGAGACACACCTACTGTAGAGACTGGGACTTGTGCTGGAAGGGGCTTACATTATTTATTCCTTAAAATGACATTTCAACACATCTGGCAGGTGAGATGCTGAGCCTTCTAAGGTGCTTTCTAAGGCTGACACCTGCAAGAGGGGTGTTGTTTTCTCCCTGTTTTGGGTTTATGTGACAAGGTTTTGATAGTAAGGGCAGCTACAGTGGTGGCTTCAGTGCAAAGCTGCCAGAAACTTTCCTGATGTCCAATGGAGCCAATGCCAGCCGGCTCCAGGATGGACTCACTGCTGATTAAAGGCCAAACCCATCAGTGATGGGGTAACACCTCTGTGATAACATATTTGAGAAGGGTAAAAAGTTACTCTGTTGCAGTCCATGGTGTGGGCCATGTTGAGGCAGCTGTGCCCCTACAGCCTGTGGAGAGCCCAATGCCAGAGCAGGTGGATACCCAAAGGAAGCTGTGACCCTGTGCTGGAGCAGATTCCTGGCATGGTCTGTGGACTCATGGAGGACAGGAACCCATGCTGGAGCAGGTTTGCTAGCAGGACTTGTGACTTGTCCCATGGGGGTCCCACACTGGCAACCTGTTCTGAAGGACTTCACCCTGTGGAAATGATGTGTGCTGGAGCAGGTGCTGAAGAGCTGCATCCTGTGGGAACGACACTCACAGGAGAATTTCATGGAGGACTGTCTCTTGTGAGAGGGACACCATGCTGGAGCAGGGGAAGAGGGTGAGCTGCTCTCCCCCTGAGGGGGAAGCACTGACTGCAACCCCCATTCCTTGTCCCCTGTGCTGCAGGGGGAAGGAGGTAGAGATTAGGGTATAAAGTTAGTTCCAGGAAGGAGGGAGGTATGGAAGAAGGATGTCACTAAGATTTGGGTTTACATCTCGTTATCCCCTCACTTGATTGGTAATGAATTTGGTCAATTTCCCCAACTCGAATCTGTTCTGCCTGTGACAGTATTTGCTGAGTGATCTCTTTCTGCCCTTGTCTTGACCCATGAACTTTGCATTATACTTTCTTTCACCTGTCCACAGTGATAGAGCAGTTTTTGTGGACAGTGTCAACCCACCACACGTTCCCATTTTTTTATTTGGAAGTGCTTAGCTTTCTTCTAAATTCTACCCACCTAGACAGCCAGTATTACTGCTGTGCAATACTCCAGTTGCACTTTCTTTGTCACATTTTGGGTTGTCACTTGGTAATTCTCATTGTTTTCCCAAAGAACTCATTTGCAACACAGAGTCATTTGAGGTACTTGACAATTATTTGATTGGTTATTATTGTGTTTTAATCAGATCACATATTTAATGTCACATGAAATTGAAAAGATTTCATAATACCTGCTCAAAATTGTGGGATAATGAGTGAAATTTGGAATGAAAATATTTTTAACCATGACTTTTATTTCGCTTGTGATTGTGTTTCTTCTTTTTTTTTTATGGGATGGAACTCTTTTGGAATCATTCTCAATTCCATTAAATACATAAGATTTAAATAAAAATTGGAAATGGAGATTAGTTTCTTGTTTATGAATATTAGGGAATCTCAGATGATGACAAACAGATTTCTTTTCTGTTACATTAACTTATAGGTTTTTATTTAACTCCATATCTCTAATTGTCAGATGGCATTTTTTTTGTGAAATAAGTGATGAAGACGGTGAGTCCCACTAGTGGCAACTACCTGCAACTGGTGCCCAGCTCACATTCTAATCCATTACTAGCAAGTGGTGGTTTATGTTCTTTTATGAAAAATTGCCATTGTATCTCAAACTTTGTATTCCAGTAAGATATGCTCCTTTAGAGAATGTTTAGAATAAGATTCACAAAGTCTTGTTTTAAAAATAAAGGCAGAAGCTTTTAAAGTTTTTTTTTGAAGCAACTCTTTGCAGTGAAAGCAAACACGTCAACCACAAACACATCAAGAAAGCAGAGTATGATAGACATCAAGAAAAACATGGACTGTTTCTCTTTTTTTGAAACAGATAGTTTGAAAATGTCATATAAAGGCTATGTTGTTCTTTTCATATTACCTAGAAAATCTCAGCAATGCCTAGACAGCAGGAAGAAAATATTCATGAATTGTTGTATTATAGTCATAGTTCCTCTCATTTCCCAAAATGCACAGCCACTGTGTCATTTTAAGATTTAGAAGTCACTGCATTTATGTTTTAATGATCAATGGCATCTCTTGATCTGAGTCATTAATGAGATTTTGACTGCATCTGCATTTAAACCTTGCATATTCTTCAAGAGTGAGAGTATGCTTGGAAAATGAGATTTCTGTCATGGTATTAATAAGTTTTATATGCTCAAGCTGAGAGGATTCACTCTCATGAATCCTTTCCTCTGCCCTGTGGAAAGTTACACAGTACAAAGTTTCAGCTGGATGAAGAAGGGCAGAGGGAGAGCTCTTGTTATTTCCAATGGAGCCCTTTGTTCTACTAGCACATAGGAATTGGCCCACACTTTAAGGAACATCCAGCTTCTATGCTGAGAGTAAAGTAGTAGGAAAGTCTCCTCAAAGTGAAATGTGATTTTGTACCTTGCTTATTTATTAAAATGCTTTTACTTTCTTTGAGGGCAGCAGAGCACCTTGAGAATGACAGATTGAGTGCATATGGTGTCACTTGGGGGATGTTTAATATATTGTTATAGATATTTGGTATAGTTAAACTGCTCTTAAAAATAGCAAATAATGACCTTCCCAAGTAATGCCTGAATTGTAATTCTATTCCTTAGAATTGTTTTTGTATTATATTTTTTTTTAAGTTTGTGAGTATCAGTGGGTATTTTTATCAGTAATAACTTGATTACAGGTTAGAGAAGTATAAATATATTTCATGCTAAAGAGTGAATTTTTTAATAGGGTTTGCATTTTTGCATGCTGCTTTCTCTGATGTATGCATTTCATTAGTCTTTCTATACTTTCACTCAGAGACTTATTCTGTCTATTTCTTGTGATCTTCTGAAGTTGTTCTGGTTAACTTCTCTTTGGCAATAGGCTAAATTTAAATTCCCAGTACAACAAAGACAGAATTTTCCAAATTAGAAGTTGGTGAATATATCCAAAAAAACACAGAACGAACTATGATAGTTTTACTGAAAAAGTGTTACAATAATGCATTTAGACCTGTTGAAAAAGTTGTTATTGGTGTCTCACTGATTCCTTTATAAAATCACACAATTTTCAGGAGATCATTAGATATAGTCTAAATAGGTCAACAGTTGTTGCCAAGCCAAAATACTGCCCCTTAGGACATGTGAAAAGTAACTTGGAACAGCTATGGATAATTTCCAGAATGTTGGGCCCAACCTAGCACTTCAAATACTTCACTTGAATGAAAACTAAACTGTAAATTGCCCAAAACAGTAGAAGACATTGGTAGAGAAGTAGCACACAGCAAAGTAACAAATCAATGAAATGCTAATTTTCTTTTGGACAACATACAGCTGCTACTGACTTCTGTTAAGACCAAGAGTCACAATCCTAACCACTGTATTAGAAAAAAATGTTGAAAGTATACAAAGTTATGAATAAGGTTGTTCTGTAGGCTGTTTGTTATTTGGAGTTAACTGTATGGAAATTTGGTTGGCATGAACAATTTAGTAAGAGATACTACTTCTAATTTGGCCACAGTAATTAAGGAGAGTGCGAGATAATGTTAAGGTTGACAAGATCAATAACATCTTTTTATTATCTCTGTCAAAAATTGTCCACTGTTGATTAAGATTACTTCTCAGCCCTGTTTGTGCTATACAAATCTTTAGTTTGGCCAACTGCCAGCTCTCAGGTCTTCAGCCATCATCTCATTTACTGCAGAGAGCTTATCCTTTGGCTTTTGACTCACTGTGCGGCAATTGCAGCCTGGGTTAGCACTTGGGAATTGCAGGACTTAATAACTTATCAGAATTATATAATTTTACACAAATAGCTACAATTCCAACAGATTAATTCATTTGGAATACTTATGACTACATGATACTGAGTTTCAGTTCTTTTAGAGGTTGAGTGGAGGACAGAGTATCTATATCCCAAATATACCTTCCCCGCAAATGTTGAAAAAAAATCTGACTGCAACATGTTTAGGACTTATTTCTTCATTCCATATCGGAATTTTGCAGAATCAGAATCATTTAGGTGTGAAAGATCCTTTAAGATTATTGAGTCCAACTGTTAACCCAGCACTACCAAGTCCATCCTTAAGCCATGTGTGTAAGTGCCACAACTGCATGCCTCAAATACCTCCAGGAATGGTGGCTCAACAGTATCCCTGAGAAGCCTGTTTAAATGCTTGTCAACCCGTTTTCAGATATTTTCCTGGTGTCCTATCTAAACCTCCCCCAGCACAATTTGAGGCCATTTCCTCTTATCCTATCACTTTTTACCTGGGAGAAGAGCCCACCTGGAAGAAACCCCCACCTGGCTACAGCATTTTCTCAGGTACTCAGGTTCAGGTTCCCCCCGAACCTCTTTTTTTAGGAGGCTAAACAACCTTGGTACCCTTAGCTGCTTCTTGTGAGATTTGGGCTCCAGACTCTTCGCTAGATCCTTTGCCCTTCCCTGGGCACCTTCCAGCACCTCAATGTCCCTGTAGGAGAGGCCCAAAACTGAGCACATAATTTGAGGTGTGGCCTCACCAGTACTGAGTCCCTGGTCCTGCTGGCCACACTGTTGCTGATACAGGTCAGAATGCCATTGGCCCTTTTGGCCAGCTGGGCACATGCTGGATCATGTCCAGCCGGCTGTCAACCAGCACCCCCAGGTCCTTTCCTGCTAGGCAGCTTTCCAGCCACACACCCCCAAAACAGTAGGGCTGAATTACTGAGATTACTGTGACCCAAGTGCAGAACCTGTCACTTTGCCATATTTAACCTCATGCAATTCACCTAAGCCCATCAATACAGCATTTCTAGATCCCTCTGATGAGCCTTCCTACCCTCCAACAGGAAACACTCCCATCCAACTTGGGATCATCTGCAAACTTACTAAAAATGTGACAATAGTGTCCACTTTCATCCATCTCTGGATAAATAATTGTCTGCTTTGTACTTTGAGATCCTTTGGAAGAAATGAATGAGCCAGTAAAAAAATGTTCTTATGTCTGAACACTGACAGTTTTGGAGATTAGAAGGGAAATGAAGAAGAATAGTTCAAGAGAGAACTCTGGTTACCATGAACCAAAAATCCACTGAATTTCATGAATTAAGGAAAAGAATGATCCAGAATGTCTATATCCACAGTGGTTTATAAAAGTCTTACTAGTTCAGAGTTTGCTTTGCATTTTCATAATTCCTCTTACTAGCAATTTTAGTCTCAGGGGAAACAAAAAACCCAAGATATTGTCCACTGCATAGCATAAATGACCACTCTGTAATGCCCCTTATAAACTTTGAACTTCCCTTTATAAACTTAAAACTTTCAAAACTCACCTTCCTGGATAAATGTAAATGGATTTAAAATTGTAAATTTAAAATTATTTAAAAAAATAGAAAGCTACACATGTGTAAACAGCTGGCTAAGAACAAAATCAACAATTTCAGACCTCATCCTACAAACACCTTACTTGAATAATTATTTACTTATATGTAAGTAGTGACTATCATGGGATTAATTATATGATTAAGGATTTCACATCTGGACCCTTGGTCTCTTTGGAATCCTGAATACAGGTTGATTTCTATACAAGAGTGGTTTTGTGGAATCTGTTACAAATCTTATATTACCTATATTTTAATACTGGAAAATTTTAATGTGGACAAGAGGAATAGTAACAGCTTAGATTCTATGGAGAAATACATAGAGATAAATTTTTGCTAGGACAACAGAAGCAAAGAATTTGTAATTATCTTTGCTAATGCTGGGACCCTGTGGTTTATTTTACGATTTATTTTTTTTAAAGGCATAGATGCATAACCCCCATATCATATAGTTAGGTTAAGTGCAAGTAACATTTATAACTATACTTAGTTATTTTTAGACTTCATATTAAGTATGTTTAAGCTTTTCTGATTGCTGAACTATTTTCATGGAAATGTGGCTTATGTCCCCATGAAAACTACAAAATAAAAAAAGCTGTACTTTGCCATTGGTGTCTTCCAACCACACTGTTCCTGACTGAAATGTCAGGAAAAAAGGAGCTTTTCAACCTTAGGGAAACAGATTCAAAACCACTAAGTATAGCTCAATATCTGCACTGAAGGGGGAAAATAATAACTTTTGGATTGAGGATAAAGTGTTGTGTCTGCCAAATCCCAAATAATGTGTAGAGAAAGCTACAAGCAAGTTTGTGAGTTCTGCATATGACTGAATATTATTTTCTATGTTATAAAGTTGTAATAGATTGGAGAATAAAACTCAGTAGGCCTTTTTTTCAAGAGGGTCTCTTAGTTTCACCTTTACTCCTGAAACCTAACTTTTAACTGGGTAAGAGAAATTTCAGGTTTAGAAGGTTCACTTTTAATAAGTGCTGAATTGGATCTTATAACATTCTGAACATTAATTTTTGTATTTTTAAATAGGCACAAATTCTCTTTTCTGTTTTTAAAAGACATTTGCCATAATGGAAGCAGATGGGATGGTATTCATTAGTACTTCTTTCAAAGCTCAAGTATACAGTGGCACAAAACAAAGTACCCCTTCTTTAACTAAAATGCTGAAATCTATCACATCCATATTTCATTCCATACACGTTTCTATCTAATCTAATTGACTTAAATTTTCAAAATAAGAAGATTGCTTTAATGGTAACAGAAGACTACTTGTCTATGCCAGACATAATTTATAACAAAAGAACACCGACCTAATGTGAGATATAGGTAAGAAAAGTACAAAATATTGTTTAGCTTCATTATGCAAAACAGGAAGATACCATTTGTATAACAGGTGTGGGGTAATACAGGAAACCTAATTTCACATAACCATAATGAAATATTTTATCTTTTATTTTGTTAGGTGACATTTATTTTTCTTTGCTAAGAAAGAGAATGCATATTGGAATAGTTTTCATTAATTGTGTAAATTGTTCATATGAAAATGTTTCTTGACTTCAGGCCATGCTTTTTAACTGGTGACAATATTTAGAACACAGCAATTCAAAAAGAAAGCTGGCAGATTTGAAAAGGGAGCATAAACATCTAGGTGAAAACTTTTGGTTAGGTAAATGTGCTCCTCCTGACCAAGTGGTCTGATACTTTCTTTCACTGTGTGTATTTTCAAGAAGGAAGATAAGTTAAAACTAGATGAGTTTTAGTAAAATAAAATGGCCAAAACGTGGCTGAAAATACAGTATTTGTTCATCATTTCTTGTTTTTTTTCATCCAAGTTGTACTTAAATAGGAAAAAATACAATTCACTATTTTGCTAGTAGGTGCCTTTGAAATTAAAGGTATATTTCCTTGTTTCATGATGGAGGAATTGTAATCAATGAGAATTAAGTCTTTAAAATTTAAAAGGTGAAGAACAATAAACATACTAATTATTCGGTGTTTATGTTTGTAAATACTCATAGATTGGAAAAAACTCTCATATTCCTGTGATATTAACAGTATTAATGCTTTTTACTGTCACCACATAATATAGGATCCACTTCTTCTAGGCTTTTAAAATTAAATTAATTACTGTTGCTTACCAGCTCCTCCTCTTTTGCTATTGAATGTTGTACTACAATAGCATATTTATGCCTGAGTGTCCCCAGTACATGTCCTGTGGACTAACTCAGCCTAAAACCAGTCTTGCAGACTAACTGTAAACCCTCAGGCATATCTAAACCATATGGTGAGTGCAATGAGGATGTCCCAAAGACAACACAAATATATAATCTGCATAGTTCTTTATAGCATTGTGTATGATATACCAGTTCAACTTGTGAGAGGCAGAATGTTACCTGGTTTTGCTACTTGAATATTTTTGTCCTGAACTAGAAAAAAAGAGGAAATAATTATAGGACTATGTTTAGTTAGTGAGGCATGTATATGAAAGTTCAGGAAAACCAAAACTTCAGTACCAAAGCAGTGTACTAATATATACAATGCCAATTTAGAGAATCATACAGCAGCCCAGGTTGGAAGGAACCTTTGAAGGTCTAACCTTTTGTGGGAAGGAGATCTTTGATGGGATTATCTGGCAGCCTGCCACATTGAATCTTGAAAACCTGTGATGGAAGTTGTTGGGGAAGAGGAGGACACAAAACACACCACGTTTCAGTGTGGTAGCTAGTCACCTCTTAGCTCGGTTGGGGCTGCCTCTCCTTACAGGTGTTATCCCTTGGTATCTTCACAGTCCTTCTGTGGCATCCAGTTTGTAAGCACTGTCTGAATTCAAATTCTCTTCAAGGCACATACAGCCCCCCAGCTGGCCCTACAAGCACAGCTGCTCCCTGTGCCCCCACCCCGATAGCCTCACTTGCTTTGTAGTTACCCCCAAAACTCCACAGAATTTAGCAGGTATTTTGCTGGCTAAATAGGTAGATACTTAAAGGTTCTTTTTCCTGCCTCTCTCCCCTCCAGCTTTGAGAATGTAATGAAATTAATAACAGTGGGAGGAAGATCTGTTTGAGAATGCTGTTCAAAATGTGTGATCCTGCTTCTACCAAGTACCTCTCACACACTGTTTTTGTTTTCACTTAAGAGATGTGATCTGAGAAATTCTTCTATGCTTATACCTGTCACTGTTTACCTACACTAAAAGCCTTCATATATTAAAAAAAAAAAAAAAAAAACAGAAAAAAACCAAAAAACAAACAAACAAACAAAAAAAAACTAGGTGAAGAAAAAGCTAATGAATTAGAAAAAAATATTATAAGAACAAAAACGGGAACAAGAATGCTCCATCTCTCTGAGCAGCCAGGCAAGCAGAAAGGAGAAAAATGTGGTAAGTAAACTGTGGAGAATAGGAAGTTTAAAAACTAAAGTGCCTCTATTTTAGAGACATTGCATATGTTTTCCAGCTGCAGGATGTGAAGCAAGATGTTAATAGCATAGCTGGAGGTTAAGATAGGGCTGGAAGACAATTGGGACAAACTGAATCAATTGTATAGCTGTCACAGCAAAAATGTATTTGGTTCTGCATCTAGAAGTTTCACAGTTGCTCCAAAAACATGCACAATGCCATATAGCTTACAGCAATGGTTATTCTAATTGACAATGGATGACAAATCCACTTGGCTAACTGGAATGGAGTAGAATACAATAGAGCATTAGACAATTATTCTGCAAAAGGGAACCCCGAGGTCTTAGTATTAAGATTTTATAGGAGATACTAAGATACTTGGGTAGTACTGGAATAATAGTAATTAGAACAGAACAGTGATTCAGTATTACACAGCCTCCCTCCAAGACTGCCCAGATGCCTCATGTGAAAATGCCAACATAACAAGCAAAGAAAAGAACAAAATAATCAAACAGCCAGAGATGGGAAAATCCACTTAGAGGGAATTTTCTCCAAATTCTTTTTAAAATTATTGTCTTTTAAATAATGAAATATGGCACATAACCTCTTTTTCAAAACCTTTTGACAGTTAGTTAGCATAAAATCCCCAAGAATATCAAGAGTTGTAAGTGCCAAGTCCTTCTTTGAGTCTTGGTAAGGTCTTGACATCAGTGACATCCTGTGGCATTGAATTCCATAATCTAATTATGTGCTGCATTAAAAAGTGCGTTCTTTTATCAGATTTGGAGCTGCTGCTTTTCACTTTCACTTAGTGTCCTTTTGTTCTTGAATCATGATACGCAGGACTACAGAAGCTCCTGATCTATTTTCTCTTTGTCACTTACCATTTTTATACTTTCATCATATCCCTCTTTTTCATCTTTTTTTTTTTTTTTTCTCCTAAGGTTAACAATGCCAGTTTTTCAGTCTTTTCATATGAAGGCTTCTCTATATGCCTAATTATCACAATCACTCTTTCTTGAATACCTTCTAATTCAGTAATATCTTTTTGTGATGGGGTGACCAGTACTTCACACTATTCCAGAGAAGGGAAAATTATTGATTCATATAATGACATATTTTCTTTCTTTCTTATTTCTCACCTCATTTCTTATGCATCTGAAAATTTTATGTGCTTCTTTGACTGCAGCTGCTCATCAAGCAAGGCTCTTCATTGAGCTATCTGCAGTGAGACCCAGGTGTTTTTCCTTAGATGGTGCTAGTAATTGAGATCTCTGATAAAACAAATGATCGGTTACAGGCTTAGATTTCTTTGTTTTAGGGTTTTGGAGTTTGTTGGTTGTTTTTTTGGTGTTTTTGTGCGTTTTGTTTTGGTTTTTTTTTTTAATTTTTTTTTTCCCCTTCTCAGAAGGCCTTATTTTGTATTTAAATAAATAATTTTCACATCTTTTAAGATGGCCATCCATCTCCCTGACTCAATTTTCTCTCAGGTTTCCTGTCTTATTTAGACTTGGTTAACAGGACTTTCTTGTTATTTTGTAAATTTTGCTAAATTGCTGTTCATTTCTTTTATTAACAATAATACATTTTGAACACTTGGTCCTTGTATGGTGCCTTGAAGCACTCTGCTGTTGAGTTCTTGCTATAATGCAAATTGACAATCTATATGCTTTTGTTTTTTTAGCCTTTGATAAAAGTTTTGCTTCATTTTGCATCCTGTCCTAAAATTACTTAGTCTCTGACTGAGATGGAGAATGAGCCTCTTGAGACGAACATTGTTCTTGCCACATTTATTCAATTACTCTAACAAGGTTAAGGGCCAAGTTGCTTTCACAATTAAAGCTAAATATTTGAGAGACAACTATCCTGTTTGTAACCACAAGTATGGAAATTAAGGACAGAGAATGGGAAAGTAATTAATTCATCATGTTGGGCAGGCACATTCAATATCAAGATGGGAGCAAGCTTTTAACATAACAGTTCTTAGAATTGTCTTGGTGATAATCCTAAAAACCAGGAATATAATCAGTCCAAACAGGCAGGAGTATATGAGTCTACTTCTTGCACCTAAGACTTTGTATGAAAATAAGGAAAAAGCCAACTAGTGGTATGGTCTAGACAGCTGTTAGTTTTCAAGACTTTCTTTCACAATCTGATATGAATCAAGATATTTTAAGATTTGGAATATCTAAAGTTCTTGTTGGAAAGGGGAAGGGCAAACTTATTTTGAGGCTTGATACATCCTAACCTCCCCTAGGCCTTCTTATTTCCTGGTATCTCTCTCTCTTTCTCTCAAGTGTTCTCCATCCTCTCCCTGAGAGAGTCTATGTGTGCTTCATCAACCCTGACTGCCTACAGTATGCAACAGACTTCACCACCTTCCTTCACCAAGAAGATTGCTTGCACAGAGAAGGCTCCTCAGACTGCTTGGGACACCTTGCACAGATGCATGCCACTGCCTTGAACTCAGAATGGACACTAAAAGAGATCCTGAACATATTGGTGGGAAATGTGATCAGACACCTGCAACTCAGACCCTACCTGTTGGGTAAAGGACAGCTAGAACTTCTTGTGATATTCCCATAGTTTTATCTGACATAAATCCACTAATTTCCATACAGTAGTCCACCCAACCCTAATTCAAACTTTTTTGGGTGGAACAGAAGTTGACAACAGGTGACAACAGGTATCAAGTATTTAGTTTGTGAATGAGCCTGTGAAAATGCTCATAACCCCTCAGTAACTAGTGTTGGTGCCTGATGAGAGAACAGAACACAGAATATAATCTATGGCTATCTATGGATCAATTATGCATACATATATATATATATATATATATGCACACATATATATCTCTGTGTATAAGAGTATTTGTACTGCATATATTCTTTTTCCTTTAGCAAGCTTCTTTGATAAAGTAAAATATAGGATGCAGAATTATAAGAGAGTAACAGTAAAACTTGCCACTGTGACCCTTTTGTTCATTCATAGCAACACAAAAATTACCAGTATAATATAGCACAATTGAAAATATAAATATAGTTTCTTACTTGAAGGAAGAATAGGGAGAAAACTCAGTGCTCTTCACTTGGAAGGCTCTAAAATACCACAAGGTTTGTGAAGCATAAGGAAGTGACAGAGATAGAACATAAACTGTACAGTCACACCTATTAGTGAACATAATGCTATATTAATGACACTTTTGCATCAAATATAAGAACAGGAACTATACTGTGTGTCATTTAGTTAATTTAGAGGAAAAACTTATACCAAAAATATGTGCTCACTGCGACAATTCAAGGTTGAATGCTTTTCACAATAGATTTGCAAAATAAGCAGCAACCTAATAAAAAGTTATGTCAGTCTTTACAGTTCGCCAGCCAAACCTAAGAAAATAACATTGAATGATTGGTGGCAGAGTTTTGTGGAAACAATGCATATGGAAAAAAGTGACAATACTGTGCCAGGTGCTGGCTTCATACTGAAAATATCTGTGCTTTGCAATTGCTGTGAATTAATATATCTCTTGAAATGTGTGTACATTCAGGTAGTATTAAGAGATAAATATATGCCTTTTCAATGGTACTTTTTCATTTGGGAGAATGTCACAGAATACTTTTCAACACCTCTAGGAAGCTGTTACTCACTAAACAAAGCCTGTAGCCCACTATTTTTCATGTAAACACATCATGATAAAATATATCAATAAATAAGTATTGAAATGCTGTCTGGAATAAACCTTTATCACTATAACATTTCAGGGAAGTATTTGTACTTCTTTCTTTGCAGGATTTTTTTTTTTTCTTTCCATTCTCTCTGGAACCTGTATAAGAATTGATTTGAATATATTCAGATTTTCACATTTTCAGACAGGCTTCCTGGTTCTCTACTTTCCCTAAAAGGCTGTGCATCCACCCATGTTCCCCAGTGTAGTGGGATATCAGAACCTATAAGAGACACCACATTTCTTAAATAGAATGTTTTAATACTTTCCATCCTTCCATGCTGTTAGTCCCAAGTAATGATTTCTTTCTGGGGTATGGTATCAATGGTTATTACTTGAATGTACAAGATGGAAGTGGGAATAAGCTGTTAAGGATGATATTGGCTAAAATACTTGTTTATTTAGAAAGTCCAGTTTCATTCTAAAATCTGTGACAAGAAAAACATCAAGTTTGGATCATAGGAGTTTACACAACTACTGGGAGCAGGATTGGATGGGTGTTTTTAGTACCTCTGAATTTCAATTTCATATAAGCCATAATATAATTATGATTTAGGCTAAGCAAACTAATAGAATTATGAGTCACAAAAGGTAACTTCTCTGAATTTAGCTTTTTTTTTTCTTTTTCTTTTTCTTTTTTTTTTTATCTGAAGTTTACATAGAAGCATTCATGGAAGATACTCAACTGTCCTATACTTGATCAAGAACTTGAGAAAGGGATAATTTTTGCTGCCCTTAATGGGATTTTCCACATATGTACAATCACAGAGATATAAATATATGCAATTCTTCTATTTAGTTCTTACAATATGACTTAAAGTTAAAAATCATATCAGTAAAAACCAACAGGAATTCTGTTTTTATTAAATTGGAACTCAGATTTCATGGAAATTTGACAAAGATACTGTTGAAAAGCTGTTTTTTATGAAAACTCTCAAATCACTTGGGATTTCACTTTTTTTTAAATTATACTTTTCTTTTTTCACTTTTAATTATACTTTTCTATGTAAGACCAACCATCTTACATGGTGATCCTTAAACCATCCAGTCAAATCAGTCAAATCCAGAGCAGAATTATGTATGGTTCCCAGAAGAAAACAGCTGAAAACACTAAAGTTAGATGGACAGATACATTAATTATCACATTAACTTCAAATATTTTTTTCCATATCAATATGACTTTGGGAAATAGAGAATCTCTCAAACCAAGTATTTGACAGGTAAAATACAAGGTTACACGTCATTTATCTGTTAGACAAGAAAATGCTCTTCTAGCTGAATCTTAATAAAATAAACTTCTGTCTTCATATTTAGAAAGATTTCACAAAATACTCAGATCTTGCCTCTGCACAAGATGTCCATATAATTTTCTTCCATTTTAAGTATTCCCTTAAGTTTATTAGTGTATCATTAACAGCCTGTGAACATCAGGTGTGTGAATGCTGTCCCTTCATACAAAAGATTGCCTTTTAAGAACACAACTGTCAGAGTGCCTCGTTTGATTTTTCCCAGTTGGTATGGAACCCAGGGCTGAATCAGTGGAAATACTTAATATTTCTTTCCTATCAAAATTAAATACAGTATTGCAAATTTTTGTGGTATATTCTCAAGCTCTTACTTACCATTTATTTTATAACCATATAAAAAAAAAACATAAATAAAATTCAAAATGTTCTCTAGACAGAAGATTTCTATGTTGTATTTATCTCTGTAGTTTTGTAAAGACCTGATTCTACTGAATGAATAATATTTTTATTTTAAAGGCAAGTCTTTAGTGGGCAACTCAATAGAAGTTATCTGCCTTGTCATTTGAAAGCAATGGTAGCTGTGATAGCTTCACTCATTAACTTGTTTTTCGTTGTTCTGGTTTTTGTTAAATTTCACATGTCATTGATTTTCAACAGTAGGATCAGATTGGCCTTTAACTTTTAGGTTCCAATTCATATTCCATTTACCAAGTATAGAATAGTTCTGTTATACATATATTTGTTACTCTGTTATGGTAAGTTAGAGCTGCAGGAGGCAGGGGGAGAGGAAAATCCCCAAAGAGAAAAGCAATAAAGTTTATATTGTCTTTTTCTTTAAAATTTTAAAAAATATATCAGTTCAATTAAGTTCTTTTTATAACTTCAAAACTAAGTCTATTTTCAAGGTACTGAAATTATTTTTCTTTCTTTCTTTTTTTTTTTTTTTTTTTTTTTCCTGGCTAGTTTTAGGAAAGTAAAAGTATAGACAGAAGTGTTGAACATAGTTACATCATAGCTTGCTATTATACAATATGCTTTTTCTCACCACAAGACCAAAAAAAAACTGAAACCCCCCACCTCCCAACGACATAATACTTTAAAAAATAGACAACTGGTAAAGAAACTTGTTATTCCTGTGCCTAACTGTAAAAGAATTTTAATGTAGCAGTAGCTAGTTTGCATGCAAACATCTCTGAACTGCCTTGTAAATGTTAGCCCAGTGTTTGAAGGTTTTTTCATAGCATAAACTAAGAAATATGAGATTTAAAGTAGAGTATGTTATGTAAGATCTTCCCACCTCCCAGGATTTGGTAAATCCAAGTAAGTAGGCCTATCATGAATGTCAGTCAGTATGCCTTAATACAGATTCAGTTTGAAATACTTCTTGTAGTGAAAACCTACTTGGGCACATCTTGTGTTGTTCCATATCCTGCGCTTCTCCTTAGATGATCAGTTCGTAGTAATTGCTGTGAGGGAAGAAGATCTGATCAGGATGGACAAACAAAGTTGTGTTGAGTAAAACTAATTTTACTTATTTTGATTGAACTTTAGATATCTTTAAATTTATAGTAATTGTTAGATATATGAGGTTTTTTTTAAGTTTAGCAAACCACATATAGAAATGCCTGACTTCAATCAAAGTAATTCTTTGTATGCCTGTCTCAGCTAAAGATTTTCTTGAACACTCAAAATAGATTTGTGGTCTTTATATTATATTGTTTGTGAGCTCATGAACATGTATCCTGCTAATGGAACTCCAAGATAAAGTTTAATCTTATATTTAAGATGTATTACATTTAAGATATATTTATATTTCCCTATTCTTGGAACATAACTCACTTTTTTATTTTTTATGCTATGGACAGTTTGTATTCAACTATACTTTATTTTCATCTTGCCTCTCTTAAGTTTTATCAAAATTGCATGCATTCATTTTGCAACTGAGGCAGAAAAAAAGTCTTCTCTTTCTGTCTCTCATCACCTTATCTCATTTACATCATCTTATCTCTTTAAATAAATAATTTGATAGTTGATTTGTATGTTGCTTAAGCCTTTTATTATGGCTTAGTGAAAGGGAGGCTTTCAGAAGCTAAGTTTGAATACCTGGCTTGCAGCTCTCATTATGTTGAATTAGGATGCATAATTTATGGCCATATATTAGTTGTGATATATGCAAACAAATTGTTTTAACATTGTCCTGATACGAAAAGAATTTAGTAATTTCTTAGATGACTGAGTTTGTGTGTGAGAGAGCTAAACAAAACCAACAATGTACCAGGAAATCCTTCAGATATTTACAGTATAAGCTTTTCTGTGTCCCAAGAGATCAAAAGAAAAGTATGTGGGTGGTGCACTTACCTGCTTCTCATCTTGAGGCTTACCAAAGTGGTTGTCAGTGGAAGATCTGTATTGAGCCAATCAGGCATCCAGTATTAAGCAAAATGCATGATCTTTGTCCCCTTGGTAACAGTTGTGTTGCTCTAAATCATTGCTCTAATTGGCACCTTTGTTGACAGTCTCAGAAGAAAGGTCAAGATGTGGTTAGGCGTGGGACTGATGTACTGTCTTACTCACAGCTGCAGCCTCCTTGGCTGAATGAAGCAATTTATTGAGCAGGCATTTGCTTTTTAAATTGTATGGATATTTTGGCAAATTCGTGAGTACATACTATTTGCATTTAATATTTTCTTTTTAATTTTTTTTCTTTTATACTTTGATACAGATAGCAAATTTACTGTATTAAATCTAAGTGAGAAAAAAAAGGAAAGTAAAGTGCCAAGCTAGTGCAAAAATAACTGTAACCTGGTCACTAAATAAATCTGCTTGCTGTTGACAGGCACTGCTTTATGCAGTGGAATATTAACACCACCTAGGCCAAGGTACTTTAGGTGTTTGAAAAAAGTTTATATTAGAACACCTGAGTTTAAAAATGTCTATTCCATATATAGTCATATTCTATGAGATGTAGGCACTCAAAGAGGGTGATTCAGAGCCCCAAATTAGTTGACTAAAGTTAGACAGTGTGAATACCTCCTACAGCAGCAATATGTTGTAGAGGGACAGAAAGCAGGCAAGTGAAGACAGAAAGGGAGGAATGGAGTGATAAGGACAATAAATGAAGTAAATCTGTAGTGAATTTTAGAAACTGTTAGAAATTATTAGAAGTTTTTTGACAAAAGGAAGATCAGTTTTTCTTGTTGTAGCACATGCTCTAAACCAAAAAGCATCTTCATAGGTAACTGTAACAATAGTGTAGGTATGATACTTTCAGCTGTGACTGTACATCCATTTGTTGTATCTGCATTACAATTGTTCCTGCAGTCCGCAGTCAATACTGGAGGATTAAAGTACAGATATAAATAATTCCTTCTTGAAGGAGCTTACCAGAAAAATAGGATTCATAGGTGAAGAACAGGAAGGCAAAGGGGAGAAAAAAGAATGAAGTGCTCAAAGTCATGAAGGATAATAATTCTTTCTTACTATAACATGGACTACAATCTGTAATCCCTAACAATTTCCATGTGTGAAAGGATTTATAATACACAACTTTTAGAAATTGCTTTGTTTTTTGAAAAGTTTCCCTTTACTAAAAGAGAAAGTATTTATACTCATGAGTAATGGTACCAGAGTAAACAGTCTCATTTACATTTATAAGGGTTGGGTATAGTTCTTGAAAACATAGACCTTTCACAGTATTTATGGGTTTTATTGTGTTGCATTCCCCATTCTATTTAAATAATTCATTTAGGCTGTAACCATCTTTTTAAAGAGAAATCAAGAATTCTGCATTCATCTGTCTGTAAATTTATTAGCTCATTAGTCACTGTACAAGGGGATGACAAATCTCAATTTTTCATCCTCAATACCAAAGGTTACTAAAGGACAATATTCTACATGTCCCAGACTTCCAATATATATTTTTTTTAATTTGTATTTAACATATACTTAGAAGATTCTTTGGCAATTAATGGGATTACTAAAAACTTTCTGGTCGTGCATGGACACGTATATGCACACACATACTAATGGTTTTTATCTATCTTTTTATCTATCTCTTTATCCATCCATTACCTTGTGTTGTATAGGATAAAAACATTTGACATGTAATCATCTGTTGAGATCTAGGTACTTCTGAGAAGTTTTACATTAGAAACTGTCAGTATTTGGCTTGTTAATGTAAGTGCACAATAAAATATAAGTATCATTTTTTGGGAAGAAATGGGAAGCAAATTCTTCTGTTAAAATCAGTAGAGCTGTTATTTCCCTTGTTGTTCTCTTTGATGGACTTTGCTGACTCATTGTAAATTGGGTCCATTGATACAGTTTTGAAAGTTCACATGCTTGGTTTTGGTAAAGCAAATCACGCGAGTCACCAGTTGTAGATTCAGGGTTTCCAATTGTAATAACTAATAGTACAGATGGTCTGATATCAATCTATTTCTAGTGTCTCTTTTTATAAAAGTACACTGTATTGGTCTACAGCCAATATTTCTTGATTGTATGTGGATTTCCTAAATTGCATGGTTTTTAGATTTGGGGTTAGATTTGACCTGGGCCATCTGTTGAAGACATAATATATACACAACTGTATATGTTATATTGTGGATGCAATTTAGCATCCAATGCCAGTTATTATAAGTCTGCTTGATCCTACTGCATAGAAGGCTTGCTTCAGCTCTATACCTGTTTATTAGCAGAGAAGTGCTAATTTCAGCTTGCATTCTTTTATTTGATAATATTCAAGAAAAGTATTTAGGCATGTTGCCTTCTGCCTGAAAATACTGAAATTAATTTATATGGCCATTTATCCTATTCAACAAGAGCGTGTGGGTTTTTGATTAGTTGTAGAAAAGCTCAGTCTGTATTCAATGCCTGATGGCTATAGTTTTCTTTAGATAGGCTCATAAATTTTGTCTCTTAATAGAGTGAAAATGAACTAACACCTGTTGCAGTGTCACATATTTAGCTATGTGAGCTTTATAATTACTAATTATTGAGATGTGTACAGTTCTAGAAAAAATCCTAATTGTTAAAGAATTAGAAAAAAAAAATAAGATTTGCTTCTTATTGTAGCTATCACTGTATAGTTCCCTCCTTTCCATACTTTCTTGGATCATTTTAATAGATTGTTAAAATATACTGGATTAAGAATGTATCCTTGGGTAACAACTACTGCAATCAGACATTACTTTCTTTGTTCTCGAGTAAAGAGATAAGCCCTTTTATCCCACCAGGATCAAATTTCTCTTTACTGTGGAGCAGGAGCCAGACACTGGGTATATCTGCAGCATCACGGAGCACATTCCCAACATGATGCAAAGTTTGTATTTTGGCAACAGACATTTCCTATACTGCTCTTGTTGTTATCCTGATAAACCCAGACAGGAAATAGGACACATGGACAGGGCAGCACATAGAGTCATGTTCCAAGAGCATTAAGTTTAGATTCAGCTGGAACATGCTGAGCTACTTATACTGTTCTTGATTTTCTGCTCTCTTACAACATTCACACTAAATATATTTATTTTGCTTGCTTATGTACACATTATTGCTTAAAAGTGTTAACATTTTTTGTCTGTCTGAATTACAAGGCAGCATATACGTCAAAAATGGCTAAAGCAATTGGCTTCACCTAGTCTTTGAAACTGTCTCTAAATTCGCTTTAAATCTGAATCTGTCTTCCTTCCCACCACCAAAGGTGATTTAAAAATAAAGAAGAAAACCACTTATGAAACAAAAGTGGTTGTTGTATTGTAATGAAGGGTGGGGGGGAGTGGTTTACCTGTTATCAGAATAATTAAAAGCTGATTTTGGTTTAACCCCAGCAGGCAGCTCAGCCCCACACAGTAACTGGATCACTCCCCCACAGTGGGATGAAGGGAATCAGAAGAGTTAAAGTGAGAAAACTCTTAGATTGCAATAAATTCAGTTTCATAGCAAAGCAGAAGCCACTCACACAAGCAAAGAAAAACAAGGAATTAGTTTGCCACAAAGCAAGGAATTAGTCCTGTGGGTGGGCAGGTATTCAGCCATCTCCAGGCAAGCAGGGCTCCATCACGTGTCGCATGGGACTTGAAAAAACAAATGCCATCACTCTGAATGTCTTCCTTTCCTTCTTCTACCCCCCAGTTTCTTATGCTGAGCATGACATCATGTTGTATGGAAGATCCCTTCAGTCAGTTTGGGATAAGCTGTCCCAGATGTGTCCCCTCCCTACTTCTTCTATGCCCTCAGCCTTATTGGTGGGGTGGGGTGAGAAGCAGAGGTCTTGAGGCTGTGCAAGCACTGCTCAGAAGTGTGTAAGACATGTGGGTGTTATCAACAGTGTTTTGGTCAGAAATCCAGAATGTAGCAACATACAGTCTACTGAGAAGACAATTAACTTATCCCAGCCAAAACATATAGAAAATTAAATTCAGGATATTAATTATCTCCTTTATTTCTTGAACCCAATGTATTCTTCATATAAATACATAGCACAATATTTTCAAAACTAGTTTCTGTTCTTGGATCCAGTGATGTACACCTCAGAAGAGATCACTAAGTTATTATCCTCATGGAATGAAAGAAAAAGCATTTCTTTTCTGTATTTTTCCCTTCACATTTTGAATTTAAAAAAATAAATCCCTATAGATATGTAGTTTCTATTATAAACTGTGACTGCTTGTCTGAGGCTATAATATATTTCTTTGGATCACTTAAAGACAGATAGGATTAGATATAGCGTAGCCCAGCTCTGGTTTTTTGTCTTTTTTTACTGGTAGCAAGTTCATCTCACTGCTTTTGTTTCCATGCAACCATATGTTTATGTGAAGTCACAAAGTTTTACTTTTTGATGAATAAAGTCCTAATTTCCTCCCACATCAGTTGTAGGACTCATAAGTGAGGTGCAAGTGTCATGTAGTTAGACCAAGAATATCATATATTTAGAACTTATCAGCATAATTATGTGTTTTGTTTCATTATTCAGAACTTATCAGCCCAATTGTGTGTTTTGTTTTGTCATTCACTTTCCTTTATAGTGTTTGCATGCTGAGAATTTTCTTCCTGGCTTTCTGGAAGAATGCCAGACTCCAAGGAAGTTTCTCTTCCTTTTTACCTTCTTATTGAAATGCTCTTGTATATTCAGCAAGAGGATGCCAGCTGCATGAATGCATACAGCAGAGAGTGCAGGAGAAGGCACAGTTCACTCCTTTCTGTGGTTTTGCACGTTGATTATTGGAACCTGTTTTTCATGTGCTGGCTATCGCTGGAACACGTGGCGGTGTGAGATGGACAGCTGCTGCACACCAACATTTTAGAATTCTGGGAAAAAAAAAAAAGTATGCCATGCATTTTTCTTTTGTTTGACAGTGTGAGGAAGGGCAGTTTTCTGGCCACTTTAACAGCCATTTGCAATCATTTAGTTTAGTGTCTGTGGAAATACATAGTGCAGCTCAGCTATGCCATGACAGCCTTTCAGTGCCTGTGTTAGTGTTGAGCTGTCCTGTCTTATGTAAGCCAAATGTTTTCGAAATGGACCTGCTTGCAGAAATCTTGTCTCTGGAGAGATGTGCCAGGACAGGGGCATATTGGTTTTGACTTAAGAACTTGTAACCATTTTTCTTAGCCAGATTAAATATTACTAATGACAGCAGTTCTACAGGGAAGCGCAAGTGAACATTCTGTAGATAACTGTACAGGAGGGAGAGTATATATCTTCTCCATGCCTGTTGTTCTCAAAGTCTAGTCTTAGAAAATTAAAAGACAGGAGAAAAATAAATTATTAATACTGCTCATGAAATTTTAAATGTACAAACATATCTTGAAATATAGTAGCAGGAGGGTGATAAACCCACACCCTTTCCACTTTTTTCCAGTAGTGGACATGTTTGTGCAACAGCACTCAAGCACAGCTTCTTACTGCAGGTGCTTTTACCATTTTGGGAGTTCACTGCCCTTGTTTTGTTAGCCTCAGCAGTTTGAAAGTGTTGGCTCACCCGCAGTGCTTGCAAATATATCACTGTCCATGCTGCCTTTGCTTTTTGTATTTACTGGTGTCTTATGCTTCAGGGTTTCCAATGCCCTTGAGAAGCTGTGATCATTTTTTACATCTGAAAGAGTGCCAATTCATTTATTAAGACAGAGTCTGCGAGGCCTGGATAAATTTATTCTATCTAACATTTAATAAAACATTAAATTAAAAATGTGACTTATGCAGTGACATACTCAGCATTATCCTTCCAAGGTTTATATTTGAGTGTTGCAGGGGCCCACCTCTCCAGAAGGTAACATGCTATCAATCTAGCTCTGGGGTGACAAGGCCACTGATGTTTTTCTGTGGTGGTTATTTAATAATTAATTTTTCATTGCTAGTCTGTTCAATAAATGGATTGCAACATTTAAGACCAGTTTAATAGGTTTACAGGTCCCTTATAAATTCCAACAATGATAATAGTTAATAGGAGAATAATGAATTTGTGCTCAAAGATCTCAAGATCAATCAAGCAAATTAAATCTGGCCTAGGCTGTGGCTGCTGAAGTGATTTTTTTTTTTGTTTTGTTTTGTTTTTGTTTTCTAGCATGTTTGTTTTTGGACTTTTTTTTCCTGTAAAATATACCCTGTGTGGATAACTATATCTGATGATTTGCTGAATTTCTTATTATTTCACTTGTCATATTAATTTAAATCTTTAATCTGAGGATGTGGAACGCATATGAAGTGGCACATTAAATCAATATTTTTCTGCAAACGATGTCTCCAAAGAGGGTGCCATTGTGAAGGGGAAATGCAATAATAGGAATAATAAAAAGAAATTGTATCTTGATCTTTCCACATATGTTAGTGCAATGCTTTTTATCAATTAAAAAAAAAAAAAAAAAACACACCAAAAAGCAACATATACCTCTGCTTGTAAAGGCAAAAATTTTCTTTGGACTTTATCACACACTCAAAATACAAAGTGTAAAAAAAGTCCAGATGGGGAAGCCTTGCCAGTTACTATGAATATTTGAGAGCATCAGTGCTACAAAGAAAGAGTCTATTGCTTAGCAGGGGTTTGCTTGGCATCTAAAATAGATGGTCCTTGGTCTCATTAGAGTTCAAGGTAGTCAGAGGTAACCTCATTACGAAAGCTAATAAAGGAGGAAGGTACATTTAGTTTATCTTCTTGCTTTACATCTCACCCAGAGCCTGATTTTCCACTTTCCTTCAAACTTTTCTGTATAATCACTTGAACTGAGGTGATTCTGTCATTTCCCAACCATTTCTACAGCTCTTTATTATTGCACACACAGTACACTGGAAAGGGATTCAAAGCCATGTTATTCATTCCTGGCTCTGAAATTATCTTACTGAACATCCATTCACTTCATTACCCATTTTGTACATTTGTAAAATACAAACCAAGCTGATAACCTCTGTAAAATGTATGAATTAAAAATGCTGGATAAGAACATAGTATGTGAGATACACAACAGTAGGAAATTGGGGCATTCATTTTTCCAGAGCTTTGGGATCTGACATAAGATCTTTTCTTATCAGTTCTTCCTAAAAAGAATTTTTCTTAGACAGGACACTATCAAGAAAATTTTGATGTAACCTGAAAAAGAAGTGGAGGGGGAGGGGGAAACTCTGCACAACAACCACATCTTTTGTAATCCAGGTTCTAAAGAAAACAACCTTGGGTAAGACTACAAATTTAAACCAATCCTAGGCAACCAATACTGCATGTGATACATCAAGATATTTCCTTAGCCTTCTCATTCTTGACATGAACCAACCCTACCACCTCTCAAGCTTGCAGACAGTGATATAAGTAAATATTGCCTGGCTGCAGTTAGCTATGGATGCTGTTCCAGTTTTTTTCTGAACAACCTCTAGAGAGAGCATAGGCTGTGTACCCATATGAAGGTGGAGAAAAGAAGAGAAGGTATTGGGAAAATCAGTTGTGTTGGTTATTGCAGTAGAAAGTAAATGAACCTGAAATGTTTTGTTGTAGTACTAAACTCTAGAGAGAGAGTGGGAGGATACTGTAGCCAAATATAAGAAAAAAACTTGGTCATGAGGGTATCATAAGATCATAAAAAGAGGAAGAAAACTGGTAAACCTCCATTGCTACAAGAATTAATTATTTAGCCTTGATTAGTGAGGACTACATGTACTTAGAGCAGGTACTACCTATAATTAACTGGTAATAGCCCATTTCCAGTCTGGACAGTACCTGATTAATAGTTAATTTCGATGTTGATGTCTAACCTGACAAAAGTAGGTATTTCACTACTGCACGCTGATCAGGTGCTGGATTTGCCATGCTGCAACCCGTCAGTATCACCTGCTGTTATTGCAATATTTGCCATTTTCAAAATTGGGTTCACAACAATAGAATCATTTGGTAGTTTGTGTTGGAATGAACCTTTAAAGGTCATCCAGTCTAACACCCTGCAATGAGCAGGGACATCTTCAACTAGAACAGATTGCTCAGAGCCCTGTCCACGCTGTCCTTTAATGTTTCTGGGGATGAAGCATCTATCACCCCTCTGGGAAATCTGTGACTGCTTGTCTTGTGGCAGGAGACGTTGGTGACCCATTTCTGCACACCATTTCAGTGTCTGGCATGGACCACATTTCCCAACAGTGAACAGTCACCACTGAGAAGCAATGGACACTGACCAGTGAATGCAAATTGCACTTACTGCATAGCAGCTCACCAGGAGGGTATAGTCTGTCTTAGCTCTTATTTTGGGACAAGGAGATGCAGAAAGCTGTGCAACAGCTTCCTGCCAGCTATAGGTTCATAAGTAGTTTCTGCAGTGAGTTTGTGATTCACAGCAGTTGATGAGCAGCAGTAGTTTACTAGTAAAGTATGAAGTGACTTCAGATAAAAAGGCTGGGGCTGAGGAGTGAGAAGATAGGCAATATAGTAGGAAAATGGGATTGTTGTAGCTAGAATAGAGAATCAGGTAGCAATTTTTTTAAAATTTTATTTGCTAAGACAGAAAATGTAACAAATATGCTTTTGAAGTAAGAGAGAAGAAAAGAGATAGGAAGAGGGATTACAAAATGGAAATTTTAGATTGAAATTTTATGTGCTTCACCCCTCCCTTTTCCTCATACACTCTCCTTTAGTCTAACAAATGTCTTGATATTGCTGTGGCTGAAATCCACTTAATATTTGGTCTTTGAATACCCTTGCAATTTCAGTGAAGTCATTCCTGAAACATAGTAGGAGATTCAAACTTAGTTCATATGGGCCTACAGATCAGTCACTGAAGCCCAAGGAATGCTATTTTCTAAAGGGTGGGAGGAGCATTGGTGGGTGGCTTGATTGAACATAAGCATTAAGAATAGATATGATAATGAGATTTGTCCTTGATGTACAATAAGTGCACAGAAAGAACAGATAGAGCAAACCCATGAAGTTGGAAATATATAGGGAGAAATCAGAACATTTAGCAACTATTCTCTCTTATAGAAAGAGTAGGAAAATTTATTAAAAGTAATACCTTACTGATGGCACTGTATAGGCAATTGGAAGAGTATAGTAATTTGTTTAGTGGTTTGTTTTTTTTAACTTTGTTTTATGGGATTAGCAATAACACTGCAAATACTGCAATGATGCAGAATGATAATGTACAAATGCTTGCATGAATTTGTGGCCCTTTAAAATCTATCCTGATGTTACAGAGGCCAGGCAGGCAATTATTACAGTAGTCCCTACTATTGAGGAGAATTTCACTTGGTGTGTAAAATATCCTTTTGTAGCCTAAAATAAATTTTGAAGAGGGAATGACTAGAAATGCAAGAAATTATATTTCCTTACCTGTTAGAAGCACAATGAAATAATTCTTAAGAAATCAGCAAGGTGTGAGTTTTATTTAAATTGTAAACTCAGTTAATTCCTATTCTGTAGGTATGTAACTCAGACATATAAAATCAACATTATCTCATTTACAAAATCATCACCTTTACCTGTCCTTCTCTGGGAGCTAGTTTCTTCAATGAATTTGGGAGTGAAAAATCCTGTTCCTTGCACTCTGCCCAACAGTTCTTTGGGTTGGGCAGAGTGCAAAGATCTGAGAAACCTTTGCTTCTGAGTACTGAGAATCTTTCTGTAGCCTTTCCAAAGTACATTTTATATTTTTTGTAGTGTTTTCAGCCTAATATAATTGTAACCTTCTAGAAATTGGTGTTGATATTTGCTCATTTAGGGTACGGAATCTTCTTTCACACCTTAAATACCTCTTATGGTTGGACATGCTATTTAAAAGCCTGGGGTTGTTAATAAAGTATGGTATGTGAAGTGTCAGTTCATTCTATTTGAGGTTTATGAAAAATGCCATTTCAATTCTACAGTATTGTAACATTTGAAAAATGTTGACTTAAAGACAATCTCTACATATTTCTGCAGAAAATGCTTTGAAGATATTTGCTTTTACAAAAAAATATTATTAGGTTTTAGGCAGATAAAATAACTCTTCCACCTCCATCTAAATAATTTCTTTTGTACTAATGCTTCTTTCAGAGAACTCTGGGAGTGTTTAAATGTCCACATAACAAATTTGATGTGTGTGACTCACTTTAAACTTGGGATCAACACAACACTTTATTTTTTTTTATGAGTTTCTAAATAAAATGCAGTAGTTAAATTTTTTCTTACTGTCTGAATTCCTCAATTTTCAGGCTATCACATGGAGGATCAGAGTGGTTGTCCTTCAGGGTCCTTTTCTAACAGAAGATGTCATCAGAGGAAAATTCAGTGACCAATGAAAAGCTCTAAAATGGAAACATTGCAGCATTTCCACTGAACTTGTTTTATGCCATATTTCTAGTAGCTAAATTATGCACCAGAAAGCTTAATCAAAAAAATAAAAAAAAAAAATAGAAAAAAATATATATACACGCTGTCCAGTGTAGCAGTCAATGGTCTTGTTATTCACATAAACAGCTAAAGATCCTCAGAATCTGCCTGGGCTCTTAGCTTCAGTGACATCTTGAGGAAATATGATAAACCATGCTTCTCAATACCAACTTTTTCCTTTCCTGGGAATAAACTACTTGTTATTATGAGAAGGTAGTCACTGTGTTCCTCTGGCTCTGAGAGGCCTGATCAAACAACTTCCTACCAGAGTGGCCAGCTTCTTGTTCCCTGAAACAGAAAAAATATGTTACTTCCTCTCCATTCTTTTAATAGTGTTTAGGAATGGATTGGTCTTGAGGAGCTGAATTCATACCTGCTAAAAGCACCAGCTCAGGCTTGATTCAGCCATATAGATCATTTATGGACCATGGACAGCCTGAGGGCAATGCTTCTTCAAAAATAAGTAAGAAAGTATGATATGAACTGTGTATAAATCCACATCAGGCTTATAACAGGTGGGTTGAAGTAAAAGTAATTTAGAAAAAAGATTAGTGCTCCTTTCAGGAATATGCAGATTAATGAAGTAATTAGGACAGAGGGCCAGATCCTCAGGGCGTTGTAAATCATCATCACTTAGCTGAAGTTACTGAAGCTATGTTGATTTATAGCACCTACAGAATTGATCCAGTAGCAAATCCTCAGTGATAATGTTGGTGTTTTTCCTGGTAATAGAGCTGCAGGCATCCAGGATGACAGTTGGTTTGAGGGGCAAGTTCAGAATATAGATAAAAGACAAAATGCATATTTAGAGCATGTGGGGAATTTAAGAGTACAGAAGACCTTCTGGAGTTTCTGTGTTCAGTTCCTTTTTACTGTTGCAAGCAATGACATCTTATCATGCCATTCAAATTTTTTCTTAGAAACAAAAAGTGGTTGGTTGAGGCAGGATGGTATTTTAAGCACACACAGCATTACTCTGAAAAACAGATTGAATAGAACTTTTATCACATGCTGCCCTCTGGTTTCTTTTATGATAATTATTTCATCTTTCATTTGGAAAAGGAAAGAAATTAAGGAGAAATTAAGTACATTAAGAAGTGGCGATGGGAGTGTGCTGTGTGTGTTTTTGGGATTGGTATAGACGGCCTATGTTTCTAGAACATTGAGGAACATGATAGAAAGGTGCAGTAAGTTGACTTGTTGCTTTGTAGAGCAGCATGAAGCTTTGCTTAGCTTACCACCTGAGGTATCTGTTCATCTGGGAATGGTCAGCACGCCCCAGTTCTCTGTGCTGCGTCTACTGGGCGAGGGGTTTGGTCTGCCTAATCTTTAGTGCTGGCAGCAATATGCAAAGCCAGAAGGACAACAGCTTGGCTTACAAATAGCATGCTGAGTCTGCAAAGACCAGATAGATTGAAAGACTGTCTATTGACTTGTAAATTCAGGAAATTTGATAGTGAATCCTGTGGTGTACTGAAAATGCAAAAGTGTTCCGTACTGTTTATGAATGCAATTTGCAGAATAGGATTACACTTTGGATGAAAATCAGCTTTTTATGCAGAAGTTCTGAATAAAATCTGGAAATTTTTGATTAGTAATGAAGTGTAACCTCAACTCCACAAACATTTGAAATTATGTGTCTTTTATTTTGGCTGGAAATTTCTACTTGCTTCAGATACCAGAGGATCTGTGATACATGTGACAATGTAGTATGCAAGGAGGAAGATGTGAGAGAAGGAGAGAAAGGAGGGCTTTTTTGATCTTCCAAAATGCTTTTCCTGATTACTGATAGGGACGATAGAATGGATAAGCATTTGGTGTTCATTCCCTAAACTCAATCTTTTTTATTTGAATTTATCCAAATTTCCATCTCTCCAGAGAAGAATGAAACTGAACAATTTGCTGAGAAATGTATTATGATATTTCTAGATGTATTCTTTTTCTGACTAGCTTTGAGAGTCTCTGATGTTTTTCAGATTCAGTTAAGGTACCATCAAATCTTTGCAAGGCAAAGTATAAAGAAATTGACTGTCATCAAACACTAATAAAAGTTATCAAGCTTGTTGTCTTTCCAAAAGGGATGTTCTTATTTTCCTTATCAAATACAACATATTGTGAATGAGAGCTGCTTTATTTATTCAACTAAATTGTTTTGAAAAAATAAGAATAGCAAAATATTTCCATGAGTGTTTTTTTGGAAAACTTTTTGCTCTTCCTAAGAAAACATTTGCTTTCCTGCAGACGTGTAGTTACAAATCTGGAGCTAAATCGTATTAACATTAAAGATAACCTACGTATGGGGTACAGGTTAAAATATCATAATATTTAACTGGTGAATTTTGGGATTGTGGCTTCAGGATTTTTTGCATGTTTTGGTGTGGGTTTTCTGTGTTTCTTAGAGGGGAAAGGTATTTTTGCTGTTGTTTTTTTCTTGATTTGTTTTTAGGAATAGGTCAAAGGTCAAAGAATTCAGGTCATGAAGAAGTTCATAGCAGTATCTGGTAAATCAAAGGCTTGGGAGAGGACACTGTCACTTGCAGGAATATTATCAATTCAGATGATATTTTAAGTATCAGTAGTAGTGCACATGTTCACTGGTTTAGTATTCTTGTGGAAGTTTCTCAAGAGGAGACAAACTCATCCCGGTCTTTAGGAAAGTGGCAGTGTGCAGGAGCTTCAGAGGAATATGGGCTAATTTTGTATCATGCTACTTCCATTCTCATTTGCATTCATCACTATTAAAAATTAGAGGATGAATTACATAGTTTCTTAAGGAGCTCACACATACGGAAATAAAATTTGGATGATGAAATCTAAATTTTTGAAGCTGTTTGTTAGCTATAGTATTTAATGGGAAATGGTGCGTGTTAAATCAGCAGCAGCACCAAGCAGTTATTTTAGTATACTGCCCAATAAAGGGCATTATTTAGACATACTCTGCAATAAAAGTGATTAATTGAGCCAAACTGACTGCACTAAGAAACATGAAATTAAATTGGTAAGCTAGACTTTTTCATAGGTATGTGCATATTCTCACTATGGTAGACTATTAGGAACTCCATTTTCATAGTAGTTGCACCAATGTGAAACTGTCTTGGACTGCTGGATGACATACAAACTGTTTTCAATACCCCTGGCTAGTACCCATCAACAGGAGTCTGTCTGTGGATGTGCTTCTGTCTGTGCTTTATGCCATGCAAGACAAGAGCTGAAATGGATCCACTGTACTACATCTGTGCTACAGAAGTTTTGATATTGCAGATACCAACAATTCTTTTTGAACAGCACAATTCAATGTATGTATGGAAAATCTAAGATGTTCTGTCCAATTGCTTTGTGGTCATCTTAATTAAAAAAAAAAAAAAAAAAAAAAAAAAGATGGAATTAGCTGTTACAAAACTGGTGGTATACATAGCCTTAAGGACATTGGAGAAAAGGAGTTAAACAAGAAGAAAACCTCAAGTTGAAGCAGAAACCTCAAGAAGAATTAAATTAGGGTAACCAAAATAACAAAACCAGACCAAAAGAAGATGAAATTAATTGACTCTACAACTTAAAAGAATGTAGTATTTTGCATTGATCTGGCCTTTGCATTTTTTCCGCAACTGTAGATCTGCAATGGGAGTATTTACCCCTTTGCTGGGAGTAGCTGGACATTGGATAGGAGGAGAGAGGGAAGAAGAAATTTACAAAAAATGATGGGACTTGCCACATAACAGAGACTTGAAATTTACTGGGCAGAGCAGGGAACTGACGTGCAACCAATTGTAGGAATGAATGATGGAGGAAAATGTTGCTCTTTATTTTTCTTGTTATTTTTCTTCCCTAAGGGACAGTCATTTCTATGATGTTATTTGCAATAGGCAAGCTATTGTAAGCTAGCTGATCTGAGAGAAAGCATGAGGAAGAGACACTGTAGGCCAGAGAGAGATTTGTCTGTAGTCTTTTCTCATTTTCTCATTTCTGCTACATTCAGAGTTGTTTTATTTTCCCCCATGTTATGTATCTGGTTTTCTGAATTAATCTCTAATACAGCTTAGTCTAGAGAAAAAAAAAAAAAAAGGATATAAAGGGGGGAAAAAAGAATCAAGTTTTGAATTGCCTGTAAAAATCACCTGTAAGAAAGGGAATTGGCAGGTTTGCTTCCAAACTGTTGCTGAATCAAATCTTGTCATAGTCAAAAAAGAAATAAAATGAAAGTAGTTATTAGAGATGCTATGAAAAATTTTCCAGATGGCAAAGCCTCAGGAAGTTTTAGCCTGATTACAAGCAGAATGAACAACTGACTCTGATGGTTACAAAGACAGCAGCCACCACGTTTGGTGACCTTCCCTTATCATCAAGTGGGTTTGTTGTAGATGTTAATGGAGAACATGGGCAGACTTGCCACCAAGGCCAGTGTTTTGGGGCATTTCTGGTTTCCCACAGGAAGCTGACTACTGAAGGAATTTTTTTTCTTTGATAAATGGATTTTTACCTGCAACTTTGGGATGGGTGTCAGGATACTATCTTGGCATCTGTCCTTAACAATCCAAGTTCTGTGTTAGCCAGTTTGGTCTTATGTACAGTGCATGAGTTAATCGGGAGCAATCAGGCATGTCTGACAAGCACAGTAACAAACATTATAACTTGGGAAGTGTTTTCACCATGTGGCATGTAGATATTTTGACAGTGTACATGCAACTATTTTGAAGTAGCTTATGTAATGCTCTGTGCAAACAGTGATGGTGTAGACATTTAGTGAGGAAATATCTAGGATGATGACACATACAGGTGAGTGACTGGGTCCAAAAATGCCTCTGACAAGACTTAACATATCACAGTGTATGAGTAGATGAATATTCTAAGAATAGGACAGTAGAGTCAGAATGCATGTGGATATCTCTCTTTCCATAAATGCTGGATTTAGGGAAATTTTCTCAGAGTTATTCTCTCACTGGACCTGACCTTTTAAAGTCTGAAACATACCTAAAATTACAAATTCTTCTACCTTCCTGTGCACTACCTCCAGTAATTTCAGAAGGGCAAGCAGCTCTCTGACACTTATTTGGAGTAACAAGGTTATTTGCCTTAGCTATATACATGACATCTAAACCATTAAATTAAGAATGGATTTTATGTATTAGGAATATAATTAGATCTTCATTTAGGTATAGACTGGTAATTAATGTAAATGAAAATACAGGATGATTTTATACGATTTGCAGCTAGACAATTCAATGAGTTGGCTGGGAGATGATAATATCTTCTCCAGTTTTTTTGTGTGGCGTATTGGAATGAGTTTGTGGCTTAAAGCCTTTTCCAGCCATCTACAAACAGCAATTTTCATTCACTATGATTAGGACTGAGTTTGATATGAGGTCAGCAGCTGATTCACTAAGTACCGTGACCTCCTTTCAGTGTCTCATTGCAACACTTAATTCTGTCCTTTCTATCTTTTGTCCCATCAGCTGAGTTCACATCTTTGTTCTGTGTATCTGTAGAGGCTTTTCCTCTACTTTGTGATTTTGTTTAGTCACTGGTATTCCATTTTATATGTATGTATGTATGGCTATAAATGCATCTTTCTACATTGGATCCTTTTGGCATCATTTTTTGTACATTAACTGACATTTTGTCTCCAAAATGTAAAGGTAATTCATCCCATGGATGAAGAGCTGGGCTCAGGTTGCATAGGTGTGTGTGCATACATCTCTGTTAAAATGCTTGTTACTCAGAAGGGATCCAGAACCTTTCCTGCAACTTCTGTGTAGCCTCAAGGCTGTAACTGAATTGTGACAAACTTGAAATTGATGTTTTACAGACAATTTGTCAAATTGGCTATTTGAATTCCAAATATTGGATCTGTCATATCAAACATTTTTTTATTTATTCAATTTATATTTTAAAAATATTTTGAAGGGTGGGGATGAAATTTATAAAAGGTTGAAAGCAACAGGAAAATCTGTTGTGACATTATCTTATCCTACTTTACCAGTCAGCCTGTATTTCATACTTTTTTCCCTCTGTATGTCATAACATTTTTTAACATATGAATATGCATTACACTTATTGTTCCAGTTTATTTTATTATAGCTTGTGACGTTCAAAGGAAAAATTTATTTTGAGTATTGAAAGTTTTGATTATCTAGGCATTTTTTTGATATGTAAAATCATTCTTACTTAAGTCATTAGCTCTACTTTGTTTGAAAGTAATTGTTGCTCTTTTTTATTATATATATCTATTATTGTATTAATGAATATAATTTAGATTATTGAACCTGATAATTCTTTGGTGAGTTCACAGCAAGGGCACTTTGGGCTGAACGAAAAATTGTAAAATTGTAGTCAATAAACCAATTAATGTTTCAACAGTGTATACTATTAGGCAGCAGTGCAATGCTGATCTTATAGCAGTCTTTAATGTTTAATCTTGAAGAGCAATAAGATATTACTCTACTTTTTTATTTATGCTTTGAAAAGCATTATTTGAGAGTAGTGGAAAGTAAGAGCATGTTTCTTCAAATTATTCTTTCAAATAAATCACTTTTCAATAGGTCCTAGCTTTAAAAAACATCAACAACAAAGATAAACAATGAAAATAGTGTAATTTAAGAGATTGCTTCAGCTTCTTAAAACGCTATTTGTTTGGGAAATTAAATGCCTATTATAATATTCTGAGTGCTATCAATGGAATTAAATGAGGTTTTTATTTTCAGGAAATGATAAACTGTGTTGCAGACTATGCCACACCCTGCAGTTGCTTTCCCTCCTTGTTTTAAGATTAAGAGCCTCAAGTATCATTAGCAATCAAGGCAGGCTTTCCTACAGGAACAGTATCATTACAAATAAGTAGCTTAGCACTCTGTGCACGTTAATGCACAGAACAAATCCTAGCACTGATTTGCGAGCTCTAAAACCCATTAGAACACAGGCCCCAAAAGGGGCAAATCACTGAAATGTGCTAATTATCGGTCAGGCTCTTCAGAAAGACTTTGGGTCAATGCCAGGCATTTTTAACATTTTCAGTAAGTCTAGACTGAGTTTTCTGCTTGGCTCCTTCAAGAAACTTGTAGGTAGAGAATTTGTTTCATGTGTGCGTATATTGAAACCTTATGGATTCATGTGAGGTTTTGTGTTAAAAGGAAATCCATATTTAGTGAGATCCAGAGTATTGTTGGGATAGGAAGGGCTGTCACATTCTGCCATTTACCCTGTGCTCGGTTCTTGAACCTGGCCCAGGTTGTATCACCATTGTTGCTTGCCTGTCTGTTGTTGGGGAGCTGAAAAGCAGTCAGTGTGAAATAATAAATGTGCAAATGTTTTCGCCGATGTCATGCCTGGTGCACTGCAGACTGTCTGGGGCGGGGAGCTTCTCTGTGACAAATGGACAATGTGTGAATTTATGGCTCTGTCAGGTCATTCTCATGTCTAAGGGAATGGGTATAGTGGCTATCGACCAGCAGAGAATTTATATCTGGGATTGACTATCGTTTTTCAGTACAATGGATTGTTTCTCACACGTCTCATAAATAATGTTCAGCTTTTCACTCAAACTGATGAGTATACCAAAAAGTTGTATTTTCTGCTTTCTTTCTGCTTGGTGTTCAAACAGTGATGACATCTTGCCACTTTCTTCTGCAGCTTTTATATCTATGAGGCCTGAGAGAGAAAAGAAGATAAACAGCTATAGAAGTGCCTACTTGCTTATTTTTTTTAAGCAGTCAGAAGCCATCTGTTAAAGGATGTGTACTGACACTGTCTTTCATTCTGGCTGAGTCAGTGGTGATGGGAATGGTTCTCTACACTTTGGCATCTCAGGTTGAAAATGTTCCAGGAAGGTGGTAGAAACTGAAGCTTCCACTAAATGAAAGGGATGTTCATTGGCTTCAGTGAAACTTAATGTATTTTTACAGTACAGGAGAGGCTGGCAGGGTTTAAAAGCACATATTCCTTCATGTAAGCTATTCATTCATGTAGGAGCTGATTAAAGCAACCAGTCATGGTCAGGTTTGCTCTATGTAACTAGAATAAATCTGTCATTTTCCTTTTTGGTGAGAGGACCACAGTCCTACACCATGCTTTCTTTCAGCTATGTTTGTGGGAGCAGGGGAGAGTGGAACAAGACAGGGCACTTCAAACAGTCGTAAAAATTCATTGTAAGCTTTTCCAGCCTACATTCTTCATTTGTGATCAGGCTGCCACCTGGAACTGGTGGAAAGTATTAACCACAAAACCTGTGGCTTCCTATGTTTCACAGGGAAATCAGATGTCAGTGTTAGGGATATGTAGCCTCTTCTGGTGTGACTATCCTTCTGTCCTCTTCAGAGCCAAAGTAGTATTCACTCCTTTTCTCTGCTAACTGTGTTGGATCCCAGAGCTGTCTGCACACTTAGTGCTTGCCTAGCAACTGTGTACTTTGGCAGGCCACACTGGGAACAATACTGCAGCTTAATTCCCAACTTAGCTTGAAATGAGCCAGCTTTGCTTTTGCTGGTGGTGTAGGCACTGAAAATTTGGTGGCAGCTATTTGCTGAAGGACTTACTCAGAATCTCCTGGATTGGGCAGTCCTTAATGGACTGATATAATGGATACACTCTCACATCAAATGTGAGTGGTAGGAACTGTTGTACAGTTTACACCACAGCAGTAATGGGTCTCCTGGGGATTTGCACCTTATAGTACGTTGAGAGCTGGGTATGACTTCTTTTTTTTTGGCAGGGGAAGGGATTGGTTTTGGTTTGTTTGGCTTTTGGGGAGGTTTGTTGGTTGGTTGGTGTTTTAGGGGTGTTGTGTTTCTTTTGGTTTTCCCTTCAGCTTCATTCTACCTCAGAAAAAAGATGTACCCATTCTTAAAATGTGAACTATATCCTAGTTTGTTCCCTTCAGGAAGAAAATTCCTTTCTACTAATTTCTAATGCTTTTCCTGTACTTTCATACTAATGGAAGTACTGCATGGGTTTATGTTACATTGCATTCCTTTTCATAATAAGAGAAAGTGTGATTTAGAAAGGCCTGAAGTGGATAAACAAATAGGTTCTTAATTTTTATTTTGGTTGATTTTAGTATTCTTCAGCTGTTTTAACTGCTGTATATTAATTTGGATTTTTTTTCCCCCTGTGTCTTTGTGAAAGCAGATTGTTGTTGCAGTTGTAGTAGATCACCAATCAACACGAAAATATTTTGCCTGGATTTTGAACTCCTAATATCAGGGTTAAAGGATATTTGGATTAGGTTTGGTTTGAATTATTTCTTCCTCCTGTTTGAGGAGAATACAATTAAGGCTGAAACAAGATCTTTTTCTTAATAAAGAGAGAACAGTGTATCCGCTATGTGTATCTTTATCCTCAAAGTCTCAGAAGTGAATTCATTAGAAGGGAAGCCTTCTAGTGATTCGGAGATAAGGCAGCATGCTTCCACATGGAAGATTTAAGTTCAAATTTACAACTTTTTCTTCATGCTTTGGAGTAGCTGCTAATAAGAGGAGGTAGTATAATTTCTTAAAAATTTTCCCCTTGTCATACACTGAATTGCAGTAATTGAAAATGCATCCAGAGCCTCAGGTCAAAGAATGAAATATATTCAGGAGTTCCTGCACTGAACACCTTCTATCCCATGGCAAGAGACCATGCTATTAGAAACTCTGAAGAAGTGCAGGGTGAAACTATTTCTGAATGCAGGTCCTATGTTAGCTGTGTGAGACCATTTTATGGTTGGATTTGGGGTTTGTTTTTATTGTATTTCCACTTCAAAAGAAAACATAACTGTAGCTGAGCAGTAATACTTCACCAAGCTTTGCTTGCTATAGCCTGCTAGGCATAGCTCCCCTGGGAACAGCATACTCCCCTCAGATGCCTCTGAACAGACAAGGTTTCTTTTCCTTGACCTATGGATTTGATCCCAATCTACAGGGATCCTGGAGTGCAACTGATGCTCTCTCCCTTGATCCATCTGAAAGCGTGTCGTGTTGCTATACAGCTGGTGGACTTAGACAATGTATACACATAAAAGGCTCAACCAGAAATCACTGACCTTGTTTGCTTATTCTAGCATGGTCTTTTTCATCCATTATGAAACTGAGATCAAGTGCACAGTGGTGCTGAAAGCAAAAGGCTTGTCATGGACAGCCAAGGGAATGTGTGTCCAGTGATGAGGATCAGTAGAGGAGTTGCATCTGACTAATGTGACGCAGAGTTAAATACGTCTCAAGCTCCCATAAATGTGAGTGACAAAGAAGCCTTGCCATTCTTTGTGAGCGTCATCCTTTATGAATTGGTATACTTTTCACAGCACAGTACTTCCTTTCTGTATCTCCCATGCCAGTGTAGGTTTTGTGTCTAATCCCTTGGAGTCTATCCGTGTGTCTAAAATGCATCCCATAAGCTCAGTGAGAGCTTATATCCAGAATTTTGAATAAGCAAGTAGGATTTCTTGAATAGTACTTCACTTGTAAGAATTTCCATGCATGGTACTGTGGTCAAAATTGTGTTGATAGCCCGTGAATGTCTCAAGAGAAGAAAGATTATGTGTTCATCATTTACATAGAAAAATTATTCTTCTTTCTGCTGATATTTTCTTGTGGGTTGGGTTTTTTGTTTGCTTCTCAATGAAAAAGGTTTTATATTTGGAGATGGCTGTAAGTATGTATGTTTTTAGTCATGTAATAGATATGATGCTGTGCCACTCAAAAATGATATGCTGTGATAAAGCACTGAGCTGAGATCTGGTGCTCAGTCTCTTAACTTTCATAAAGGTTTTGAATAACCCTTGGTAGCTCACTTATCTTTGTAATTAATTTCACATCTGTGAAGTAAAAGTGAATCTTACTTTTTCTCTTCCACATATATATCATTCTTACATAAATGTGAGAAAGATTTTTTAAAAAGAATATTTCTATGAAACAAATTGAGCGAGCTGTATCTTATCTGGTTTTTCAGTTAATCCTCTAATTTACCCAAATGAGATTATTAAAAGTAAGAAAGTCCTTTTTCACTGTTGTAAAACAGTAAGGAGAAATAAAGTATTTTTAAAGATAATGAAATTAGGAATCATTATTATATTTTTTAAAAAACAGAGAGCTTTATTCTTGCGTAAGTATGAGGACAAATCTTTTTTTTTTCCCCTCTTTTCCAAAGTCATATTCACTTTTCCATTTGTGTCCCATTGATCAGTTTGGGGTTTACACATAAAAACATAGTGCTTGCTAAGATTAATGTGTTTTTACATTATATACATAATACATATACATTTTTAATTCCTTGCATTCAAGTAATAGCTTAGACTTTTTTTATAGCTCTTCTTACTATGAAACTCATGCCATTTCATCCAGTGAGTGATTCAGTCTCTGAAGTCTGGCAAAGCAAATAAATATCTAACAGCAGAGTGACCCACAATGTTGTACCTTTCAGAACAGCAGTATTACCTTTAAATCACTAATTTGTCTTTGCAGGGCTTGATATAGAATAGTGGGCTGTATTCAGTGCTGGTGCATATTGTTACTGGAATGAGTATCAAGGCAGCTTAGGAATGAGTAAGAGAAAAGCAAAGTTCAAGCATGTTGTCCCAAAATCTAGTCGGTAAATTGCTAAATAACCAAATATTGGAGTGAGATCTGGGAGCAGCTGATGATTTCTAAAATGAAGGTTCTGCCACCTGTGTAAAGTGGTTGACAGTTGAGGGTTTGACAGCAGCTGATTTTTTAAACTGTAGTTTTATACAAGGATATCTACTTGTTATCATAAAAATGTGTTTTCTTTACCTATTAAATTACAAAAACCACTTCAACTTCCAGTGTAGCTATATATACCTTTAATTTTCAACATATATTTTCTTTTGCCTCTGAATTTGAACAAAAGCGGTTTCAGTGACTTTAACTAATGGAAATGCCTCAAAATAGGATTTGGATTATTATATAAATTCTTGATATTATTCTGAGAGTATAAGAAAAATACCAGATCTAAACTTTCAAAGTACATGTTTCAATTTCTAGGTTTTGGGGCATGGAAAATTGGAGCTTGATTGTCTTATAATAGGCACCTATTATGTATGTTCAGTGATCAGCATTATTAATGTTGTGTTTGCAGTAATGGCTATTAATGCTACTATAATTCTAAAATAAACAAAAAAGAATGGTTCAGTTCAAAGGGACCCACAAGGGCAGTCTAATCCAACTGCCTGTTGGATTTTGCTTTCTGATATAAGTTTGGTTGATTCTGAGAGAACTGGGTAAATACTTAAAATAGGTAAAATCATTATCTGAGAGATAAATATTCATAAAATGATAGAGGTCATGTACCTACTCATAGAATTTGCAAGAGATGAATTTCATACTAACTCAAAATTCAGGACATCTACCTGCTGGCAAGGCCAAATTGCAGAAGCAATTTCTAGGAAAAGAACAAATCCCACAGCAAACTCTTTACCTTGCAGAGATCAAAGTTACTCAGCTAAAGGCGCTGAAATACTTTTTGGTACGTTTGATATAAAGATTTCCTAAAATCAGACAAGATATTGAAAACTAGAGCTAGATTTGTTATTTTGAAATTTTGTGGAGTTTTTGTTGAATAACAGCTTATAAAAATTCCTATTATAGAAGATCAATCCTTGGCTTGCATTAGACAAACTGTTTTGATTTCTATGCATGTCACAACCTTCGAAATCATTGCTGCCTTAAAAGTAACCTTACTCTTTTCTCTCCTCTCTCACCTTATTTCCTAAAATACTGCCATTTTTATACTTGTCACACATGTTGAGAGCTCATTCTTTCACCTACAGGAATTTATGTGATTCTAAGTGCCCCTGGAAGACAGTAAGCTTAGACTGGGTGTTAGGAAGAAATTCTTTTCTGTGGGGGTGGTGAGGAATTGGAAGTGGTTGCCCAGAGAAGCTGTGGATGCCCCATCCCCGAAAGTGTTCAAGGCCAGGTTGGCATGGTGGAGTGGGAGGTGTCCCTGCCCACGGCTGTGGGGTTGGAAATAGATGATCCTTAAGGTCTCTTCCAACCCAAACCACTCTGTGATTCTGTGATTCTACAGTAGAAAACCAGCAACCTTAATTTAAAAGACCACTGGATGTGTTTTGGAAGGTTTTCTTCTTAAATTGATAAAGAAGCATTCAGACAATCATTTCTGCTAGAATTTCTGCATAATGCTGAAACCTTAAGCCATTGAAGCTGTTAAGAAAGTGGATGTGACTACACCTATGCAAATGCAAAAAATTTAAAAGCATAATCATATGAGATTTTTAAGGTTTGTTGCTATTTATAAAAAATTATTTTTATTTCTTTTGCACTGACTTTTCTCCTAACTTTTTAATCTAAGTTTGTGCTGGTAACTGATTTTAGGTTCTGAGATTCTCCTTCAGTGCTATGTACATTTTTATGAAAAAGAAGAATCACTAATATTCAGAATTTTGCAAATCTGCATTTCATGTCATATTTGAATCACTTTTGCTAAAATATGAATTGTTTTCTATTTCTATTTTTCTTCTGGAACAACTCAAAAAAGAAAAGCTGGCTTTGAAATCAGCCAACTCCTAGTATGATTTTACTTTTCATGGTAAGTAAAAATAGAAGGAGTATCTTAGTAATTTTGTTTACTTCAGGAAAACATTTTGGAAAAGAATAGGAGATTTAAGGAGATGCTTAGAAAAAAAATATAACAGTAAATTAACAGATTTTCAGCAGGCTATTTGCTTGTAGAGCCTTTCAAGACCATACAGTGAGACAGTGTGGATAGGTGATGCCTCAGGACCTTTCATCTGACTATTTACTTTCTGGAGTAAATAATCTGAGCCATTTTTCTTAGTGATGCTTATGGAATGCTTTGATGTGCAGGTAGAGGAATAGCATATCTTTTTTTGCTATAAGGGAAACTGGAGGCAATTGTGTTGCATCAGATTTTGGAAAGACAATTGTTTATGAGTCTGATATCACCTGCATTCAAAGTCAGAGATCTTTTGGCTTTCAATTCCTTTTCCTTATAATAACTTCTGCGGATTTGATTACTGAGTCTTTTATCTCTGGCAACTTTTGAGATAGCATAATGTTGTGTCAAAAGCAAGTAGAAAATTTTGAGATGTGCCTCCAGGTTCTGGTCTGACTAGTGTGTAAGTCACTATCTCTGTGTAGTACAGACAGCTGGAGATGGAATTGGGGACAAGGAGAAGAGGTCTGTTGGTGCACACTGAGAACCTACACAGGCACATAGAAGTTCTAATCCCTAGCTGAGATGACAAATACCATTGCTTTATAATTGTTTTTGCTCTTTTTGTTTAGTGTTGTTTCAGTTGGTCTTGAGAATTAATTACACAAATATTTCAGTGAAGTGACTTTTTCAGCATCGGTGATCTCCCACACATGGATGAGCTTAAAATAGCTATTACACTGATTTGATGGACAGAACCATGATAGGAAAACTTAGGTTAGCTTGGAATTTCCAATTAAACAGTATAACAGTTAAATTTAAGGCCATTGAAAATAACCTAATGGTGTATTAACAGGAGTGATTTCAAATAATAGGTGACATCTCATTTCAAACAATTTCCCCAATGTCCAAGAATATCATCTTTGTGTTTTTGTATGTCGAGTAAAATTGAATCCCTAGATGGTTTGTAATGATTCATTCTTGTGGAAACTATTGAAACTGCTCTTTACTCTTCAAATTTGGCACAAGCCCTTATGCAGTTTAACAGTGCTGTGATTTCATCACTGCTATGTTTTTGTTTATCAGTACTTTATCCTCGTTCTTCACTTACCCTATAAGTTATGGATTTCAGGAAGCTTTTGAAAAGTGAAATCTTAACATTGTTCTTTGGAGGGTTAATTCTTTTTGTCCCCGTGTCCTCTCTACCACATATAGTCTGAGATTCATTTTTGAAATTCAGCACTTGAAAGTGTTGCTGTGAGGCTTATACCATGCTGGCTATTCCTCCTCTCTCTGTGGGAAGTCCTGGTTGGGCCTCAGGCTTGTCTCATACATGCACCAAATTGTCATTCAGAACAAGAGCACAATACCTACCATTGCTCAGTATTAACTTACGTTTTGGCATCCTTCAGTTGGAAATGCTTTAATTCCTACTAATGTGGTGGGAATTTTTCATAGGATCATGGAAATGAGGATTCCTAAAAGCCAGTTGGATTGTGCAGCATCAGCCTCAGCTATAACAGAATTTTCTGGACTGATTTGAAAAAGTGAAATCTCAAATCAAACACCTTTTGCCTTTCATCTCATTAGACTGGGGGGGGGGGGAGGGGGGGAAGGTGTGTGTGAAATCTCTTTTTCTTTAACTTTTCTTTTATTTCCTTGATTTTTGTATTTAGCCTTCAAATAGCTTGTGTTATGTGTCTTAACTGTTTTTAAGTTTTAAGCCTTTAAGGGTTTTAAGCCTTCATCTTAAAGGTTGATATTGCAAAGGAACATGTTAAAAAGAGCTGAAAACATTATTAGATATTGAAATGCTTGCAACAGGGATGAGATATAATTTTCCTGTCTTCAGGGGAATTTAAAGTTACTATTACGAATTAAATGAGTCTGCATGTGTATTTTAATGCATAAAAAGTTTTATTTAAAAAAATGTGCTTTCACAATATATGAAACAGTATGCAAAACTATCAGCTATTAGTCAATTTTTTAAAGTTGTCATATATTCCACATTTTCTAGTGCTGACAAAATGAGATAATTTACGAGGCAATTTGCAGTATGGCATAAATATATAGCATTCATCAGATAAAAATGGTTGCTGAGGAATTATACCATATTTAGTAGCATTAACTTTTTTGCCCTTTACCTAATGGCATAAAAATGCTTCTGGAATGAAAATAGTTCTTTTCTTGAAATATATCCTCCATTAATATTGCTTGTAATTTCTGTTATGCATCACCAATTATATCTTGGCACTTTGCCTATCATGGCGGATATGCTGTTAGAGTTGCAAAACCATTTAATCTAGAAGACCTGGAACAGTGCATTAGATTTACAGCAGAGAGAGAGAGAGAGAATATAGGAAGAAATGCAATTTTCCAGAATCTCTTGCTAATGGAGATTGGATGCCTACCAGAAATGATGCTAAGGAGATCTGAGGTATGAGAGTAACAGAGAGAGGAGAGACCTTCTGCTCTGTTGCCATTCAAGCTGTAACCTGCTATGACAGTTGTCAACATTGCCCTTTCTGATTTCTCCCAGTTGTATTCCATTTATTATAAGCACATCAAAGAGATGCCTGTTGGGGCATCCAGAGGAGAGTCACTGCAGGAGGCTGGCTAACAGATTTAGTCAAAAGTATCCTTGCCCCCTGCTATGAGCAATAATTTAATGAGCACTTCACAACAACAATATCAAAACAGATATGCCCCTTGCTTTCAGTGGAGGGAAGAGGTGAGAAGAGTGGGCTTCCAAAATGCATCACATGTATTTTTTGGATCTGGAATCTGGGCCCCTGTCTTTTTTTCTTGTTACAGTGAGCAGAGTGTAGAATTAAGTTAAAAGCTTGACCTGTTATACAAGATGCATGATGTTTGAAAGCAGACAAACACTGCAAGGTTTTCTTGCTGATCCCCTTTTTATTTTTTATCTTTGAAAATAAGAGGTAAGAAGGCCTGTATCTAATCAGGGAGTTGGTGGTTTTGGTTTTTTTTCTTTATTTCTTTATTTGTGACTTTAGTTTTTAAATTTTAAAAGGAAGATAGGTATTAATAAAGCAATAGACAAAGGGCAATGTACAAACCTCAAACTGTTTTGTGGAATATAAGATAAAAAATTAGTGGAATAAACCAGTACAAAACCTGTAATGAATTGGAAATACTTAAATAAAGATAATAATTCTACAAACCAGATATATGATATTACATACATACCAGATATGTATTCTACATACCAAATCTCTTGCAACTCCATTTTGCTAGAGTGGAAAAACATATGTAGCAAAGAATCACAAACCATTCATTAGAATGAAGCAATTTCTTTGTGAAAGCAGCTGATCAGATTTCTGGCACATGTTTGTGGGGGCAACTAAAAGGGCACTTCTGAAAAGTAGATTGTAGCCTCAGTTGAAGCAGTGGGGTTCATGATGCAGTAATTTTCCAAATATCATGCAATGGTTGCTCAGAGATATGTCATCCAAATTCAGGTAAAACAACTAAATGACTACTAAAAGAACTGCACAAGTTGCACACATGCACAGCAGAATCATCCAATGAAGTACCAAGAAAATAGCATTACCTGGTGAAGGGCTATACAGTTTTGTTATATTTTGCAAATCCAGTTAACTGTCTAAAATATAGACACACATTAATTCCTAGTACCCATTTCACAGTCACAGAATTAATTATTTAACTTCTGAGCCACAAAATTATTCTTGTATTAATGTCCTATAGACTTCTTATAGATCAGTGCCAGTCTTTTAGATTATTCACTAGAGTTTACAAAATCTGTTGTTCTATGATCCTAATTCAATTTCATTTTCAAAGAGAAACTGTAGGAAGCCATCACCAGTACACTAATATGGGGCAAGCTGTTACTAATATCAAATCAGAATTCATTAAAACACGATGCTGGAGATATCAATCCTTTATTAAAGTCAGGTTATGCCAGTGCATTTCTGTCAATGCAGAAGGTGAATAGTTCACTCAGGATTTCTAGTGCAGTTGCTCATAATTAGCCTACAGGATGTTGAATGTCAGTTTGTTACATATTTATGCCCTAGGGGTGTGAATATTCAGTTTAACATATCATATAATGGACCTTTCCATTATATCCTGCCTTGTTTCCAGTTTTTCCTTTTCTTCCAGTGTATAAGGAAATCTCTTTTTTACTTACCAGAAAGCCTCTTTTTACACAAACCGGCATTGTTTAAATGAAATTGATCAGTCTCATTTTCTCACTTTTTCTGGGTCCTTCTATGACTTTTAAGCTTCAGAGAAAACAGACAGCTGGCTTTGTAGCTTGTAGGAGTGTGGATATCACTGAAGTCTAGATAACATTAATGTGACTGGGAGTTAATTTGCTTGCCTACGTGCTCTGCATTGTGGGGTGCATCTTTAGGTAAAACAGTTGTGCTGGAAAAGCAGTCTGCTTTTAGAGCTGGGTAGTATGAATAAGAGGAGATAAGAGGATTCACAGCCAGAATAATTTCTAACTGATGCTGTTAAACCTTGATTTAGGATATTTCTGCACAGCTTGGCCCATGCTCACAAAATGAAACTGGTGGACTGTGCTGAGATCATAGGCAGAGATTAAACATTTATAGTTAAGGTAGTATACTATGGTATTGCTGCTGCCCAGAGGCAAAGCATTGTAATGCAGATTCAGTATTGCTGCTGCAAGAGCTCTAAAACAAAAGGGGACTTAGAGTCTCTTCTTTGGTACTGGCTCCTGGCTGTTCTCAAAACTACATGTATTCCTATTTTAGTAGGGGGGCAGAGGAAAAGGCTTATAATAAAGCTTCAAACCAGCATTTTCTGTCCTTTGTCTGCCCTTTGGGTCTGTCCTCTGCTTCAAGTTTACCCCTATGTATATTAGGTTACCCTGCTTTTGTAAACTGGTTTATGCAATTAAATTCTGCCACCTGAATGAAAGCCTATATAGCTGTGTTGGTGGTGATGACCCAGTGGAAAGACAGGTAGATTAACTAGAATATGTGCTATTAGAGGGCCACAAGTTGTAGACTTTTGGATTTTGCAAGCATTCTTGTCATATCAGTGACCACTTTAGGTATATATATGACAATCATGTTTAGAATGTGTCTTGTTTCTTTTTAAGTGGTTGTAAGAAATGATTTCTTGACTGCCAGCAGCAGCTGGTACTATTCAAGAGTCCTTTGTTTTGCTTTGTTTGTATTTATTTGCATACCAGAGACTGCTGTTTGCATAATAAGACCACTTCTAATTTAAGTCCCTGTATGGCTGATAGCACACATGGTACTTCTCTTGTGCTGTCCTGAGGTCCAGTTCAGCTGTCTTTCTCACAAAGTATTGACTTGGTAATGTTTGTTGTTTCTGAAGAAAGTAATAGGGTCATGGCAAAATGTTTTTGATTCTAAGTGTCATAATTGTTATGCTTTAAATTTCCTGGTGTTGACAGGTTGTATGAGGAGGAAGTGAGGAAGGGACTTAAGGACAGAGGTCATCACATCTTCGTGATACACATGGACCAGTTATGATAAGCAAGCACTACTTTACTGCAATAAATGGCATTGAGAAAAGAAAAATGGCTGTCTGCAAAAGTCTCATGGAGGAGAAAATTCTAAGATGAGTTCCCATGGGACATACAGAAAATACTTAAACCTTTTTTAGTCTGCACTTACTGCTACAATATTGGAATTACACTTTTGAATCACTTTGTAAGCATGTGCTTAGAGAGGATTTTTATTATGAAATTACATAACTTGAGATATGATTAGCTAGTGCCATACTTGAGCATAACAATGTGATTTAAAAAGAAGTACTTGCTGGAGGGGCACCTACAGCAGGGGTAATTGTGCATTGGTAAGTTCTTAATTCACATATAGCTGAATATAAGCATGTGTGAAAGCTGAGTGTGACCTTTTCTCTGAAAAGGATTGGAGATTTTGACTGGTTTCTTAGAGAAAACATTGTCTGATTGGTCTCTGTAAGAGATAAATGGCACCATCTCATAACAGAAGTGCTGCTGCTTTCTTAACTGGTGTTTGTTTTTTTTTATGAAAATTAGCTACCCTAAAAGTGGCAACCATCTTTCACAAACACATGACTCTTGTCAGCACTTGGAAAAGGGAAGAAGAACACAGTTATTTGCCAGAAAAATACAATTAAAGCAACATCTTGTTTTAATGCAGAGTTTTGAAAACAGGGATGACCTTTAAAAGTTGTATTGTCTTTTTGCTAGCTTATGACAGAATCTATGCAAGCCTGATTTGTCACAGCCCAGCATCATCATTTGAGGAGATTTGTGAAACTTCTTGCTGTTGCTTATCTTGTTGTTTTTTTGTTTTTTTGTTTTTTTGTTTTTATCTTGTTTTTTTCTTTCTGCTTTTGTGTTTATTCTATCATTCAACATAAAGATAACTTAAGCTTCACCCACTGTGAGGAAAAGGGAAGAAGTACAAACCCACATCTACATGAACATCAGAATGTCAGAAAAAACAGGCATTTGTATGAGAGGAGGATTAGTATGTCTTTTTATGGCCTGCAGAAAAGGAAAAGGAGATATGGAGCAACCGTAATACGTAGAAAAATAAATTAGGGCCTTTGTGGATAATCCCATTACAAAGTGCAGGTTTGACATAAGGGTTTGGGAATAAGATCTATTGGAGACATAGGAATTTCGTCAGTTGACTTAACTTTGACCTTAGGGAACTTTTTGTGGCTTGCTTTGTTTGACTATATCCTAATATAGGGTGGTTTTGTTTGTTTTGAGTGAAGGTAGGGGAAATTGGTTGTTTGAAAAATGCTTTGAAAGTCTTGGATGGAGACAAGAGATTCTTACTGCAGGCAGTTGGCATCAGTTTTATACTTGTGCTCTGCTGAGAAACAGTGAAGAACAGGTAAAAATGCCTTTCACCCTCCACTGTCTTTCAAAGTGTGTAATTGTTTACCGTGGTGTAATGAAAGTGTAAAAATGCTACTGAACTAGACAAAAACATCATTTCATGCTTATTTTTCCAGGTACAGATCACTACACAATGATCAAGACAGTAGCAAGCCAGGCTTTCCTGGTAGATACAGGGTACCCACACTGGACAGAGTATGTTACCGTGATCACAAATTCCCTTGAGAAACCTTCTTTTTCCTTGAAGAAGATATTTCTCATGGGAAGTTTCTAAGCAATCAGAAACAACCTCCTCTGTCTGTGCAGTCTACCTCAGTGATGGCTTGAGACTTCATCTTGAAAATGGAGTAGGAGAATATGGCACAACTGCTGAGATAATCCTGCCTGAATTAGCATCAGTTGTTCATCTGATTTATTGCCTCCTCCTGGGTGTGTTCCATACCTGGTGGCAATTAGAGTTAGTTAGACTGTGCTATCTTTTGTTGAGCAAATCTGAGTAAATCTGAGCTTTCTACTGCTTGCAGAGTTCAAGAGCCTTTTTTTCTATGTGACATGTCTCTGAAAATGTGGCCTGACAGAAGAGGCAGTGCCTTCCTGCATTCCCTTTACTGAACACCACCTTGCAAAATGATGTAGGAGTTAACTACTTGCATTCTCTTATCATCTAGAATCATTAAGTCAAGTTGGACTCCAGTAAAGTGGCTGGAAATAGGCTTGGAGAGGCGAAATCCTATGGAGTTATCAGAGTCTAGAGAAGAAAAGTGTTTTCATTAGTCCCACATAATTTTTTTTTTTTTTTTTTTTTTTTTTTTTTTTTTTTTTTTTTTTTTTTTTTTTTTTAATTAAAGACAAAATGTATCTCAGGCTAAAGTCACAGTGCACTCTTCAGATAATGCAAATTTCAAAGCCTCATGACCAATATAGAGAGCAGATGTCTTATCTGTAATTGATCATGGTTTTATTTTATTGACAAATAATAGATCTGTGTTGGGAAAAAGGCAGCTGTTGACCAAAGCACTGCTATTTACATGTCTTCTCTGTAAAGGACTCTTTGAAGTTAGTCCTCTTGCTGATTCATTCACCCCTTTCCTTAGAAGGCAGCTTTGAGAATGGCAATGATTAATTTGTGAGTGAATAATATCTTGGTTCTGTTTGGGTCTCAAACGTGATAGGATCCCAGCCCTGGAGGTCAGGTTTCTTGGGCCAGAGGTGGACTCTGTCTGACTGCTTTTTGCTGTAATTCTGTGAACCATATCGGTATTGATCAGAATAAAACTGCTTTCATGTCTCTGATCTCTGACTGTTGTAGAATAACTTTCGTTTTAGCCAAAATATGCTTGGGTAGTTTGCTGAATTTTTGCCTCCTTCCTTTTTTTTTTTTTTTTTTTTTTTTTTTTTTTTTTTTTTTTTTTAATCTTGACGATATCTGACTATATAGCATATTATTTGCATAAATGTTCAGACTTATTTTTATTAAGCAGCTTAACAAGACAGTCTCATTTTCCTCAAGAGTCATTGTATGGGACTTGGCTAAGATTGAGTTTCTTGTTTTCTCCCCTCTTTGTGCTGAGAAGCAGAGTGATAGTCTTTGGGTAGGTACCTGGTGTACACCCAAGGTCATTTCACAGGCATGACTGCCCAGTAAACATGATTTTGAAAACTGTATTCAAAAAAGGGGTTGTAAATGCAGGCAAGCTTTTTAATGTCTTTGTAAAGCTACATATGACAGAATAAACTTTTATGAATTTTGGCATGGAGAGAAAAAATAATTAAAAAGAGGTTGTTACAAATTGCAATGCTTAATGGGGTAAAATGCAATAATTAAGGAGATATTTCATGGATCACCTCACTCTGGAATAGTGGTAAAACTCCAGTGAAAGTTGAGTCTGATTTTGAGCTGATCAGGGAAGCTTTCTGCCTTTCTATATGAGAGGAGTTAGAGACTTCGTATTTTCAGTTACCTGTGCCCCAGTAATACTGCCTGGGTTAGAACTGTGCAGCTTTTTAGTGGCAGACAGTGAGATGGCAAAGTTTAAATAGGGATGCGAGGGTTGATTATGAAAATGTGTTCCTGTGGAAATTGAAAATTTGGATAGCGAGAATAGTGGATAGTCAGATGGGAGATGGTTGTCAGTAGCTGCAGGGATGTTTTAGAAATCACCTGTGCTATGTTTGATAATCTCTGCAAGCTCTCTGGCTGGAAAGATCAGACCTTAAAAAAGAGAGATACTTGCAATAGGAGACAGACGAGAGAGGGAAAACCTATTTTTCCTGTTCAGATGAAGCTTTGTGGCTAATTTATTTTATTTCTTCAACAGCTGTAAAGGAACAGTTTGAGAATCTGCTAGACCAATTAAGATCCATGTGTGTACACATTCAATTTGTATTCTAATGTTGTATGTTTAACTGTATGAGTGAATTCTCTTCATTTTGTTTTTCTTTTTAAGAAAGCCTGCAAGATGACCATGACGAGTTTTACTTGTTTATTTAAACAAACAAACAAACAAACAAACAAAAAAAAAAACTATGTAAAGCTAGTCGTGTGTCTATATAAAAGAATAACCAATTTAAAAGAGGAAATTAAGTCAGTTATTAAAAGGTGAAATAATCTATAAATATATTCTGAAATTGTTATTGAAATAGTAAAGATAAACCGAACAAAGTCCTTACTCAAGCATCAGCAATCTCTAAACAAATGGTGATTTTTCTCTTGGTTCTATATTGAAATATGTAGTTCTTTTCTAGGCAGTGTGTTACAACTTACAGGCAATTGCAGCATCTTTCTTGCTGTAGAGCAGAATTCTGTTTTTTACAGTCCTAAGTAAAGCAAATAAAACTATAACAGCAGTAAAACAGGCAAAGGTGGTAATTTTTCCAAGAATGATTTTTTAAACTTTGTATTAGTGAAAAATACTCTTTCATATAATACCAATGCTGAAAGGTTTGTGGTTTTTTGCCAATAGGTGGATGTGGAATATAAATGAATATCAGTGAAACTATTGCAGGCAGTTATTAACATCTCCATAAAAAAGTATGTATTAGTGTTAGTATAACTGTAATGTAGATGTACTGGATTTAAAAAAAAAATCATCTTCTTTGGCTTTGTAGAGATGTAATGGCCTGTGCATGTTCCTAACAGAGAATCTTATCCTTAGGCATGCAGTTCATTTATAAGAAAGTCAAATAGTCATGTGTTGATGTGACATGAGTGTGTATTTTTTTATATATGGTGTTCTCTAATGAGACATAGAAAATGTCGCTGTTTTATTCTTTCCTTCTTTAAAAGTGATTGGAAAAAGATCTTGACTTCTGTGACTCCACTATTTATTTATTTTGTTTTCTTTTATGTGTGGAAAGCTAGGAGATGCATACTGCATAGCATGCTGTGTTTTCTGTTGTCATTTTGAGATGATCTCCAGACAGTAAGGTCAGACAAAAAGTGTATGCCAAATGGGCCAGACAGAGGGAAGATGGTCAGATGAATTAAAAATAGAATAAGTAGATAAATATTCCAGACCTGTAAAGTGGTGGGCTTTAATCTCTCAACCTTCTTTATTGCTTTTCTTATCCTCACATGCTGAGTTCCTTTTGAACAAGCAGGTATTCTGCACAGCATAAGAAGTTTTCATTAAGATGTCAGTTAAGATTTATTTCTAAATCTTAAAAATATTGGTATATTCATAACTTTATCATCTTAGGCATTCATTTTCATCAGATTTTGTCTCTAAAATATATCCACAGTGTTTTTTTTATGTAATGACCATCACAAATATTTTTTTAATTTTAGCAAAAAACATTGTTTTACTTGTACTTTCATCTCTTGCAAAAAAAGTTCTGCTCAAACAGTTCTTAATTATTTAATCTGAAAAATCACACTTTGTAAATGGGGAATAGGTGTTACTATCTGAACATTTCAGCTATCTCATACTAGGAGAAATACATTGCACAAAAAGAAACAGAAAAGATCTTTCTCTGTCTCTGCATATCTAGGAGGCCTATATAGGAAAAAGTGTTTAAATTAAACTTAAATTTGAAATGTATCCCCCCACCTACCAAAGCAGCACCAACTACTACTGAATCTGCAAAATTGCAACATTTACTAGCTGTCACCCAAGCCACCTTATGCAGATGTGTGAGAGTTTTACAGCACAAATAATCCCTGATCATTCTCTCGTGTTAGATCTGAGCATTGACGAATTTCTGCCCAAGGAGTTCAATTAAACACCTGGATTCTGAAAGTGTACAAGGTTCAGCAGCCCATCAGGGAAAGTTACCTAATTATGATATTTTCACATGGTCTTCATAAGTGGACAATCTGCAGCAGTGTAATTTATAATCTGCACTAGCTAAGGGTTAAAAATGTCTAGGCAAGAAGAAGGTTTCCTAGAATGCTTTTTGCAAGGTCTTCTGTCTCTAATTCTTGATCTTCTCCCTCTATTTCAATGACCCTTGATTTTTTTTTTTTTAATAGGTAGATGATCTTAAATGCTAGTTAGAAGGAAATCTGTATTTTTTTTAGACCAATAGTTTATCAACTGTAAAATTATGAATAGTTCAAGCACCCGTTTTTGTTGGGTATTTTTTTGTTTTCATTTTGTTGTTGCTGCTGTTTCTTACTTAAATATACCTGACCTTATTTCTCAGAAGATAAATTAAATTCTCTACTATGGAAGTGCAGAAGGAAACATATATGTTGTTAACAACCTTTACAGGCATTGTGTCTGTATCTTGGCAAAGAGAAACTTTCTTCAAAAAGCAGGAGAGTGTACCTAATCCATTCCTTACTAAATGCTGGTTTGACATGTTTATTCCCCCTTCTGGATCAGAGTTACATAAAATGAAACAGATTTATATTATGGGTTAAATGAAGATACACCTATCTAGAGTTTCAAATTCTAAGATAGTCAGGATGAATGTTCAGCACAATCTGCTTCTCTTTTATTCTAGAAGTACTACAAAAGACAGTAACAACTCATTTTGAAACTGGAGCACTGAAGTATCTTTAAAGTTCATTTTTATTTGATTTGACAAAAGTAGGAGACTGCTTTGCTTGCAATCTCTTGTCAGCTTCTGTTTTCTCTAAAAGAGTGTGAACTCAAATGATTCAATAACAGTAGTTTCCACTGTTAAATGTTCTTTTATGAACAATGAGTTTTACAGCACTGAGCAGTGGAACAAAACTCTCTTCTGACTTAAGTATAGGACTCTATGCTATAAATTAGACCAACAGCATTCAATGCTCTAATTAACTGACTGATATTGTTACTGGATGATGAGTCTAACAGGAAATTTATGAAGGCAAGGAGTATGATGAATGTCCTAAATTTTTCAGTTTCTTTGGGTGAAAGGATGATGCAGGCGCTCATCTCCCTACCAAATAATCTATATGGTGTTTATTTTAGATTAAACTGATGTAATAATTCATTGCTTTGTCATTATAATGCAGTGACTCTTAAAGATAATATTTTTATCTGAAAAGAATAGGTATTCAGAATTTTAAAAAATTTCTTCAGTTTTTAGAGATGGATATTCCAGTGTGAAATTGAATGTGAAGGGAATTGATCTGTATGTTTGGTTGGTTTTACTGGAATCCACCACTTTTGCAAAATCCACCCCTTGTGCTATTCCACAGTTGTGTAAGCAAAGTGCCTAGCATGGGAGTCTACTGAAAATATTTTACTCTCCAATCGTGCTTGTCTCAGTTTGTCCTGTGGTGTTTCAGGAAGTTTTTGAGGAAGATGGAGAAAGTAGAAGAGCAAAACTTTGAGACAGAACATGAAGAAGCCACAAGAAACAGAACTGATAGAATGTATTACAAATGTCTTGATCGTCATATTCTCTCTCTTTTACAGCTTTTCTGTATTTCTGTAAGCAGTTCTCAATGTGTAAGAAACTGGGAATGTGCATTTGTTAGCTTGCTCATATTCATAATGTGACACAGTAGCAGTGTCTTGAAGGAAAAAGTCATGAAGGCTTGAATAGTTTTCTGCTGTTACTAGTAGTAGAAACTCCAGTGAGATAGAAAATAGGACTTATGACTGTTGCTATCTAAATACCATAAATGCACTAGTATCATGAGGCACTTACACTTTGAATGTATACTTGAACTTCTTCTTGACAATTTTATCTCTTGTTTAAGCACAATAACTTTTAAAACTTCTTTTCTTGCTTTGTAACTTTTTAAATTAAATACTTAATGTACATTTCAAAACACATCTTCAAAGACAGGAACATTTTAATTGTCTATGGAAGTCAGAAGCTGAGGAAGTACTGAATATTAAATAGCTAATGTACTGTGGTTCTGACCTATGAAATCTAGAAATCTTACTTTAGTCTTCCTTAAGGAAGTTTAGTAATGTGCAATTAGAATGTTAGTACCCTACTGTATTTTTGTTTCCAAAATGCATCTTGCACTGCCCAAGTTCCTTTTAATGTGATAGTTGGTATTTCATTTGCTGTGATTTAAAATCAAACAAAACAAAACTAAAAAAAACAAAGACCTTCCAAAATAATAAAAACCAAGAACAACAACAGAACCACAAAAACAAACAAAATAAAAGCAAAAAACCACCACCCACCCACCTACCCAACCAACAAAAAAATCCCCAGCCCTCACAGCTTTCTTCCTCATCTGGAGTCCTGTTCCTGATGTAACAACCCAGTGACAGTAAGAGGTGATAGTGAATATTCATATAAATGATTTCACAGGAGAAGGACTAGTATGAGCACTTGGCAAAAAAGAAGTCTAAGTGACAGTGGGTAGAAAAGCCATACAATCTGTGAAAGAAAAGTGAGGAAAGCATTTATATTGTGGTGATACCTCATCTATTACTCTCTATCCTGCTTAGGGCAGGATGTCAGAACAATTAATTTATAGAAATTTATGGTCAGTAGATTGAGAGGCTTCAGTAAAAACTAAGATTCTTTTTGGATTAGCTACACTTAAACCATAGCATTTTAATCAATTTCACATAGATGGGAGCTGTAGAAAATATCTCTCATGACCATTTTTTTTCAGATAATGGAATAGGGTTACTCTCTCTAAAAAAAAAAAAAAAAGATAAGAATCAGGATTGTTAACCTGTTCCTTAGCAAAACTGCATGCTTTGATTCAGAAGCTGCAAATCGCCACCTCAATTCCTTGCAGAGCAAAAAGTTCAATATGTGACTGAGCTATTGCTGGGCTAGAGTCTTTGGCTGCTTTTGGAGATGAAGTATATGTTCTTATGAATCTTTATTTAAAATATCTGTTTCCCTCTTTAGCTGTTAGCTGCTTTCTGAGGTATTCATTTGCTTTTTTTTTTTTTTTTTCAAACTGAAAGATTCATTTGGTGTTAACTACTAAGATCTTTCACACAAATATTTATTGCAGTAAATTCTATGAAAATAATTATTTTCTTTCTGGAAAGGGAAACACTATCTTCTGTATAATCTCTGTAAGTTATTTACAGAGAATAAACTGTTATACATTAGAAATTCATGACTCCAAGAGTTTTCCACTTCTTTTTCTGCTGAAGATAATTAGAATTCATATAACCAGACCTACTGTGAAAACAGTATAAGGTCTGAGTAACACAAATCTGTTTTTACAGTAACAAAAATATTATTGCACGTACAAAAACTTAGGTCTTCATTTTAGCATTAAAAAGCTGAAAATAACCACCAGGTATTTATGTTCCCAAAGGGCTGTCAGTAATGTTTTCTAATAAAGAAAATTACTGTGTCTATAAACACATACATTCCCTTTGCACATTAAGTAGTGAATGGGAATTGTTAGAAAGAAAGGGTTTACTGGTCACATAGTAAGCACAGGTAAAGATTTGATAAGGCAATGTTTCCTAAATACAATAACTTTCCTACTAGCCCTTCTGCATGGTCTTCTGAAAGACTCTGCATTATAGCTGCAAAAAGATTGCTCCTTACAGCAATGTCCTTCATATTAGAGCATTGTCAAAACGTGTGTGTGTGTGTGTGTGTGTGTGTGTTTGTGTGTGTGTGTATATATATATATATATATATATATATATATATATATATATATTAGGACAAGAAACAGCTGAAACACATCACTTGCTGAACATATTAACATATTAACATATTGCTGGACTTGCTCAATCTGGCTCTGCAACTGCATAGCAAAGCTTAAGGCACCCGCACAACAGATGTAGTGACTCTGGGCAGTGAATCTATACTCTTGGAATTATTATTTTTTAATAACTGTTAGTGAGGCTTGAAATATGTTCACATTTTGGATGAGGAGGAGAAATGAATCTTCTTAATCGTGTGAATTCACATTCAACTTTTGTATTTTGACCAATATTGTTGCTCTGTACATGCTGAAGGATGGTGGAAGGTATTAAAACAATTGAAAAAAAAGAGAAATTAGCCTTTCTTGCATTCATTTTCTTATGTGATTTTATAACTTATCACTGTAGTCATTAAGTCACATATTTACTACTTGAGGAGTTTCATACATTATCATGCTAATTAGATGACAAAAAAGACAGATTGAATTTCAGTAGCTGTCATATACCATCCAGGCGTTTATTCTTCCTTACTCAAGTGAGGATGGGAATACGTGTTTTTTTTTCCACAATGGGAGGGATGTGTTTTAGATCCCTCATTGAACCACTTCTGAATGTCTGTTCTCACTGAATGTATACATTCATTGTCTTCATCTTACACAACTTGACGTTGTCACTTGAGTGTGTTGTCTTTTAACTTCTGCTCCAGGAAAAACATCCTAACATTTTCATAGTCAGGTTTAATAACCAGCAGAAAGATAAAATTCTAAGACTAACTCATCTTGACAGAAACTTTTGAACATTAGACATATCTGGATTAGGAGGCCAGTTCTCTTCTTTCTATGAGTGTTATAGTAAATAGCAATATATAAAGATAGAATGTGATTTGGCATTGTATATTTTTGCAGTGCCCCCAATTTAAAAGATGCCCAATTTGGAAATACTCTATTTTTCACCTGAGAAGGCCTAAGAAATGTGGGTCCTTGTCTGAATCCTGTGTGATCATTAATTTTTTTTGACTTTTAAATACCCAAAATAGTTTTCCAATCTGTTCTTTGATCTTTTGTGATTTGATTTTTGTGTCTATGGTATCACCAACTCAGGGTTGCTCTGAAGCATAGTTAAGGGACAGACTTTCTGAGGGAGGCACAGAAATAATAGATTACTCATTACTATACAAGATCTGTGTGCTCTACTTAACACATAAAGAAACAACTTGTGTTTACCCTTGGATCCTATTGAGTTATGTGGCTCTAGTTGGGAACAGTAACAGCAAAAATAGACATTCTGACTTAAGTGATGCTGTTCCTATCTCTCCAGTGCAGATCCTTCTCTATTGCAGACCCTGATTCCCATTTCCCTTTCCACCTCCATCATATCCAGGAAAAATACTTGAACCACCTGGTGCAGTGTATCTGCAGGAATCAATTTTCATTTCCCACTGGTGTGTGAGCATCCACTTGCAAGGTGAGTCAGTGGAAGCCAGCAGCTCCCCTGTTGGAAGCAGTGCATGAATTACAGAGCATTACTGATGTGTTGTGGAGTGTGAGGAGAGAGCTCCTGTCTCATTTGCCAGCAGTGCTGCTGTAGAGAGCAAAAAGTCACATCAGAGTGCAAATGAGGGATTTGTATCGCCGGCTTCCCAGCCTGTGAATGCATTGTGCTTTTGTCTGTCTGTGAGAACAGCCAGTGTGGTACAGCCACCTGTCAGCAGCCTGCTCCTCCACGCAAGAGTGGCTGGTGGAGTCAGTGCTCATCTGTGAAAACATCTGGGTAATTAACTGAAAGACCAAGAACATAAGAGTTCAGAAGATAGTAGAAAGTTTCAAATATACCCTCAGACAGAGAGATTTGATTATCACATGGTTTTCCCACATTGGCTACCTAACTCAATAGACATTGATAAATTGACAGGTGTATGCCAATAGTATTAAGGACTGTTATACTGAAGCTAGGATAGAAAGGGGAAAAGGTGATCTCTTTAGAAGATATTTTCTTATAAATACACATCATTCACGCCTTCTGTTCAAATGGGAATTATGCAGCTTTCTACATTCTGTTCATAGTTGCAGTTTTTTTTTTTTAATAGTATGACTACTACAAAATAGGGATTTAGCTAAAATAATCCTATTTCTTCTTACAAATAAAAGTGTTTTCAAGTAAAAAATGTATTCTAATTACAATAATAACTTGTAGGTGGTGCATATGCTCATTATATCAGTTTTAGATGAAGTATTGGTATGGTAGGCATAAGACGAGAATATCAATGTGTGTGATGTGTAATTGCAATATGTTGTTTTTTGCAGAATGTAATTTTCCATAAAATACGTACAGATGTTTTAAAAACAAACATGATTCTCAGAACACATGCTTTTCTGAAGATTAAAGTGCATACAGCTGTTTGGTCTTGTTTTTTTGTTGTGTGTTAGTTTTTTTTTTTTTTTTTTTTTTTTTTTTTCTCCTCTTTTAAACCAGATTCTTATTTTAAGGGATTGTGAATGTCTTCCATCAAGGATTAAATTAGGGTTGGCATTAATTGAGAGTTGTTTCTCTGTAAAAACCCCCACAATATTTTTTTTTCTAAAATCATGAATTCTGACTTTCTCTGATAATGTATTGGATTCAGCTGGGATGCCAGTGAATGTGCACAGATGTGAGATGAGTTTTGTTCTACTTTGAAGTTTTGTTAGTAACTTTCAATAGGAGCCTATTTAGGAGAAAGCTACATGATTATTCATTTATTCCCTTTTTCTATTATATTGCAATGATACTATTCATGTCACAAGACAGTTTCTACTATTTACATTTTAACCTGTGAATATAGTCAATTTTGCTGCTGAAAAAAAGAGCTGTGTAGTGTTCCAGTAACTCATCTGCTAACAGAGCTGGCTGGCTCTGATGAATGGACTCAGTCTAAAGGATTCTCTACTATGATGTGTGATACCTTGAACAAATAGAAATGTGTTTTTCATCAACGCATTGGAAGGAATCATTTATATTGTCACGTATGAATGAGTTGTTCTGATTGTTATGTTTCCTCTGTCCTACTGAGATGCTCATTTAAAATGTGCAAGGAGAACTTACTGGATAAAAACTGCTGTTCACCTAAATAATGATATCTCAAAATATTTAAACCAGATTGATCCACTGTGACTGTGATATTTTGGTTTGGTTTTTTTTTTTTTTTTTTTTTTTTTTTCTTAATAGGAGTGACAGTTCTGGTTTTACTAGCATGCTAAGAATGTTGAATACATGAGAACACCAGCCAGTCTTTTAACGTTAAATTTGTATTAAATCTGAGATAATTTGACATGCACAACAGGCAAAAAATCTAGTTGTTTCTAGCTTAAATATCTGATCATCACCCAGAAATATTTATTAATTTGCTACACTGAGGCATTTTTCTTTATATATATTCAGCCTGACCTAGGAATTAGATTTGCAATGTTAAAATGTTTCTGTCTGTATTTGTTTTGTCAGTGGAAGAAAAGCCTAATGTATGCATACAGTATTTCTTATGCAATTAATTAATTTCCTATTCTTTGTGTGGGGTAGAATTTCTTAAAAATATACCCTTGTCTGATTCGCCTCTCATTTTAATACTTGCATAAAAACTTGCTAGGCTTTCTGATGTTCTCTTTTGCATATTTAATTTTTCTCAGATTCTGAGAAAGCATTGTGTGGAGGGAGTCAACTGGCACAATGCCCACAATTAATGATAAGCCTTTCCTTGTCATTCTTTCTCTGCCTCATTGTAGGCATTTATAGAAAAAAATAAAAGAGCACAATGTATCTGTGTTTTTGAATGCAAATTCCATCACTTCACCTTTTCTTCCAGTGAGAAGACATGCAGTTGAAGGGACAGACCAGGACAACCAGTTTCACTCAAAAATGCATAGAAAGCTTGTTTCTTTCTTTTTATTTGTTTACTTATTTTTAGTTTTTGTTTTGTTTTGTTTATTTATTTATTTTAATTTGTTTATTTATTTGTTTTTGTTTTTGTTTTGTTGTTATTTTAATCTGTAAAATTTACTCATAATTAGGGAAAAACCCCAAACCTTTGTAATACTGTTAATTTCCACCTATGAAATTTTTTAAATGGGACTGTGTAAATGAGCCATCACAGGAATTTAGGTGCAACAAATTGATATCACCAGGGTATCACAGTAGATTTGGCTTAATAATACTATTCAGGATCATAATGTTTGCAGAAGTTTTTAAATGCTTGCTTGAAGATCCTGTAGAATAAGGTGGTGTATTTCCTCAGCTTTTCCTCTTACAAGCATGAACAATATTTTTAAAGATTGTTCTTAGTGTGGTATATCACAGAAAGGCTTTGTACAACCCCTGTGCAGAGAAAGATTTTGAGTATTACAGTCTTTAGGGATTTATGTAATGCCACTTCCATTGGTCGTGTTTTTCCATACTAGTCTTCAAGGTCCAGATTCAAACTCTGGTGGAGTCAGTAAAAAACTTTCTTCTTGATTCAGCAGACTTTTTAATTGGTATGCTCTGATTTTACTGCTTCTTCTAGGGTTAATTTTTAAAGCTTCTATACTCAGATTTCAAAAATATCTAGAGAGCCCTTAACCTGACGAGAGACTTCTTGCAGTCTAGCAGCTATCTCAGCTTACAGTTAATTAGCACCAGCTTCCAGATACTCAGTGAGGGGGAGGAGGAAATGTGATTCAGGGTAAGAAAAGAGTAAATGGACATAGTATATATTTACTTCCATTCTTTGCTGTAAATTACAAATAGAAGGACATTTCCCAACTATCGAGTGCATTTTTGGTACAACGTGACTTTGTTTAGAATTGAATCAATAGAATATGCTCCTTTACTGGGAAAAGGGTTTTTTATTACTTTTTTTACCCTTTAAAAGACAGGGGCTCTGTCTTAATGATTTTGCAACTGTGTGATTGTACTAAGAGACCTATTATGACAAAAAGAGTAAAACTATTACTAGGACTATACCATGTCTTGTGAAAAAAAAAAAAAAATCATTTTTCAGTAGATTTAACAGATTTCTTGACTGAAATCTTGGGAGATTATGAGTCTATAAAATTACTAATGTAATCTAGTTACATTAGTTACATTATATTAGTACATTTGCAAAAGTGGGTGATTTTCAGAAAGAACCAAATCATATTCAACATTAAAGGAAGATAAGGTGGTAATAGTTGATGATTCAGACTTCTCCACATTGTGACAATTCACAATGGCCCTTCAAAATAAAACTCTATGGAATTACTGGAATTTAAGATTTTTAAATCATTTGCTTCTAAAGACTTTATAAAATCTGGAATATTATGAGCCACAGTCAGATTGCTCACTACATACATCTAAATTTTACATTTGTTGAATACTCACGTAGGGACAGTAATGGATAACAATTTCAATGGCTTGCTCTGTTGAACTGAATATATTCTAGGAGAAATAATATCTGAGTACTGTATCTACCACTTTCAATGTATTGCCTTACCGTATAAACCTATTAGAAAGTTAAGTAAGTAGATTGAAAAGATGCCCTTACACCATGCTGGCTTTCGTGCATTTTTTAGAAAAAACTTCTGTAGAACTCTGTTTTTATCTGTATTAAATTCTGCTGTATTTTTCCACTGGAGCATTGTTTGCCAGTTGGTTACTACCACAGATTTGATAGAACTATCAATCAAAATCACTGTAAAAGGGAAAATAAAAAGCCGACAAAACAACACAGTGGGACTGGCTGTGAACAAAACTTATGGCTTTTTTTGTACTGTGGAAAGGACACTCATCAGAATGCCCTCATTTGTTTGGATGTAATTGAGCTTCAAAAGGGCAAGACAGATGTGCTGTTTTCAGGAATCTTAATTTATTTTGTGACACAGTTCATAAACCTGTGGCTGAATGTGAGTACAGAACACATTTTTGGGCCAGTTCAATGTATCTTTACTTTCTCCAGAAACAAAAATATTTCATAATTATTTTTTTTTTTTTGTACTCTAAACCTTCCATACCTGAGTTTCTGTGGTATTACAGCAGAGTGAAGAGCCTTCCCTGAGAATGTGCCAGGATGCTGTCTGCTTGGCTGAGATAGCTCAGCACTTCAAAAACCTGGACAGATGGGGTGCCATCTCATGAGAGACAGTGTTCTGCTGGGCTTCAGAGGAGCTAGGAGTTGAAAGTGGGGCACTGTATCCAGCTGACATACCAGTTCTGCTGCTGGCTTCTGTTACAGTAGATGAGGAGATGATGACCAAAAAAAACCCCTAAAAACAAAATGGAGAGAGCAAAGGTACATCCATTAAATATAAATGTGCCTGTTGTGTTCTGAATGTCAAATCTTTAAATTGACAGTCTTTAAAGATAGGAAAAGTCTTTGAGTAGACCTTTACTTTCATTGTCCTACTCTCTGTGTTTGATCCTGTACGTTCCATGTGTAAATGTCCAAACTGCTACAGGAAGAACTTTTTCAGTCCTCTGAATGTCTGAGAATCTCTTCCATTTTTGTGTTTTTCTTACTATTCCTATAAAAAACAAAATGTACTTTCCTGGTTTTCTGGTCTTTATTGAAATATAGGCTGTGCTTCCTACACTTAGTTTATTCTTTCTGTACTATTCACCAGCACAGCTAGTTCTCCTATTTTTGAAGCATTTGTATAGAAACAAATCAGCTGCATACAAATGGATCTGCACTGATGTGCCTTCTGCTTGCAAACAGCATAAGGCAGCTGAATTTCTTCTACAAGAGATCAAAGAGTTAGGTTACATGAGTAAAGGTGTGCATTGGAGACAGAACAGCTGCTCCAGAGTCTTTTGAACTTTCCCTTACCACTTCCCCATTCCCAAGCATGGCGTCATGGCAGCAGTTTTTCACAGCTGTCAGAGACTGCATTCTCTCCCAGACTGTTCCCAGACCTTTGGTGTAAGACTTAGGGCATATGCTAGTGCTGTGTGATTGCAATTGAGTGTGGTTAAGGCTTATGCAGGCTGAAGTACCTCGTGTTGAGGGCTGAGTTTAGCACTTATGAAGTAAAGTCACTGAAACTGGGTTGTGTTCCTATACATGGGAAGGGCTCACTATCCATTTCCTTAGCTAAAAAGCAATCACTTCTTCTATTCATTTCCTGGTATAATAGTGTTCAGCTGTCCAACAGAAGTGATATTAAAAAATACCATTTTGTATTTTAAGAACTATTCAATTTTCCTCCCCTATTTGCAACATGGAAAAAAAAAAATGAAGTCTGTTTGCTCCTTCTGAGCAACTTGCACCCGCAGCACAGTCTAGGGTCCCCATGCTGGTGTGGGCCTGTGCACACAGCTGATTGTGACTGGAAATGAAGATGACTCTTTGTCTCTTCTGTCATGTTGAATTCTAAGACTGGCATTTAAGAAACCCTTTTGAATGAGTAGCTTCAAATTGATCCAGTTTGTTGAAAAGCTTGAGGCCCACTGAATTGAAAAATAGCATTTGGATTGGAAAAAAATGATATATTTCAAGTCACTGTGCAAGCTTTGTGAGACTGGATTTTGCATTGCAGCAGTCATTTAGAGTGTGTAACTGCTTGTTTCAGCATTCTTTTAATTCAGTGACTTTTATCCAACTATATTTAGAACAGAAAATTATTTCTGTATATATGTGTGTATATGCATATGCATTCTGCATATGTCTGTGTGTGTGTGCGTGCAGGTATGTATTAGTAACTGCTATGTATAAGAAATAATTTGAATGCCTCCTAATGTTTGAAAATGTTTAGTCTATTCAGCTGTGTTTTTCTGAGCATGTTGCAGATGTGAATACCATGTGTTACGTATGGCTTTATACAGATCTGTAGTACTTGCAATATGCAGTTAAAATCTATGGCTATAAACCTAAAGACTGAATTATAAGATTTGTAGATAATAAATTATTATGGATGAAATTTATTAACACATTAATGTTTTATCAGTTATTAATAAATACATGAATTTTCGATGGTGTTTTGTGAACACACAATATGACAATTTCTAAGCTTTGCTATCTTTCCTTTTCAGGAGGTCTTATGACTAGAATTTTGTAGTTTTTTTTCTAATCATAACATCATGAATCAGCAATAAGCCTTCTGTTTGCAGCAAAATTTCAAGCTGTGTACTTCAACATTAAATGTTGAAGTTTTTTAGTAAGGTTGCAGTGTTCTTTTATGCCATGTTTTTAAAATGATCTAGGCATTATAAGGACAGTTAAGGCTTACTGATTATTTAAAGGCTTACTGTTGATCTAAAGTGTATAGCTTCATGTGTCTCCCATTTCTCTATAAGATGTTGGTTTTTTTTAGAGGTTATCAAAAGGATCTGGCAAATTCCATTCTTCAAATATCACAGCACTGATCACAGCCATGCATTTATCGGCCACCTTCACTGGCTGTATGTTCTCCATTCTCAGAAAAGGCTGCCTGCCTGGAGAGCAGTCTCAGGCCATGCTGACAGCTTGAACAATTTTAAGGGATTGTAGGAAGTTCTCACAGTCCAAATAGTGGACAGTTTATAGGCTAATGAACAATTTGACCATGCTGCTACATGTGCCAGAGGTTAAGGCTCTGACCTGCTGCTGTTCAGATTACTAGGACAAATGTAGCCACTGGGACCAAGATTAGCAATTTAATTAGAACACTGTGTAAAATTCGTATCCTATGTCATTTGCTGAACAGGACCTATGTCATTATACATCTATTATATCATGGTTAAAAGAAAGGGAAAGCCAAGGAATATTTATGTGAACAACATAATTAGAATGCCATGTTTTTGGGTGTCACATCGTAATCTTCAGGTTTCATAATTTATATGTATTGCCTATGTTGCATCACATTATCATGAAAATGAAAGGCTCTCATGGAAAACAGCAAAAATTTGTCATGTATTACAGCTTGACACAATAGGAAAAAAACCACCCAAAAACAAACAAACAAACAAACAAAAAAAACCCACCAAAAATCTTCTAGAAAGTTTGTTGTGGAATGCATTGATTGCAGTAGCTTGGGGTGCAGCTGCAGTGGGAGCTGCAGGTTGAGCTCTGGGTGGGAGCCCGAAGCAAGAGGCCATGAACTGCCCACCCTTTGCACAACGAAGGGTGTGGGGACATGTGGCACAGCCAGGTGACCAGACACTCAGTGACAGCAGCAGCCAAGGACTAGGTAGGCAATGCAAGAGTCTCGAGCGCTTGGACTATGATAAAACCCCCGGGGTTCCCTTGTTTGGGGTCCCTCCTGGGTGGCACAGGCAGCTAGGGCGGTTCCCATGTTACTCCACCATGAATATATGGCTCTGTGGAAAGAGACATTTGAGACTGCCATGGGAAACCTGGTCTGGCTGTGTGACTCAGATGTGTGGGGAGTCAAGAGGCACCCTGGAACCGCTCACTGCAAAGGGGCTTTGGTCCTGGTGAAGCCTCTGATGGCTGGAGAGTGAGTGCCAGGGAATCTTGGGAATGGTCTGACTGAGAAGTTTCCCCTAACACTGTAAACACTTAAGTGAAGATCGAGGATAACAATCATGATAACTAATGCTAGCAAAAATAATATTTGGGATAAATTTCCCATGTAAAGGTTTAAAGTAAATTCCTCACTATTAAAAATTAGGATGAAAATAGGACAGGGATGAGCTGACCTCACATAAGCAAAATTGGCACAGTGGGTTTATTCTGCATGATACTGGTAAGAGCTGGAAACAAGATGCTGGGTTTAAATTAAAAAAAAACCAAAATCCTGAGATTTTCTTAGTGGTTTTTAAATTCCAGAATAGATCTTTATTCTGTTTTCCTAGGTGTACCAGTAAATTTTATAAGTTACAAACTGGTGTCCTCTGTTAAATACCAAGGCCATTCAGACTTCCTGCTGCTAATAGATGGTCCTGAGATGGTGCAGTGACACTTGTTCTGGGGTGGTGCTTGTACAGAAGGGAGCAGGACCATGGGGGAGAAAACAGAGTAGTTGCAACAAAGTGGTAGTTTACTATGGCTGCAAAAGGTGTATTCTTACAAAGACTGTAAGACTGTAGTTGCTTACACTTTTGCATTTATAGATGCAATGTGCCTGGGAAGACCATCAAGGCAGTGACTTGCAATCTTGCACTTAGTTTATGGGAAAACTCAGAACTGACATTTGGTGGCTATACATAAATAAAATAATTTGCTCCTAAGAAAAAGTGTCATACTTAAAATTTTATATTTTTCTTTTCAAAATGAAAGAAGCCTTTGGCATAAAATTTATTCAGGGTCACATTTCACCTATAACCTGTTTTTTTTGTTTTTTTTTTTTGTTCTTCTTTTTCAAACCTGTGCCTAGTTACAGTTTAATATTTGCAGTCTCTAGATTGTCAACATCATTGTATAATAACCAACTTATTATAGAAAGCAGCAAATGCCATGCTGCCAATCACTTGTCCATCACACTAACAGGTGCACTGCCATTGTCAGTGTCAGGCTGAATACTGGGGATCAGTTAGACAGGTGGAGTAATTTACTCATCTTGTAGTGGCAGAAGGGGACACCTTATCAAGGAAAAAAAAGAAGTGCCTTCCCTTGGTGCATTTGGTATATGGCTATGGAACTTGAATTTATAGTCTCTCTGTAGAAACTGATGTGCAAACTAAATTTCACTGTAAAGTGGGGGAGGAACTTCTTTTAGGTATTATGCAAGAGTATTTCTTTTTCCTTTCTCTTCACCTTATCTAATGTCATTCTCACCCTCTCCCCCCACAACCCCATCCTTAACCTTTCAGTATTGTCAACTGAACAGACTGCTAGATTCAAAATGCTTAAAATACCTGTCAGTCTATTAGAGTAAAATAATAAAAAAAAGACAAACTTCAATGAAAATGAGAAATTATATGTCTTAAATTTTTTCACAGCCATTTTTTATAGCTGTGATTGGAAGAGAGGGGTCCAGAACATGGTTTACCGTTTCATTCAAAGAATAAATGTAGAAGTTATTACAGCAAGTACCAATGCCAATCCTCACCTGTCTTGATCTCTGTAGCTGTGACAGCTTCTGGTTAATACCCAGAAAGTTCCTTGAGGCATCAGAAAGAAAAGTTGCTTTATTCACCTGTCTTTCTCTGTTACTATCAGTGTGATGGACAAATTCTCAGGTATCAACTGTGATCAGAATAGAGTTTTAAGCAGGAGAGCTAAGTCGGGTGTGTTTGTACTTGTAGGTTCTGACTGAAGCCACCTGTGGTCAGGTACAACCAGTAATTGCCTGAGCCAGTAAATAGAGATACTAGAATGATCCATGAGTCTTCAGTCCGAATGGTAGAGGCAACCTCAGAGCAGACAGCGGGAATGAAGAATTCATGGAAATGGTTTGGAAACCTCACTTTTATAGCAGCACAGAGAGCAGTGGCTGGTTGGTAGATGAAATTCACTGAAAGTTCACTCATGTTTATTTACAGAAGCATTCCTAGGAATACATATACTCTCACAGTGGGAAACCAGGGGATTAAACAAATTTCAGGTTGCTAAAGTTCCAATTTTATTTAGGATACTGCTAATAATAGCTTTGGCCTGTGGGTTGACAGAGAGTTTGTGGTGCCTTGACTGTCTTGTTTATGAAATGGTTCCATAATCTCCAATTCCATCATCAAAATATGTAGTTCAGCAATTCTTGTAAAGCACTGTGTTTCCCCTTCTTCTCTTCTCTACCTACCAAAATGTAATGGGCAGTGCTAAGACTTCAGTGGGCCTTGGGCATAGTATCACATTATACCTAATTTTATGTAATTAAAGACTGCTACCAACAAGGCTCCAAACATGCCCTTGTACTTACTGTTGCTTATCTTGTATCCCTAAAAGGAAAAATGTTATTTTCCTCTAATCGGGAAGAACCAACTATCTCCTAGCTGCAGGAGTGCTGGGAAATGAAGAGGACTAGGATTAGTTTTTTCAGTGGCAGGCAGCAGTTAGGTGGATGGTGAAAGCCTGAACCTCTGCAGTCCTTCCCTGTCCAGGTTTGAACCAACCTCGTGAATTGGCACCTGAAACATTCCCTCTATTTACTTTGATCTTATTCCCTGCATAATACTACAAGCCCATTGCTATCATGCATTAACTTCTGAGATTCTTTTTGACAGTGCTGTTATCTCTGTTTAACCAATACTGTGTTTACTGGTATTAAAAAGCATTATCCCACCTTCACATTCTGTTTACCAGAACAGCATTCAACCCTAAAGCTTGTGATTGAAAAAGAGGTTTGATTTTTTTTTTTCTCCTTTCTAATGTAATTTATGAAGTTCAGAGCCATTGAAAAGTTTGAAGGTTTTGAGCCAGAGCATTTTCTTTTAGGTTAATATTTTGAAATTTAATTTGGTAAACAAAAAAAAGCAGAAGAGTATTTTGCATAGATGGAAAAATAAAACAAAAGTAAAAATTGCTGAAAATAGCTCTTTATACTGGATACCTAAGAAAATATTCTGTTTTGTTTGAAATCAATTTTGTTTTAAATTGACATTATTGCACTGTATTAGAAAACTGGGTTCAGACAATCAAGATTGGGTCCTGGAAATGAGCCTGAGGCCTTTTCTACACAAAGCCCCAGGGCTGGATGCACATATCACCTGCTCTTATTCTGCCGTGCCAGCTAATACCAGACCTTTGTATTCCAAGCTTTCTCTGTTTCTGACCCCTTCCTTCCTGGAGAAAAGAAATGTGGACACACACTCTGACTGCATCCTAATCTGTATGATAATTTGGTAAATCAGGCCCCTAAGGAATGACTAAATGCATGCAGACACTCAATTTCCATCACCATTGAGATTTTTCTTTCAGTATCAAGAAAACCAGAGCCCAGGTGATCCCCTGGCTCCAGGTGGTTTGAATGATGGGGCTGCCAATATGGAGCTGAAGTTCAGCAGAACACAAGAACACAAGGCTTAGAAACAGGAGAAACTTGGTTTTGGTTAAATGCTATATTGGCAAAACAGGTGCTTTGGTAAATGCCTCTCCCACTTTTGTTTTGGCAAGTATTTATTGTCTGTGAACTGAAGCACTGAAAACACTCTTCAAATGTAAAAATCTGAAAAATACTTCTTGCTGTTTATTCTTAATAAAATGTTCAACAACAAAATGACTGCAAATATTTCAATTAGAAACCTCCACAATATCTGAGACTGAAGATTTAGATATTGAGTCCCCTATACATTATTTTTCTCTCTCACCTGAATGGAGATTGAAAAAAATAGTTCAGTTATTAGTTCAGTTTTATTAACTATTTTTTTCATTTTCAAGGATACTTTTAAAGGTAAATTGTGCTATTCACTGACCATAAGCATGCTAATGTTCTCTGCTGCTTGCAGTTTTCTCTATAAATGAAAACTGTCTCTAATACAGGGAGTCCAGCTCTTTTCATGACAGCTAAATTTCTTTTTTCTCCCTTAATCTTGCAGCTCTGTTTCTCAAAAAACCCACACTATACCTCTTCTCTTTCAATGCCTTTAGAATATTTCTTCTATTTCTGCTATGTAGTACAATCTAAAAAGAACACAGTCTTTCACTGGTTCTGATATTATACTTTCCCACCCAGTGATACAATTTTGTCTGAACTAGAACCAGTGCTTTCAGATATGGTGTGTAAAGCTAAGTATCTGCACCCACAGTGAATTGAATAAAAATTGCAGTTAAATATACCACACGTGGATTCAGGAGCTGAGCTGTTAAGTGTGAGGTCTGGAAATGTTGGTCTTTGTGTTCAGTAGCAATGAAGGGAAGAAAGAAAGGGTAACAACCAAGGAAAAATAGAGAGGACTTTTTTATTGCTGTTAGTTTTTAAATTATTATTATTTTTTTTAATCACAATAAATTTATGATGTTGTCATCAAAGTGTGCATATGAAAGCACCTTTGTAGAAAAACCTGAATCCTTTAACAACATGGTGCTTCTTCAGAAGCAAAGCTGCCCTGTAAAATGCTAGGAAGTTCTTCGTCACTAGATTGCTTTTATGTGTTCATAAAAGCACTAATAATGGCTTCATTTTTTGAACTCTGTACACATTGAAAAATTCAGGTAGTGCTTGCTGCAATTCAGAGAAGCTCTGTAACATATTCAGACACTGTTTTGTGTGTGTGTTTTTTTTTATTTATTTGTTCGATAGAGTGGTGAATAGAGACACCAGATTTTAAAGGGTTTCTGATTTAAATAGTCAATAACCCTTTCTGTCTGAGAATTTATATTCATAAACCTCACTGTCATGATCTCACTGGGAAAATAAAATACATGATGAAGATGAAGATATGCAGAACTCTTAAAAATTTAATCTGTCACTTAGAAGTACAGAAAGCAGAAATCTTACTGATATAGGTAAGATTGTTACGAGACTGAAACCCCAGAGGCCAGCTCCAGAGAGGGACCATGTCCTCAATTTATATATGTGGGGTTCATCTTTCAACAATTTTTTAACAACTGGCCATTTAAATATTATTGCATAAAGGCACAGAAGGCACAGGTTATTAATCTGAAGTACCATAATGGCAACTGCTTGTAGATTTATTTTGTTGGTTTTTTTTTTGTTGTTCTGTTGGGTTTTTTTTTTGTTTGTTTGTTTGTTTTTGTTGTTGTTGTTTGTTTGTTTGTTTTTGTTTTGTTTTTTGGTTTTTTTTGTTTGTTTGTTTAGTTATTTTTGGGTTTTTTTGTTTTTTTTTTGTTTTTTTTTAATAAAAGAGGCTCAGCTCTCTGATTTTAGAGTATGTTTTGAAAGAGATGTCTCAATTTTGAGGAATACCTGTATTGCTGCCAGTTTACATCTCCCACTGGGAGCCACTGTGGAGCAAATAGGTTTTAGCAGATTAAACAAGCCACCCAAAAAAGCTTGTCTTTATTTTTCCTTCCTCTCTTTACAAATAACACAGTGGACAGAAGGAGGTGAATTACAATTTAGTATGTCAACCGTAACTATCCTGTATCTCAGGAGGTTTTACTCCAATGTTAATAATATATGACTAAGGTATCATCTGAAAACTTCCAAAGGTAATAGAAAATACATATATGAGATCACACCTGTAGGAACATGTAGCTTTTGTAGTGATGTGTTTTGTTGCACTATTTCTACTTGTAATTTTACTTTTCTGTTCTCAGTCAAATGTTCGCTTTTGTTTTGCTTCTGCTTTCAGGAACTGAAAGGCACTTAAATTTTGAAGCAGTGTCTACTGACACAAACCAGAGATTTGCTAAACAAATTTGGCTTGCTTTTGTACTAAATGAAAGATCTTTTTACCTCATTGGGAAAAATAAAAGAGTAAAGCTTATTCCTGCGCATGTGATCTGTAATTCTTGTTCTTTGTTTTCTGAGGGATGTTGAAGTAAATTGATAGTTTTGGGTTTAAGCTGATCTTTGAGTTTCAAGACAGAGAAAATTTTGTGCATAGATACCAAGAGCCTTAATGTGGTATACAGAAATGCAAGCCATGTAGTGTCTCAGTGTGCAGCCACAGGTTACTGCTGAGCTGCTCTCTATAAATGTTGCTCTGTGTGAATAAAGCAGAAGAAGCAGAGCATCTTTGAGACTCTACACAGACAGTAAATGTAAAATTCTATCTGAAAGGTAGGGTACATTCAAAAGATTTTATCTCCTTGCCTCACGCCCTATCTGTATGTAACTGCAGGCATTTTCCCACATTATAATATTACCTTCTCTGTTGTAGCTGCCTCCCTGTTAAAACCAGTAATCAGTTTCTTGTTTCTTGTCTCCAACCAAAATCTCTTCTTCAGTAACTCTAGCTATTAAAGGTGAAGAGATGCAGCTTGCTTCATTGATATATGATTACATATTAATTATACAATACAAATTCACTCTGTTGAAGACATTTTACAGGATTGCTTGCTTTTTCCCTGTAAATTGATCATGAGTAGGTAAACCTTTTGTTTCTTCTACAATCTTTATGGATGCATTCTTCAAAAAATAATTCTTAAGCCTTCAGTAAACAATTTCATATCATTGGACTTTTAAAAATTTTTCCTAGTGCCAAAGAAGAAAAATGTTTAAAGTGTATGCTTAAGGTCTAGGTATACATTCTTACAATATTTTTGCAAAGGGAAGACAATCATTTAATGCTTTCCAGGTCTGAATTACCGTAACAGGTGCAAGCAATATCCATTCCTGTCAACCTACGAATTTATGCAGTTCACATATTTTACATCACCATTCTTTATGATGTTCATGGTGATATTTTATACTGTAAGAACCACGGAAAAGGAAAACTCGTCAATTTTTCTAAGTTTGGCCTAAGCTTCTGCAAAGTTTATGTATAAAAAGCTTCTTCATATTAATTGAAATGAAATTAACATCTACAGTAGTCTAGTTTATTTTGGATGAATGATATTGGGATAATTCACATACCCAAAAAGCATGATACTGTAAATCGTGTAATTCTTGAAATGCAGTTACAGTCAAAAGATAATTTTAGGAAAGTGACAGTGTGGAATTTCCTATTTCTTCTTTCTCTGTGATTTCTATATTACATGTGTTTAGCTTTCAAGTCTAAAAATAATTTCTCTAACTGCCAGCTGTTGAAACTGAACTTGAAATCTTAAATCTTTTTCTCATATCTTACCTACAGAATAGAGTTTAGTTACTGAAACTTAGATACCAGTCCTTTTTTGTGATGAATGAGGCAGAATAGGACCCATCTCATTCTTCCAAGTGGCAGCTGGAGTGACATTACAACTCCATTGCAACTATTATGAAAACATTGCTAGATGAGGAAACAGAAGTAACTCTGTAAATAGAAACTGTTCTGTGGTCTGGAAATACGTCATTTTTACATTTCACATTATGTCTGTGCACACCAAAACAAGTTAGAACAAATGCAGGTGTAATTATCTTTCTTTTATATGGAGAGAAAATATAGCTGAGACATTGGAAGCTGCATTATTCAAAGCTACAAAGGCTGTTTTTCATAGTCTAATGTGTATCACTTTAAAACTGATTTGCTGATTTGCTGATTTTTTTTTACTGATTTTTTGTGTGATAAACAGACACTTTACCTTGCTGAGTAGTTGCATTATAAAATAGTGGGACTCCAAATTGAAGAGTTGTCAAACGACACTTGCTTGTCTGGCAAGAATTTCTTTAAACATATTTTTATATGCACTCAGGTATCTTCTATCACTTTTCATTCCTTAATAGTTTTCCCCCAAAACAGAAATCATTAACATCTTGATCTCTTTCACCTGTCTTCCCAAGAGAAACCAAAGTCTCCAGGTCTGACTGTGATCAGAATTAAGGAACTGTGTAATCTTAATCAGTTGATACAACGTCCATTATGTCTGTAGGCTCTTTTCCCTCTGTTACCTATACAACTTGGTAAATACATGATTCAGTAAAACACAAATATTTAAACCAGAAGTTTCAGTCCCTACTTATAGTAAATGTTTTGTTTGGCAGAAGCTTCATTACACAATAAATGAGTCTTTTGGAAAGAGCCAACTGCTTCATATAAAACAAGCTCCTGTTCCTTTATTGCTTTAGGGGGAGAGCAATGAAAATTCACTGTTACTGGCCACATCAACCTGAATGAAAGCCAAACAGGAAAATTGAAAATGATTGTCAAGTTCATCATATCTAATACAATAGAGGCAAATTAGAGTTATCTACAGCAGCAGAAGTAGCAGCAGATTGCATTATAAATCATCATATCATTGACAGTCAATTACATTCAAAACTTTTCAAGCATGAGGCAGCGGCAGTGTTTATCTACTAACAAACTTATTCAAGCCAGAAAACAGTGTGGGTGCATGAGGAGAATTTCTTGGGGGTTTGAAGGATTTGTATTAAAAGGAGAGAATTTTATCAAAAAATATATTCCATAAAAGGTTAAAAAGCATGAAGCCTGTTTTGTTGCAAAATTCCATCTTTAAATCTAATCTGCCTTTCTTCTGCCACTGCAGTAAATGCACATTATTTGATTGTTGACTGGGAGAGCCCTCCAGTAATGTCAACTTCTCTCCAGTCTTCTCTGCTTCATTACCACTTTTTTTTTTGCTTTCACAATATTTCTTGCTCCCTTCTGAGTTCCCAGCATTTTCCTCCTTTCCTTGCTCGTTTGTTTGCTTGCTTTTAATTTGAAGTGCATTTTTAGTTTGTCTTTGGGAATAAAGACCTTGCATGTTAGAAAATCTGTCCCTCACCTAATAGATACTTAATTAAATATATTAAATAAGTCCCAATCAAATTGATTGTATAAAAATTGATATAAATTCAGATAAAAGTCTAGACAATATTCTACTAGTAAGTTTATTTTATGAACTCTCAGAATTGGACTGAGCCTTCAGAATTAAATGCAATTTTTTCTCTGCTGAAAGTTACAATGAGTGTACTTTCTGGCTGTTCCCATGGGCACTAGGGAAAGCACAGAGCAGGAGCAAAAACTTCTGGTCCTAAGACGAGGGTTTGTGATTTTGCTGTAGTGCAGAAGAGGGGGAGGGTGTTCTGTATGATGATCCATCTACTGTTTCGATGCGCACAGAAAGCCCTGAAGCCGTAAGGGAGTGTAGTGCAGGGTTGGTATTGATCTTACATCCACGTGCCTGTATTGAGAGGGAGAGAAGTTGGGTTTTAGGGAGAAGGCCCTAAATTTATTTTTTTTGTAATCGAAACTGGGTAATCTCCAGAGGTTCTCCAGCACCAGGTCTCTTCATATTTTTGGAATGACTTGAGAAAACTATTGCAATATGGCAATGAATTGCTCTAATATTAAATTTGGTATAAAGTCAAGGTTGAGAACTGTACTGCTGTTTTGCAGAATTTTTTTTTTTTGTAAGAAATAAGAGACCTAAGGCCTAAAGTCTTTCTCCTGCAAGAAGTCTCCTTTGTGCTCTGACTGCCACTGTATCCATCCTGTTCCAGTCAGTGCAGTGCTCCAGATGTACTGCATAGAGGCATGCTTGTGATGCATTCTAAGTTTCAGTTCTAAACCACCAAGTAATTTTTTCCACCCAACCATCTGTTTATCTGATATAAGAAAAATGAGGGTGAAGAGCCTGGTTGGTTACATATCTGCTGAATTTTGCCACACCTGGGAACTGATCTTGTGTACCTCTAAAATTAAGTAGCCGGTTGAAGTGCTAAACTTAGCACTTCTTGGATAATTAAAAGGAAAATAGAGGTAATCACAGTAAGTGGTTCAGATATTAGGTGGGATAGTCATGCTGAGAATCTAAGGCAAAAACTGAGTTAATGCAGATACCATGGTTAGTTGCCTGAAGATAGGTAGGATAAACCTACTACGTCTTAGACTAGCATGAACATGAATTATTACACTGGCATAATTTTAAAGCACTATTAAATTAGCTGAACAGGCAGAAGAGAAAGACTTTTGCATAATGGTGAAATTGAAATTTCACATTTCTGGAAACAATTAAAAAGCCTCTTAGCTAATTCTTGTATCAGGGAAGTAAGAAAGAAAAATGTGGATACTTTGTGTGGAATTCAGACACACTGGTTATGCTGCTCTTCTTGAACTGTGCAGTTGACCTATGCTCTGTCTATCCCATTGATCATAGCCTGTCATGTGAGGGAATCTCTGGGGCATTAGCTGTCTTTTTAAGGGAACTGAATCTCTTACACTCTTTGCATGATTGCCATCTTATGAAATTCCAGCTACAAAATAGAGGGCAATTATGCTTTCATTGCAGTTGTTTGCTTTTGGTTAGGTGTTTCAATGAGTCTGGGCTAAAATTTGTTTCTGCGGTTAGCCAAAGTTTAGCATATTTTCAAAGATTTTCAATTTTAGTAAAGTCTTCATACAAATCTGGCTGTAAATCATGTCTTTATTTATCCATCTCCTTTGCCTCTTTTAGCTTTTCATGAAACACTCTTGCATCCACTATTGAGTTAATGAATACTAAATTTAGTATGTAAGTAGTTTTGTAGAGGATTATGTTCCATATCCATACCATATTAAGAAACTGTGGTGTTTGGTTGGTTTCTAAAGCTTCTTGACAGCTGGGGCATGACAAAGAAAGCTTTTCTGTATACTTGTTCTGAATTTTTTTCAGGCATGGATTATCAAGTAGCCATAAATAAGCCTTATTGACCCAGGTTATTATTTTACATCTGCTTTCACACATTTCACATACTGAGTTGTGTTGTGTGTTTTTTTTCCAAAGGAATAGGGTAGGCTTATAAACTTCCTGGGTGATATTCTGAGAACGAGTTAAGCCGAAGGACTCAATTTTTTACAAACATGTATTTCAGTAGCTGTCATGAATAAAATACTAGACTTTAAATTATTGTTTTGGTTACTTGAAATTGAAAGTTAATACAATTGTGCTATCATATATACAGAAACAAACTTGTGATAGGAACATTAGTAAAGATTAAGAGTAGGAATTTGATCTCAATAACATAAAAAACTGTTCCAATGACAAGTTTGTGGGGTTTTTTCCCCCTGTCCTTTTCAATACATTATTCAACTTAATTCAGCTTTTGGAATAGTTTTCCAGTGGTTTTTAGCTGTACTCATAAAAATAAATAAATTATTTTTCACTTGTACTACATGATCCTGCTAGTATTGTTCAAAATTAGTATGACCTGTCTTGCTTTAGCAGTGTATGATCCTTTATTTTAAATACTGGAATTGGTCTTGGAACCCAAATTTTTTGCCCACTAGCTTTATTTGGTAGGGCTTAAAATTTAATGTTTAATGTTTAATGAACAGGACTTTTACAAAGCAGTTCTGACATATTGTTAAGTAGGCTTTACATTGTAGGAATTCATTCAATACTTTGTTCTCACTCTCTTATTGAAGTGTGTGCACTGCCAATTAATATTTGGGATTATGTTCAAACTCTTGAACATATCAAACCCTCAGTACCATCCAGTTTCTTGTTGCTGAAATAACAGCCTCATCATAAGACTTCATAGTGTAAGTGACTTTCCTACAACTGCAAGCCCTTGAGGTGCATCTTTACCAAATGCAACATGACCCAATTCCTGTGCTTCAGAGGAAAAGTTTATAAAAGCTCTTCTGTTTCATAAAATGATGGCATAATTTTGCATTTATTTTGGATTTCTTGGTGGGTTGAGGTCATATTGGTGTGGGGACAACTGTCTGTCTTATTTGTGGGAAACATCTTATCTGTGAAAAGCCCAATTAGAAGCTATAGAAATGCATGTGTTCTCAGAATCCTGTACTATATAAACATCATGCGTAAATTTGTATAAAACTTTTGGGATTTGCACCTTCTATGATTTTGTAGGAAGGAAAATTATGAATTGTCAAATCATGCTACATGTTTTAATTTTTGATAGAAGGTGTGAATGTGTTTATATAAGATTGCTCAACTCCTGTAGAAAAGGTTGTTAATGTGAGAAATTATTTGCTGAGGTAAACCACTTGTGTTAGCAGAATTCATCACTTCAGCCTTCTTTAGCAGTGTACAGAATACAGTGTAAACATTAAAGATTCAAGGGAATTAATGCTTCAGCCAAAATATTCTCAGGCCATCCTATCAGGAATGCTGGGAATTGATGATAAATGGTTTTGATGATGTCAACACAGTTTCTTTGACATGATCCAAGGTTTAGGTTGCCACATGTAAAGTACAGTTTGTTGACGTGTGATTGAGTGTGCTGTGATCCCACAGAATGTATTTGCCCTCCCCCTGTTTGCAAGGCAGTAAGACCAGGCATGCAGGTAGTTGTGAAGTAGCTAATGATGTAAATTGACAAGTGAAAGTGCAACTTATCAAACAAATTATGTGTTGTCTAATAATGCAACATCTCTATTATTCCTATCCTTTCTTATTTTTTCTTTAAAATAAGTTCGTTTTTCATGTTGTCTTTGCATTTTAAAACATTTCATAGTTTGTCGAGCTCCCAAGTCAGTCTTCTGCAGTCCCATTACATTAATATTTACTATGTTCTGTATATCCATTCTTTATAGTTTTATGGAAACCAATTTGATTTTTTTCCTATTTGCTAGCGAGTATTAAAAAGTATACTTCCTAAGACTCCTGAAATTAAAATTGTAAGTCAAGCTTCTTCCAAGTGGTGTTCACAGAACAGAATGCTGTTTTTATTAATCTGATATCCTTCCCTCTGGATAATACAGTGTCAGCATTTATAGTAGCCATGTTTTTGAATGGTCAGATATTAGTACTTAAAGGGGAGAAGATTTCTGAGACACATGGGATTTCCTAGAATAGTGCAAGACTTTTGCAAGTTAAAAAATTTGTGGGATAGAGTGTGAAGTATCATTGTGACATTCTGAAGACCTGAGCATGACATTTGTTTGTGACCCCATTCAACTGTGTAAGTTCCAAATTATGAATATGTTTGAACATATCTGATTAGACATTTGGAACCTACATTTCATTCTTCTTTCTCCCAGGAAGAAAAATGCCTCATAATAGAATGAGGATAATAGACTTTGACAAATTTAAGGAATAGATAAGTAGCCTCCTGAAGGAAGATCTTCTGAAGCATACTGAGAACTGGAGACACAGACTCTGGTCACCGTTCGAGAGGTGGCACAAAGGGGACAGGCAACTCTGTTAAATACTTTATATTTGCATCAGAAGCTCTTCAATAATCAGAATCAGACAGAAATCTTTAAAAAAAACCCAAAACCAACAAAACAACAAAACAAAGAACCCTGAAGGACTATATACATAAATAGATATAAGAATAAAGAAAATAATCTGGCATAAAGATAACATAAGGTAGTGCAAAATGGAAACCCTACGTTAATTAGAAATTGATAAGAAAACATCTTTAAAGTTTAAGTTAATCTCATATTCACATAAAAATTAGAAAATATCATCTTTCCTTTATGCAATCATAGAACAATTGTCTGTTAAGAGGTTGGAAGGGACCTTAAATATTATCTTGTCCTAACCTGCCCTGCTGTGGGCAGGGGCACCTCCCACCAGACCAGTTTACTCAAGGTTTTAACTATAAAGAAGAGATAAAATATAGGATAGTGTAGAGAAAGCTAAAGAATTCAGTGCTGTTCTTTCATTCATTCTTCATGCACCATCATACAGAACTATTTGACAATACCAAATGGGAGTGTTTTAATGAGTACATAGGGTATATGAGAAACATGAGGACATAGGGCTTATGAGGAGGTGCATGCTGAAGTATGGCTGCCTAAAAGAAAGGTCTTAAAAATAAAATGAAATGAAATGAAATTAATTAATGAAGTAATGACTGATTCAGCTTTCTCTGAATCTTTTACATTTTTAGAACTTATGGAGGAAGTTTCTAGGATGAAAACATATTTCTGGGCTTCAGAATAAGAAAAACAGAACTGTGTTGTCATGACCACTCTGAGCTGAATCCTTGGAAATAGTCTAGAGCAAGCATTTAATATGTACAAGAAGTGAATTTCCTCTAGAGGACTTTTGACAGGGTAACAGATCCATAGAAATCTGCAGACGTGACACACCTTGAGTTTAGTACACGCTTTCGTCCTGTCCCACATGACATTCTTGTAGGCAAACTTGGGCTCTGTTTCATCATTATCTTGTGATGCATGAGAAGAAATAAGTTAATTTTAGTGTCCCTTCAGATTATAAAAACATGTCAACCGAGTCTCACATTCCGACAGGTCCTGGCCAGAGTATTATTTTCAGTGTTTTCATTAATGATGTTGATGATAGACTAATGCACCCTTATAAAAGCTGCAGATAAAAATCAAGTTTTTATCAACTTGTAAAGGGCTTGTTGGGGATCGGCAATCAAATTTTGGAAAACATCTTTAAAGTGGCAAGCTGATATTTGTTCAAGATTTATGGAAATTGTTCACTCAGAAAGGAGAAATTAAATGCCCCAAAATAAAAATACCTAATCAGGTTATAGTCAGAAATGAAACATGAGTTACCAATGTGAACCTGTAAAGTATATATAATAATTTACTGTGTGCAAGATGTGAAAAACAATTATTCAAGTCAGTGCTTCTGAGGCCTTATCTAGTATTTGTGCAGTTTTGGTCATCACATTTTAAAGAAGAGTTGGGGAAGCTAGAGAAAGTCCAAAAGAGAAGAGTAAGAATAATGAGGGAATTCGAAGACATGACCTGTAAAAGATATTGATTGAAATTGTTTTATTCAATTTACAAAAATGAAGACTCTGAGAAAATATAGTGTCTCTATTATGCACAAATTTGTTTCAAGCAGGATGACGATACTACTTATCCACTTAATGAAAGAGAAAAATAAATGGGGTTAATATAGAGATTACATTTAGGGTAAAAAACATAAAAGATAATCAGGCAGTAAATCTTTGCAATAAACCACCCACATGTATTTTCTTTTCTGGAGTTTTCTTCAAATTTGCCAAATATCTGACAAATGAATCAAGTGTAATTGCTTTTCTGTATTTTCTGTAGATGAAGTAGATGTTCTGCAAGATCTCATTTCCACTTCTTTAATATGAATCCATAGCATTTATGTTTATTGTACCATGTTTATTTAGCATTTTTTGTGCCTTGGTTCCTTATGCTTTCTCTCTCTGTTTGGTAGTTGTGGTGAGAGTATACGTACATGAAATATTTAGATTTCTTGGGTACTGTGACACTGGAAGCCATATACGTTTACACTGGAGAGTGACAGACAGCTGCTCTATGCAAAGTCATTGTGAAAATGACATTTCTTTGTCTTGAGTTCTTGTTTTCTATTTCTGGGAGATCGGAAGGAAGTATCTAACCTCAGTTGTGCCTCTTGGGACCCATTGGACAATTTTTTGAGAAATGTTATTTGCATATCTCAAATCAACTCTTTGGCAAGTATGGGAAAAGTTCCCAGCTGCCAGTTTTGACAGCCACAATTCTGGCAGCTCTTAGCCTTGAAGGGAAAGGAGACAAAAAAAAAAAAAGAAAAAAAGAGAAAAAAGTAATGACATTGGTATTTCTGTAGAGCTTGGGTGACATTTAGTATTACCTGCTGAAAATAATAAAAATAAAAAGGCACGGATGTGAAGGAGAGAAAAGGGTTCCAACTCATAGAGCAGATAATAGTAATTTTGTATTTTAAAGCAACTCAATGACTATTTCATCTCAGAACAGTTCCACTTGCAGCTTGTTAAATTGAAAGTAGAAATAAGAAATTATAGGCTGAGGGAATGGGGTTAAAAATAAATCCTCAAGTGGGCCGGCAACTTCTTGGGGAAAAGTGCTTTCACAAATGTCAGTTTTCTGTTGTTATTTTCACAAGAAAAAGTCTGATACTGCTAAGTATTTCTCAAAAGGGAAGTTACTTTAATATAGAGGTAAAGATATATAATAGTGATTGTATAGAATAAATAGTTTTTAGGTGTTTGAAGGATTTAGAGGGAAAACTTTATCAAGGGGAGAGATGCTGTTTCATGCATTTTATTTTTATTTGCAATATTTCAAATCTACTTCTACAAAATAAAACAGATGAATTTTTTCAATGAAGTGTGAGGGAATTTTTGGGAGACATCTTAGTGTGGCTTGGCACTGGTTGCTGGCTATTTTAGTAGGATTTGTATTTTCATTCACTAGCTGACGACAATCTTCTCAATGCAAAGCTGATGTTACAAGAAAGTCTGCTTGATTAGGAGCCATGTAATTTGGCCTGAAGGTCACCTTACATTTTCTCTTGTGTTGAAGTATTATGGATAGTATTAATCTGTATTTGTCTTTTGTTTTCTGCTATATGTTATCATGATGCATTGCCATTACAATAGCAAATAGCCTGTCAACACATTTACTGGACCGTAACCCTCTTGGGATAATCACTGAATTTTCATCAAGACTGCAATGATTAGTGTTTCTGATTATGATAATCAAATAACTAATTAGCTATCATGCTTCAGAAAATACATAAAACTTAAAATGTTTTCAGAATATGTTAAGACACAAGTTTTAAGATACTTCCACTTGTGGGGTTTTTTTATTTTTTCTGTTTTGTTTTGTTTTTGTTTTTTTTTTTTAGTATTTTTTTTTTCTTAGTTTTGATTTTGTTTTTTTTTTGTTTGTTTGGGTTTTTTTTTTTGTTTGTTTTTTCCAAAAAGCTTAGGACATGTAGGATGGAATGGAAGTTGACAATATTTACTAAAAAGGAGCTGAGTGATTTCTCACTTGGTCCTGTATTTCTGTTCCTTCCCCATAATTTTGAGCATAGCAGATTAATAAGTGCCATGGAATTACTACTGGACTGTATAAGAAAAGGCAGAACGTTTTGTTTCTGGGGTTTGTTTGTTTCTTTTCTCCTTTCGTAATATTTTGCGCCCTCTCTTTCAGATTTTCAGAAGTGTTAAAGTCTGATTAGATGTCAGTGTATAGGCAGAGATTGGTCTCATCTTCACAGATTGCCTCAGAGTGATGTTGCATTTTGGCACTGAGGTGGTGTTCTTCTCACCTTTATTTTCTCTTTTCGTATTTGAACATGTTGAAAACTTGTGGTGGTGTTTCATTCATATTTCCTAAGTGAGTGTCTGACTGGAATTGTGGGGCTTTGGTGGTTTGTTTTTGTTTGTTTTTGTGATTTAGTTACGATTTTTTTGGTGTTTTTGTTGTTGTGTTTTTTTTGGTTTTTTTTTTGTTTGTTTGTTTGTTTTTGTTTTATTAAAATTTATTTATTTGTTTAATATGTCAGAGAAAGAAGGCAATGCTGGAGTTTGTTAAAGGATTCATTACAGGCAATTCTAGTTCCTTGTCCTTTCCAGAACTGCTGTTGGATCCAGATACTTGTAATTGCATTGTTTTCCACACTGTCCTTCATCTGTGCTCATTTTAAATGTCACAGAGAGAGGTGGTGACATTATGCTAATTTGTAATGGATTCTAGTGTTACATTGCCCCATTTCTTTGACCTCAGCAAAGAGCACTTGCTGAGAAGAACAGAGGATGATTACCTCCCCTCTGAGCATGAACTAGCTGCTATGGCTGCATGACCTTGGATTTAAAGAATAAACTCTAAAATTGCTGTGCAGAGGTTGTACAGGTTTTGTGCCTAAAACAAAGAAAGGATTTCAAAGAGAATTTTTTTCTCCTCTGTGGCTGAGTTTATAGATTCTTCCTCATACAATATGTCTCTTATTCAGAAATTCCCCTGTCCAAGCTTGGGAGATCAGTTTTCAGTAAATGTGAAAAGAACTATGGCTCACATGCATTTAGGATATGCTCTTTAAGAGATATGAAGCTTTTATAGGAGAATTAGATGAAAGACAAAGTATTGGAGTTTATTATGAGTTCATGGCTGGAATTAGATTGTACCTGTACCAAGATAAGGATCTTGCCTGAAAGATTGCTGTGGTTTGATCCTCCTGCAACCTAAATGCAGGAATTATTGAGCTCCCAACTACAAAAAGACTCTCAAAGCAGCCCCTGAAACTATATCAATTCTGAACTGCTAGAATATAAAAAAATGGTGACAGGATCAAAGCCATAGTCCAGCCATTACTGCTCTTTTTAAAAGAGAACTGAGCAGGGTCATGTGAGAGGACCTTATGAATGGTGGAATTGAAGGAAGATTTCAGTCTCCCTTTGAAAATATACTGGCATTAATATGATTTTGAAGAGCATGAATAAGAAGCTCTATAGTCAAAGGACTGCTGCAGGAGCAGGTTTTTGGCCTTTTTAAAGTCAGTTACAATTACACTGGAGCTCCAAATAAGGGGTGAGTAAAGCCTGAAGACATAATTCTGAATTCATTCCTCATCCAAAACTCCCCCTCATGCTCCATGGGAGGATAAGGGGGAGTTTTGTGTTATGCAACACTGTTTCAGTCCTTGATTCTGGTTTGCAGTGAAAGATAAATCCATTGTGCAGCTTCCTCATTTCTTTGAATCAAACAAAGCAAAACAAGAGAGAAATCCAGTAAACAGATTGGAATTCCTTTTGGGAAAAAAAAAATAAAAAAATTACATATCTCTAGATGTGTACTTGTACTTTGATTCATCTTGCACTTTGATTCTGAAAGATTAGGTGGCTCACATTTTGTGAAAGTCAAGGGCTATTGATTTTTGCCCATGGAATAACTAATATTTTCATATAATATTTTTTGATTTTGAATCTTGACACTAATTATTTTTTCTCTTGATGATTACCCAATCATTAATGGTAGTGAAATGAAATCTCTAAGACTATCATTGATTTGATGGATTTAATTTTTTCCATCAGCAGAACAGGAAAAGTAAAATTATGCTCTGAGCAGATGCAAAGTGAATGTCAGTTGTAGGTTACTGTAGGATTTTTCCCTCCATTTTATAGATGGATTTTATTTGTTCTTGAAGGAATAGATCTTGGCATTGGTACCCCTTTGAACTTCATAGATTTTAAAATTTCAGAGTGAGCTAGATTTTTGTGGATTTGAAATGAAGGAAAGAACACTAATCTTAGTAAAAAAAGCCTCAAGCTTTTCAGTCATACTGAATGTCTTCCTGTCATCATGTTTGTTATCTTTTCACCCCTTGAAGTTTGCAATTGTTTGTGGTGCAAAGTTGGCAGAAGAAAAAGCTCAAGATGGTATAGAAGGATGATTTTAATATTCATTATATTCTTATCTTACATAGTGGAGGTTTGTGAATCAACTTCCTTCAAAATGTCACCTGCATTCTGGTCACATTCACTGTCCCAAGGTCCAAATAAAGTATTCTCTGTGTCTAAAATGAGCACTTGTGTGGGTGTGCACATGTATTTGTGCAGAAAATGAACTGCGGGTTTTTTTGTGTGTGTGCTCAAAATATCCCTAATTATAAGACCCTAATACATTATTAAAATCTAAAAAAATAAATAATATTTCTGTTAGCTTTCTTTTCCCATAAATTTATAAACATATGCAAGGAAAAAAATCGAACTATTTTCTCTCATGTCCAATCACATCTGTAACTGCTGCTGAAATCCATCTGCTTGTAGATTGTGTGAGGTGCTTAGAAAGATATTACAGTTTTATTTAGCAAGAGGTAAATTTGAACTCTGAGCTAAAATACAGCTAGTTTCCATATTTAGATAGGCAATCATTTATTTTAATCAGATCTCAGTATAACAGTGTCGTACTTCACCTATTTCAGAAATAATTTTCCATGGGAATAGGCTGCACAGCAGGATGGGATTTTTTAGCACTGTGGTAAGGTTGTATTTCATATTAAATATCTAAAAGGAATTAATTCTGTGGTGTAAGGCTAGGTTACGATAGAAATAGTATGTTCACTACACAGAACATTTCTTCAGTAGAGGTAATCTATTTAGCAGCAGATCAAATGAAATTCTTTAGTTATCAATGAATATATCTGATCTATTCTTCCTAAGACATTATTTTGACCAAAATTTGTATCCAAATTGTTTGTATTCGTCTGGTTGTAAAGTTACAAATGCCTACTTTTCTTGGATTAATTTATTTTAAGCATAATATCAAGGAAATCATAGTAATCTCTAATGCAGATCTGTAGAGATTTTATCTTATTGCCATTTGAAACCTTTAATTGCATTTTCCTTCTATGAAATAAATTTTTGGCAAGGAAATAAATGTAGGTGAGGAAGTAGCAAGGCAGATCCCATTACTGTTCTAAGTATGTTTTGATGAGAACTTTTTTAAATGCATACCCATGGCAACTTGGACAAACCAAGGGTATAACATTCAAATACAATGGTCACAAACCACTGAAACCTGAGAAACAGGTAGAGAATATCTGAAAAATGTGATCCACACCAAAATGTTTCTGCATTCCTTCTGCTTTGTGAATAGTGACTTAAAATTCTGTCTGGTTTAAATATTGTATGATGGAAAGGTGGACAGTAATGGAATGTGAATAGTCTCTGCAGTTGGGCTTTGAAATACAAAATTGGCTTTTCTAAATGTGAGGTTTTGCTTACCATTCTCCAATTGCTTTTTTCTTTTATCTTCATTTTTTTTTTCCCTTGGCTCACTCAATGCTTCGTTGGATTTTAGCTCAATTAGTCTGGCTTGCATATTGCAGACCATTTACTAGGAACCTGCTGGGTTACTTTCAAAAAGTTCTTCAGTTCTTAAATAAATCACCAACAATTCCATTGTAATTGTACATTTAATGTATTATTTGCAAACCCTTATTTTGAATGGGTGACTGAATAGTGGTTTATTTTCTGTTTCTGCAGTATATCGGCTGTTATATGTGCAGCAAATACCCTGTTAAATTTCAGTTCTAATTTAAGTATTGTCAAGGAATAATAGTTTTGTTTTTTTTTTCTGTTTCATTATTCACTTTTAAGCAAGGTATTTAAAAATAGATCTGGTTTAAATTAATCTTCCCTGATATTTTTAGGTGTGTTTAATTATGAACATATGCCACGGAGCTAAAGTGTTCTAAATGTTCTCTAATTGGAATAAAACATGCAGTGGAAAAAAATGTTATCATTATTTGGTAACTTTATGTCTCAATTTAGTTTTAGTGTCACAGTTTCAGACTTAAAGGAAGAGAGTTATTCTTAACATGACATATTTCCCTGATTTGATCCTTATCCACTGCTCGTTGTTGCCTTCCACTGTGAGCACCATCCCTCTTCACAGAGACCTGGAAGCCCCTGTCATTAAAGGCTCGTGCAAAGAGAGCTTTCAGTAGCTCAGCCTTGCTTGTGCCTGCTGTCACTAAGATACCTGCACTATTCAGTAACAGTACAACGTTTTCGTTTTTCACTCTTTCACACCCACACCTCAATAGAAATTATTATTGTTCTTATGACTGTTGCAAGTGTCAGTTTTAGGTGGGTTTTTCCTCTCCCAACACCAGCCTTCTGTGCCCTAGAAGTGCTTCTAAATTGCTCCTTTTGTAACTTGTTCTGCTTTCATCTCTTTTCTACATTGGAACAATTCAGTACTGTACAACTATACACAGTTTTGTGGCCAGAAGAGTGGAGGATGTGATTCTGCCCCTCTGCTGGGGTCCCCAGTACAGAAAGGATATGAGTATACTGGAATGAGCCCAGAGGAGGGCTACCAAGAAGATTAGAGAGACCTGGGGTTGTTCAGCCTGAGAAGAAAAGGCTTTAAGGTAGCCTAATTGCAGCCTTCCAGTACCTGAAAGAAGCCTACAAGAAGGATAGAGAGGGACTTTTTACAAGAGTGTGTAGTGACAGGACAGGGGGAAATTTTAAGCTGAAAAACAAGAGGTTTAGATTAGGTATTATGAAGAAATTCTTTACTGTGAGGCTGGTGAAGCATTGGAACTCGTTGCCCCAAGGGGCTGGGGATGCCCCATCCCGGGAGATTTTTAAGGCTATGTTTGAAGGGGCTTTTAAGGAGCAATTTGGTCTAGTGGAATGTATCCCTGCCCATGGAAGGGGGTTTGAAACTGCATGAGCTTTCAGGTCCCTTCCAACTCAAGCCATTCTATGATTCTGTGATACTTAACATGACTAATATATGATATAAAAAGAAATTACAGCTTTGTTAATATTCTGCTTCTTGGTGTACTATTACGCTGTAGTCATTGCTATGATTCAAGTCAGTGTGGATTTACTTGTATTTATTTATTTGCTCTTGTTGTCCAACAGTCTTTCATGGTATACTTTTTATGACTAAGTGCTTATTCAGATTGGTTGGGATATATTTCAGTAATATTTAACTTGTACCAAACTTGACTAAATGTGCATCAGGCACAGTGGATAAAAATCAACATCCTTTTTCTGATATACACATTTTTTGAGAACAGTGTAAGAATTATTATTGACGCAAGTTGTTGAATAAGCAAAATGGAAATCACAGTTTTCCATCTTAAGGCCTCAACCATATAAAAATGTGAAAGTCAGGTAAGTGCTTTGCAGGAATGAAATGGCTACTGATGGTAATAATATCCTTTTCAGGTGTAAAGCTATATAAATATATGAGTATGTGCATTTTTATCTAAACATAAGCAAATGATTGTTTGATTACCTTCCTCCTCTCACAGACCCCTCTATTTTGAGTTTCATTTAGCTTTGAAGAAATTTCCCACTTTGTGTTCTAAGGAACTTATAGCCCTTACTTATTCTTTTCAATCCATTTTCTTAATACTCTTTGCACTAAAGGATGTGAAAGAATGTATTTCCTGCAGGGCTTTTAGATTTAGAGCATGGGGTTCTTAATGAGGGAGTAGAAATTGAAGCAAATAAATAAATAAACATGGTTTAGTGAAGAATAACTGGTGTAGCTGAGAGAGTGCTAACTGAGTCCTGATGTCTGTTGGTATTTTAATGCATCCTGCAGCATAACTATAAGACTCCTGCCTTCTTAATTATAGCAAACACATTTTATAATGGTTCTATTGATCTTTCATGAACAATGTTGATCTTGTAGGAAGGGTAGATGATGCAGCTAAATAACAGTGTACACTGCTATTGCTTTCCAGCAGGGTACAGGCATTGAGTGCTTCTTAAACAAAAATATTCAATGATTTGTGTAATTTATGTAGCATATATTTTCAATATTCTAAATAGCAAGTGAATATCGTTCTCAATTTCATGACTGGGATTGTTATCAGCTTCTGTCATTCATAGGAAATTGCGTCCTAAAATCTCAATAGATAATGTGTAGCTGCTGTAAAAGCTAGTGAGATGAGGTAATGCTGTGTAAGCAGCACAGATTGTCCCTGATTGAATACAGATTGAATATAGCGTTTGGAAGAACTTTTGCCAATCACTGAAAATAGTCATTATGTAATTAAAATGAAAGAAATGCCTTCCTGGATTGAGTGAATTTTTTATAAGGAAACTAATTAGTGATCTTAAAATAACAATGATATTTCAAGCTGGATAAACCTTGCAGAAAAGTGGTAGCAAGGATCGTAAAGCACAATGAAGTTCAAGCTATCCTTTCTTTTTTTCAGTCACTTATCAACAAGTGACTTGGTTCCGGTACTGAGAAGGAAATCTCTGACCTTGTCTAGAGAAACTGTTCTCTGCATTAGGCTATATTTAATTACTGGTTAGATACCATAGTTAATCCTGAGATTCAAATTATGGAACTTTGTAATTTTTTTCCTGGTCTTGAACTGTTTTTTTTTTTTTTTTAATCTAGTCTTTCCTTATTTATTTAAGTAGAGTTTGGACAGACAAGCTGAATATATAAACTACATCAAATATCTCATTCCAGGAGATGGACAAAATTGTTCTGATCTTACTCACAAGGGATAGTTTTGCATAATTCAGTGCAATTGGAAAGAGTATTTGATAATAAGGATAAAGGTCAGAAACACAGGAGGGAAAATTGTCTTTCTTTTACAAACAAAAAGCATAAGTACACTGTGTGCCAAATATCATGCGTCATTGGATGGGAGAATGAATTGTGTGGGATCTGACAAGTTCCCAGTACTACCTAATGGCATTTTAAAATCTCGTGTTTTATTGTGACTTTTCACAAATACTGTTTGTTACAATTTAGCAGATCCTTCAAAGAAATTGCATTCTCTTCAGGAAAATGAGCAGCTATAGGAAGCAGAAGAGCTTACTCAAACAACTGAGACCTCTGAATTCATTCTGCCTCTCTCACAAGATAGAAAAGCAGCAGTATTTCAAAAGAAAACATTTAGAGTTGTACAATACTGCTCCAAAATTACACTATTTGCTGTCAAGAAAGTAGAACATAGGGGTCCTATTCAGTGACCTTTGATGCATAGAAATACTGGACTGCTGTCGGTAAACAATTTTTTTGTGTATTTGTCATTATGGAATTTTCTTTCCTTAAGCATCCATCATTAAATATTTCCTATTATAAGAAAAATGATGACAAGTCCATGAAGACTTTTAATAAGTAGGTGGGCTGGGGTTCAAGATACCATTTTGGGAAAAGTTTGATCTGAGTCTGGCAAGGACTCATTCAATCATTCTGAATGAGCAAGGATTTTTATGGTGTCCTTTCTTTCAGTCTTCAGTCTTCTTGTTGCACTTGTTAGCTGAGAAGAGGAAATGTTTATAAAATGTGGGGAGTATGTAAGTCCTAACTCTGTTCTGTCTAAGGAAGCAACATGCTTCTGTTCTGCTCTGTCAATACTTTGGACAACTCTAAGGTCAAAACTGCAGCTCCAATCTTTGCCTTGTGTCCTGCTTCTGGCCTTGTTATGTCAGTCCATGACCCAAATACATATTATCTCTTTTCATGATTCGTATTATTTGTGGCTTTTAAGACTGCTGTCATCTGAACAGGAGTCAGTAACTGATGTAAATAGGTCATGATATATTGATGGTCTTTGGATGGGGAATAAACCCACTTTCCATCAATTTAGAAATAGGAAGGAGCAGAATATGTGAGCTGATTGCATTTAAATGTTCACTTATTCTCTTGGGCAGTCACATTTTGTATTAGCAGTGTATATGGTAAGCAGCAGTAATCTAATTGAACTGTTTGAAAGGCACACAATTTTCTAGAAAGCTGTCAGTGACATGAAGACTTCATGTATAGTCAGTGTATCGTAATGCAGGACTAAGCAGAGCTCTAACAAAGATCCGTAGTCTGGCATTGAGTTTCTACGAGCCATTCAGCTTTCCCATGTAAAACTATCGGACTTTCAGACTTACAGATAGTTTCAGTGATTTCCATGCCTTGCTCTGTCTGGAGCACTTGATGTTATTTTTTTTCTGCAGTGAAGCTCGTTATGGATAATCACCTTGAGCTGTGAGTAGCTGACTAGTTTTTCACTATCATTTGGCAGTCAAATTCGGTGCAAATCAGCCTAGCAAAGTTGACAGTATTCTTCTCACAACTGTGCATGAAATCCCTATGTGATAATTTCTCATTTGCAGAAGTCTGGAAAAAGACATTATGAGGTATGTTTCTAGGGAGTCTTCATTTTTGTGTCACCGACTTTCTCCTTGATCACTTCAAGGGTTCTCTTTTATGTTGCTGTATCCTCATTAATTTTGTTGCCATTTTCAACCTGTTTTTCAATCCCTTTTTTGGTGTGTTATTTTACTGTGCTTTCTATAGGCTATTAATTTATTAATAATAGTTACATAAAATTAGATGAGGGGAAAAATCTTTTACCTTCATGTCATGAAGTAAAGTGGTCCTGAAAAGATGCTGCAGAAATACTGCTTTTTAGTCAAGCAGTTCGAAGAACTTCTTAAACTTGGCAAGCTTACTAGATTCTGGTGCTGGAAATTTCTTCTAGAATTTTCCTAGTGCTTTTCAATTTTTGATTCAATTTGGTTTGTGGGTTTGTTTTTCTATTTAGCTCAGTAATCTGATTTTCAGAATGCTCTGACAAAAAAACACTGAGCATGTCCAGGTCAGATCTACATTGCACCATGAGCAGTGTGTCACAAGCACGCTGAGGTCATAGTAAATGTCATTGTCAGAATGGGATAGTCTTCATTTACACAAAAATTTTAAACATTTAAAGTATGCAGTTTACTGACAATTGCTAAGACCTACCAACATTAGCAGATTTATCAATAGTATCCAACCCAATCATCTCATCAAATACTGTGATTACCTTTCTTTGGCATTGACATCCCATTTGATTAATGACTTGTCCTTGAATTCTAGGTGCTTCCCAACTCTAGTCAGAGATTGCTTATTTAGCACAAGATGGGGGTATCTCAACTTATGAAACTAGTTATTAAATGGGTTGTTTAATATAAAAAGTTGAAAAACTTACTTATTATTTAATCAGATTTAAAATTGGTGTGTCAAACCTCTTAATTTTATACTTAGCATGGCAAGCATCAGTGTCAAACAACATTGTCCAGTTGTAAATAGAATGTGCATTGGCAGGTTGATTTCAGAAGATATTTAGATACAAATGAGTTTAATTTATCTTTTTTTTTTTTTTTTTTCCATTTACTTTAATTTAATTTAGTAGTTCAGCCTTAGTTTATAATTTGGCATTTTCAGTGTTTTATGCTCATAGCTGAGTCTTACCACAAAAGATGTTTTGTTTCCTTTATTTATCTTCTGTGGTCCACAAATGTTATTCACACACAAAAGGATGGAAACATACAGATGTAAAATTCCAGCACAAACATGACAGTCAGATTATATCTTCTAACTCTCCTGAACTAACTTGAGCTCTTAGAGTTGATCTATCCATAGAAGTCCAAAAATAATTTAGCTCTGGATTTAAGATTCTTTAGGAGTTCTTAACTGTGCACTGTAAGACTAAACAGATCTTCCTGGTTAACTTGGCGATGACTGCAAAGGAATGAGATGAAAAAATACATTTCTTTAGGCTGATATGAGTCAAGAAGTCCCTAGATTGTAGATTAATTTGAAAATCGGGCTTGCCTGTTATCATTGCAGTAATAGGAGTATGAGTGGCACAAAATAGAGACGAACATTTTCTTTTTCTACCCATGTTGGAGGAAGAAGAAAAAAACCTGCCCAAACATCCCTAGTGATATGTCAGGTTGATTTTACACTGTCATCCACCTATATGATTGCAGAATATGTATACACATTACTGATCAAGTAGATGCCAGTTTATCTATGGCAATGTTATATTCAGTGTGGGCTGAAATATTCTCAAGCCTTATACTTTGGGAGATTTGGCACACTGATCTAACAGTTGTCCTTAGCTTGTTCCACTACCATCATTGCCCAAGGTTATATTTGGGGTCTGACTGCAGAAGCATCTGGGACTATGAATTGTAAAAATAGATAAAGTATAGATTTTTCTTTCAGCGCTGGGTTTGGTTCATTTGGTCCTTCTCTCTCTCCATCTCTCCCTTTGGAGAGGGGGTTGTCGCTTGTTTTCCTTCAAGGAACAACAAAAGCAGACCAAGCAAAGCAGGAAGGATGCAGTTGAATGTGTCACTCATCCAATTGTGTTTATAAGAATATGATATGTATTTCTTTGGACTCGTATAACCCTTTGCACCCTTTTTTGTGTCTGAAGGTGCTTTTGTCTAAAGCAGAAAGGGAGAAACTTAAGAAGTTAAAATAAAATATCAGTAATTGATAAGAAGCTAAAAAACATTTCTTATTTTGCATGTTTTCTGCTTTATTAGTGTGACTGTGTTTAATGCTCAGTGGTTTGCAATTTCAAGAAAAGTTTAAATCTCTGTTTCTGTGCGCTCCTGAACCTGATGTGCATTTTGTGAAATACAGCTTATGAGAAATGCATGCCCATACACTCACTTTCCCTGAAAAATTTGTGAAAATTTCGCTGTCCTTCAGAAGTTAGTTTTTCTTTGCATTTCTTTACCTTTGTGTAGCAAGACATTAGTGCAGTTCTTTTATCCTCTTCTTTTATTGCATCAATAAACGTTCTTCTTGGCAAACCCTGTTTGGCAACAGCTTTTACTGCGTGCTCAAATAAAAACCAGCATGGAAGAGCATACAAACACAATGTAATATCTTGAAGTGTGAGCTAGTAACCTTCAAGCTGGGTTTGCTGCCTTTCCATTCATGGAAATATACTGAGAGATCCTATTTTAATAGATGGCAGTGTTTGCCTGTCTTACATCCTTGTTCGTACAGTGAATAAAGGATAAAAATTATTTCTAAGGGGATCTGTCCTACCTGTAGTAGAACACAAGTTTTGTATTAAGGAGCAGTAATAATTTGTATTTCCTTTCTCATTTCCCTTCTAGCTCAAAGTTATAAAGGTCTTCTATTTAATATACTTTTTGATTGTTTCTTGAGAAATTAAACTGTTACAGGATATTTGCCTTTTGCTGTTTAGGCATCTAGGCAATAATAATTAAAGATTAAACATTTAATTTTTTTTTAAATACTGAGTTTCTCATTACTTTGCTGTTGAGTATGTATCATTAAGCACCATGCCTCCAAATAAAGTGTGAACAGTTATTACTGTTATTTTCTTTTAAAATAATTACTTCCATGAGGGGTTTTATTTTTCATTTGTAAAGAAAGTATTGCATTGCTCTTCTGTTTTGAGAAAAAAATCCAAACTTTTAACAAAACAAATTTTGTAATAAAACTTTGTTATTTATCTCAAGCAGATAAGCATTGATGATCAAATTCTCACTAGTCTGAATGAAGAATTTATTTTGAATTCCATCTCCTTAGATTGCTGGTCAGAAACATGATTTAGAGATTTTTTTTCCTGGGGAAAAGAATCACCCTAGAATATTGACAGTGAAGTAAGTGACTGTGTATAAATGGATATATGTGGAATACTTCCAGCTTGGGGTGAACATTTTGCCATATCTCATTTCTCTCAAAGGGTGGGACCTCACTAACTGCACATGTGATTTTCCGTGGGACCAGTACAAATTTTACTCAGTGTCAACACAGAAAATGAATCTTTCTATGAGCAAGAATTTCTTCTGTGGTTGAAGGGGGCTAAATCAAGTCTGATGATTGAAAGAAATAGGAGACACAATTCAGAGGAGCTGAAACCAGACCATTATAAGCAGAGACAGAGCTCTATATAAGGTTAAGCACCTAGATAAATGTTTGTTATGAAGGGGCATAATTGGGTGAGTCACACAAATCGTGGAGTTCATAAAATTTAAATACCAAATCAAAAGAGTTCGGATTCATTCTGAGAGCTCCAGAAGTTCTTTAAATCTTTTTTTTTTCTTATTGTCAGGAGGTCTGCTCTTTATCTAAGAATTAATTAGGGGTCACATCACTGTAGTAAGTGGGTGAATCACACACAAGTATTCAAAAATAGAAATGCTTGCAGATTTATACAGTAATATTTATTTTCAGAAAGCTTAATTGCGTGTGGAAGCAGATGGAAAATTAATGGAGTTCACTTTATGTCTGAAAGTAACTGGAAACCGAGTGCAGAGTAGAACTGGTTGAAAAATGGAGGAAAAATACCATTTCACTCATATTTCATTCACACCCTTCAAGTGGGACTACTTTTTTTTTCTTTAATGGATGTTTCTAAAGCTTCCACTTCTTCCCTTGTTTTGTTCATAGAGGACATAATATATTTATTCCTCTCTGTTTCTCCCTTTTTTTTCCCAAAAGAATTGCATTTTTTGATGCTGCAGTAATTGTCTCTTTGTTTAGCTTGTGTTTTCTTGACACAACAATATCTGTATTTTCAGACATTTTAAATATGCTGTTGTGGTGCTTCTTCCATATCTGCTTCCTCATTCTGCTGAATTTATAAGGAGAGCCCCAGAAATATGAGTAAATTATTTACTTCTTGCTATCAATTTTTTTATTCACTGGTGATATGAATGAGTGGGTGAAAACCTAAACATTTTTGTAGTTAACTAAATAGTATAATTAACTAAAATAATGTAGTTAATCTCAGTACCCATCTCTTTTAATTATTCAATTAGCATACATAAGAATGGTCCTAATACACTGTGTTCAAGAGTTCCTAGCCTATTATGTCACAGATTAGGACAAACATATTGTGTATCTATGACATATTTTTTGTTTATGTGTGGGATTTTTTTCTCTGCTTTCTGCTCCTGAAATCTGTGGTCTAAGTGATGCTGGCTCAGGGGCAGAATTTTATCTTTTTATTCTGTAGGTCTTGATGGACTTCCATTCTGCTGTTACACACAGAAAAGGACTATTTTTTTTTTTTTTTTTTTTTTTTTTTTGGTGCTTTTAGACATTTTCTATGCATGTAAAACCTTATTTTACATTTCACTGATTTCAGCTGACAGCTGAAGTAAAGTAGTTGTTGTTTCTGTGCTATTTCTGTAGATCTGAATTGTTAATTTTCATCTGGGAAGTAAAATGCATGCACTTAATTTGTTTTCTGATGTACTTTTATGAAGGAACAACTGAGCATGACTGAGTAACAATCATGAGGTTTTTGACAAAGCTTTTAAAATTGTCATTTGATCACTATTTTGAAATAGAAGACTAAATATAGAATAATTTTATATCTGTCCATTTAAGGCAAACATTTTGAATTTGAAGTGTGAAAAACATCATTGGGTAAAACACTCAACTTGTCCCAAATGTTGTGATATTAATTAAAATGCCACTGGAAGTCAGATTAGGCAGTGTTTCTATGGAAGTAGCTGTTCCTGTCACTGTGTTTGATGCTCCAGCTGAAGCAGTTTTACCAAGTCATTCAATGTGCAGTGTATAAGTGTCTCTGGTAAGACTTTTTCCTTGTAGGGATGAAATCCAAAAATCAATGTCAGATGGAAATCAAAGTTCTCAAAATTTGAAGGACTGATGGAAAGAAATTTTAATGAGTGCAAATTTCAATCTTTACCTTCATAAATTTGTCAGAAAGGGCGAGCATGAAATTCCTGGTTGTAGATGTCTGGGAGACATGTTTGAAATTAAGAAGCTTTAAAAAGTTTGAATTAAAATAAAGAGTAACACTGTGATTGAAATGAAGAAATACATTTTTTTCCATATTTTACCTGGAAATGTAACTCGGATTTTGAGGAAATTAAATATTTTCTTGTACCTTTGTGAAACTGGTTGATAACCCCATTCCAATTACTTCACAGTAATACACAAAAAATTTAATTGATTCCATCAAGTAGCTATTTAGTCTTATTTAAATAAGTAAAAAATCCCATCTCTCAGAAACATGCTTACTAGAGACACTACCAAGTAGAAGACTCAAACAAGGGAAATGAGGAAATGTGGCCTACATTTTCTTTTTCTCTTTAATTTAAGATGACATCACAAAAAATATTCTGTATGCTGAGGTTAATTTTGTTGGTCAGTTACAGTCATACAGTCAACGCACCATTTTAATTGTTAGTACTTCTACATCTGTGTCTTTTAATATAAAACCCATTTTTTATATAGTTCTATTCTGACTTTTTTCCTGTTCAACCCAGATGAATTTTTCTTTATTAAAAAGTCTGTGCTTGTGCCATACATTCTGTATTGCCACTTAAGGAGCTAATTTTAAATTATGATGCGCAAATCATTCAAGTGAAAACAAAGGTAGTTGCTCTTTCTTCATGTAACAGGATCAAATTAAATTTGAGTAATAAAAACAAAAGGAGAGAAATAAATTGGAAGCTTATTAATTTCAACAGCTGGGCTCCATAGCTACGTATTCTAAACCTGAAATTTGCTTCTTTCAAATATTTACTCTGAAATGCAGATGCAATTAAGAAAGAAATGGGCGAAAACAGTTAAAAAAAATTTTGCAATTTCTACAAAACTTCTTTGGAGCAGTCTGCTGAAATAGGATCTTGGTCCTTTTGATACTTGCGATTTTTTTTTTTAATAAATATTGCACTGAAAACACATAGTTTTATGATATTCTTCAGAAGTCTGTGATAAAGATGTCCCTTTCTTACATTAGCTTGGGCAACAGCATGCCTGTGCTTTGTGAAGTACAAAGACTTTGTAGGTAGTGAGACTTTGAAAGAACTCTGCATGCCACAGGCACAGTCTTTTCCCTGGTGTGATTTGAGAGAAGAACCATTTTGTACTCAGCTGCATGAAGCTAAAATTGGCAATGGAGACTCTTCATCCATGGAAATTCCCCAAACTTGACTAGACTAGACAAAGCCCTGAGCAAGCCAGTCTTGCTCTGAAGTTAGCTTCTGCTTGAAGCACTTAGACTACATGATTACCCCAGTTCTCTTCCAAAGTAAATTATTTTACAGTCATAAAATGCACTGTATGTTAAAATTTGGAATAATGGGTGGGCTCAGAGTGGTTCTTCCTGATGTGATAGCATCCTGCCCAAAATCATGGTCATAGCTAAATATTGTGCTTTAGCTCTGTCAGCTTGGATGTCTAAAAGCTATTGAAATTAGATACAGCAGCTCCCCATGGGCATCCCAGAACCTTTTGCTCTATAGTCACCTAATCAGAGATTTACTTTCTTATTCCCTTCTATATTTTTATCTTCTTGGGGGGGAAAAAAAAAGTTCCTGAAGTCCAAATATTGTCATTTTGACTGAAGTTTAGCTTCAGCTAATTACATATGCTTGCAGTGCTCATTGTATTCCTAGCAAGCCTTGCTCTGGAACTTAAAAGACAACCAAACCCCACAAGAAATTGTATGCTCTTAGTTGTTAATTATTAGAAATAAAAATTTTGGGGATAAGAATACTTTTAGAGAAAGGTTTTCCAAACCTGTTATTGCAAATACAATGCCAGTCACAGGTGTGTTAGTTTATATTTCTAAAACATGAATAAAAAGAAATGAGTCTGTCTCACTTTTGCTTTTTATATCTTGTTTTTCTGTCTGAGTTGTGAGTTGTTAGTAGAGGAGCTAGCTGGAAGAGACAAAATATATGCAGAGAAAGGGGTTTAGGAGGTATGAAATGCTTCTTACTGAACACTGACAGAGCCTGACCTCCACTTTCTACTGTCCGTACTCCACCATCTTTCCTTAGCCATAAAAAGAGGCTTTGCCAGTCCCCTAAATGAGGAACCAAACGTGACAGCTCAGCTGATGGTGTTGACATTGGCAGCAGGCTTGATGGACAGCACCAAACCTTGCTGTGGACTCTCTGCCGCTAATTAGCTGTTCGAAGGAACTCTGTGTGCCACAGGCACAGTCTTATTGGAAAAGGACATCTTTGCCATTCACCCTGACAGCTGTGATGCAGCTGTTCACAGCGTGAACTGAGCACAGAGGGGGGGCTGGGAGGTGGAGAAGGAGGAGGAGGATTTAGAACAAGTGGCAGCTCTGGTATCTTGCAGTGCAGCCGTCCAGAGCTATAATAAACAACTGCAATGGAGAAGAGAGAAGATGGGAATTGAAATTTATAAAATGGAAACATAGTTTAGGCATGAAACAAGAGGAAAAGTGAGAGGAAGGGAACAGGACTGCCCCATGAGGGCTTTGTTAGGCATCTGGAGCTATATGTTCTTTACATTAGTGCAGACTGAGAGGTTTAACATACAAACCATCCTAATTTTCTACAGATTGTGCACATGTCCAGGGATATTAATGGGGGATGTGCTCCAGAAAGTCCCACAAGTGCAAGTGTGAGGAACAGCATGGGCCTGAATAACTTATTGATGTACCATAGATCTGATGGCTTTGGAGACTGGCTGAGGGAAGGAGTTGAGAAAAAATACTTGCTGTTTGTTCTGAATGATTAGAAGTGGGGAAAGAGAGAGTTTTGAGAAAGTGCTCCTGCTGTTTTTCAAAGCAAATACCCTTGCTGAGGCAGGAACCCTTATGTGCTGAAATATACTGTTATTTGAGATTGGAACATGTTCTCTATTGGCACTGTGGAAGACATGTCTAACTTGGTTAAATGTTAACTATGCACTACAGGAGAAAAAGGTGTGGTGTTGAGATTGTAGAAGATTCAGTTGAAATAGTGACATTTTCACAGGCGTACTTTTGTTAGTTTCCATTAATTTTTACTTCCAGTTGTTTGATTTTTAATGGACAGAGTGAGAATGAGGTCCTATTTTGGACCTTTTGTAATGCCAAACTATCAGTTTTAAAGTTACCAAGCATTTTATAATATAGTTTTAGAGGCGCAATAGATTGCAAATTCTTATTTCCAAGGTTAAAGTAGGTTTGCAATTTTTTAAAATGTTGATGCCATTTAGGAGTTAAAATACCAATTCAGAATGAACAAGTGAAATAAGGATAACAGCAACTTTCCCCTTCCCCAGAACTCAGTCTAAACATTTTAGTTTGTGATGAGCATTTAAAAAAAAAAAAAAAAAAAAAGGTTATTACAGTATTAATTGATTTTTCTCTGTGTTTTATAGGAGCAGAAAGATTAAAACAAATATTTTGCTTGCAGTGTATCTGTCCTTGGCTAAGGGAAAGAGTGATAGATAAAAGTGATAGATTACTTTGAAAAACTTCTTTGTAAAAAGCTTCTGGTATAATTTTACAACTGAGTGGGTTAGTTTGTGATAGCATTGAGATTTGGGATGTTCCTGCAAATTGATTCTTTTTAAGGTTTTTGTTTTTTTTTTTTCCTTTTTATTGCTGATTACTTATGAGTTTTATTACATGCAAGTTCTCTTTTCTCCACTGACATATAGACAAAGTAGCTAACAGTACACTGTAGCTGGTAGCCAAAAATGTCCCAAAGCAGATGTTTCTATTGTCATAGAAAAGAAACCACACATATGCTTGTACAAATCACCAGCATTTTCTTTTTATTATTTTATTTAATACCATCCTCTTATTACGTCCTCTCTTGCACTGAAGAAACAATAAATAATATAAAAATAAAAAAATAATAAGAAAACCCCCAAAAAACATGATTTTCATAAAAATAAAAACATAAAAAAGTCCAAAACACTCAGAAAAGATGAACGTATTCACTGGGGGCTTTCTTAATCAATCCTTGCTCTTCTTTATAGTTGGACAGTTCCTGTAATTTTTATTTTTGTGTACATAATGTATCCTGTACTATATTTACAAAGGCTTGCAATGCCTTATGGTGACATTCTGTCTATTATCACTCCTGACTTTTCAGGTAATCCCAATTATTTTACTGAAAACTTTAGATATTCTTCATAAATATTTGATGTGCTTACACAGCCTGAGGTCTTAGATTTTATATAAGTCTCACAACAAATGTGAAATCAATTTTTTGTGAAAGTGATTTTGCTCAGTTAAAAAAAGGTGAGTGTTTACATGGTTTGTCCACCATTTTTTACCTTTTTCTTATGTTTTTTAAATTTTGAAGATTTCAACAAACCAGTTAGAAAACAATGGCTCTTTATATTTCTCCTAGCAATACTTTTTAAAATTGTACGCTGTTAGTGGTTTTTAAGTGCTTGGTTTTTGACATCTGTTCTGTGTAACTAATTACTCTGCTTAGTAGTTTTATTAGTAAATTGTATATCAATTTCTTTTCATTACCGATTAAAGTGTTTGTTGCACAACTTGAGATTTGGGAACTGCTTTTATGCATTTTTCAGCTTTTGTAGTAAGAAAGCTTTAAAGATTTGCATGTATTTTTATTCCTGTATTCTTAATTGTGTAAGTTTGTCGTTGCACACAAAATTGCTAGTTCCATACAAGGGATTATTTTTTAAACTTTATATTACTAGTCTAGTTCACTAAAAGTGGACTAATTTTGCATCTAACTATTTTTGCAATGACTATATATATTTTTTCTTTTCAGCAGGAAAATGGTATATTCTCTATAACCATGTATTTTCAGGGCCTGATATAAGGTAATTTTGTGTGGCTTGTTCATGGATGGCTGCAGCTGAACCTTTGCATGCTATGCTATATTAATAACATAAAATCTGACTTATTTTTGAAATGACTAACTCAGGAGATAATTATATCTTTTACTTTTATTTAGAACATACAGGACCCATGACAATATTGGTAGATTCTTAAGAGAGAATATATCTTCACGTTTCTTTTGAACTGCCAATGTTTTCAATAATGAACAAACCTGGGAATTTTAATTAAATTAAGACCCCTATCCAGCTAGTCTTAAGGCTTAGGCAGAATTGTGCTCAGAAGATGGATACAATCTGCCAGTCATGAAGAGATGACATAGAAAAGCCCTTAAGGGTTAATATATTTAATAATCCTGCTGCATGAGATTATAAACTCAGTAACAAAATAGGAGAGGGGTTAAGAATTTTGGGAAATTTTTAGCTTTGTTTTACTGTGAAAAATGACAAATCAGTGAGGTGAAAGGAGAATGACAGTTTCTCTCATTCTGTTTTCACCACTAATATATGTTGTTTCTTTACTGCTCTTGTGACTGAAGGACAGCAGAACACTTCTCTAGACACTGGTTATTAGATATACTTCTGAAGAAAAAATATATCAGTAAGAAATTTGATTTTTTAATTTAATATTTTTATAGTAGTGAGTTTTGTTTTAATCTAGAAACTTTTTATTAGAGATATTATGATAATCCACAAGCCACTGATACCTTCAGCAGTAATACTCTTTCAGATTTCTTCTCTCTGAAATTAAAATGGTATCCCTGACTGCTGCAGATACAATCTGTTTGATGGCGTGTTCATGTGTTTGTGAGTTTCTACGAAATGAACAGGAAAGAGTTGTTCAGAGAAGCACAGCTTTTCACCTTTCAGCTTTAATATGTCAGATACAGTCAGAACCCATTTCAGAATCGTATGTATATTCAGTTTGGTTTATGTATACATGCATACATACACATATATATATATATATATATATATATATATATATATATATATATACATACACATATATATATATATATATATATATATTAGAGAAGCAGTTAACAGCCGGTTATGGTGGGCTTTTTTTGTAAATTACATTGTAAGTATTAGTAAGCCACAGGGGGGTCTTTCTGTGTCTTTTTTTCAGGAAGAGAATTTTCATGTTTACTTTCTCTTCATTTATTTTCCCTGGTCTTCCTTGCACTCTTCCTTGCTCTCAGTCTCTGTTCCACATTCTTCTGCCCTATTCCTGTCACACTTGTCATGTGTAACACTGCACTCTCACGTGCCTGCTCACTGCCTCTCACATTTTCTCAGGTGTGGTCTCTCTCTCGTGCTTTCTTGTGTGTACTATTACTCAGTCTTATTACTTATCCTTGCACATTCACTTTCTTTCTCCCTTGTTTTCCCTTGTTTGCATGATTTCTCTTGCTCTCACTCCCTTTCTCATTTATACTCTTGAATTCTCCTTCTCTTTCTTGCCCCTGTGCACGGTGTGTCTCTGTCTCTTTTATTCTCCCACTCCTCTCAAACTTACTGTATCTTATTTATCTTAGGGAAAATACAAGGTTGTCATTAGCCAGAAAGTGATCAGATATTAGTGACCATTACAGTCTGATTTTTAAAGTTATTAGAAATGCCTCTTCCTGAATTAAGGTGCAAGTCTCTGACAGTGACACAAGATAGCTTGATCACCAGGCACAATACTGCTTTATGAACATTCTTAATTGAATTCACAGGTGAGATTTTTTTTTTTTTTTATTTGAGGTGTTCCCTCCCTGTTCCTTCCACTCCCTTCCTCCCTTCAATCAAGTCATTGCTTGGAGGCAAAGACAGTAAGGGGAGAAGGGAAAGAAGCTCATTTAGCAGCCACGGAAGACATAAACATCATAGTACCAATCAATCAGCGCACATGCTCACCCACTGAGGCTCCCCTGTGACCTTGAGGAGTGTGACAAATGACTTAGGGGACAGAACAGACAGAAGGTTTGTGATAAACCAAGAAATTGTGTTCTTCTGGGTGATGAAGAAAAATAAAAATGAAGAGTGAGGGTAGATACATATTTGGTTTGAACAAGAGTCGATAAATTCTGTAACTACCTTTCACTGTACTGGCAGTGGTTAGAGGAGTTACTGTCACAGTAATCAAGACTTCTTCAATAAACCTCACTGCAGTGTTTACAGTGCTTCTTTTTGTGCAGTGCTGCACTACTTTATGACTCTGAGCTCTCAGCTATGGCTGGAGGTAGTAGCAGTTATTGATAACTGATTCCAGAAGCAACATATCTCATCAAATTCATGTTGAGGGAAAATAATCAGCAGAATGAATCACTTGACCTGGACAGACTTTGCTCACTCTGAAATCTGCAACACATTAACTCAGTCATGACAAGATTATTATTAATCATAAACGTTTGATATATCAGTTAGTGCAGCAACTTGCAGTCTGGTTGTAGATAGAATTCAGCAGATTTTTAAAAACTAATTTTACATATGTTATATATTTTATTTTTTTAATAGATAAATTGGAATAAGCAATGTTTTTGTATTTATTATTTATCTACTAGTCTAGTGAAGTATGGCACAAGGGTTAATTTTCTTGCACACACCAATATATATATCAATATATAGTTTTAGCAGGAAACATTGTTTGTTAGGAGAAAGATCTTTTGCCACATTATTCATTCTTTGTGTCTCATTCAGAATGCAGATTTTTTCTTTACTTTACATTCCATTTTTCTCTAGTTCTTTTGACCCTTATCAACATGACTCTCTCTATTTGCTCAGTTAACACCTAGTAATTGTGATTGCTGTTATGTATTTCAGCCAGTCAAACCACTGATACTCTTGGTGCTAACTATGCTTAGATTCCTCTACTTTCCAGCTCTGTTAAAAACAAAAACAAAAACAAAAACAAAAACAAAAACAAAACAACCCTTTCTGACTAAATATAGAGAGTCGAATACACATCAGAGGTTAGTAATGCTTGCTCTCCATAATTTCCATTACATTCAAATGCATAAAGTCCATAAACCTAATTTTCTAATCTCATTGCCAGAGGTTAGAAAACTATTTCTGTTTCAATTCCTTTCTTGGTTCTGGGTGGAAGAGATCTATTACAAACAAATTTGAAGGTTACTTTTTTTTTTTTTTTAATGACAGACTGTGCTTTGCAATACAGGAAAAGGTATTTTTGGTTTATTAAACTCAGTAGCAGTGCTAGTAAACCAAAGGCAAATGAGAGGAAGTGGCATGTATTTGGGGAAGCAGGCTGTTAAGTGTCATCATCCTTCTAATGATGTTGAAGCTGGTCAGATTGTTGGGTAAAACGCCCAGATCTCCCTTGTAGCAGCTATAATCCAGTATATATCTGATGTTTTAGTGTATCAGAATTGTGAGTTAAAAAAATATAAAAAAACATTACCTTGTGAAGAGTTGACATAATTCACAGAAATATAATCCACTTTAAAAATGAGTAAGTGACAAGCCCTGTAAGGTCCTAGAAAATGACAGGAGAAAGTAGTCTCTTGCTGTTTCAAGAGACTTGTGTTAAGTTTACCAACAAGGTAATTCACTATTAGAAGGCAGCAAATATGTATCAAGAAATGAATCAAAAAATTGATTGTTCCTGGGGATTTTAATGAGGTTAGTAAGCAAATCCTGTAGAACAATTAAAATCTTCAGTACCTTGCTGAAGGTAATTCTGTTTTGAAAGTGTTAAATTTTTCTCACTCAGCAGATTTAGCTGAACTTTTCAGTCAGGTAAGGCCAAATTGGTACTGTGCACCTTTGCAGCCCACTCATACCCTCATTTGCCCTAATGAGGGCCTTCAAAATGGGTCTGACAATGGTAAATGACAGAAAAGTGGGATTATAAACAAGTCTGAGGAAAAAGATGTAAAAAGAAAAGTTTAGGTCTTAAGCCTATAAATATGAATTGTATTTCTAGATGCTATGCTCTATTAATAAGAGTAACTATGTTCAAGTGTAGAAATTAAGATTGTAACTTCCTACCCACTAGAAGTTTCATATGCATTATAAGATATTTTGCCTGACATTACCAGAAAGTCAATAAATGGTTTTCAAGAACTTCAGTTTTTCGAAAAAAGAGTTGTTTATTTTTTTTGTTTTGATTTTTGGGGTTTTTTTAAACACTGGATCACTGAATATCATGTTGTCATGTTGTCCACTTGGAATTAATTTATTTTAGTTGGATCAAAACCAAAAGTAGTTAATCTTAAAAGAACCCAAAAAAAAAACAACAAACCGATGAAAAACTTTTGAAAGTATCTTCAAGGGCAGGGAAACGAGCAGCTGGGTATTTGTATTAGTTTGGGAACACAAGGCATGTAGCTTTGTCTTAAAGAGATAAGGAAAATAGAACAGAAACTTGAACCCAGGTCATTAAAGCCCTAAGATAACACTTTAATCACTGTACCTATCCATCCTTTGGAAGAAGATTATTAATGCAACTATTTTCATCTTCTGCTTTTAAAAGTCTGATTTCTTATAAAGTAGCTGTACACCTCAGTGGGGAGTTCTGCAGCTCCTGCTTGGATCTAATACAAATAAAAGAGTAAGTTCTTTGTGTTATCAATGCCAAAAGCTTTCAGGCTGAATTCAGTTTTGGTTTGTCCTGAAAAAGAAAGATTAGCACATTTGATAATAGAATACATACCCCTGTATAAATGTTCTCTTTATATGATGGAAATATGGATACTTTTGGCTCATTCAGTTTATTGCTGGAGGTATGAAATACTAGAGGTCAAATATTAAGACACTAATATAGTCAGTTTAATGAAAACGTGGTTTTGTAGAGTGAATGCAAGGTGAATTTGCTTATAAAACTAACAGTAACTCTGGGAAGTGTTAGGTATTCTTTAATGTAAAAATAAAAGTTTTGAATGGAGAGCATGGTAGAACTAGAGCTTAACAGTTTGCATAGATAAACTTTGTTGTGACAAGATTTAGTTCAGAAGAACATTATGAAACTTTTGATGTAATGTTTGGAAGAATGTGGTATTTCAGGCATAGTCTAATGTTTGCCACTTATGCTTGTCCATAGACTGATAACTGTGGAGAACATGGCATATATAGCAAACATAAATCCAAAGCAAACAAAAACATCCTTGTTTTGTCAGATCAGAAATTCAATCTTGTGTTTTCTTTTTTTTGTCCCGGTAGAGAGGTCCAGGGACAATGAATCATCATTGATTCTTTATAATATTTAAATGATCATTAACCTAGAATCACCATGGCTTGGTAAGGGTAAATGGATAAATAAGAAGAATTGAGGAAGAAGCAGCCAATATATTACATATTCAATGGTGACATTGATTCTAAACAGAACTTCTTAAAATAGGTACTTAAAATAGAAGTTATGTGACCATAGCTGGATTTAAGGGAAGGGTGTACCAGAATCATTGCCAGTAAATTCAAATTTAAGTTATTGGTAATCCTTTTAGTAACAAATATTACTTTTTAAACAGAACAAAACAAAACAGAAAGGAAGAACCTCATAAAGGTTTGTGATTTGTATGTTCCTGAGTCTAGCCTTTAAGGAATAAAAGAGAAAGAAAGCCTCTCAAACTGTAATGAAATGAATTTTATATTGCAGGCACTGGGCCCATGCCATTTCATTTCATTACCAGGATACGCTGAGCGGGCTGGAATCAGCAAGAACTACAGGCAATGCAAGCTGATGATAAGCATTTCATCATTGCCCTAAACATATTAAATTTTTAGCAATACATTTTATCAACGCCATCTTCATGGCAGGATAACATTTCCCCCCCTTCTTTCTTTACCCCACTCTCCCCTCGCCCCATCGGCTTTTGCTCTGCAAATACAGCTTGTACTTGACTGTTCTGAAAACAAATTTTTAAGAAATCATTAACTAAAAATTACAATTTAGCTAGTCCAGTAATTATCCTTCAGGCTACTGCCTCTACTTACTGAAAATGGGAAAATAAAGTTACAGTATGAGCAAGAGTAACAGTAGACAAACCTCATTAGGTTTTGTGACAGTCCTTAGATTTTTTCCTAAAACTAAAATATATCCCAGGGGATAATATATTCAGTCAAATGAATGTCTCATTCCCAGACATTTTGTCTTTACTGATACAGATACAGAAAAAGGAGGTATAATTCTAAAAGAAAAGGTTGGAGATTTGATATTTCTAATAATGTAGTCAATAAAATGTCACCAATTTCCAATGGCTGCAATGGTGAGGTGGCCAAAACCTAGAAGTTCCTGTGGATCAGGACTGGGAGAAAACTTAATCTACTGAACTACCCAGATGATATCCCAGTAACCAATGACATACCAACAGGAACATATAACTGAAACAAAGGGAGTAAGTGATGATTTTGCTTTACCCTAGAAAAGGTCTTTTCTTTCTGAGCACTACTCTGGGTAGCTGTGTAACATTTTTAATCATAGAAGGGTGCATATTTAAGGACTCTCAAAGCATAACAAACCTGGGGCTGGTTAGCAGCTAATTAGTTTCAAAAGCAATTCTAGAGTAGCTGAGGGTAATCCTAATTGTATTAATAATTAATTCTGTTCTTACCTAGTACTATAGTATGGCTCATCACTGAAAATGTGGTTTTAAGCAAACACATTCTTTAAGTTTTGCCTGATATTTAATACTGACTGAGTGGTCTGCTGGGAAAGACCACCACACTCACAGATATGTTGACTGGTAAAGCCAGCATGTCTAATATGAGGGTACAACTCAGGAAAACCTGAAATGTCAGTACAGTGGTCCTTCACTAACCTGTATAAGCTAGTTTTGAAGCTTGCAGTGCAAGAATCTAGGGGGCAAGAAACAGTTAGTGATGATATTTATACAAGCAATTACTGGTCAAATAGCCATACACGGAGTAAGTAAGGAGAAGCTTCAAGATCTGAAAGAAATTTTTAACAACTGGATACAGCTTCTCCTTTTTCTCTTTCCAGTGCTTTGTACAGAAATCTATCCTGCTCCTCTGTCTTGTATTTCTGGTTCCTAGTCTTACTGTTAAAAAGAAGATCTTGATTGCATGTGGGAGAGTAAGGGCTGGTAGCAGTAGAAATTGTAAAATTAGTAGGTGTACCTCCATCTTGTTTAAAAAGGCACCCTGGGGTTTGAGAAAAACTAATTGTTATGTTAGGCTTGCAAACGTGGGTAGGACAGGCTTTATCTTTATTGCTTGCACTCAAAAATTAAAAAAAAAAAAAAAAAGTTAAAGGAAAAACTACTGGAAAAAATTCTCTGTTAATATTTACATAGACCAATAACATTTTTATGTATGAAAACATACTATTAATTTTTCTTTAGTTTTTGTTATACAGTATAGTATTTTTACTAGATTTCATTGGTACAGCTCATCCTGTGAATGTTTCAAAGCCTGATGTAGGCAACGTTTCTAAAGGTTGCTGGGGAAAAGCTTCAGGAAATAGCAGCTGCCATTGCAGTTCTTGGAGGTGGGTAAATTATTCTTGAAAGAAGGTAGGATATCTTCTCATATGGTTTTCACCACTGTGGTGTCTGAGTATTTCATACAAGTAAAGATAACAATAAAGGTTTTTCTCCTCTTTCCTTTCCTGCTGGGAAAAATACAGCAATGGCTCTATGGGACATCTGGCACAACATATAATAAATGATTAGAAAAGTGTCTATGCACTGAATTTATCAGACACTGGCTTGGTCCCCGTGTGGCTGCATCACATTTGTCCCTATGCAGAAAGTTTAGCACATAAAAGGCTCCTGTAAATAGGGAAGGAATCATCTGCTCTCTGTGTTATGCCCATGGCACATCCAACAAGAAGTATTTAGCTTAAACTGCAGCACTGGAAACTCAGATTTAAGAGTTTTTCCTGTAATAGATGCAAAGCACCATCATCTGAAAATAGATCTGGAGAGAAAAAAACTTGTCATCACTGGAGGTTTATTAAGGGCAGATTTGATAAATTATCAGTTAATAAAACTATTGGCAGAGTTTTTGTCATCTCCTGGAGTATGAAACAATGGGAATGACATTCTGCAATTCATTCTAACTTTTCAGGTTTAGAACTCAAAGGAAACACTAACAGGGCTGCTTTCACTAGATATGTGCCTAGACATTCAGTGTATGACTATTTCTACAAGTGGCAATCTCACAGACTTCTAACTGTGTCCCAACTGCATTTTTTTTTCCTTCCTGCTGGCCGTCTTTCCTTACAATCCACAAATTCAAGAGCAGCAACAATCAACTTTCTCAGAAATAGTTCCCCTCAGTGTCACAGCTCACTAACACTTCTAAACTTCATGGTCAAATCACCTCAAAAGAAGAGACAGCAACATTTAAGACTAGTTTTTTCATAAAAAATATTTTCGATTTTCCTTTCACCTATGGCATATTAATAAATACTAGAACTGGATCTTTTTTCTACTCCTCCACAGATCAACAAAGAAAAGCTCCTTCCAGTAGAACCAAATACAATAAAACTTTGTGAAAAAGTAGGTGAAAGTTTCAGTCAAATAGAAGGTGACTAAATTTAGAGTGGAAAGGTGAAGATGAACAATTCTGTAACCATATCAAAGAATTAATTTGTTAATCTGTTTCAGAGCCAGATAAGATCTTTATTCCATATCTCCTTTGATTCTACTGAAATTCTTTTCAATTAATATATGGATGAAGACACATATGCTCACCAACTTGTATTGAACACTTGACATAAACACAATTACTCCTAGAAATATAAAATGCAACAATTAAAAAGTAATTTTTATTTTTTAATCCATGTTTATATATTTTAATTATAAAATTCTTAAGAACTGAAAGCAATTATTTGGTTCAAGGATATTTAAGAAAAGAATCTACACAAGAAAATAGTTTCACATGCTAAGTCATGAAAATCCTAAATTTTCCTTATGCTAACATCACCTTTATCATTTATTCAACCTCTTCCTAAACCCTTCTGTTCTCATTGCTTTCTTTTTGTTTTCTTAATATACAGACCTAGGATTCATTTCTCCTTTCTGTTATTTCTGTAATTTTCACAAGGGCAAATTAAATCTGCTGCATGACAGCATTATGTGACAGTTCAGTAGTTCCACAATTCCTACAAATATTCTAAGTCTATTGCTGTCATAAGTGATGCTCCTCTGTGTGACTTTCAGAGAGCAAAAGCTTTTTATAGACAGCTGTGCTAGTTGTCCCATTCTCAGTTCTTCAAGTGAATATAGTGGCAGAATTCTGCTCTGGTGTGACAAAACTCCCTGAGAAATAATCTCATCCCCATCATGGATTGTACACCTCCTGATGCTGTGCAATACAAAGCATCTTTTCAATTTCCACATGCCTCTGCTGTGCCTTTAGTCTCAGAACTTGTTTGTTTTTATTTGCACTGAATGGTCTTCAAACCAAGGCATCTAAATATATTGACAATGGCATATAATCTCCTGATTGTATTATGTTCCCTTCTGTTTTCTTATCATCTTTTGTTCTGTATTACTGACATTGCCATTTTAATAAGTATGCATTTTAAATAAACAACTAGAATTAGATTGTTTTAAGACAATTTCAGTTGTCCCTGCTTGTATTTCTTTGCAGTGATGCAATTTCCCATATGCTGTTTTAAAATATTTAAAGCTACCTGGCAAATAAAATTGCTCATTTGTCCTTATGCTCATTGCTACTCTCACCAGTGTCATTTGAGGAGTTATAAGAAGGTAATGCTTCATGAAACAGTACAGTATTAGACAAATGAAGATATTTTACCACTCTCCAAATGCTATTCTTTTTCAGTTCCAATCAAAGCATTGTGAGTGGTGTAAAAGAAATACGAAATTATGGGAAAAAAATACAATGGATGGCAGCAACCAAATCATAATGTTGCAGACTGTCATCCATCCATACTTTTTCTGAAAATTTGAAAAATATTGGCCTCTCTCTCTGCAAAACTGATTTCTAGATTAAGAAAAACCCCTTCTTTTACTTCCCACATCCTAAAAACACTTGTCAGTCTTCATTAATTTATTTACAATTGTGTTCCCCTTCTTCACCTATTTGCCTTCAATATCCCCCATCAAAAAAAAACAACCTGTGGGGATGCAAATTATGGTGTATGGCTGCAAGCTTCTTGTCAGTATGACTGAAAGGTATTTTCGATTACCATCTACCTTTATGGATCCAAGTTTGGGAGTTTCTAATAAAGCACTGCAGAATAGTGACAATGTTGTTATATGATGAGAAATGCTTTAGAGACACAACAAGCATTTTTCTTAGATGTGAAACATGACTTAAAGTGTGGTTATCATTTGTCTGTCATACAGTAGTGACTGAAAATCAGTTGCCTATTCTTATCCTTTCTGAATAATCACCTTTTTAGAAAGTGCAGTGATAATAAAAATATGTAAATGTAATAATCAAAGTTATGTGTTAATACAAATACATGAGTCTTGACATTACCTGCCACAATCTCTTGAGTTTTTCATCATCCCTTCTGATGCAATCTCAGTGATACTGAGCAAAGGGGAATAGTGATTTGCAGCTACTGTCTCCTAATGTCTACAACTTTCCTTATTTGCCATGAGATGCACACACCTGTCATCAAGTCCTGAACTTCAGACACTTTTTACAGGGCTGTTGTTTCCAGTCTGCATGGGGTTGTTTCTCAGAACTTTGTGTTTCTCTTTATCGAAGCTCATAAGTTATTTGTTGCTCCAGTCCTCAATTTTATCCAGTTTTTTCTGGATTGAATCTCTGCAACTTGTGAGGTCAAGCACTCACCCAATATTGTTGCTGTCTTCAATCTTGTTGAGAGTACAGTCTGTGTCATTGTCCACTGTGTAATTTAGGTTACTAAACAAATTATAACCACAAATCAACCACTGGGATAATCTGTCTGTTACCAACTCTTTGCCAGGTATCCAGCTTTGGTTTCATGTCAGTACAACCAACCTTCACCTTACCTAGCAATCCTTTCTTTCCAGCCCCTGTCTCCTCAACTTCCATGTGAAGAAATTGTTTGATTTAATATTTACAGTCTTGCTAAAGCCAAGATAGGGACATCCACTGTCTTTTTCAGCCAGGCATTTCATCAGAGGTGTCAGGTTGGTCCTATCAGCTGGTCAAGCATGACTCAGTATTGGTAAATCCATGTTGTATATTCCTGATAACTTCTTTACAGTGTTCTCTGTCATATTGCAGATTCCTGATCTGAGAGTCATATCAATATCCTCTCTGTCTCTTTTTCTTGCTTTTAAAAGGATGAATGCAATGATAGCATTTTTACCTCCATCAGGGATCTCATCTAATTGCCATGCAAATTATAGATAGTGGATTAAAGTCACACCAGCCAGTCTTACAGCCCTCTCAGGAGAAACCTGTCAGGTAGTACAGATTTTGTAAGTTTTTTTAAAATATTTTTTGTGAAAAACAAATCATTTATCTGTTAATTATGTTAGTTATTCTCTTTTGTTTGAATTTTATAGAACTGATTTTATATATATATATATTTTGAAGTAAATTGATCCCAGCAATTAATTTTCACACTAAAAGTGTTACCTTGAATGACATTGTGGCAAATGTTCTGGATTCAAGAAACTGGCTCTACAACACAACTTTTCATGTACAGTTAATATAATTCATGTGATTTCTTCATTTGTAGGTTCTCTTCTGTTACTCTACTTCTCTTTGTGTTTCTTCCCTGATCTGCACCAGGGTTGTTTGCTGTTGTCACCCTGCATGTAGCATTAACACTTCAGTCTAGGCTCAGACCTCAAGACTCTGCAGTAACCTGAACACTGTTAATAGATCAAATGGCCTGGAATATTGATTCATTGTTCTCAAATCACATATATTTCCTGAAAACTCACTATTTATACCGTCCTATTTTTTTTCCTTATTATTTTCAATCAGTCAAATGACAGGCAGAGTTGATTGGTTTGAAGTAGTCTGCAATGTACTCTTCCCTTACTCCATTATAATTAATTTGCTTGGACAAATATGCTACAAAATGCATTTTTGCCTCACAGATATGCAAAGATCTATATATTTAAAAATATGTCTCTGATTTTAACCTTTCTTGGAAAAATCTCATTAAAGACATTTTCACATTTGAACTTTGAACCTTTCAATGATGTTGCCCAAACACAGTTGAAAGTTTCTGGTGTGATGCCTCTTTTCTTTGTCATTGCAAAGGTCATGATGGGGAATTTTGTAAACTCAAACCTGCTTTTCTTGCCTTTCACATTTCTGTTGAAATACAGACATCTGCACTTGCAGTTTAAAGGGAAAATAAAATCATTTTCCCATCAGGACTTGTACCATCTTATCTATTGTAGGTGTTTGCTCCTCTTTAACTGACAAGATAGACTGCAGGGCTTCTCGAGTTGCAAATGGCCCACAGTATAGTTATGGCCAGATAAATGTCACCCTGAGAAATGTAATTAAATGGTTACAGACATTAATATCTTCTTTAATTCCTTTTGTCAGTTGTTATAGTTCAATAATCCAGTGTGCACAGATCAAACTCAAGGTGCTGATTTTGGAGTAGATGTCACTCACTCTGGGTTAGTGTTCTAACTGTTAGTAAAATAGAATTGATTGATTTGCAAGGTAAGGCAGTAAAATTACGCTTGCCTGGCATAGGCACAATAAGCAATAAGATGTCTGAAGAGACAGAACATAATATGAAGAGAAAAAAACTGAAAAAATAGTTTATTTTTACTGGGACAGGAAGGGAATTGTTATACTGGGATCATGGGAAAGGTTAAAATATGAAACTAGTAGAAGAAATGTGGTGCATAATACTATAAGTAAAAAAAGCACCTTGAAAGTCTCACAGTTTCATCCTTTCTTGACCACCACTCCTACTCCCTATACCCTTTATAGGAACCCTTGACAGTCAAAACTTTCCTTCTGGCCAACACTTGGGTATTTTCAGTGCATTTCAGCATTGCTGGCACCTTTCCTAAAAGTGAAAACAGTAGCATTTTTATACCAAGACAAAAATAAAAGAGGAAAAAATGTCCTATTCACCCATTTCTCTGTGTGAAGGCTTCACATTTCAGGTTTTAATGCAATTAATCAAAAGACCAAATGCATTTGTATTCTCTGAACAGTTGAGGAATACTTCATATTTTCTCAGTGTAGCAGTGTGAAATGGTGCAGGATGCCAATGGTAATAGTTCTGGGAAAGATATCATTCATGCTAGGACAATTCTTACGGGTTTTGTTTTAGATGATGGATTGCACGTTCTCAGTCATTTGCAAGCTAAAGGCTTTACATGTGCTGTCTACATTATCAAATTTCTCACTCAGTTTGAAAGCCACAGCATTTTAATTGAAAGAAATGCTAACCCCTCCAGCCCTATCAATATGTCAGGGTTGTTAGAGTCTGAGAAATAACCTTCCCAATTCAGAAAAACGGACAAATTCCATACAAATGTTTTTACCTCAGCAGCCAATGGGGCTGAAAGGTGAATTGGCACATATTCAAGTGCAAAATATCAAACAGTGAACCCTATGCTACAAGAAACTCTTTTAAAATTCACTGACTTGGAAGAGATTGAATATCTGAGGGCTTAGCAATGTCTATCAATGGTGTTAGTCTCCGTAGAACTGCCATAGAAAAGACTTTCTCCTTTGAGGCTAGCTTCAGTGTACAACAGAGATTGCTGGATCTGTTTCAGTAAGAGAAGGGATCAGAACAAGGGAATTGGGCATTTGTACAGCAGAAGCTCTCAGATCAGATTGGTGCAGCTCATCAAATGGTTGCATTTAGTTTAGCTCAGGTCTCACACAGTAAAACAAGGCTGAGTAAGAAGTGAACGCTTTAGTGCCTTGCCATTGTGAAATGTCTTAAGATAAGCAGTATGTTGCATTTTAAAATAAAATAGGTGCTCTATTTATATACTGCCTTTATCAGTAATTGAAAATATTGCCTTTTCCATTGGCTGGAAAGTTACTTATAGAAGAGTGACATTTACATAGTTTACGCAATTTTTAGACATAACTGCTGATGTATGGATTTTGTAGTAATAAATTTAACTTCACAAGCTTCTGCTGATGTTCTGGCTCCCTTCTTCTAATCCCTGTTCTGAGGACCTAAATTTGATAAGTTATTTGCACATATGCTTTTGGAAAAGTCAAATGCTTATTCCCTTAGAGAGGGAAGATCTGTGCAGATTTCTGAAATGTGAAAGCATTCTTTAAATGGTTTATTTTCCAAATGCATTTATGATTGAAGACATATTAACATTTTTAGGTTATGTTCAAAGTTTGTCATTATAGCATTTATGTTGTTTTGATAACTATATGTATATAATAAAAGTGGCACAAATTAGAGAGAATGATTAACAGTGAGATTGAAATACATCTGGAAAATAATTAGATTTTGGATCTCCCCCTAAATAATTTCTATTATTATAAAATCTGAATTTTAATTATTTAAAAAAAAAAAAAAAGGTCTAAGAAGTTTTGACCCCTGTTTTCAGGTGCAATCTGAAATTTTATAAGATTTATAGAAACTTACTTACATGGAAAGTTCAGTTCTTAGAATGTTTAGTTGTAGATCTTTATGGAAGGAAAGACCACATTATGTCTCCAAGTGCAGACACTTATTTGAAGAAGTAGTTACTTTATACTATTCAGTCAATATTCAAGGCAAACAGTTTAAATCTGCAGTGTTTCAGTTAAGTACATTTTCCAGGTGTACACTTCCAATAATTGTCAGGGGTGGACCACTGATATTAAAATCATTGCCTTTTACTCCTGAAGGCTCTTTGCTATGTTTTTGTTTTCTTGTTTTGTTTTCTTTTTTGTGTTTTAATCAGTAGTAACACAAATTAAATCTATTTATTCACAGAGACACATTTTCAGTGTACTTTTTAAAATTTCTTTCTTATTGATGTGAAATTAGACGTCATCTGGTAGATCCAAAGAGCAAACAGGTGCAGTTTACAATGTGCACATTGTTTTGGATTTTTTTCCTTCTTTAGATGCAGTATAGGTACCTTTTATAGGCTCTTTTGTGGTAGATGTCTGATGAGCCTCTTCTTGAATGGCTCCGAAGGAAACAGTAAAGTGACTACTTTGGCAGATGCTTCTGACCAAATCCTCTGGTTCTGTGGCTATTTGGTCTTTTAAAGAACTTGTTTTCCTAAGTTTTAAAAAGTCAAGATCTTTCTTAGTGTGCCCCTTGTGGAATGATAGCCTAGCTTCCAATACCATAAATCATCAGATCATTGTTCCAGATAGTGAAAAAGTACTGGTGTTAGCTGACTGTATAATAAAGCTAGTTCTAATGGGAATTCATGTTCATCTCATGCTTTTCCAGTTCAAGAGAAGAATATGGAATGAGATACAGCTCCTGTCATATAAAATTCTAGCTTTCTCTTTGATCTATCAGCACCAGTTTTGACCACACTATTGCCAAAAAGGCAAGTCGTGCTCTTTTCCCTGCCTCCAGCTGTCTGTTCTTGCCACCTCTCTTGTGTCAGCGCTAGTGATTGTTCTGTTCTTCTGGGAAAAGTAATAATCTGGGGAGGCAGGTCTAGTTTTTAGGCAGTTCAAGGAACTGACATAACTGGTGAGCTGTGTGATTTAAGTACTGACACAGGATGTGCCCAGCAAAAGAGAAGAAAGTGAGGGCTGCAAAGTGTGAGATTGTGTAAATGTGGATGAAAGTTTACTGAAACAAAAAATTACTATAAAAAGGTTTGATTGGGATTTGTGAACGTTTGTGAAATTTAGCAAATGGCAGCTGCTTAGTTCTGTTGGCATTAGCCCTTGTATCCTGCTCTGTTACTTGCATTTTCAGTTTTATTGATATCTCAAGATTTCTATCAGAACAAGTGAATTAGATAGTCAGGTTTGTTTTTCTTTATATGTATATGTTTGTATATTTATGCAATTCTTGATTCATTTGTATGTAGGATTTTGCAAAGGAAAACTAAGACTTTGCTTTAGCTCTCAATGTGCTGAAGGTCAATTTTTTTCTGGTGAAGCCAACAGAAGGAAGAATGCAAATTCTTTTTACTACTCTTGATGCCTTCGGGTGGTACAGTTTGTTTTCAGAGAAGCCTGGTTGTCATGGGAGACACAGTGGGAAATGTAGTGTTTTCAGCTAAAGACATTCTGTAGCATCTTCTGTTGAACTCTGTAACAGTGAGAATATCACTCTATGGACAGAATACTAAATAAATATGTTGCTGCTTTTTGTATCAACTGGACTTCTTAAACTCATGGCTTGTTATGTTTGTTTGTTTGGGTTTTTTGTTTGTTTGTTCCTTTTATTTGGTTTGGTTTTTTTCTGTTATTGGCTAGTTAGAGAGTAACAATACTGAAGAGTCCAAAATATGTGTGGTTTGAGTCACTAGGTACTGCTCTTTATTAAAGAGAGAATCAGAACACAACAAATTTAAAACACTTTCTAAAGACTCACAGTTGCCTCTAAAGGACAGTTCAGCTTTAGCTAATTTCTTTTTACTCATATAATCACTTTTATATGCTGTTTAAAGCATTGCCCTTCATAAATATGAAATAATGAGAACAGTTGTGGATTTCTAAATAGCTGTCAGGCTGATTTTCAAATCATCAGAAGCTGGGAGAAAGCTTGAGGGATGCTTGCTTATCTCTTGGTTTTTCTAGAACCAGCATGATTTGTTTGTTGTAAATCTTGGAGTCTATTTTCTGAAATAAAGGACTGCCTTTTCTTTCTTTTTTTTTTCTCTCTAGAAAAATGACCAGTCCTGTATATAGTATGCACACAGAAAATTACACAGTGCTGCTGTGCTGGTTTGAAAACTACACTAGAAAATTCATGAAGTAGGAGGGTTTTCCTCTTTAGAACCCCATCATCAGAGAGGAATTTAAAGAGAGGAATTTATTAGGATAATACTGAATCTTATGAAAATTATTGAAAAGCTGGATTTCAGACTTCAAATCTTCAAATATGTTGCTACATTATCAGCTGCTTATGAGAGGATTGATTCTGTACAACATTGGGGAATATTAGATTTGCAATAGGACACTGAATGTCAATCCAATATAAAACTTGCACAATTGGTGGTTTTTAAAGTTAATATAATAGACTAATCAAGTGGATTATTTTTTTGTCAATAGCTTGAGAGTCATGAAAAGGCTCATTTTGACTGCTTAGACTGAAACTGAGTTACTGAACTGTATCTTCCTGGTCAGTCCTGGTTCTGTATGAATGTTCTAGGGAAAGCTAGGGAAAGGAAGACACACATTGTTTCTCTGTATTTTCACGTCAGCTGTCATAGAAATAAATGATGTAATAGATCTCTAATCTTCACATCCCAAGCAATCCTTAGATGGTGTAGATCCAGAAAGACTCCTTCCATTTCTCTAAGTATATCACAACAGGAGGAATGGCTTTATGATGACCCTTAATTAAAGTTGTTGCTTATTTTAGAATAATATTACTAATTGTTAAACATCATCCACTTCAAATGTAAAAGCCTTAAGTGAAATAAAAACAGGAGAAGTAGCTGTAAAATTTCAGCCCTAGAAGTGAAACAAGTGACTAATCCAACAATGTAATGGTAAGTTCTCTTTATTTGAGGGTAAAAGGAAGGATTCTGTTTACCCTGACTTAGGCATCTTTTCCATTTTTTTGTTTTCCCAAGCAACACAAAAATTTAAGTCAGAAGAGGGGGATTTTGTTCCTCCAGATTATGGTTTCAGTAAAATTGTAAAGGTATGGATTAGTGGAAGCATCATAGAAGATATTTAATACAATCATGTAACATAACTTTCCTTCCAATAAAGGGATACTGTGAGTATACCTATGAAAGTAAATTTCCATCAATAGTCGTAGTTGTGATTGTGTATGCTTTCACAGAAAATTCCAGAAACCACAATAACAGCTACCCAATATTCCCCTCAAAAAAAAACCAACCAAACAACCAGACAAATTAAAATAGAATCCACATTTTCATTGCATCTTTACTTGCAGTAAAAAAACTTTAAACACTTAGAATGAAATATTCCATGAAAGATATTGACTATAGACTTAGAAACTTTTGAAGAATGCTGATATAAAATACTTCCATTAATGAGTTAAAATACTGTTTGTAGGAAAAAAAAATGTTTTCCATCTCTGTATAATTTAACCTGATAAAACTGACTTTTCTCTAGGCTCATATGTATCTTATCATAGTGATAAGGATACCTGTTGGCATTCTGAATATCTTATTAAGCAAATAGTTCCCTAAAAAATGGAAAAATAATCAAATCAGCCAATCATCTGACAATATGGAAAATATCTTTGAACAAAGATGATAAGATCCTTGCTGAACTTTTAGACAACAAAATGATAGATGCCTATGCTGGGCTCCATCAATAGCAAAAGTAGTGGTACTTCCAGAAGGTAGATCAATATGATAGAGTTTGGAATGCTGAGTTACAGACTCTGTTTTTACCTTTGTCAGTTATGTAGCATTTTACTGTGGGGAGTTAGGAACCCTAAAATTATGGTAGAATATTTGAGAAAAATATATAAATTTCATTTTGGGTTTAGGTTTGGTAGTGTAGATTTGTTGGGGTTTTTTGTTTGTTGTTTTTTGTTTGTTTGTTTTTGGCTGATGTGTGTAATTTTTTTTTTTTTTTTATTGTTCCAGGAAGGTGTCTTGTTTAGGACATCATCCAAATTCTGGTGGACTTCAGAAACTCTGGATCAGAGTCTGCTAATCTACTCTGTTTTTTTTCCAACAGTCTCTGTTGAAATACTTTTAAAATGAGGTTTTGTGCCATTCAAAGGGTTCATTCACTGCACTGCTAGACATTTTTTAAAGATGAAATTAATTTGGTGGTGTGCTACCTACAACCCTAACCCAGCCAGTAGTAAATACAGACTATTGAGCATATGCTTTCCTGGCAAGCAATCAGACTTCTTTAGCAGAGATTCTTTTATGCATACCCTCCGTTTTGAGCTAATGGAATAGTGACAACATGTTTTCTAAAGAAAACCTGTGTATGAGAAAATTGCTTAGACATGCATAATCTTTTTTCAAGAATCTGTCAAGGATTTGTATTAATGCTTGATGGTATGTTATTAACATGCTTACAGAAATAATTTAAAGGCAGTAGAGCAGAGCTGTTTATGCTATTTGTGCTAATATTACCATTACTAATTACATTATATTGTAATACTCACTGATATAAATCAACTGCTGGCAATGAAAGGATTAGTGTGGGATGGTATAACAAGCCAAGATTTTAGACCTTTGAGTTCAGTTTGGCATTATCTTGTTGAAAAATGTTTTTCATCTTCTTGTTTAATCTGAGTGAAACATTTTTGCTATGCAAATTGCTGCAAAGACAGCATTATTTTATTGACTTCTGCTTTCAGTTTAGCTCTGACTTTTGTAGAATTGGAAAAAAATTAAAGAGCTTGAAGATTATATTTTTTGTTTAAAATTGTAAGTCATGTTTATGAAGGAGCACAAAAGGGAAGGGGTCATTTTTTTTTCTGTATATGGAGGTAATGGATGACAGATAAGATGGCTTAGGGTATGAATCAGCCTTTAACTCATTAGTCAAGCAAATCTGTTAATTGTATTATTATGTATGTAATGGGTTAAACCTCAACACAAGCCCTTTGTCTCCCTCCGGTATTAACGTCAATGTAAGAACTGGGATAAAATCTGTGGCATTCAGAGAGAAGATAAAATTAAGACTAGACTGTATAGAAAAAAGGTATATGAAGAAATGAGTAGGAATGTCTGCAACAATGTAGGTTCTTTATGTAAATCTTGACAAACCATATTTTTTAAGTTTGTGAGAGGGAAAGCTACTTACAGTGGGCTCAGTCAGTCGTATCCTAGGCATTGTAATCAGGGTAGCTTCTGAAGTTACCTTCAAGCATTGCTTTGTTTCTTTAATATCCTGGTGGTCTTCATTAGGACTACTTTATTCTTTATAGTGAGAAAAATGAACTGATCATGTTCATCTCCTAATTCCTTCTGACTATTGTAAGAAGTTTACACTTCTTTTAAATGGCAGCAGTAATTAGCTGTATTCCTCCTCCTCAATGAGGGCTGCTGCTTCCTTCTTCATAAAAGAGAATTGATGTGTTACCTGTGCAAATCTTTACCAGAAACTCTCAGTGTATGTGTTTACTGCCAGCGTGATTTGAGCTTATAGACTTCATAGGATTGGAGTCAAATAATTAAATTGTGGGGAAAAAAAGAGTATATCTAAATATAGTGCCAATATCAAAGTCAAATCACATCCACTTTTAGGATTTTAGTAAAATTAGCTTTTCTTGACTAAGAGTTTTTCCACCAGACAGGAGTTCTCTTCTGAAATATAAGGGATTTTCCTTTGCATCACAATACACTTCCTTTGAAAGAAAATGAGGAAAGTTTTTAAAGAAAAGAAAAAATCTTTTAAGGAAAGATTCTATGCTACATTTTATCCCTCTTTTGTTGTTGTTGTTGTTGTTATTGTTGGTTGGTTGCTTTGTTGGTTGGTTGGTTGGTTGGTTTTTCTAGGGTTTTTATAGCATTTCAAAAGCACTGGAGAGTACTTTCTTTTTTTTTTTTTTTTTTTTTTTCCCCTGTCACATATAGTTTGCTAACTTAATGTTGCAGCTCCTGAATCAATCTGTCCCCTGAATATTTCTGGGGGTATGTACATACAACTAATCTTTCTGCAGTTTCACCTGAAAAAAGTTTCACAGCCATGAGAGGTGATACATAGGCCATTATCATCTACTTTTTTCCAAATGTATCCACAGAACAGGTGCAGTGCAATGAACAGCAGTGCAATAAGACAGTCATTGTTGGTCAGGTAGTGGTTTGGATCTTAGATATTTCTGACCTTAGAGTAACCAGTAAGTAGTTTAGTTGTGCTTCTTCACTGATAAATCACTTCTACGTTGAGCTAAATTTAAACCACCAATTTATTTCATGTAGGGGTAACCTACATAAGCCTAAATAGTGGTCATCTGTTTCTCAGGAACCACACATTATTCTTTGTCTTACTTACCCTATCTTTCCTTTGCCCTTGAGATAAGGATGGAAGACTTCACAGATGATAATTTAGGCAACTCTGGAGAAGCAAACAACCACAATATTTGATATTTGTAGGATGATAATATAATCTTTTATGGCTGAAACCAGTTATAAACTCTCATCATTAACAGTCAGTCCAGATCCTTTTCAGCCATAAAGATTTGCACTGTACTAGAAATACCAAGAGGTATTTAGTTAATAATTGGATTAAGTTCTCCTTATGTGTGGATTGCATCTAGATGTGTTCAAAATAAGATGAGACTTCTGCAGGAATTATATATTCAGTACCTTACATGTGATAAAGTTTTACATCTGTCAAGTGGTCCCACATCAGGAGATCAGCATTAATTAGACATTACATAGACAATAAGTAGAAGAGAGAAATGAATTGACTGTAAAATATGAAAGGTGAACTTGATCTTATGTCTGCACTGTCTTTGCAGTGTTAATTCCTCCTTACATCTCATTTTAACCATTACTAGCCAATTATCAGAGATTTAATTTAACAAAGGAACCTGGGATAAAGGCAGGGCATATAGCTCTGTGAGGCAATGGTGACTTAGAGATGTGATTATTATCAGTAAATTTTTTGATAGTGTAAAATATTGTGAATACAGAAATGAGTGGGAGAATGCACGATTTGAGAATCAAAACTGAATTATGAAGCCTCTTTTTGCTTTCTTCTGATGAGTTAGAATTTCTCTGTCATCTCCAAAACATTTGTTGCTAGATTTTCTGTGTTCTGTATTCATTGCTAACACCAGTATAGGTAGTTTCTAGACTGTGTAGAAAAGCAAAAAAAGGAAAAAGGCAGTGAAAAATGTACTTCAATTCTTTATCTGACAAAATGTTCGTCTTTCTAAAAACATACTTAATTGCTCACATAGGAAAATAATTGCACATCTTGTGAACCTTTTAGTTCTAACACTGGCATATTCTTACTTTAATCATCCTTCATTATTAAAAAAAAAAAATTACAATTTGCCTTTTAAGGTTGTACTTCATGCTTTAGGAAGGGCCTGTTCCTGTGTAGGTTTTTTTTCATTGGTTTCATTTTTGAAAATATGCAAAATTTCTTGCCTTTGTAAATTATGTAGTTGCTGCTTTTTCTTTTTGTTGTTTTTTCCTCTCCCATGATGAGCAACCATTACCAGTAGGTATTATTTATTTGATATTTTTCTGTGTTTTTTCGAGTACTGTAAATTATGGCATTTAAACATAAATATGAGCTGTAGGCAAAAGAATACCAAAGCAAATTTAAACCTGGCAAGCTGGCAAAGAAGAGAACTCAGTGAGTTAATCTGGTGCTGCTTCTTCAACTCAGTGTTTACTGTGGAGCTACTTTATGAGTATGTATTAATGAGTCAAAGTGCAAACCACTTCATCATCTTTATTTCTCCTTCTTTCTGTCATCTGTTGGATCTTTTATTTCTTCAATATTATTAAAAGATCAGAAGTTCATTATGCTTAAATTTCTCATAAATGAAGGCAATGCTACAGAATCTTCACAGATATTACAGCATCCTCACAGGAAGGCATAATTCTGTGAGAGAATACATAGAGAATTGTATCATTCCTAGAGGGTATGCTGGTGCAGTACAGTCACTTTTAGGCTCTCCAAATGAACAATTAAATGCTATGATGTCTTGACAATTTTCCCATCTATATACACATCACTGTGCCTTTGAAGAGAAAAAGAAATAATGCAGGAGGATATCCTTGTTAAGACCTATTAATGATCAGCCATAAATGAGTGTCATAGTTTTTCTTAGGGCAATGTTAGTACTATATCAATTTACAGGTTACAGTGTATCTTATTTTTATTTTTATGCAGGACCTTCCTGTTCTATTTCAGTGGGAGAAAACTGAGGGGTGGGGTATCAATGCTACTGTATTAAAGCCATAGTAACAGTAAATTCCTTCAAATACAGAATTTTTTGGTAGATTTTGTTGCAAAACGAAAAGTCTGCAAAATGAAGTGGTTTATTGAGGCGTACAAGTAATGATTTAATTTCATTACTCTTAGGCATATGAGATATATGTGAGCCTCAATAGGAGAACAGGCATTGAACCATAGTCTCTAAACTCTTGTTTTGCTGGGGGTGAGACACAGGACTGTTCAGTCCCTTATGTTTTTTTTCTGTTAGTTTCAGTGAGGTTTGTCTGATTAGAAAGTTTGTGTATGTGCATTTCAGTGGTGTAATTCTGACAGCTTGACTACCAGAGGCAATTGTGTAATTTAGACAGCTTAACTTCCATAGGCACTGTCACAACATCTGTCAGAACTGTTGAAAGAGGCCAAAATTAAGTATCAGGTGTCCAGGTAATCAAGGTTCTTCAGAATCGGGCTTTTACTTGTGAAATTGAGCTAATTTTTGAGGATAACAAAGTGCAGCAGGCTTTCTTCCTGAGGCAAGGTTATGATTTCTAGTGTCTGTATGTTTTAGTATATGATCCTAGTGGAAAAGGAGAGGAAAAAGCCTAAGAAGTTTGATTAATGAAAGTAGCTTAGAAAGAGCTAAGTATGAGGACTGATCTCAGTGCTCTTAGGCTGGAAAAAATGTCCCATTAATTTTAGTGGGAGTTTTGACTGCACAAGGACTTTCAAGATCAAGTGCTTTCTTGTTCATTAAAAGATAGAAGGTAATTAGAAATAAAGCACAGAAAAGATTTTATATAGTACTGCTTTTGTCAGCTGAAAAAAAATCCATATTATTGTAGGAGTTTTAGGCTAATCTTCTCTCTCCCTTTCTTGCATAAAATGATGACACAGTAGGTTGTTTTCATTACTGTTAGAGGTCTCTGCTTCTATATGTTCATTTTATAGGGAAAAAGCAATTGGCAATTTTTTCTGTTATCTTCCTTGCTGGTGGTTTGCAATCTCATCTTTGATGCTGACTTTGTCATTTCCCTCTTCCATCCAAGCTATTTAGCTCAAGGTATTCCCATAAAATTTTTGTTCATAAATGTAGGATGATAAATGAAATTAAAAAAAAAAAAGTGTACATTTTGGTTGACAGACTTTCCTGATGTCAGCTCACGAAATAGAGAAACAGTTAGAAAGAAAAAGATAAAACTGTACTAAGTTTAACAGAAACAAATCTTGCATGTTTTATAATACCTTAAATTATATTGACCTTTGAGCACCTTTTAGGGAAGGTGCTCAATTTTTCTTAATATTCTTAATACCTTGTGGATTCAACTCTGCATTTCAAATGTTTGGCACTCATGAGCCATAGCAGGAATCATGAATTTAGGCTGTCAACTGATTGCGATTACTTTCTAACCTGACCTCAGGGACAAGGGACTCATCTCCTATTAGAACTTCATTCTTTGTAATACTTAAAAATAAGATTTATTTTACTCTTTTTTTACAACTACTTTTTTTCCTCTCCTCTGTATCAAAATCTCTTTTTCCTTCAGCCTCAAGCTGTAATTTATTTGTGTGAAGAGTATGATCCAAATTTAATTGTGGCTCGAATTGCCACTCGAAGACTGAGAGGAGGAATTGCTTTCAGTACAGCTCTCTATGAGATGTTGGTGCACACAGGGAAGCTGTAAAAAAGGATGGGGGTATTGTGAATCTGTTGCTTCTCAGGTTCTCTTTTCTGTCCCTGCAATGTTATGATCTTAACCATTCCTGAAAGAATGGGAAAGTGAGAAAGACTTATTTCACTTCTGATGTGGCTGTAGTCTGCTCTTTTGTTGAAAAAAGGCATTGTATTTTATGATGGCGTGAATTTGTCTTCTGAATCTGCAAATTGTTTTGTGAATGAGATTTTATTCCTGATCATTCCTGTTTTGTTTTGATGTCTTCCTAAGCTTTCAACTAGCTAAGGGAATAGGAGAAATATTCATTATTTATGGTAGAAATTTTTCTTGTAATTCCTTTCCAATTATTTTCAGGAAACTAATTATTTCTGCAAAGGTGACATTTCTGTAAAGGTGACTTTATAACAAGTAGGGGGTATTAGGTAATATAGAGTATACTCTCAAAAACTCATCACTTTATCAAAGTGGATAAAACTGGTCAGTATACATTCTAAGAGAGATCTTGGTCCACAGGGACTCCTTTGCTATTTAACCAGTTTCCTTCCACTGCCTTTGGGTGAATTGCTCTTCATTTGTACTCATGTAAATGAGGAAAACAATGATATGTAAAACATCACAGAAAATACAGGCAGATTTTAGAATGAGGCATTCCCAGTGGCTTTACCTTGTTGTTAAGCTCTCCCTATTAATCTCCATGGATTACATACGTGCCTTTTCATTGGGAGTGCAAGACCGAGAAACACTTCTGCTTGTGTAAAACCAAATAATATTTCTGGTTGTATAAAGCATTTTAATTTTGAGCTTTGTGGATTGAGTTGTTTTGTTGTTTTTTTTTTCCCCAGTTAAAATTTTAGATGACAAATAGGAATTTCCTGAATTTAGTTGGAAATGTGACTTTAGATATGAGAAGAAAATACTTTTAGTAGATAAAATACTTAAGATGACTTTCTGCTTTCAAGGGGATTTCTTGAAAAAGCTGAACTGTGATACAATTCTCCAAGAACACAGAACTTTTGTGAAATATCCAAGGTACCTGTTGGGAGTACTTTGGAAGAGACATGTGTTTTCCATTGCAAGTAAAAGTACTATTTGATGTAAAGTGTTCTGAGGATTTTGTTCACTATAGAGTGGTAAAGGAGTGGATAAACCATTCTGTACAGAATACTAATGTTCTTTCTGAATATGGGGCACAGAGTGCTTGTTTGCAATTTGGGCATATTACTCTACAGAGAACAGATTTGAAATTGTCCGACTTTTCAAAAACATTACTCTTAATGTAATGTTCTCTCTCTGGGAAGCTTTCTTTTTTCAAATAAAATAGAACAGTGCAAAGGCCTGGTGCTGTGTTGATTGCTGACTTTCTGACTGTCCTTTCTGATGAGAGCACCAGTTCCTCTTGGAATAGGCAAGCTTGAAGGTTTTGCAAACTTAGCAACCTACTGAACTTTCCCTCCACTGTTCTCTGACAGTCATATACACACAGTCTTTATGACTCTAGTCCTCTGAGACGTGATATTTTGGGGTGTGTGACTATCATACTCAGGAGGGAACCTGAAGTAGTACATAGTGCTATTTATATTCAGCAGTTAGTAACAGAGCATGAACATCCATTAATGCTCCCACATTAAACACAGCTTTAACTGCAGTTTCAAAGATCTGCTGGTTTTGCTTTTTTGAGTCTCAAGGCTGATTAATAATATCTTAATAAAAAGCTTAATAGTGCATTAAACTAAAAAAGGAGGAAAGTTTCTTATTATGAAACAACTTGGTAGTTCACTAAACAGAACAATATAAACCCTTCTGCAAATCTGTTGCCTGACTACAGCAAAATGTCCAACAATCAGCTTTCAGGAAGCACACTGATGTTTGATGTAGCATTTTAAATATTACCACCCATATGTTTGGTAACACTAGGCTAAAATTTGTGAACACTCATGAAAAGTTATTTATCTGTCTTCAGTAGAAATTTACTCACATTTTGCTTTCTACAGTACCAATATTGGGCCAATACTGGGGAGGTGGGTGATCTGACGATCTGTAGTAAGAATGACACATCTTTTTTATTTAAATATTATTGCTTTTTAGGCACTGAATTTTGGAGATATGCCGAAGTACTTGTGGGAGATTTGGGTACCTGACAAACCATGGGTGGTAAGATATCAGATCCACTGCAATAAATAAAATAAGCATTTAATTTTAAGATAGGTATTTTTGGGCCCTGCTGTCACTGAATTCAAAGGACCAAATTCCTGCAGGGCTCATAAGAAGTGCAGTACTATACATGTGTGCAAGTTTCTTTCCATTCTTTTCAATATTGTCACAGTGGTGCAAAGTTGAAGTAATGCCTGTAGTCATCTAGAACTGTGTGGAAGCATCTGACAGGGGCAAGAGAGAATTCTTCAGCTGAAGTTTATAATAAGGCCATTTCTCTTATCTTTGCTCAGACAAGCAAGTGGTTAGTTACTGCCTCTCAGAGCAATTAATGGCTCACAGCTGGACCTACTGAACAGTGCCCTTCTCTAGGCATCCTCTTGAAAGTCTTGTTTAACTCTGCCTTCTGAACTCCAACCCAGTAAGCCAGGGAAAATAACAATCTTCTTTTGAGCACCATGTGGACTTCTCAGAAATTGAGTCTGGCAGATGCTGTCTGTCCTCCACTATCACAGTCAGCAATCAGAGAAGAACCAGAGTTCAATGCTTTGATTTCTAAAGCCCTGCATTAAAGAAGAGCCATGGTCTGTTCAGATATGTACTTTTTTTTTTTTTTTTAAATCCAGAAATGCAGTCTAATCTGTCAGTTTCCACACTGGATTTTTGTGCAAAATAAAGGACTGCAGAGTCTGTCCACTATATGCATTTTTTTTAAGAGAATATCTTCAAAACTAATACCAAAAAACTCCATGTAAATCTCAGAACTTTCTAGTGTTTTAAAGGCTGAAATCAATAAATGCAATTTAAATTTAGTTCATCTTATTGAACGTTTAATTCCATTTGTCAGCTACTTAAATTATAAATTTAGAGTGCAATGTTGTTTTCTTTGTAATATAGGCCTCGTTCCCCAAAACTACACACTTTTTGTCACTCCCTTTAAGCTACATCAGAAGAAAATTTTCTGGAAACTGCAGTTTCCTGTACCAGATATAAATTTAAAACTACATTTTCTAACTACCTACTGGGTGTTTGAAGTTTTTGCTTTAATAGTGGGATACATTAGCTTCAGTGTAGGCATTTCAGAGATAAGGATATTGCTTTAACATTTTTAGTGTAAAATATTCTGAATAAAAATTGTTGAATATCTGCTAATGTAATATAAAATTGATCTAGATTAAAACCCTCTAGATATCTATCTGTCTGCTTTCTAATTCTAGAAAATGCAGTGATTATAAAATTAATTGATTACCACAAGAATTTTGAAGGAAATTTTTTGTAAAAAATAAGGCATTAGACACGTCAAAGCCAAGTAACTTAAAGTGGACACAGTAGGAAGTGAGATTCACAGTTGAACTAGTTGATCACTATAGGTCCTTTCCAATAGAAATATTTTATTCTATTCTATTTAGCACCCAACACTAGAAATCTATGTGACTATAGCTACTTATACATTCTTTTTATGATAATAGATAATGGCAATGGTTAGACCCCACTGAGGTAGACTCAGACAATTAAATACCATGTGAGACTAAACATGCACATATGTACTTAGATCCTTTTGTATTGCTCCTGGGTGCAGTGTTTTAGCAGAAGCTGTCAAGCCTAATATTTTATTTCATTGTACATTAATTTTAAAATAAGCAGTTGTAGTGTACTGATTTGTTTAAATCTAAGGGCAATACATGTAATGCTTTATGATCAAGTCCATTTTTGAGGGACAGTATTTTATTCTATCCATCACATCGTAAAAGTTGGTGTCTTAAGAGCTACAGATGTTGGGAAAATGTATTCCAGGAAGGTAGATGTTAATTACCAGAAAGTAAGTGCTAAAGTAACTAAACAGGAAGAAAGTTCTAAGCTTTTAAACTAATTTCTGGAACATTTTATGTAACTCTTTCAGCCTTTCCCTAAGAACTGTCTTTGTCACACAGTTTTTTTTCAGCTAAGTTCAATACTTAAGAGAGTTAAAAAAAAAAAAGAGTGAAATATTCCCCATTCTTGTTCTAGTTTTAGAAATGGAAAAAGTTATTCTCTTTACCAGCTGATATTAGACATGGAAAACCTTTAGCTTTTATTTTTGTTGCTGTTGTTTTTTTGATAGTTGACAACAATAGCCTGTCTAATCAGTTTAATTAAGGCTTCTTTTCTCTGCCTATGAATGTTAGGCTTTGAAAAAATCCTCCAAGCTGTTACTTATGTAAAGCACTTTAGATGTTCTAATATATTTTTATCATTTTAATATTGATAGATGTTCACAGTCAGAGAAATACTTAAGTAATGTTGATGATCTCCAGAGTGAATGAGGACTGCACATTTGCAATGCATTATTGAGTATGAATAAAGTTGTCTTGTAATCTCGCTTTTTAAAAAACAGCTGAATTACCTGTGAGTACTTTGCACATCTAAATAACAATTATATGGCCTCCTTCAAAAGGATTCTTGGCAAAGCAAATCTCCATTAAGATCGTATCTAATAGAAAAAAAAAAAAAAAAAAAAAAAGAGCCTTAAAACAAGTTTCAGACCTAATGGATTTTCTATTTCTTGAGGTTCAGTTTCAGTCATTTCAGCCTTTAATATTTGTGGTAGGTGGTCCTAAATACTAGATGCTGAAGCTCTTAGGTAAGGGTCTCATGTAGGTGATAAGCAGCAGTGCAGACAGCATGATTTTGTGGGGGAACAGGGCTGGGATGGGATGGATGCAGGAATGGAAACACAGCACTCAGTGATGAATAATCTAAAATGTATTTAGGATGTGGAAGAGATGAGAGCACCAGGATAGCACTTTGTCTTTTATTCAGCCTATTCTACCACAGACACATTCATGTGTGCACACAGACAACCAGTCAAAGCTGCATTTCCTTCAGCCCAATTCAAACCAGCGTGCAGTGGTCCAGGACACACTCCAACTGCACATCCTGGCTGGGCCCTAGCTGACAACTGCACTTTTGTGTGTGTGGTTCAGGCTTAGTCTTTTGTGGGATGCTGGATGCCCATGGATGTGTTCACTCATGAGGAGTTGTTGTCTGTGGATTTATAAATCATGCTGCCAAGCCAGCGAGCCTGTGGCCTCATTATCACGTGGCTCCAGAGCAATGTCCTTGATATCATCCACATGTAAGGCCAACTAGCAGTTGTCATGGAGGTTATTATCACTCTGTTCTCTCAACCCAAATCTGTTATAAAGTGTGAAGTCAGCAACAATTGTGTAACAGAGTTCAGCTACAGCAGCTTTGTCTTGCATCTCATACTAGGTTAATTTTATTGTTTGCAGATGGGCAGTTGTAGTCCTGGTTCCATTTATCTAAGATGTGCTTTTTCTTATCTGTGTCGTGTGATCAAAACAATCCCTTCTAGGAATATAATGGTACTTTGGCATTGACAACATTAACATCTGTTCTTTGGGGGTGGAAATACTGCTTCCCACCCCAACACATTAATACATAAATCTGGGAGTATGTTTGTATAGGAAAGAGAAAAAAAAAATCAAAAGCAGAAGCAGAAAGAAGGTTTGTGGAGGAGGATATAATATGAACATGAATCTCTTGACTGAGCTTGATGTAAATTAACAGAATTGTCTTTGAGAGAGGAAAGAGATGAAGACTCTAGGAAATTGGCTAAGGTGAAAGGAAAGAATCCAGGACTATTCAAGTATCTCACTTGAATATGTATCACATAAATTGCTTGATTTCCAAACAATATATTGTGGAGGAATACTTTTTTCTACTGGGAAAAAAAATAGGAAAGGATTTTTTCCATGCTGTTCAAGTAGATGACAATAACTATTTCAGTCAGGATTCTGAGAAATTGAATGTTCTGTACATTTAAATTTTTGGAATCTGCGTATGCATATATTGTTTTAATTATTATTAATTAATTATTAATTATTATTAGTATTAATTATTATTAATGTTATTGTTATTAATCTTTTCAGTTTTCATTTTGTTCTGATCATAACTTTTTATGCCTATTGACTGGAAGTACCTTAAATTGGATGTAATTCAGGAATGTTGGAAAAACCAAAATCTTCTTTGCAATTAGATTTTATTATGTCTTTGTTTTCAAAGTAAGCTTCTTTGCAGTTTTGAACTGTCATTAAAATTTCTTGGGAAACAGCTCTTTTGAACACATCTTAATTGATATTGGTCAATGAGGCACTGCTTTTCTGTCTCAAAAGTGAAGTGAAACTGAATTTATCAGGTTTATACAAAAATCAGGTTTATTTAAAAATAAATATCTACATATATATTTTGACTTCACTTCTCTCCATAATTGGTAACATACAATGTACGATTCTTATTTTTGATTCACTCCATTGGTGTCTGCACCTCCCCTAAGGGATCCAAGCTGTTTTCTTCTCCTGTTGTAATTGAAATCAAACTTGTTGCAGTCTGTAATTGATAGTGAATCTAACAATCTAATGTTTTATATGAGACAGATGCACAGCAGAAGCTCAAGAGGCAGCATATGGAAAAGAAAGTGCCTTACTGGGGTGAAGATAGATCCATTCTTGTTTTGTTAAACAATATTCTGATACTTTGATCCACTAGTTTCCCTACATTTTAGTAAGTTAAGAGATATGAGTAGAGCATTTGGAGTATATGTGCTGTATTAACAAAAATTGTTAGACCGCATCTTTCAGTCATCATGAAGAACTGTGCTTCCAGACTCTCATATACTGGCTTTGCCTGCTCTTTTCTCTTGAGATGTTAAAGTAAAGTATTCCAGTTTTTGTCTCACTGTTGTTATGACAGGTCTAATGGCTCATAAGGGAATGTAAATCTAGATGTTCTCTCTCACTCCTGTTTTGGCATCTAGTGCAAAACAAAATCTTGTATAAGGAGTGCATCTTTTTTGTCTCTGGGTGAAGAGGTTTCCTAAGAATCTGCCATTGGAAGCAGGATGCTGCTGTCTATCATCAATATATAACATATTTCTGTTTCTCTTTTTTTCTTTAATTATATAATGCTTCCATTCTTAGTGAGTAAAATAATAAGATATTTCTAAGTATTATCCTATATCTCCCTTTCTCTCTCTCTTTCTCATATATAAGGGAGAAGAGGGCCAGTCATGAATGTTATATTAATTAATACCTTAATATTTAAAAACATGTGGGGTTTCCTTTGTTTTTGTTTTTTTTTGTTTGTTTGTTTTTGTTTTGTTTTTGTTTTTGTTTTCTCTCTCTTTTGGGGATCTACTCTAGTTTCTACACAGGGAGGGTTATATCGTTCTAATAGCATTCTTCTATCTCTAGCTCCTTTCATGACACAACATACTGTAATTAAATATAGAAATAAAAAGAAGTTGTAGGTTAATAATAACTGTGTTTGCTAATGGATTTCTTGAGATACTTTGAGGCATATTTTCCAAGCAGAAATAATGTAATAGTATCCTTTGTGGATTTTCACATGTCTGGTTTTGAAAGGAGCCTCACATGTTCCTTCCAGTGCTACTGATAGCAAGCTGTTATCAGCACATCTGAGTCAAGCAGACTTAAGCTATGAGCTATTGCATCTGTAACTAAGATTGAAGACCTAGTGTAAGTCCAAAATCACACTTACTCTGTGATGATTCTGACCCTAAAGATGTCCTGTGTAAAGTTTAGCAGGATTTCTTCTGGGGTAGCAAAATTCCTCTTGGTATATCTAAATAAATATTAGCTTTCTGGTGAATACTTATAAAGAGATCTGGAGGAAAGCTAGTTATTCTGTAACTCCTCAGATAATACCTGCTTTCTCAGGGATCTGAGAAAAAATAGAGAAGGAATTAACTTCTTTACTCTGTTCACAATCATAGTGGAGATTATTCTCATTAAATATTTATCCATCATGGAGGAGGAAGAGAGTTGAGTAATCAAACACTTGGTGTTAATTTAAATGTCAAACCACAATTAGAAAAAACATCCTTGCAATCAAATTTTATTGTGGTTTCCCAGTCTGTGCTCTGAAAATATCCTTCACTCAAGGATTTCCACTCTGAGGGAAGAGAGTCCAGTATGGATTTGATTCAAGTTTCTTGAACTTTTTCCTCTTTTTGAAAATTCCATAAACTTTCTGTGACTCAGTAATCCCTTCACAAGGTTAACTTGAGTCTGTTAGCTGTTTCTTGAGAACAGATTTTCCTCCAACTTGATCAGCCCCTGTTCTGAAAGGGTTCTATATATTTTCCATCGGTGCACTTGCTGTACCTGTTGACAATTTCTCCAGCTTGTCACGCTTCCTCTGAATAGGAATGCAGAGCATGCAGAGCACTTACCACCAGCTTGGTGTCATCTGCAAACTTGTTGAGGATGCCCTCTGCCTCATGATCTAGTTTATTAATGAAAGCATCAGCTGCAAAGGCATCATTAGCCCCATTAACCATGCCTATAAACAAGATGCCATTGGAACCATTTGAACCTGGCAGTCCAAGCAATTTTTTTCAGCAACTGGAAGACCACCCACTCAAAACATATTTTCACCAATTTATTAGTGTGGATAAAATAAAATATTTTTTTAAAAAACCAAAAACATAGCTAAGATCAAGGAGACCCTTTTTCACCAAGGCAATGGTCCCATCACAGAAGACAGTCAGGTTGGTGAAGCATGATTTACCCTTGATAAATGCCTGTAGGATGTATGTGCCTGGGTGTAGTTTCCAGGAGGGGTTTTTTGAGTAGTGAGCCTAGGCTGACTGACCTGCCATTCATTCAAAAAGCATCCTCTTTTTTTTCAAAAGTGGGCAAATTTTCATGTCATCAGAAACCTAACCTAATGACCCAGACTTTTGTAAGACCATGAGCAGTGGCTGAAGTCCTATAAGCTTAATTTTTTTGTGCCTCAGTCTTCTACTGGGAATAATTCTTGAGTCTCCCAAACCCTGGCACACGCTCAGAGGAGCTGAGCAGTTTGACATAGTCATTACCACCAGAAACTGAAGAAAAGAAGGCATCTATTACCTCAGTTTTTCCATGTTCTTTGCCAAAAGGTTCCCTGCAGTTTGAGTGACAGCCCCACATTTCCCTTTGTCCTCCTTTTGCTGGTAGCATAACTTTCTTTTTATGCATCATAATTTTCAGTAGTATGAACTCTAAGGCAGTATTGGCTTTTGTAATTCACCTGAGCACGGTCAGGATTTCCTTGTTATCCACACTGACGTTATGCTGTGCCTGTTGGACTTCCTGGACCTCACACTGGACTTTTCCTGTGTTTTGAAGAAGTTGTCACTGATTATCAGTTGACTATCCTGAGCATCTTTACCCTCCAGGGCAATCCCATTAGACCCCACCAAGCAGATCCCTAAGAAGTTTAAATCAACTTTTCTGAAGTCTAGATTAGTAACTTTTTTTTTTTTTTTTTTTTTTTTTTTTTTAAGCAGTAGTTTCAATTGTGTGTATTCTGGACAGTTTATAAGCCACCAGTACATTTCTTTCAAATAATGCCAATTCTTGATGGTGGCCAGAAGTCTCTTCAAATTTTAGTGTTCCACCATTTTGTCCTTTCAGAAGAGGTTGGAAGGTTTTTGTCTGCTCTAAGAACCACCCTTGTGATTGTGAGGCTTCACCAAGTTTTATAAAGGGGGCTTCATTTCCTCTTCTTGATCAATTAATTAGCAGACACTCGTCACTGCACGCAGCCTGATCTTGATCCGTCAGCTCCTTCAGTTAATCAACAGCTCCAGTGCAAATCTCCATGAATTCAAACTATCCATGTTCACAGAGTGCAACCTCTCCTCCTCACTTGTCCTGTGGAGCCTGTATGGACTCCTTGTGATTGTTTTCAGCTCCACATTTGTGAGCTGCACTGTGTTAACAGAGCATGATCCCTGTGTGCTATGCTTGTGCCTGACACATTTTCACTTTCTCCTATGACTCCTCTAAGCCTCTAAGATCACTTGCTCACCATCTCTAGGTGTTTGAAATGCTCTGCACTTGATTAGCAAGCTTCTCTGCAAGCCTTTTTTAGAGGCTGCCAGCTCACTTTATTAAATACATCATGACATAGAAATGTTTGCCATATATGTTTAACATATGCATACAGAATATTTCTGCACGTATTTAGTGACTATCCATTCTTATATACTGTATGAAAGTTCACAAAGAGAACAGACACTTTGTGTATATCTGCATTTGTGCACAGCAGGAGAAATAGGAGAATGTAAGAAACTTCCTAAAGTACTGAATGATTATCTTTTTGATTTGGTGCATTGCCTTCAGCTTTTTATCTCCTGCATGACTTACTGGCAGTATTATCTTTCAGTCTGATTCTTCAAATGGTACAATGTGTTTTTGTTTTTTTGAATATCATTGAAATGAGAAACAGAAAACAGTCATACATATCCTGGCCAATTTGTGGTGATGAATTATTCTTCTTTGTAAAGAAAGTGTTGAAATGTTTTGGAAAGGCTGGTCCTGTATTAGGATTCAAAACACAGGAGTTAAACAGATTCAATGTTCATATTCTTTTTGTCTAGAACTATAATAATATATATATATATATAAAATCATCAACATGTAGTGTTCTAAACACATTTGACATGTAGTACTGTATTCTGCTATTAAAAAAGACATTTTTACATACTCCCACAGATTTATATTCTTTCAAAGCTGTTTTTCTTGGTGTAAAAAAGAAAAAAAATATGTATTTGAATATTTTAAGCAAGATATATCTATTATTTTATGTTACTAAGATGCCTGTCTTTTCTGGTAAGTGGTGTGCAGCAGAGGTTGTCTAAGTAGGTATTTTGATAGTATATTTGTATGAGAAGACTATTGGACATTCCTGGGTTTATACCATTCTTTATGCTATTTTGTTTTCTTAAACCAATAATTATCACTGTAGGTGGGAGAGATGAGGAAGTATTCTTGAAAATAGCTCTTCACAAGTTTTCTTCACCTGTCCCATGCCTAATAAAGTAGAATTACTTTCCGTGCTGAAGGAAGTTTTTCAGTTACATTTTTCCTTGGAGGAGAGAATTAAAAGGAGCATTATATTCCAGAATTCGAAGATTTTATGACCTAGTGTTAAATGCAAAGGTGAAGTAGGATGAAAATAGACTGCAAATGTGATTCATGATAATAACAATTTTAATCTTTTGGTGGGGGGAGGGAGAGACATTTCCTTTGATTGAAGATTATGTGATAGATTTTTTTTTTTCTGTTGACATTCACCTGAGATATTGTTTCTAAAATTCTTCTAAATATTGTCTGTATTACAGACCATGCAACATGCTTTATAGTCTATTAAATGTTAGCACACCCTGTGATTAGGCAATGGACTGAAGTGTCAGTACTTCACTGTCTGAAACTGGAGTTTAAATACCTACATTGTGGATACTTAACTTTGGGTGTCTCAGCCTAGAGTTGCAACACAGCCTTCAAGTGCATACTGGTTTTGTTTTATTCAGGGTTTTTATGCTGTCTGTTTTGGCTTGTTGGGTTTTTTTGCGTTTTGGATGTTTTATGGGGGGTGGGGTGGGGGGGTAAGGTTTGGGTGTTTAGTTGCTGGGGTTTTTTTCCAAATCACATCCAAGAATTTGTTAGAGAAGCTTGAAAAAACACTACTCACAGAGGCTGAAATGGTTTACAGATGCCTATAGTTTTTGTCCATCTTTTCTGTGCCATGTAACATCAGATTATGTCCTCAGCAAGACCTGTATAAAACAGCCTACGTGGTTGTCACTGAGGGCAGAATTCGGTGACTTTTCAAATGCAGAAATTGAATAAGGACATGAAATGTCAGTATAGACTAGCAGGAGTGTTTTGTGAGGATAAACAGAGGTGATACAGAGAATGTAATTCAGCACCATCTTTGTCAATGATGGAAGTTAGACAGATAAGGATAACTTTATCCTGATTAAAGTCAGCAGACGTTTGTCATTGACCTTCATAATGCATCTGGATTTTACCCACTTTATGTGACTGAACTGGAACTTGGCCAAGTAGGTGCCAGTGATTCTTCTCATCAGTAGAAATTTGCTCCGTTCTGGGTAAAAAACCTTTGTTACTTTTCCTGTCATTAGGGTAAGATATAGATATTACTTAAGACCTTTAAAAAGTTTTCCTCATTTGTGATCATTCACCTGCTTTGAGCAGAGAGGGATAAAACATTTGTAGTGACTTTAGTAGCCTCTGAGGACTGAAAATATGAATAAGAAAGAGGTTTCATTTTTTTTTTTTCATGCAATATGTATCAGATTAATTGTTTCTGGTTTAGGATTAATGAGGCTTCATGGATAGGGATAAAGTGGATAAGCAATCACTGATCTTTGTAGGAAAGAAATGGAAAGTATTTTATTCTGAAATGTTTTAACAGTGCTGAGTCTTTGAAATCAATTTTCTGGTTTTAATACAGTGCTGTTTTGAGCTGTCATATTTCTAATATATTGTGGCACTGTAAACCCTCACATCCTGGACCTTCCTTTAGAGGATTGGGTATATATGCCTGGGTACGTGAATGTAGCAATCAGGAAATAGCACAAAGTGAATTGGCTGTTACTACATGTTTTTCAGCTTTGCAATGTATTGCAGATCACAGGGATTTATTACAAGAGAGGATTGTTGATTTTGGTTTGGGGTGGATTTTTTATTCTTTTTGTTTTTTTTTCTTTGTTATCTGCTTGGATGCTCTTTACTGTGCTTTATTTTTCACTATACCCTTCTATCGTCAGAAATAATGCATCCATTAATAACTACCCCTCCCTCACTAAATAATTCCTTAACATATAATAAAAGAAATCACTACTTTTTTTTTTTTTTTTTTTTTTTTTTACATTCTCTCTGGTTTTCCTCTTCCCAAAACCCAGCCTGACTTCTATCAACTTGTGTTAGGCTCAGAATCAGAGGCTTCAGAAAGATGAAAGCTGCCAAGTGTATTGGCTAGCAATTCATTTGTACACTTTTCAACTTATAGAACCGTCCCTCAGCCTCAGATTTTAATTTGGTGCTTTAGATGAAATCGTATTTGGGGAAATCAGTGAGAAGTTAACCAAAGCCTAGGCAGCTGCAGTGGTTAGAAGTCAACAGCTTTGACTGCATGCCAAACTGACATCTAGGTTTAGTTTTTCTGTTTTACTTATTCCTCATCCTCCAATCTTTTGCCATATCACATGACATTTTCCTATCAAGCTTTGATACTGGTAGGGGAGAATTTGTGTGCTGAACAGAGCATTGCTTGTTACCTTATACTGCAATTTTACAGTGACAGAAATATCAAATGAAAGAAAATATACAGCAGAAATAGATTTTTAACACAATTTCTGACAGTGTTCCAGCTGCTATGCCAGTTGCTCTGATGCCCTTCACTGCTGATGATTTAAACCAGGCTATTGATAAATCGTATCATTGGTTGAAGGTAAAAGGCCAAAAAAGTATTTATACAATACAAAAGGATACCTATAAAAATATATTATATTCATACTCATTGCATACAAAATTAGTGTGGGTCAGTTCACATTTTCCACAAAATTTCTTTACCCTTTTTGTGTTTTGAAATATATAAAATGTTCTTGATGAGCAAATATGTCCATTAAACTGAATGATAGAAATAAAATTAGGACAGATAAAATAATAGGATCTGAATTTCCCTCCCTCATCTTAGTAATGGATTTAAACACATAAATATAAATTTAAATGTATGAATGGAATATATATAAACATATAAAATGCAAAAACTGCTGAGTGCAGGTAGCTTGGGGTGCAGCTGCAGTGGGAGCTGCAGGTTGATCTCTGGGTGGGAGCCCAAAGCAAGAGCCCATGAACTGCCCACCCTTCGCACAACGAAGGGTGTGGGGACATATGGCACAGCCAGGTGACCAGACACTCAGGGATGGCAGCAGCCAAGGACTCCAGGCTTTGTCAAGCTTGGTCAGTGAGGGGATAAAAGCCCAGGGGTTCCTTTGATCCTTCCTGGGTGGCACGGGCAGCTCGGGTTGTTCCTCTGTTGTTTTGCTATGAATATATGGCTTTATGGAAGGGAACATCTGAGACCCTGCCGTGGGGCTGAGCTGGTGAGGAAACCTGGTCTGGGGGGTGGTTAAAAGAGAGACCCATTGAGTCACTGTAGCTGAAAAGGGGCTCTTGTCCCAGCAGGGTTAGTCTGGGGTGGTGAGTGTGTGACTGTAGCAGTACCTCCTAAATAGTCAAATTGGGATGTTTTCATAACAAAACCAAATAGAGTCAGTTCTCAGCTATGGTGTTATTTACATATAGCTAAGTATGTAAGCTATTATCATATATATTATTACTAGTGTAACAGGTAGTATGCAGAGGTCACCTGAAAAAGTGTCTTGAGAAGTCAACATACTTGATAAAATAAAAGATATTTTCTGTGAGCCTTATGGTGCCCACAGCCATTTCAACATGTAAATCAAGCCTCTGGATGTCCAAGGTACTGAAAACCAGGCACTGTAAACAGCATGCAACAGAACAGCTTTTAGAGTATTATAGTGACAGAAAACTGAGGTTAGAGGGAAAAAAAAATTAGAGACCATGATGCAGAGAGAAGGTGAGAATGATGGGTACCTGCTTAGGTCTTTCCCTACTTGTGTGAGGTCAGTCATTGCAGCTGTAGTTTAGGAAGATGGAAAAGCAACCAGCTTTTGATAATGCTGTTCCATTGTGGGTATGGCTAACATTGAAAGCTCTTTCAGGGAACCTCTAATGTTGTACTTTTATTTCATTCCAGTTGGCTGAATCTGTCCTGCTGAAAGTAGGTCTGAAGGAAGAGAAGGCGTTTGATCTTACTCTGAATAAAGTCAATACAAAATTGGTTTTGATTTTAGCAGCACAAATAATGTCCATAGAGAGAAACCATTTAAACCCTTCCAGCGTATTTAGAATATTTCCAATATAAAATGGGAACTCAGAAACTAAAAGCTTACCGTTTTTAACCTAAACTTACTTTTTTTGCTAGACACTTGTTAGGCAAACAAAGATTGCTTTAACATGCTATTTTTCACTGTAAGGTCAGAGTTTAATAAAAAGTCAGGAGGAGTAAATTAGACCATTTTTCTGTATGTCTTACTTTACTTTAAATACTACCTCAATATTAACTCCAGAACATAAGGCCAGAGAATGATTTTCAAATGGTGGCCTATAAACTGCTAGTGACCTTCTGTTTCAAAAATTATGCTAAGGCTAACTAAGGAAACCCCAAGAGGTTGTGTTAGTTATATTAATATTAAAATTATTCATTGTTGTCTGTGATTACAACTGGCGATGTCTTTTTCATATTATTGTTAAAGAAGTTAGCAACTGAAATCAAATACAGTATCAGCAAGAAGTGTTTCTTTGGGTTTTGGAGTTGTTTTTTTGTTGATGTTTTTTTTTTTCCCCTTATTAAAATAACAAATCTTAAATTGACTAATGGGATTTCTTTCCTCAATTTCTTTTGGGATGTCTTTTTTCAGCTAGCTGGGGTAATTTCTTCTTTTAAATAATCCTTTACTCTTCTTCCATTTTTTACTTTTTTATGACAATATAAATCATATAAGAGGAAAAATATTTATATTTATCAAAATAATAAGTATTATGAATGAAAATTTTTCATTTGCCTAAGGTTGGAAGTACACCTAAAAATAGAAACTGTGGGAGAGAAAATTCCCAGGCAGAGATTGATGTTTAAACAGCTTATCATCCAAGTTGTAGATGTCAATTCAAGGGAAAAACCCCCAAATTAGTTTATAGCTTCAATGTCAGAGAGTCTGTAAGTACCTAAGCTTTTTCAGTTAAAGTTTATATTTCTAATAATCTGTCAATGTCGATGCAAAGGGGCACCACCCAAACTGGCTGAACTACACATTTTCCTGTCAAACTTCTGGTATCCAAATATGTTTAGACACAAAGGGCTCATCCCTGTGAATGATCTCTGTGAGAAGATTCATCATCCAGTGGGTGGATTTTAGAGATGTGTATCACATGCTGCCTGTGCTGAGTGCAGTGTGAGGCACCAGCCAACGCCTCTGCTGCTTGGAGGTGGACAGATGAAGAGCCAACCTGCAGCACAGGGCTCTGTTGGGCAGAGCAGGGGATTGTCCAGGCAGGAGAAGGATCATTGTGTGTGTCCCTTTACTTTGCAGGTGAAGAATTGACATTTTGAGCATACTGTATTTATTCAGCAAAATTGTTCTGGAAAATAATCTGACACTACAGACAGTAGCTTTCCTTGAAGCTAGTGCAGATTCTGTATGGAAGGGAACACAAGAGTTGAGATGTAAGAAAAGAAGGAGAGTCCAAATGTCAGGAATCATGATATAGTGGAGTATTTTTGGTTAATCTGTTGCTCAATGTGTGTGAACTTATTTTTTTCTGCTGGGTGTGTCCTATTGATGAGCCATAGATCTTTTCCTTCAGGCCAGGGCTTCCATTCTGCCTGTCCTACAATGCAGTTGCAAACTCCCTTCCAGGAAGCTCAATATATTGCAGAATTTAGGTGTTCAACTTCTTCATAAAGTCTATGTTAAGAGTAGGTACATAAAAACTCAATGTCCTTTATGGGTCTTTACAATGATCTAAGGCATATTTAGAAACGTTTGTCAGATTACAGATTTCTTTGCAATGCTACTTAAATATGTGGAAACATGTCTCTAGGAAGCTTTTGAACAAAACAAAACTAAAAGATGAGAAATACATATATTTTTTTAAATTATTATTAAAAAGCATGAGATCTCTGCAGTGAACATTCTCCATACCAAGCATTTAGTTCTTATGTAATAAGTACAGTGGTTTTGAAATAAATTTGGCAAGATAACATATAATAATTATAAAGATTGTTTTATACTTCTGTTGTAGTGACTGCATTGAGACCTAGAACTGATTGAAAATCACAAAATGCATGATCCTGCCTCAAATTTTTATCCTACTACTGCAACATTCAGAAGGCCTGAAATCACTAGCTGTAGATTATATGCAACTTTCATGAGGTCAAAGGCAATTTTTCACATCTTGTTTAATGAGACGTAGGGTACACAGTTGCAATTCTGCAAGTATTTTTTAATACATGATACTTGACAATTCTTTCCCTTGGAACCAGCTTCTTCCTTATTCTATTTATACAGGTTATGCTTCATAATACACAAAGATTCTGTTGTCTTTTCTTCTGTGAGAAAAATATAAATTAGTTCATTGTGAAACCAAAATACAGCTCAGCACACCACATAACGAGTTCTGCATTGCAAATATTAGTGATGTTAGGTTCACAAATGCTGGCAAAGTATGTTGAAAGATGGACTGCTGCCTGGGCTCTCTGAAACAAGATATTGAGCCCCAGAATGCTAGCATGAAATCTATGGAAGCTTTTCCATGATTTTGTAAAATGTCAAATTGTGCCTGAAGAAAGATGGACAGCTGTAACTCATAAGCACAGTAGGAACAGATGAATTGCAAGGTCAAATCTCATTCTGGAGTAGAGCACTAAGATTGATTTTTATTTCATTTTTAACTTCACCAGAAGATTAAAAAATAATGAAATTAGGTTTTCAAGCTTAAACATGAGTGTCCACAGAGTGGAAAGTTTTTCTCAGAAGTGCCTTTTTTTTTCTCATGATTTCTAAGTATAGATTTTTTTTTTTTCTGTAGCTATATGAATGAAGATGACTTAGGACAGTAAAACTTCTGGGTGAAAATCTGTAATTTTGAACAAAAGGAATTAATGATCAATTTTCATGCAAGTTTCCATGTGCATGATTTAAACTCATACATTAGTTTTATAAAATTAATTTACAACATATCTATCAACGTCTCTTGAGTAAGAAAATATGTAAAAACTATATGAGCTACATAGGTGGTATCACAGAAAAAAACCCACATTATATTTAACCCTTCATTGTGGGGGTAGCTAATGAATTAAGTAGTCAGCATCAGACACTTCTGGAAGCTTAGATTAAATTATCTCCATTTAGGTCCCACAAAATATAATACTCTTACTGTTCTTTTGTTTGTTTTTTGGCCACTCCTGCCACATCAAATGAATTCAGGGACTCAATTATTCCTTCATCCTTAGATTCCATTTCAGGTGAATCTGTTTGATTCATTTGTTTGGGGCTTGGCATATGGATAAAGAATACGGTTCAAGGACAGCTTTTCAGTTCACTTGATCTCTCATCTGATCTTGGACCAAAAGCAATTAAAGGAGTTTCTTTGAAACTGGAGGATGTGTGAGCATGGAAGAAGATTACTTGTGGTTTCAGCTGTTGTCCTCTTCTGTGGGGCTAATTTCTCACCCACTTCATTATGGAAACTACCTTCCTCTTTACTGCCTTTGTCTACGTTTTGTGCGTTAACCCCAGCTGGCAACTAAGACCCACCTGGTCATTCACTCACTTTCCCTGTGGTGGGATAGGGAAGGAATCAGAAGAGTAAAAGTTGAGATAAAGACAGTTTAAAGCAGAAGCTGAACGTGCAAGCAAAGAAATAAAAGGAATTAATTCACCATTTCCTATGGGCAGGGAGGTGTTCAGCTGTCTCCAGGAAAGCAAGGTTCCACAATGTGTGATGGCAATTTGTGAAGACAGTTGTCCTATAGACCCGTTGAATCCATCCATATCTTTACAATTTAGAGAGGAAGATGCTGTGGGAAACCCTGTCAAAGACCTTGCACAAGTCCAGACAGATGACATCCATACCTTTTCCCTCATCCTCTAATGTAGTCACTCCATCACAGGAGACTGCTAGGTTTGTGAGGTAGGACTTGCCCTTGGTAAAGTCATGCTGTCTGTCCTGAATCATCTCCCTGTTCTCCATGTGCCTTAGCAGAGCTTCTAGGACAATCTATTCCATGACCTTCACAGGCATGAAGGTCAGGCTGACAGGTTGAGTGTTCTCGGGATTCTCCTTTCTAAGGTTTGTAAACACTACATTTGGGTGTAATGTTTTCCCCCTATCCAGGTACTTGGGACTTAGTCTGATTGCCATGACATTTCTAATATCATGGAGAGTGGCTTGGTTACTGCATCAGTCAGTTCTCTTAGGACTCTGGGATGCATCTCATCATGTCCCATAGACTTTTGTGCGTTCAAATTCCTCAGGAAACTGATCTTCACTTATAGAGTCTTTGATTTCCCAGTCCCCATCCCGATTTCCATTCACTTAAGTCAGAGGGAAGAGGGGATGACAGGAAGACTGAGGCAAAATGGTTGTCAAGTAGCTCAGCCTTCTGCTTGTCCATAATTTCCAATGTGCCAGTCGTCGTGGTGTAAATGCTTTGATCTTTTTCTTGCTGACATACCTGTAGAAGCACTTGTTATTTTTGCATCCCTTACCAAGTTCAGCTTCAGTTTCATTCTCCATCCCCTTCCCTACACAAATGGGCATCATCCATATGATTTTCCCAGGGTACCTGTGCCAGCTTCCACTGCCTGTGTCTGTGCAAGGCAAATGGCAATTGTTGAATGTCTCTTTGTACTTTCGCACTGGTAAATGTCATCACGTGTATTCATTTTTGTTGTTTGGCTAAATGTAACTTGCATTCACATGTTTGTTAGACAAATTCATGTCTTACACCGAGTCTAAATGTTTTTTTCTGACTGTGATTTTTGGAGTAATGTTTGGACTAAGTTTCAAAGAAGTAGCTATACTTTTGAAACTGTTGTCATGCTGTCACTTCTTATATGATAGAACAAACTTTCTGTAGTTACCTCTGTAGCATCAAAACATTTATATGTTTTGGCTTCTCTGGCTGTGAATCAAGATCCCATTAACAAGAGTTCTTCTGATCACTCTTGCTGCATTTGACAAAAATAAGAAGATACCTCCTAAAGAAGATAAGATCTAAGCCTTAAAGGTCCTCAAAGATTAAAACAACTTCAATTACTCTTCCCACTGGTCCAGATTTAAGTGTAGTTTAATCCTTGTAACCACCTCCACTTAACAAGTGAGTCACACATTTTTTATCACATGAAAGCTGTGAATATTCTTAGGTGTAGCCTGAGATGAAGCCAACATATAAATCTTGAGTAGATGGACAACAATATGACTAATCTTTTCTTCGAATTAGTGCATAACATTTTTGCATGATTTCAGGGAGAGAAGAAGGTTCATTTAGTAAAAATAAATTATTTGGTTTGGTATTCTTTCAGTTTAAAAGTGTTTTTTTAACCTACTGACCATGCCTGTAATGTTATTTGAAAGACTATATGCCATGGTCACTTGTCCAGCCCTGACACTGCATGGTTCAAGTCAGTACCACTCAATTCTACAGCCTTTTGCATCAGATTTCCTTGAAGTGAGGTTGTTGAAACTGTCTAGGATAGATTCAAAAGTTAATACAACGAGGTGAATGGTCAGGGATCTACTGGCGAAGGCTGCGTTTAGTTACCATAAGTGTTTATTTCATGATACACAAATACATTATTATGTGACCTGGTTAATGGTTATAAACTCATGAATATAACTCTATTGAATTATAGTTCAGTATAAATAAATAATTGCAAAATTAAGCGTAGGTCAAACATTTGATAATTTTGCATTTGGCAGAAGTTTGTTTGTTTATTTGTTTGTTTGCTTGTTTAACACATTGTCTCAGGTAGGAGTGTAGTACTCAGCTAAGGTACATTTATATTCATTTTCAAGTTCAGCCTTCCAAAAGTAGTTCTTTACAATACAGAGAAAATAACTTTTGCAGAAGCTAGAAGTGGGATGACTCCCATGCAGTAATATGTTCAGCACCTTAAAAGAAAACCTTGCACAGGCATACTAATTACAACCAGATCATGTAAATACATTTGTCTGGTTCTCTCACTATAGCTGCAAACTGTAGCTCCCTCTCTAAGCAGTTATGTTGGCAGATGGCATGCTGGTCCTTTTCCAGTAGACTTTGCCAGCTCACAGGGCTACCACCCACACCCTTCCTCTTTCCCCAACCTTGCACCTCCTGTATCTTTTTAATACCCTTGCATCTCCCCAGAGCTCTTGGAAGGTGGTGTATTTAGAGAAAGGACAGTTTCATGTTCCAGGAGGTTTTAAAACATGCCAACTAAGGCTTAGCTGGCATGCTAAAGTTTGCAGGAGCATCTGTCTATAAAATATTCTGACTCTACTTCGTACTGATCTCTGTTGGAAGCTTTGAGGTGAAGCTTGCAGTTCTTGTTCTACAAACTGAAAAAAAAGTGAAAACTCCTTAATAAAAAATCTGTAAAATACTTGAAACTTAATATATTTTGCTGGTACCAAAAAAAGACAGCTTCAAGGCTACTACTCTGTCTTCTCTTTCCTGCTCATCATTATTTATTCTAAGAACTTGTGCCCTCAACAGAAAATTTGAAATAGACGTTTTTGTTTTTATTCAGGATAGAGGCTCTGGAAATAAAGACTGTTTCATATCTGAAGTTAGAGTAACACTTTTAGTGTCCAAAAGTGAATTAAATCTAAAGATTAAAGTAATGAACAAAACAAAAAAAAAAAAAAACCAAAATCCTCAACAAAGTTCAGCTTTGTGAGAGATTTTCTTATTAATTAATACTCATATAACATTATAGAAAAATCTATAATACTGAGCAAGATCAGATTCCCCATAGAAAATGGTTGGCTATGCCTCAAAGTCTATACAAATTATAGTGAAAACATGGGCATATAATGGGTGTCAAGAAATGTTGTTAGTTTAGAACTGATGCCTGAAACCCAAGGCATCGAAACCATAAAATAAATATATACTCTCTATTTTTAAGCATATTTACCAACAATTAAAAAACTTTTGTGGTATCTCTATCAAATGTAATGCTGTTTTTCATTAGGCAGAAAATAGGTTTGGTGCTTTTACATTTTAACTTATGGTGCACCTAAACTTCATCCACTATTTGCACGAAAAATGTCTCATTACATGAAGGTAATTAGGTATCTGTCATTGCCAGATGCTGTTCCTTTTTAAAGATGGTGACATTTCAGCACTGAATTATGACTGGATTTGAATAAGGATTTACAGCAGACCTTCTCTACACTGCTTTCTTATCATAAAGCACACTGTACCTAAGTAATTGCAGTTTTCTTCATGCCATTTGCAAGGAGTGCTGTTTAGGATGGAGAATAGGACTCAGAATTTTGAGGAAAGCTGGTACTTTAAAGCTGGCACAAATTAAAGCTGCAGTTATGACTTGAAGTTGGCAGAGACAGACTACAGAGTACTCTGCTCCAGCAGGTCTATCCCTGCATGACTGGATTCATTAGCAGCCAGCAAGCAAAGAAATTAAAAAAACAAATCCCTAAAAATAAAAATTAAAAAAAAAATTAGAAAATAAAACCAAGAAATTATATGGAAAATGTGAAGATTGTGCTTTGATGAATTCCTGTATTCAAATGCAAGTTGCCTGGCAAGGTGGGGTTTTTCATAGGGGAAAGGTTCTGACATACTCTTTTACACTTCAGTGAAAACCAGGATCTTGTCAGGTTGTTATATTTCTTGTGTCTATGGAAGCAGAGATCAAAGAAATATTCTTCACCACCTCTATGCTCCATTTGAAAATTGATGAGCTGTAGGATATCTTTTGCTTTGGTTGGTCTCCACAGCAGTGGAAGGTATTTTCTCCATGTGACACATTTTAAATTCCAGAGCCAGTTTTGAAAGAAGATATCCATAACCTTAGCCTCCTTTTATTTTTTTTTTTTTTAATTTTTTTTTTTTTTTTTTTTTTTTTTTTTTTTTTTTTTCCTTTTCTTTTACTTACAGGAGATATTTTGGTTTTTTTGTTTTACCACATGTAGCTGAATGAAATAGAAGACAGAAGACTGATGAGTCAATAATATGTCTAATGACTTAGTGTTTCCGTTTTCATATACTGAATCCAAAAGACACTTGCTTGGTTCTGCTTATGTCAAATTATTATGATATGTCTCTCAGTCACTTTCTGACAATTTCCACTGTTGTCATAAAATTGTTAGCAATGTGGAGGGTTGATAGAGTAATATTTTCAAGAATAATTAGTGACTATGATTTTTTAACTTGATTTTTTTTTTTTTTTTTTTTTTTTTTTTTTTTTTTTTTTTTTGCTTTTAAGCCTGTTTCTTTTTTGAGTGACTGTCATATAGTACTGTATTTTCACAAGCATGTGGACAGTAAAGATAATGCTTCAAGGGACTTTTCCCTTGAATAGGACTTTTCCTATAGACTATAGCCAGTTACCCACACATTGTACTCTCTCAACTTGTGGTCACTGTTAGGTCTTTGGGTTTCTAACCACTTTGTAATTGTAGCTGCCTTCTTGAACAGTTTTGTCTTGTAGAATCATAGCATCATTTAGGTTGGAGCAGACCTTTAGAGTCATCATCCAGCACTGCATGTCCACCACTAAACCATGTCCCTGAGTGCCACATCTACTTGACTTTTGAACATCTGCAAGGATGGTGATTTAACCAGTTATCTGGGTAGACTGTTCTTATATTTGACAACCTGATTGGTGAAGAAATGTTTCTTACTATCAAATCTAAATTTCTCCTGGTGCAACTTGAAGCCATTTTCTCTTACCCTCTTACTTGGTACCTTGGAGAAATAACCAACACATCCCACACTGAAACCTCCTTTCAGGTAGTTATAGCATAGATAAGGCCTCCCCTGAGTGATGCAAGTGAAATTCAGGTCTTCATCCTGACTCCAAATTGTGTCTTTTTTAGGCTAGGTGTAGAATCTGAGAGCAATTTTGCACATTGCTGCAGTTCTAACTGAGTTGTGGTATCCCAGTAATAGATTTTCAGGTATTGCTGAAAAAGTTAATGCATGAATTTGGTTTTACCTCTGTCTCTAACAACTGCAGCAAAGTGTAGTGAGTGCAGTAATATAATCCTACAAGAGGCAGTTTCACCAGATTCATCACAGGATGTTAAGCGACTTTATTGTTTGACATATCTTTATTAGAATGCAAATTCTGGCATTTTCCCAAGCTGCAAATCCTTTCCACTCACCAGTGTGAAGCAATAAAACCCACACAACTGTATTCTGAGAGAAAGTAATATTGCTAGGGCAATTTGCTAAAATCAGTAAAAAAATTCAAACTTGGGTAAAGAAAAACCATCAGAAGATTCTAAAAGGAAAGAAACAGAATAATAATCTGGCTTTCAGTGTTGTCATTCTCCTCCCTTTCTTACCCATTAACCAGTACTTTCTCAGGACTTTTGCTGTTCAGTACTGAACTTCGTGTTTTGCAGTCATACCTGATAACAAAATGACTCAAACAGTGTCCAAAATGTTGTTAACAACACCTTACCTGTAAAAACATTCTAGCTCATCTGTATTTGAATACAATTTACATAAATTAAAAGAAATTGTACAGTTACGGTGTGAAGTAAATGAAGACAAAAGAGGAACCATTCAGTAAAAAAGAACAGTGTTTGGCTAATGGTGTGGGCACTGAGGTATTCAGCGTGCTGCATGTAATCATGTAAATTTCAATGTATTGAATCACATTCCCTTTGATCAATTAACTAACTCTGTAAGCCAAACCTCTTTTTATTGTTGTTGTTGTTGACTGAAATGGCTGAATAGCATCTAACAAGTTGCTTAATATTAAAAAAAAACAAAGTGTGAAAAGTTATACAGGTTAGATAATATCTAGTAAATCTAGAAGAATTTAGAGTGTATTCAGCATAAGTAGAGACAGAGGAATAGTTACTGGTCAGATGGTCCATATTTTATAAAGCAGTGAAAATATCTAGAGGGAAGTACTTAAGTACTAATGCTTTTAAAGCTCTGCAAGAGTGCTATCATGTAGGTGTAAAGGAAATTAATCCTCAATTCTGGGGTTATATTATATGAAAAAATATAAAGTAGTGCTAATTA